>NW_027172999.1:1200000-2400000 GCF_018151085.1 Drosophila tropicalis
GAATCCTTTTGGATACTGCGAAATCAATCAAGTCAGGCACTTTCTGTGGATCTGTGGGCCAATAAGTAGGCCTACCCGGGAGACGCAATCCATCTTATTGAGAGGGTTGACTATTGTGCTGTATTGCTTGCCTTTAGGATTTACCAGGCGAGATCCCCAGTGCGTATGTTTGGCGTTATAGTCCCCTGCTGCAATGAAGCGATCTCCGAGTGTGTTAAAGGAATCGGTAAATTCGTTTTTATAGATTGAGAAGCGTTGTGGGCAGTACAGCCTTGGTGAAGAATACCTCCGTTGTAGTTTTAGAGGCGTTGAAGGTGATTTTTGGTCCAGCTGGGGGTTTGCGCCCGCTTAGGTGAGATTTAAGATCCTTGAAGACAGGACATCCTCTGTAGTTGGCCGTGTGGTTCCCTCCACAGTTACTGCATAGTCTTAGTGCGACATTGTTTCTGTCCTTGGTGCAAATGTCATTTTTATGATGTTCGCCGCAGCCAACACACACTGACCTAAGATTACAATTGTTAGAGGTGTGGTTGTTTTCCTGGCAGTTTTTACTCTGCGGTGGTTGGTGTCTCTTATGGGGCTCCTCTACGGTGATTCTTCTGTGCAATAGGAGCTGTCGGTTGTAGATTGGGTGCACTTCATTTCGCTTCGACCGCTTTGCATCTGGTTGGAGCTCGATTTTAAAGAGCGACTGTGCGACTTTATTCCTGTTGATGATGTTGACAATGGACTTAACCGCAAACAATTTCTCGGCCAATGTGTCTGCTATTTCTTGAGTTGGGACCGATGGCTCAATCGGGGGAAAAAAATAACGGGAAAAAAACCTTCGCAACATGATTTTTGGAAAATAAAGTTGCCTATAGGCAACAGTGGACCTGAAAGGGTTAAAAGAAATGACAGACCAACCCAACCCAATTGGGGAATCTCCAGGATTTATTTTAAGTAATAGACTAAAAAAAAATATTCAAAGAATATATTAAACGTTAAAACAAAAGAAAAATCTTGGTTCTGACAAATTACTATGTTATCCACCGGGCCATTCTGGGGTTAGCTTCTATTTTGATGTATCAATGTAAGCGAGTTGCAATCTGTCGCCATCTTGATATGCATTATAGCGGTCGTTGCCGATACTATGCGCAGTACGTTCAACTGGCCCCTACGACACCAGGACAAAGCCTGTTACGCGCAAGCACACGCAGATAACAGACCACCCCCCACCCGATTACAGGGAATAGAAGGTTGTAATCAGAGCAGAGGACACTAAAAGGTTCATACATGGCGTAGTTAGAACAACGACTAAGTGTTAAAGGTATAAAAGGATGTCTACTCCGTTTACACGGTACCGACAGTTTTACCTGAGCTAAAAACTCAGGCAAGTCGATATCACCAATTAGGAGCTTGTGCATAAAAATGACACCAAGCATAATTCTACGGTTAGTTAGGGATGGAAGGTTAATGAAGAGAAATCTACTAGAATACGAAGGCAAATTGACATTGCGATCCCAGCTTAAGCCACGAAGAGCAAATAGCAAGAACTGCTTTTGAACGGATTCAAGTCTAATCTGGTGCGACTCATATTGAGGTGACCAAATGCAAGATCCATACTCTAAAATAGGACGGACAAGCGAAGTAAAAAGAACTTTAGTTGTATAGGGGTCGTCAAATTCTTTTGACCATCGTTTAATGAAACCCAGAACACTCATGGCCTTTGCGACCGTGGTGTAAATATGGGTGTTAAAATTTATCTTATGCTCCATAAGTACGCCCAAATCATTCATATTATTTAGACGTTCTAAACGACTTTTGTATAGAATATAAGTGACCAGTTGATGAGAGTTACGAAAAAAAGTCATTACCTTACATTTGGTAGTGTTAAGATTTAATAGATTAAACTGGCACCAGGATTGAAAGATTTTAAGATCAGTTTGCAGCCGACTAAATCAATCTGTATCTTTATAAGACAAAGCTTGACATCATCAGCATACATAAGCATACCAGATGACACAGGAATTGAATTGGAAAAAGAAGACTTAAAAAGTACCCGAACCCAAGAAGGGAATATAGGAAACACCATGTCTTTCAGTTTAGAAAGTTATAAAGTATGATTAACAGAATCAAAGGCTTTGCTGAAGTCAGTGTATATGGCATCAGTTTGTTTAGCATTTTTGAACCCCTTGATTAATATAGAGGTAAATTCTAACAGGTTAGTGGTTGTAGATCTACGTTTCACAAACGCATGTTGGGATGGCGAAATAATAGAGCTGCAAAAATGTTGCAATTGAGAAGTTAAAATTTTCTCAAAAGCTTTCGGAATAGCGGACAATTTCGAAATACCCCTATAGTTAGAGGCTTCGGATTTTTTGCCATTTTTTTGCAGAGGAATGATATATGACTCCTTCCAAATAGATGGTAGAGAGGACGATTCGACAGACAATTAAAACATTTTTAAAATGGGCTTACATAATGCGTTTGCACGGAATCTGAGTACACATCCAGGTTGACCATCTGGCCCCGGAGAATATACAGGTTAAACTAGTGTAAATTCGTTAAGAAGATAACTTTCATCAATTACTGGATTGGAAATGCAATTAGCCTTTTTTAAATTATAAGGATACGGACTTGCTCAATATTCCGTTGAGGAATAGGTTGTTTTGAAATTCGCAAACGTATCGGCAATTGCCTGATCAGTTCTCGCTATTTTATTTTGAAAAGACAAACAAGATTGGTGCACAGAGGTCTTACGTTAAGAATTAACAAAATTATAAAATTGTTTAGGGTCAGAAAAAAACTGAAGCTTACACCGCTGAAGATAATTTTTATAACATTGTGTATTGAGCATCATGAATTTTGAACGAGCGACTGTATACAGACCGTAATCTGATGAACGATGTGGTTTTTTGAAACATTATAATATCGAGTCTTCACATTTTTCAAATTGGATAACTCTTGAGAGAACCAGGGACGTTTGTTAAGCCGCTCCTGCCTACCAAGAGGCACGCAAATATCAAAAAGTGAATTTAGAGTATCATAAAAGAAGCGAACAGCTGAGTTCATATCTCTGCAATTGTATAGATAGGACCAATCGGTAGTGATAATGTTTTCATTAAGGCTGGCAAAGTCAGTTTTGAACCAAGTAATGGCGAAAGCAAGGACAAGTCAATTTTTAAAGTTAATGTACGATGCAATTTGTCTTCTGGAAGAACAAATGGTTCTATCCCCGAATCATCACAATTAGAAGAATCCGTTTCAAAAAATAAGATCTAACGATTTTAGAATTTAAGACAGGATTGACTTGGGATAAATATAAGCCTAGAAGGCCATCAAAATGTGACATGTATGGTAGCATGGTAGGTTCATATGTTAGTGACCATGCTAATTCAGGTAAATTAAAATAACCTAAAACTAGCATGTCTTACTGGAAACTAAAGAGGAGACAAACTGAATTGCCTCTAAATGATTTAAATGGACCACAAAACCTGACGATGGTGGACGTTCTGGTAACCCAGGCTGAGGGACGAAATTAGTTTTTTGACACACCCGAGGCTGCTGATGTGGGAGGAATTGTATGGCAGACGAATCGGTTGCCAATTTTACTTTTTTACAGTTTATTTCTTAACAATTACATATATGTTTCGGCCAAAAATCTTCTCGACATATATTGTCGAAGATATTAGTAGAAACACTAATTGTAAAGGACGCAATGTCCGGAGAATGAGAAGTTTTCTACCGCAATATTCGAGACGTTAACTTTCTTTCAAATATAGGTGGAATATATAATCTGACAAAAGGGTCTAGCCTAGAAACAAATATATGGTTCTTTGGTGGTGGTCCCGAAGGGTCAGCCGAAGCAGGGCCCTCTATACTTTTAGAACTATCGGCAATTTTCATTGGATTAGGTAATTGCCCGGACAAATCGAACACTACAATTGGCATCGTTTTTAAAAGATCATTCCCAGGTGATACCGGTAATTCCTTACTATTCGCATTCACAACCGGGCTCATAAACGCTGTACATTGGGAGTGAACGGTGCATGAGACCGGTCGGTGATGATATAAGCTGCTGGCTGATCTACAGATACAGAAACACCCCAAGAACTGGTCCATTCATAAGCGATGAGCTTCTAAACAAAGTCTCCACCGCATTAAGCTCCGGTTGGAGCTTGTTAAAACGTGTCCTTAAAGTGTCAAAACTATCTCTATTCCGCCTCATGACTGAGCGCATCTTATTCTCGACCTCACAGCAAGCATCACAACCATATTATAAGCCACCACCTTTAGCAATAGACTCCTTGATTCTGCCTGTGTAACCTGCACACTTAACGTGATCCGCATTGTCACACAACCAACAAAGAAAATAATCATGGGACTCAACCGCATTAGTGGCAGCTATAGAATTATTTTTAGAACAGACAACCATTTTATCAAAAAGTTTAATTTAATTTAAAAAAATATAAATTTTAAAGGTTACAAAATCTGTGTATAAGAATATACTAACCAGTACTGACACAAGGGTTAATGTACAGAGTAAGCCTTCACAAGTAAAGAAATTAGTAAGCAAGAATACACAAAAACGAAAAACACGTATCACAGAGTCGCGGGACGAGAGCGCAAATCAAACAAGAATAGGAAAGAGCGGGAGAGCGCGTCAAATTGAACACATGCAACAACAATTTGTACGCAAGAGTGCGAGAGTTAGTGACAACGGTAAAGACACAAAAGCAAAAGAGATAAGCAAAACAACAACACCACTAATGGAAGTATTTAAACATAAGCACAAAGGCGACTACAAGAATTCGCGAAATGAAAATAAAATTCAGATGCTGAAATTTTTATTAAACCGATAATGAGTTATATATGTAAGAGTTTGTTGGTGTTTATATTATATAAAAAAATCAAAGAAGCTAACATCGGCTATGCCGAAGTTTGTATACCCTTGCAGTCCTTGGTAATAATAATTTTACATGTTCAAAATTTGTTTTCTGCAACTCAATTCATCAATATACAAACAAAACAATTTTACTCTCATATTATCACATATGTAAATTTCATAGCATACTCGATTTTTATGAAAATGTTTCTTCTAGTTCTTCTAGAGCTATATTATATAGTGGTCCGATCCTTATGGTTTTCATCCTTTATTTTTGCCGGGTAATAAAAACCCCCGAACAAAATTTCAGCCCGATAGCTCTTAAGACGGCTGTGTAAAACGCGTACGCACAGACGGACGGACAGACGGACAGACGGACATGGCTATATCGATTCAGCTTCTCACGCTGATCAAGAATACATATACTTTATGGGGTCGGAAACGTCTCCTTCTGTGCGTTACAAACATCTGATCAATTTCATAATACCCTCTGCAAGGGTATAATAAGATAACATTAAAACAATTATAATATAGAACAAATGGAAATGTATGTCAAAACAAATATGAAACCCGATTATAGATATCGATGGCTCATCAGTCATAAGTAGATCTGATATGGTCAGCAGTTAACAATAAAGACGTATTTTGCTGACGTAACACTATGTCGAACTATGCACTGATGAGCTCTTTATTTTTACTATAAAAGAAATGCATTATTCTTAGTAGGATCAGATACCTTGTGAAGTTACCTCTGGTGTGCATCGCTCTATCTTTGGCCCCCATCTCTACCTTTGTAATCTCACTCCGAAGTCCATCCAATTTATGTGTTGGTTGCGACAACTTTGAGTCACTGGTTTATGTGCTAGTGCCTATTTATATATAAACAAATTAAGATTAACTTAATTTAAGAAATACTAACGTCTTTCATTGAACATTTTGGTGACCCCGACGCACGAGTATATAGTTTGCCATCAGTCAGCAATTTTTAAAAAGAAAAGAAACTCAAAAAATTTGTCTCCCCCTGTCGACACTGTTGCGGTGTTTATCAGTGTAAAAAGAATAGGAATATTAGAAATAAAATTAACTATTGTTAAACACTAATTAAAAAGGCGACTTCTATTTTTTCTTATCCTTATTTGGTGTAGACTTGACCAATTTATGGAACGAGTCGGAGCGTTCCCTGTCTTTGACAAAATAAATTAACTCCCATCGAGTCATGTACTTGTATAAAAAGGACTCTATCGCCAGGATCTGAAACCATCTTATTTCGAAGTGAAACTTGAGCTCCTGGAGTTCATGCGGGAGAACTTTGAGTCATCAGGAGCTAATGGACAAATTAAACAATGTGCCAACAGAAGATGACTACTTTGTTATATTTCATATTTCAGCAAAATGAAGGCGGTTGTAACTAATTGGAAGAACCATTTGGACAATGATAAAACTAGAGAGGCAAGTTCGCCAAAAAGAGGAAGAGCAGGTCATGATCAAACCACTGATTCGCAGGCAAATTACCTGAAGTGTGCCTGAAGAAAATGAATTACAAATCGGCAGTCGACAAATTATGGATGCATAGCACCAACCAAAAAAGCAGTTGTGACATCTATTAACCCCACATTGGGATCTGTTGTAGGTAACACTTTGCGCAATAATGGTTATGCACAATCGTTAAATTCCATCACACCTTCCAAAACTCCAATCGTAGAGGTATATCCAATAAATGCAGGATAAGCGGTTGATCTTTGCCAAACACTTCGCCTCTAGCGATCATGTATAGCAATGAGTAAGCTACAAAAAAAAAAAAATAAACTCAGCGCATGCTCTTGTAAGTATTAGGGGAAGTACATCGGTTATGGGCATAGTTTTTTTGTAATTATGTAATTGATAAGAATTGACCTGATTAAATATACGTCTTTCCAAAATATTATATTGCTAATTACCTGCTTGGGAAAAACTAAGAAGCAGGTAAATGATATTTTAGTTTATGAAAATTTGAGCCTAGTTGCAGGTTGGTTCTTTTTTCTTTCTGCTTACAAATTTTGATTTAAATCAATATTTAGTTTTAACTTAATTAATACAAAAAGGGTTATACCGATTTTGCCTAGTTGACCCACGGAAGTTTTATTTGTTAGTGCAAAAATGTTTTTTAAAATAAGAAATGACACCTTTAATAACAGATGTTAGTCAAGCGATCAATAAAAGGTTGTCTGCTATCTTAATGAAGTAAGTAAGTCGACTCGCCAAACATGCTTCATACTATGTGTTATCTCGCTCACTCTACAAACACGCGAGCACTCTTGCGCCGCCACTAGAAAACGGTCAATTCTGGCCTTATGGACCGCGTAGTAAAATACGTTCATACGCATATTTTGCATGTTCTAGTCCGCGCATACTAAGCCAGTGTACATACTAAATTTGGTGACTTTAGCTTTGTTAGTTTTTGATAATATCAGTTTTGTTTAATTTGCGGGGGTGGAAGTGGGTGTGGCAAAATTTTAAAATAGCCAATATCTGCGCGTCTATTGAGCTAGTTTACATACCAAATTTAATGTCGGTAGCTGTCATAGTTTTTGAGAAAATCAGTTTTATGTAAATTCCGGGGGCGGCAGGGGGCGTGGATAAATGGTTGAACAATTAGTTTCTGCGCGCTAAACAAACGAGTATATAAACCAAATTTGATGTCTCTAGCTCTTATACTTTTTTAAGAAAAATAGTTTTATGTGATTCCTGGGGGCGTAAGGGGGCGTGGCCAAAATTCCAATTAACTAAATGTATAGAGTTAATTGGAATTTTGGCCACGCCACCTTACGCCCCCAGGAATCACATAAAACTATTTTTAGCACTTTGATGCAAGCGCCCTAAATAATATGTATGTATGCACTGACACTCTCCCTCTCTTTTGTAGCTGTTACCTAAGTCGCAGCATAAGAATATAAATGTAACAATAGGTTAAGCCAAAGAATATTTTTGGAATAAAAATCCATCTGAATAAGACCACAAAACTGAGCTGAATTGTTTATTCATTTAAAATTAATCTCAGCGACCGTGACAATAGGCCAAGATAAGGCCTAAAGACATCGAAGGACCAAGGATTAAGGACACTGAAGGACCAAGGAGAGAAAATTTGGTATACGTATGTGTGTGTGTTAAAAACAAAGAAAAAAAAATATAAGCACGAAAATGAGAAACGGTAACGATGGATGACTCTTTCAAAGAGTTACCAGACGGAACCCGGGCGTTGGAGAAAATATAATTGAGGTGTTTAGAAGTGAACAAAGCCACTCCCCTCAAAGCTCGCTAACTCTAGTGCAGATAAAAACGATAAATTTAGAACTAGCTGGAGAAAAATTCCCAGTAAAAGGAGACACAAGAATACAAATGTGCTTCTTATTGAGTGTACCAAACATACTTTCCATTTCTACCTGATGGAATAAAAAAAAATTTGTTTTAAATCAAATATATACAAACATAATCAAAAAAAAAAAAAAGAACACACACACACATAGCCACAAAAATATAAATTAACAATCAAAAAAAGGCACGTGCTGATGACTAGCACCGAACAGTCAAATCCAGAGGACTTGGATTTCCTGACGGCTGTACCTACCGTACAAAGGGACGCACCCCTCCTCGAAGAGGTTGTTGGTGTTTAGATTATATAAAATAGTATAACATTAAGACAATTATATTTAATATAGAACAAATGGAAATGTATGTCAAAATAAGTATGTAACCCGATTATAGATAGCGGTGGCTCATCAGTCATAAGTAAATCTGATATGGTCAGCAGTAACAATAAACCCCTAGTTAATTAAGCTGTTATGGTTAGCGATTATCAATAAAGACGTATTTTGCTGACCTAACACTATGTCGAACTATGCACTGGTGAGCTATCTATTTTTACTATAAAAGAAATGAATTATTCTTAGTAAGATCAGATACCAATTGTAGTTACATCGGGTGTACATCGCTGTGTCTTTGGCCCCCATCTCTACCTTTGAATTTCACTCCGTAGTCCACCCAATTTATGTGTTGGTTGCGACAACCTGGAGTCACTTATTTATGTGCTAGTGCCTATTTATATATAAACAAATAAAGATTAATTTAATTCAAGAATTACTAACGTCTTTCATTGAACATTTTGGTGACCCCGACATAGGCGGCTCCAAGTTGAAAGGGTAACATTTGCTTGGTGAAACCGTCATCAAGGAGAATATTTGGTCAAGTACAGTCCACATCAATCTGGGGTCCCGACTTAAAAAACATCGCAATTGATTAACTTGGCAGCTTGGCGACTAAAAAAAATTCATTGGAAAATTAGGAGTTGGTTTTCCGCAACAGGGTAGCAGTGCATACCCATTGAGTAAAAATTGATCAACTAATCACTTTGTCCAAAACCATTTAACAACGATTTGTGTCAACAAGGTGACCAAATCATAAAATTATTTTTATATAAAATAAAGTTTGTTCAACTCTGTCGCACTACCTTAAAAAATTCAATTTGTAAAAGAATAAGTATATTGGAAATAAAAATATCAAAGAAGTTAAATTCGGCTATGCCGAAATTTATATACCCTTGCAGTCCTTGGCAATAATAATTTTACAAGTTCAAAATTTGTTTTCTGCCACTTAATTCATCAACATACAAACAAAACAATTTTACTCTTCATACTACAATTTGTTCTTCTTCTTCACTCGTTCCCTAAGCAAAGCAACGCACGCATACACATACAGTTCATGTAGCGTTGCATTTGTGTGTGTGTATGCATGTGCTCTGTTGATGACGTAGTAGGCAGCAAGCAGCGCTGCCGGCAGCGATTGAACCGATTTATATTGACTCTAACTTGTGATCTATTTATCCGATCGGATTAAAATTTTGGAATGTGTTTATTATCTATTTAGTTTTGATATCCAATTCTATCATCGTAGTGAATTTCATTGGGATACTCCAATTTTTATGAAAATGTTTGTTCTGAAGCTATGTGATATAGTAGTCCGATCCTGACAATTTTCATACTTTATCTCCGCCGGGTAATAAAAAGCCCCCCAAAAAAATCGCGATAGCTCTTAAGATGGCTGAGTAAAACGCATACGCACCGACGGACGGACGGACAGTCGGACATGGCTATATCGATTCAGCTTCTCATGCTGATCAAGAATATATATACTTTATGGGGTCGGAAACGTCTCCTTCTGTGCGTCATAAACATCTGACCAATTTTATTATACCCTCTGCAAGGGTATAAAAATCAACTATTGTTAAATACTAAAGAAAAGGCGACTTCTATTTTGTTTCTTATTCTTATTTGTGCTAGACTTGACCAATTTTAGGAACGAGTCGGAGCGTTCCCTGTCTTTGACAAAATAAATAAACTCCCATCGGGTCAAGTTCTAGTACAAGAAAGCAAGTACATAAGAACATAAAAGAACATGGAGGAGTTTTATAAGCAGCAGACAGGAAGAGGAGAGGCAATTCAGGCCTTTATTAGGAGTAGCAAAAAGGATTCTATCGCTAGGAAAACGAAGCCATCTTATTTCGAGGAGAAACTTGAGATCCTGGAATACATGTGGAAGAACTTCGAGAAAAGTCATCAGGAGCTAATGGACAAATTAAATAACGTGCCAGCAGAACGGATTATTTTAGCAGAATGAAGGCGGTTGTAACTAATACAATGGAAGATTGAAAGGCAAAGACACAACTAGAGAGGCAAGCTCGCCAACAAGAGGAAGAGCGAGTCATGATCAAACCACTGATTCGCAAGCAAACTGCGCTGCTGGATTCGTTGTATAGGACATTAAGACAAATAGTGCCTGAACCAAAAATAAAATACAAATCGGTAGTCGGCAAACTAAGGTCGCAAATTGAAGAAATCCATTATGAGATTCATCGGCTAGCAGAATATTTAGCCAAAGCCGGATATAATATAACTACGTTTGTGGCCGCAGAAAATACAATGCTGAAATTCTGTGTTGCACCAGCAGACAATGTAGTGATACCATCACTGCCTTTATTGCAATCGATTCAATCATTGCAACTACCCAAAATTCCCATTCCAAAATTTGATGTGGATTATCTGAAATGGCAACAATTTCATGATATCTAAAAAAGGTGGCTCATGAGTCAAATACCTCTACAATAGAGAAAATGTGGTACTTAAAATCAAACCTCTCTGGAGAAGCAGAGCGATTGATACGACACCTGTAATTAACAGAGGCCAATTACAACACTGCTTGGTCAATATTGCAGAAACGATTTAATAATAAACTACTGCTAGTAACAGCCATACTGACAAAGCTGTTTGATCACCCAAATGTGGGAAATGACGCAGCTTAATATGGAATCATCAGATGCTGTCATAATGTTTCATATGACAAGAAAATTGGATAGATTCAACCACGCACTATATGAGCAATCTCTATCCAACACAAGGGATCTGCAAGAAGTAAAGGATTTCCTATCATTCTTGGAACAGCGCTTCCTAACATTGGAGGCGAATGGGAAACCAAGAAACGAAAATCGCAGCATTGAAAAACTAAACCCAAAGAAGACATGCGCAACAGCATCTGGGACAAAGAGCACATTGAGTGCTTTCTGCGA
This sequence comes from Drosophila tropicalis, assembly GCF_018151085.1. Taxonomy (NCBI): domain Eukaryota; kingdom Metazoa; phylum Arthropoda; class Insecta; order Diptera; family Drosophilidae; genus Drosophila; species Drosophila tropicalis. The sequence continues at coordinate 1,211,463 of NW_027172999.1, forward strand.
AAAAGCAAAGCACAAACTCTTCCAATGTGAAAAGTTTGGGTGCAGAGACACAAATTGCTTCAAGGCGGACCATATGGCAAAAATTGGTCTTGGAGGGGATGCTTTAAATGCGATAAAAAACATAACACAATGTTGCATTTAGAAACAGGCAACCAAGTTGCTACCTCTGTTTCTGCAGCATCTTCGTAAGGAATTGGCAGAAAATACACCCTGTTGGCAACGGCCAAAGGAATCAATGAAAGGAAAGAAGAATTTCGAGCACTCCTGTATAGCAGTTCACAAGTAAATCTCGTCTCTGAGAGACTGGTAAAGAAGTTATCGTAAAAAATTAAAGAGATTCATGTACACAAAAATGGAGTGGGTGGTCAACCACAGATAAGCAAGGCGCGAGTAAGCTTGGTTATAGGGTCATAATAAGTGACCAACCCACAGAACAAATAACGCAGAAAGTCACATTACCAGACAACATTCAGTTAGCGGACCCAACATTTGATAAACCTGGAAAATGGATATGCTGTTGGGAGCTGATGATCACTATATTATACTGTTACCAGAAAAAAGAGGGGCAATCGAAACCGTCTAACATTACAAAATTCAGAGTTTGGATGGATTGTTGCTGGCAGAATTAATATGTCAACGTCAGCCGCAATCACATGTAAGGTAGGCATAACGAATCCAAAGGAATCTCTAGAAAGATTTTGTCAGCTAAAGTACAGGAGTCCGGAGAAAGAGTATTGTGAAAAATTCTTCATCGATAACCTACACACGGCGGCGGACAATCGACTAATTGTAAAGCTTCCATTTGCTGAAGAGGCTTCATATCTTGGAGAATCCTGGGATGTAGCCATAAGAAGATTCATGTCGTTAGAGAGGCAAATGAGCCCTGACATAAATAATGAGTATGTGAAATGTATGTCAGAATATGAACAGCTTGGACATATGAAGCAGGTAATTGTAGAACAAATTCCCAAGAACCATTACTTTATACCGCATCACTGTGTACTAAAGCCAAAAAGTACCACCACCAAGCTAAGAGTGGTATTTGATGCATTATGCAAAAGGTCATCAGCAAAATCACTGAACGACATTTTATATCCTGGACCAGTTGTAAAGAGTCAACTCTTCTCAATTCTTCTGCGGTTCAGGACACACAAAGATGTGTTCACTGCGGATATTGAAAAAATGTATTGTAAGGTTTGTATAAGCCCTGCCGATCAATTCAATCAGATGTTTGTGTGGAGAGAGGATCCAAGTCAAGAACTAAAGTTTTATCGTTTAAAAATGGTGTATTATGGAACCACATCAGCCCCATATTTAGCGACAAAGTTTCTGGAATATTTGGCACTAATAAACATGGAAAAATTGTCGTCTGGAGCATTGTCATTAAAAAATGACTTTTATGTTGATGATTGGCTCACAGGAGCAGACAGTTGACCAGAAGCCCTGCAAATAAGACAAGAGCTTCTAAAAATCATGAGACCTAAGGGTTTCAACTTACGAAAATAGTGTTCATGGCAGTCAAATTCTAAAGGAAATTCCAAAGGAAGATATGATTGCTGACATCAATCTCGGTGACACACTGGTGCAAACAAGTGTGAAAACATTGGGAATCATATGGGCACCCAAAGAAGATCAATTATGTGGAAAGGCTCAAAAGCATACAAAAGGAATAACCAGACGAGTGGTGCTATCTGAAGTCGGTCAAATCTTCAATCCTCTAGGGCTGTTCGTACCGGTAGTGGTAAGAGCGAAAATGTTCCTTCAACATGTTGCTACCGAACGAATTGAGATGGATGATGACCTGCCGACGTATTTGGAGAAGCAATGGGAAGCCTACCGAGAGGATGTACAGGCATTAAACCACATGAAAATCCCAAGGCATATTTTTGATGGCAAAGGAACTACATACATTTGTTGATGCATCAGAAAAGGCGTATGGAGCGGCAGTTTATATCCGATCAACCTATAAAAATGTCCAAATTTCGGTCGAGAGTGGCCCCCCTTGAAAAGCAGACACGACCCCGGCTGGAACTATGTGCACCTGTGCTTGGAGCTGAACTCACAGATAGAGTTCGACAGGATCTCCAATTAGGATCAGAAAGTGTGGAATCATTTGTCTGGTCAGACTCAACAGTAGTACTGTCTTGGATTAACTCACGGGCATCACATTTCCACTTGTTTGTGGCTAATCGGTTGACCAAAATTCATGCAGTATCACATCCAAGGCAATGACGTCATGTGTTATCAGCGCTCAACGCAGCTGATGTTCTGTCTCGAGGCATATCAGCATCCCAGCTTAGCATACATACATTTAGGTTGTCTAACCCTATTTTTGAGTGGACCACAACGTGACACCATTTAAGCCTACAGAGCACACGATGGATACCGCTGAGAAGAAAACCAAGGTATTTAGCATGGTGGCTGCCACTGCAAACAACACAAGTGAATGGATATATACGATAAATCACAGAAATTCATTTTACCGGCTACAGCGAATAGTGGAGTATGTGCGACGCTTTTGTCACAAGCAGAATAGAAAACCAACAACTCAGTTAGAGTTGGAAGAATTGGACCAAGCAAGAAGAAGAATCATCAAGCAAATTCAAGAAACAGGATTTGCATATGAATTACGACACTTAAAGAAACAACCTGATCAACCGCTGGATCGCACAAGCACGGTGGCAACATTGCCACTAATTCTGGATGAACATTCAATCATACGAGTAGCAACTCGGCTACAACAAGCACCAGTAGCAGGTACTATCAAGGAATTTTGCAACAAAAATGGAGTGCCATTTAAGTTCACGGTCTCCATATTTCGGAGGATTATGGGAAGCTTGACAGCCCTAACCCCAGGCCATCTTTTGATGGGAGAATCATTAGTAGCCCAACCGGATGCACGATGATTGACTCTAGAGCAATGGGAATTAGTGCAACGACTTAAGCATACGTTCTGGACACAATGGTCTCAGAAGGCTCTCGCGTGTGTCCGTCCTGCGTCTCGCATGCAATTCTTGGTCTTCAAGGATGGCAAATGGAATTGGCAGAAAATACACCCTATTGGCAACGGCCAAAGGGATCAATGAAAGGAAAGAAGAATTTCGAGCACTCCTGTATAGCAGTTCACAAGTAAATCTCGTCTCTGAGAGACTGGTAAAGAAGTTATCGTAAAAAATTAAAGAGATTCATGTACACATAAATGGAGTGGGTGGTCAACCACAGATAAGCAAGGCGCGAGTAAGCTTGGTTATAGGGTCATAATAAGTGACCAACCCACAGAACAAATAACGCAGAAAGTCACATTACCAGACAACATTCAGTTAGCGGACCCAACATTTGATAAACCTGGAAAATGGATATGCTGTTGGGAGCTGATGATCACTATATTATACTGTTACCAGAAAAAAGAGGGGCAATCGAAACCGTCTAACATTACAAAATTCAGAGTTTGGATGGATTGTTGCTGGCAGAATTAATATGTCAACGACAGCCGCAATCACATGTAAGGTAGGCATAACAAATCCAGAGAACACTAGAGCCAATAAAGAAGTACAGGAGTCCGGAGGAAGAGTATTGTGTATTGTAAAATTGATGTCAGAATATGAACAGCTTGGACATATGAAGCCGGTAATGGTAGAACAAATTAACAAGAACCATTACTTTATACCGCATCACTGTGTACTAAAGCCAGAAAGTACCACAACCAAGCTAAGAGTGGTATTTGAGGCATCATGCAAAACGGTATCAGGAAAATCACTAAATGACATTTTATATCCTGGACCAATTGTACAGAGCCAACTCTTCTCAATTCTTCTGCGGTTCAGGACACACAAAGATGTGTTCACTGCGGATATTGAAAAAATGTATCGACAAGTTTGGATAAACCCTGCCCTGGAGAGAGGATCCAAATCAAGAACTAAAGTTTTATCGTTTAAAAATGGTGTATTATGGAACCACATCAGCCACATATCTAGCGACAAAGTTTCTGGAATATTTGGCACTAATAAACGTGGAAAAATTGTCGTCTGGAGCATTGTCATTAAAAAATGACTTTTATGTTGATGATTGGCTCACAGGAGCAGACAGTTGACCAGAAGCCCTGCAAATAAGACAAGAGCTTCTAGAAATCCTTAGGCCTAAGGGTTTCAACTTACGAAATTGGTGTTCGAATAACAGTCAAATTCTAAGGGAAATCCCAAAGGAAGACACGATTGCTGACATTAATCTCGGTGACACTCTGGAACAAACAAGTGTGAAAACATTGGGAATCATATGGACACCCAAAGAAGATCAATTATGTGGAAAGGCTCAAAAGCATACAAAAGGAATAACCAGACGAGTGGTGCTATCTGAAGTCGGTCAAATCTTCAATCCTCTAGGGCTGTTCGTACCGGTAGTGGTAAGAGCGAAAATGTTCCTTCAACATGTTGCTACCGAACGAATTGAGATGGATGATGACCTGCCGACGTATTTGGAGAAGCAATGGGAAGCCTACCGAGAGGATGTACAGGCATTAAACCACATGAAAATCCCAAGGCATATTTTTGATGGCAAAGGAACTACATACATTTGTTGATGCATCAGAAAAGGCGTATGGAGCGGCAGTTTATATCCGATCAACCTATAAAAATGTCAAAATTTCGGTCAGATTGTTGTGCGGAAAGTCGAGAGTGGCCCCCCTTGAAAAGCAGACACGACCCCGGCTGGAACTATATGCACCTGTGCTTGGAGCTGAACTCACAGATAGAGTTCGACAGGATCTCCAATTAGGATCAGAAAGTGTGGAATCATTTGTCTGGTCAGACTCAACAGTAGTACTGTCTTGGATTAACTCACGGGCATCACATTTCCACTTGTTTGTGGCTAATCGGTTGACCAAAATTCATGCAGTATCACATCCAAGGCAATGACGTCATGTGTCATCAGCGCTCAACGCAGCTGATGTTCTGTCTCGAGGCATATCAGCATCCCAGCTTAGCACACATACATTAAGGTTGTCTAACCCTATTTTTGAGTGGACCACAACGTGACACCATTTAAGCCTACAGAGCACACGATGGATACCGCTGAGAAGAAAACCAAGGTATTTAGCATGGTGGCTGCCACTGCAAACAACACAAGTGAATGGATATATACGATAAATCACAGAAATTCATTTTACCGGCTACAGCGAATAGTGGCGTATGTGCGACGCTTTTGTCACAAGCAGAATAGAAAACCAACAACTCAGTTAGAGTTGGAAGAATTGGACCAAGCAAGAAGAAGAATCATCAAGCAAATTCAAGAAACAGGATTTGCATATGAATTACGACACTTAAAGAAACAACCTGATCAACCGCTGGATCGCAAAAGCACGGTGGCAACATTGCCACTAATTCTGGATGAACATTCAATCATACGAGTACCAACTCGGCTACAACAAGCACCAGTAGCAGGTACTATCAAGGAATTTTGCAACCAAAATGGAGTGCCATTTAAGTTCACGGTCTCCATATTTCGGAGGATTATGGGAAGCTTGACAGCCCTAACCCCAGGCCATCTTTTGATGGGAGAATCATTAGTAGCCCAACCGGATGCACGATGATTGACTCTAGAGCAATGGGAATTAGTGCAACGACTTAAGCATACGTTCTGGACACAATGGTCTCAGAAGGCTCTCGCGTGTGTCCGTCCTGCGTCTCGCATGCAATTCTTGGTCTTCAAGGATGGCAAATGGAATTGGCAGAAAATACACCCTGTTGGCAACGGCCAAAGGGATCAATGAAAGGAAAGAAGAATTTCGAGCACTCCTGTATAGCAGTTCACAAGTAAATCTCGTCTCTGAGAGACTGGTAAAGAAGTTATCGTAAAAAATTAAAGAGATTCATGTACACATAAATGGAGTGGGTGGTCAACCACAGATAAGCAAGGCGCGAGTAAGCTTGGTTATAGGGTCATAATAAGTGACCAACCCACAGAACAAATAACGCAGAAAGTCACATTACCAGACAACATTCAGTTAGCGGACCCAACATTTGATAAACCTGGAAAATGGATATGCTGTTGGGAGCTGATGATCACTATACTATACTGTTACCAGAAAAAAGAGGGGCAATCGAAACCGTCTAACATTACAAAATTCAGAGTTTGGATGGATTGTTGCTGGCAGAATTAATATGTCAACGTCAGCCGCAATCACATGTAAGGTAGGCATAACGAATCCAAAGGAATCTCTAGAAAGATTTTGTCAGCTAAAGTACAGGAGTCCGGAGAAAGAGTATTGTGAAAAATTCTTCATCGATAACCTACACACGGCGGCGGACAATCGACTAATTGTAAAGCTTCCATTTGCTGAAGAGGCTTCATCTCTTGGAGAATCCCGGGATGTAGCCATAAGAAGATTCATGTCGTTAGAGAGGCAAATGAGCCCTGACATAAATAATGAGTATGTGAAATGTATGTCAGAATATGAACAGCTTGGACATATGAAGCAGGTAATTGTAGAACAAATTCCCAAGAACCATTACTTTATACCGCATCACTGTGTACTAAAGCCAAAAAGTACCACCACCAAGCTAAGAGTGGTATTTGATGCATCATGCAAAAGGTCATCAGCAAAATCACTGAACGACATTTTATATCCTGGACCAGTTGTAAAGAGTCAACTCTTCTCAATTCTTCTGCGGTTCAGGACACACAAAGATGTGTTCACTGCGGATATTGAAAAAATGTATTGTAAGGTTTGTATAAGCCCTGCCGATCAATTCAATCAGATGGTTGTGTGGAGAAAGGATCCAAGTCAAGAACTAAAGTTTTATCGTTTAAAAATGGTGTATTATGGAACCACATCAGCCACATATCTAGCGACAAAGTTTCTGGAATATTTGGCACTAATAAACGTGGAAAAATTGTCGTCTGGAGCATTGTCATTAAAAAATGACTTTTATGTTGATGATTGGCTCACAGGAGCAGACAGTTGACCAGAAGCCCTGCAAATAAGACAAGAGCTTCTAAAAATCATGAGACCTAAGGGTTTCAACTTACGAAAATAGTGTTCATGGCAGTCAAATTCTAAAGGAAATTCCAAAGGAAGATATGATTGCTGACATCAATCTCGGTGACACACTGGTGCAAACAAGTGTGAAAACATTGGGAATCATATGGGCACCCAAAGAAGATCAATTATGTGGAAAGGCTCAAAAGCATACAAAAGGAATAACCAGACGAGTGGTGCTATCTGAAGTGGGTCAAATCTTCAATCCTCTAGGGCTGTTCGTACCGGTAGTGGTAAGAGCGAAAATGTTCCTTCAACATGTTGCTACCGAACGAATTGAGATGGATGATGACCTGCCGACGTATTTGGAGAAGCAATGGGAAGCCTACCGAGAGGATGTACAGGCATTAAACCACATGAAAATCCCAAGGCATATTTTTGATGGCAAAGGAACTACATACATTTGTTGATGCATCAGAAAAGGCGTATGGAGCGGCAGTTTATATCCGATCAACCTATAAAAATGTCCAAATTTCGGTCGAGAGTGGCCCCCCTTGAAAAGCAGACACGACCCCGGCTGGAACTATGTGCACCTGTGCTTGGAGCTGAACTCACAGATAGAGTTCGACAGGATCTCCAATTAGGATCAGAAAGTGGTGGCTGCCACTGCAAACAACACAAGTGAATGGATATATACGATAAATCACAGAAATTCATTTTACCGGCTACAGCGAATAGTGGCGTATGTGCGACGCTTTTGTCACAAGCAGAAGAGAAAACCATCAACTCAGTTAGAGTTGGAAGAATTGGACCAAGCAAGAAGAAGAATCATCAAGCAAATTAAAGAAACAGGATTTGCATATGAATTACGACACTTAAAGAAACAATCTGATCAACCGCTGGATCGCAAAAGCACGGTGGCAACATTGCCACTAATTCTGGATGAACATTCAATCATACGAGTAGCAACTCGGCTACAACAAGCACCAGTAGCAGGTACTATCAAGGAATTTTGCAACCAAAATCTAGTGCCATTTAAGTTCACGGTCTCCATATTTCGGAGGATTATGGGAAGCTTGACAGCCCTAACCCCATGCCATCTTTTGATGGGAGAATCATTAGTAGCCCAACCGGATGCACGATGATTGACTCTAGAGCAATGGGAATTAGTGCAACGACTTAAGCATACGTTCTGGACACAATGGTCTCAGAAGGCTCTCGCGTGTGTCCGTCCTGCGTCTCGCATGCAATTCTTGGTCTTCAAGGATGGGGGAGATGCTCCTTCCAGGCACACGCACTTTTCAGTTTTTTTTTTTTTCTTGAACAACTCTTTTCCACGTACCCTCGAGAACTCCACTCCCATTTTTTTCTTCTTGGTCCAAAAAAAAAACTCAACTCCTCCACTCTCTTAGATTCCTAAAAATTCAAATTTTATTCCCGGAACCGCTCCCAGAACTAGCTCGGTGCTCTTCGTCTCTTTCCCGCCGAATTCCCAGCTAATTTTCTAGCTAACGAGCCAGCACAATCGATAACCGCAGTTTGTTGTTTATCAATTATTTGGGCCATAAGAGCACACTTCGGTTTTCGGTCTTACCAGGAAACAGGAGTGAAAAGTGGGCCTTGTCTAGGGTCTGAGGATCATTCTCGCCCAACGCAGGACCTCGCCCACACCCTGAGATACCTTCTCTCAGTCAGCCGAACATATTCATTAGTTAGTCAGCAATCAGTCAACAATTTTTAAAAAGAAAAGAAACTCAAAAAATTTGTCTCCCCAAAGGACTGTATCGCCAGGAAAACTAAACCATCTTATTTCGAAGCGAAACTTGAGCTCCTGGAGTTTATGCGGGAGAACTTTGAGAAGAGTCATCAGGAGCTAATGGACAAATTAAACAATGTGGCAACAGAAGATGACTATTTTGTATCGGACTATTTCAGCAAAATGAAGGCGGATGTAACTAATTGGAACAACCAATTGGACAAAGATAAAACTAGAGAGGCAACTTCGCCAAAAAGAGGAAGAGCAGGTCATGATCAAACCACTGATTCGCAGGCAAACTGCGTGAAGTGTGCCTGAAGAAAAAATGAATTACAAATCGGCAGTCGACAAATTATGGATGCAAATTAATAAAATAACTACGTTTGTGGCCGCAGAAAATACAATGCCGAAATTCTGTGTGGAACCAAATCCGCAGCAGAGCGGCTTAATTGGGTGCAGAGATAAAAGATATGCGATAAAAGCATAACACAATGATGCATTTTGAACCATGCAACCAAATTGCTACAGCTGCTTCTGCAGCTTCTGCAAATGGAATTGGCAGAAAATACACCCTGTTGGCAACGGCCAAAGGGATCAATGAAAGGAAAGGAGAATTTCGAGCACTCCTGTATAGCAGTTCACAAGTAAATCTCGTCTCTGAGAGACTGGTAAAAAAGTTATGGTAAAAAATTAAAGAGATTCATGTACACATAAATGGAGTGGGTGGTCAACCACAGATAAGCAAGGCGCGAGTAAGCTTGGTTATAGGGTCATAATAAGTGACCAACCCACAGAACAAATAACGCAGAAAGTCACATTACCAGACAACATTCAGTTAGCGGACCCAACATTTGATAAACCTGGAAAATGGATATGCTGTTGGGAGCTGATGATCACTATACTATACTGTTACCAGAAAAAAGAGGGGCAATCGAAACCGTCTAACATTACAAAATTCAGAGTTTGGATGGATTGTTGCTGGCAGAACTAATATGTCAACGTCAGCCGCAATCACATGTATTGTAGGCATAACGAATCCAAAGGAATCTCTAGAAAGATTTTGTCAGCTAAAGTACAGGAGTCCGGAAAAAGAGTATTGTGAAAAATTCTTCCTCGATAACCTACACACGGCGGCGGACAATCGACTAATTGTAAAGCTTCCAGTTGCTGAAGAGGCTTCATCTCTTGGAGAATCCCGGGATGTAGCCATAAGAAGATTCATGTCGTTAGAGAGGCAAATGAGCCCTGACATAAATAATGAGTATGTGAAATGTATGTCAGAATATGAACAGCTTGGACATATGAAGCAGGTAATTGTAGAACAAATTCCCAAGAACCATTACTTTATACCGCATCACTGTGTACTAAAGCCAAAAAGTACCACCACCAAGCTAAGAGTGGTATTTGATGCATTATGCAAAAGGTCATCAGCAAAATCACTGAACGACATTTTATATCCTGGACCAGTTGTAAAGAGTCAACTCTTCTCAATTCTTCTGCGGTTCAGGACACACAAAGATGTGTTCACTGCGGATATTGAAAAAATGTATTGTAAGGTTTGTATAAGCCCTGCCGATCAATTCAATCAGATGGTTGTGTGGAGAGAGGATCCAAGTCAAGAACTAAAGTTTTATCGTTTAAAAATGGTGTATTATGGAACCACATCAGCCCCATATTTAGCGACAAAGTTTCTGGAATATTTGGCACTAATAAACATGGAAAAATTGTCGTCTGGAGCATTGTCATTAAAAAATGACTTTTATGTTGATGATTGGCTCACAGGAGCAGACAGTTGACCAGAAGCCCTGCAAATAAGACAAGAGCTTCTAAAAATCATGAGACCTAAGGGTTTCAACTTACGAAAATAGTGTTCGTGGCAGTCAAATTCTAAAGGAAATTCCAAAGGAAGATATGATTGCTGACATCAATCTCGGTGACACACTGGTGCAAACAAGTGTGAAAACATTGGTAATCATATGGGCACCCAAAGAAGATCAATTATGTGGAAAGGCTCAAAAGCATACAAAAGGAATAACCAGACGAGTGGTGCTATCTGAAGTCGGTCAAGTCTTCGATCCTCTCGGGCTGTTCGCAACGGTAGTGGTAAGGGCAAAAATGTTTTTTTAACATGTTGCTACCGAACGAATTGAGATGGATGATGTCCTGCCGCCAGGTTTACAGGCATTAAACCACATGATAATTCCAAGGCATATTTTTGGTGGTAAAGTCCCCACTACAAAAGAACTGCATACATTTGTTGATGCATCAGAAAACGCGTATATATCCGATCAACCTATATAAATGGCCAAAATTTCGGTCAGATTGTTGTGCGGCAAGTCGAGTGGCTCCCCCTAGAAAAGCAGACACGACTCCGGCTGGAGCTATGTGCAGCTGTGCTTGGAGCTGAACTCACAGATAGAGTTCGACAGGATCTCCAATTAGGACCACAACGTGGCTGGCCCGCATTATTTGAGCCTACAGAGCACACAATGGATACCGCTGAGAAGAAAACCAAGGTATTCAGCATGGTGGCTGCCACTGCAAAAAACACGAGTGAATGGATATATACGGTGAATCACGGAAATTCATTTTACCAACTACAGCGAATAGTGGCACACATGACTCAGAGTTGGAAGAGTTGGACCAAGCACAAAGAATAATCATCAAGTAAATTCAAGAAACAGGATTTGCATATGAATTACGGCACTTAAAGAAAAGACCTGATCAACCGCTGGATCGCATGTACTGGATAAACATTCAATTATATGAGTAGTAACTCGGCTACAACAAGGACCAGTATCAACGGCTTAAATGATATAAATGATCTGATTGGTTTTTCTGTGTTTTTCCAATCTTAATGGTGAATGCCAGATCATATTGTAATACCTCCCAGAGTACACGCACCAGTCACAGTAATTGAATTATTATTTGAATTTGTTTTGCTCTCATAAGTACCCACCGATATCAGTAGAATAGCGGTAAAATAGCGGAAATAAATATTTCTAATATCAAGGGCGTAACCAGTATTTAAGTTTGTAAGGGGTAACATTTTTTTCTTTTAACATAACTTTTATAATGCATTATAAAGTTCCCCTTTAAGTAAATTGATTTAAATGCACCCCTCCCCCTCCTCCGTGCTCAATCCAGGCTACGCCCTTGACAACTATTGTTGTCAAACAATTTATATGCAATTTATAATCAATAGATAAACAAATTACTATATCAATTAATAGAAAGCACGACTTCCTAATGACCCGCGGTGGCAGCCTTGGCAGCGATCTCATCCTCCTTGGCGTGCTGAGCGATCAGCTCCTGTTTCTTGGTGGCAATACGTTGCATCCACAGCAGTTTGGTGGGCATACGGGCATTTACAGTGACGACCCTTGCGGCGGGCTTCGGTGTTTTTGCGCACACGATAACGGGTGTGGATCACCACAGGCTTCTTAATGATCACACCATCCTTCTTCTTGCCGCAACGCAATACGGAGGCTGCCAACCTTTTTTGGAGCTTTAAAGAACTCATGTTGTCGACCCTTGCTCGTCGTGGATATCTACAGATATTCAGAAGAAACTGTAAATGTATACATACTCAACCTTAGCCTTAGTACAAAAAAATGGTTAAACCAATAGTGTGACCAGGATTGAGGGTGTGCATTCTTGCTATGCTCGGGTCTAGCTCGTCGGATTGGTCGTGGTTCTTTCTCTTCTTTTTACACTCACTATCATTAATAAGTTTAATTCGCGTTATGAAACTAAACTAACTACCAAAGGTTAAAGGTGATGTTACTATTATTACTATTGCTATGGTGCCAATTCACCACAACCTAAAAAAAGAAGACAAGCATAAATCTAAATAAAGAATGTGAGAGAACTTAGATGTGATAAGTCTCTCTTCTTTACCCATCCGACCATGACAACTGTTCTAATTCAAAGGTTTTCCCAAAACAATGTAGTTTTATTTCTTTTATGACATCTTATGACAGTGCAAGGATACTTGACTGACCATAGTGGAGTAACTCAAATCATTATTTTTGTTCAGACTTAATTTTGGGTTTCTTTACTTATTTCCTAACGAACTTGGCAAAATTTTATATTTCGGACTTCATTACTTTAAATTAAAAAAAAAAAAAAATTACATAAATTACTAGTATCTTAAATTTAAAAGAAAGAAACGTTTGTGCTACGGTAAACCGTATAGGAATATTTCATATATGTTTTCAAATAATTATTAGAGCGAAGCTCTCTTAGGCACGTCACGGTAGGAAATTATTTTTAAAAATCGTCAGACGTCAGATCTGCAGCGTGTCAGATTTTTTTTTCTTGTAGCGCAATAAAACGATAATTTATCCAATAACTTCTACATGCCAATGTAGTTCTGGACGTGTGTGTTGGCCTCCCCTGCACCTGGCCCGTGGTTCAAATGATGAAGAGGTCGTCGAATATTTTTTTTTTTTTTTTTTTAAATTATATGCTTTTATTATAAATATGTACATACATATGCATATATACATTGTACATAAATATATCATCTGTACTTATATATGTATATTTTGTATAATAATTAAATTTTTTAGAATATATGCATGTATGTATGTATGTATATATATGTATGTATGTACATATATGAACGTGAAACTTTATGTATATGTATAACTTTATTATATGTACCTATGTATGTACGTATGTAACGTACATTTTTCTCATTTAGCTTTGAAAACGCATGCATGCATGTATGCATATACAACCATGATAATGCATTCATATGTATGTACATATTTATGTACATATTTATGTATGTTATCATTACTATTGAATACGTATGCGCACATATGTACATATTCAAATGTTTGTACACACTTGGCCTTAAAACCCATGCGTACACACATCTATGTATGTACATATGTATACATTTTCGGCAGGCAAGTGTGCATGCATATAAGTATGTATGTATGTACATATGTTTTTTTTTTTTTTTTTTTTAGTTCGTTTATTTAAAAAGTGAATATGTAGTGTAGTGAGTAATACAAGTTTTAACAATAGACAGGACAGGTGATAACATAGGTTAAATAAGTAGGGATAAGAGTACAGAGATTAGGAGAGAGAAAAGTGCTGCCATACGAATCCTGCGGAACTGCCTTGCGGTATTGCGTCGCAGGGGTAATGGCGGGCAGCAGTTATGCCCCTCCTCATCATGTTTTTTGTCAAATTGGCGACTGTGGGTGTCTCTCCCATTTCCACCGCCAGATTCCGTCGCTCTTCCTGGAACCTTGGGCACTCGAATATGATGTGTTCCGGTGATTCCGCCACATCGTCTTGGCACTATGTGCATTCATTACTGGTTTCGTGTCCAAAGCGGTGCAGATATGTCCTATAACAGCCATGACCACTAAGGAACTGCGTAAGCTCATAGGTGACTTCGCCATGACGCCTATTTATCCAAGCATTTATAGCCTCTTTCGCCAGTATGTCAAGCGGTGTCATCCCTGCAATGACTAGCGCCGCGTCATCGGAAATGGTCCGGAAGCCACGGCAAACACGCAGAGCGCCAAGACGGTATGTAGAGTCAAGTCCTCTTCTGTACGTTTTCCGCTGCATTGCTTCTGCCCATACCGGTGCACCATAGAGTATGGTCGATTTGACAACGTTCATAAGCAACATTCTCTGTGCTTGCCGTGGGCCCCTTGCATTCATCATTATGCGACTCAATGATCTACATGTTTCTGCTGCCTTTGTGTTGACATGTTGCAGGTGCTCCTTAAAAGAAAGTCTTGTGTCCAGTAAGACACCAAGGTATCTTATCGATCTGCTAGATTGTATAGTACACGTTTCCAGTTCGATTTTGGCAACTTCCACCGTCTTTCGGCTGCTTACAAGAACAGCCTCTGTTTTGTGGTCCGCTAGTGTCAGCCCTGCATCAGAAAGCCACTGTTTGGCTGCGCCCATGGACACCACCGCTTTCTCCTCCGCCTCACGTAAATGTTTTGCGATGACCACTAGCGCTACATCGTCAGCAAATCCTATTATGTGGCATTCTGGGGGCAAATTTATGCGCAGTATGCCATCATACATGGCGTTCCACAGGAGCGGGCCAAGTACTGAGCCCTGCGGTACGCCTCCCCTGATTTCATAGGATCGTACTCCATTTCGGGTGTCGTAATTTAATACGCGATTCCGAAAGTAATCCTCTATGGTGAATATGAGGTTCTCCGGTACTTGGAATCTGCCAAGTGCATCAATTATTTTTGTCCAGTTGGCTGTATTAAAAGCGTTTTTAACGTAGAGTGTGGTTATAAGGCAGTATTTTTTCCCGCCACCGTTGCCCTTCAATCGTCTTCTCCGCTATGTCGACTACTGTCGATAGTGCATCCAGCGTGGATTTGGCCTTTCTGAATCCAAATTGCATGGGCGAAAGGTCTCCAGCCTGTGAGATGGCTGCTTCCAGCCTTGTGCTGATGATTTTCTCTAGCATTTTCGCCGCAGCGTCAAGCATGCAGAGTGGTCGGTAGCCAGAAGGATCTTCAAGCGGCTTGTTCGGCTTCGGAATAAGCACCAGGTTCTGCTTTTTCCAAATTTCGGGAAACGTGCACTCTTTGAGACATTTGGAAAATACATCCGCAAATTTTTCCGGCTGCAAGCGGGCAGCTAGCTTAATTGCTTTGTTAGGAATTGCATCGGGGCCAGGGGCTTTGTTGTCTTGCAGGTTCCCTGCTGCCAATAGCACCTCCTCTGTAGTTACCGGGCTGTATTCGCTTAACGTGGGACTGTCGTTCCTTGGCAATACCGTTGACGTACTTGGGAACAGCGTTTTAACGATATGCTCCATATGTTGTTCTAACGGTGCTGCTGGCTTTATCGCCTTAAGCTTTTTCATGGCTAGCTTGTATGCCATACCCCAGATGTCAATTTCAGCCTCGTTGCACAGATCCAAAAAGCACTTACGCTTGCTATCCTTGATTAGCCTGTTGAGTAATCTGCGGCGATCAGCATATTCTTGCTGCAGGCTGGTGAAGTTTCCTTGTCCCCGGGCTCTCTGGTAACATCGCCTCGCCCTCAGGCATCTATTCCTGGCCTCAGCAATTCCAGCATTCCACCAGTAATCAGACCTTTTGTGCCTGCTATGGATCCTGCGTACGGCCATGCTGCTGTCGCATGCTGCAGTGATGGCGGCCATTAATTTCCTAGATAGATCATTAGCATCTCCTACCATGGTTGGAAAGCATAATGTCGATGCAAATGTTTTCGGATTAAGTGTGTCCACCCTGTACATTTTTGGTTTGTCCGGTGTAACTGCAGCTGCTGTTGGACTGTCGCCAATAGTGCACATGATTGCTGTATGGTCGCTGGCTGTATAATGGCTGCAAAGCTCCCACTTAGCTGTGTTAAAAATTTGCCTGCTGGTGAAGGTCACGTCGATGACAGAGCCGTAGCCCGCTCTGTTAAATGTGAACTCGCTGCCTGTGTTCAAGACTACCAGATCTGAGGTGGCGAATGCTTCGAGTACAGTGCGGCCCTTCGCGTTTGTTGAGCTGCTGCCCCATTCCTCAGACCAAGCATTAAAATCGCCGGCAACAACTACTTTGGTCTTTCCACGCACGTCTGCAGAAAGTTGATCGAGCACAGCCTCAAATTCACGTATGTTCAGGCTTGGTGCCAAATAACAACTGTAGAGCCATCATCTATTTTTGCCCGCACAAAACAGTTGTTTCGTTGCACAGACTGGATGAGCAGTGGGTTTTTGCCACAGGTCCAAATAGCCGCTTTGCCAGTTATATCCGCTGCCCACAGGCTGCTAGCCCCTACTCTGTATGGCTCACTAAGAATAGCGACATCTACATCCAATTCCCTCACCGTTTGCGCGAGCAAGCTTTGCGCAGCTGCACAATGATTAAGATTCAACTGCATGAACTTAACCATTATAGACAGGTTGGTTGCTCTCCTGTTTTGCCCAGGGGGCACTCTTTGCTACCAGCAATATGGTTTCTGGGGTCGCGATCTATCGCTGCGCAGTTAAAACAATTTGGGGCTTCGTTGCATGTCGCTGACAAAAGGCGCCAAATCCCCCCGGGGGCACCACCAAGATGAAAACTGGTTGAAACAGTCACAAGGCCTATACGCTAGTGGCCCTGGCTATGGCAAGTCGCCGCCACAAGAAAACTGCTTCGGGTGAGTAGTGTGGCACAGAGTCTCTCCCCTGGTTGATATAAACTTGGATTTCTAGGCACTATCGCGATCAAACTACGGAGCACTTGGAAAACACAACCTGCACCTCGGAGTATGTGTTTGTTTTTTGAGAGTGTGTATGTACATATGTATGTAAGTACATTTGTCAATGCTGGCCGAGGAAACTAAAAAATTTGCAGAGTTCTTGCAAAGCTTTGGAATTGTGTGTTTGCTAAATTGTTGAATAAATTACTAATCAACTTTTTTTCACGGATCTACCTGTAGCAGCGGCTGCCAAGTATCCTCAGCGCATGTTTTTTTTTCTTTAAATATTTATGTATGTATATTATTTTTCAAACATACATATTTAATCTTATATACATACATATGTTTTGTGCTATGTACATATTCATTTACCTATAAAACCTATACATATACATATACATGTGTATATGTACATACATATATCTATTTCAGTACATACATACATACATATGTACATATCAGATTTAGTCTTGTAAACGTATGTATACGTATACATAACTACATATATGGAAATACGTATGTACATATGTATGAACATACATATTTTGGCACCCGCCAACTCCGCGAAATCGCTGAAAGCTTTAAAGCGGAGCTTAAAGTGAGCTTTAAAGTGATCGCGCAAAGTGCGGCATACTTTTAGGGCCCCCATAGTACCTAGCTGTGTTTCAGCCCTCCAGCTGTAAACTCGGTCTGTGGGCCCCAAGACAAGCACTCTGCCTTGTAGGCGAAAGTACCAGGTTCAAATCCGCTCTGTGGAAAATTTTTTAATTTTTAAAAATTTTTTAATTAATTTTTTTAAATTAATTTTTTTTAAATTAATTTTTTTAAAATTAATTCTTCAATTAATTTTTTAAATTTTCAATTAACTCGGACCGAATTTTGAACTGTGTGGAGCCGAGCAGGGAGCGGCATAACTCCCAAAAAACTCCAGGGGGAAATACCTGGTTTCAAGCATGGAGGGCTTGAGATCGGCTGGCTTGATGGCGGGGCCAAGTGGGCGGCGCCAGTCAATGGCGTTCGCCTCAGCACCGGCTCTATGGTCTGAGTCTGTTTGCGCCGACAGTCCATGCAGTCAGCTTGCGATAGAGGCTCTGTTCGGTCATGAGCGAGTCGCAGTAAATGAGTTGTTTGGCGCGACCGATACGCCAAAGAGGCTGCGTGAAGTTTCCCAGAGTCCTCCAGCAGGCGGTGCGATGCAACCAAAGAAATCTAAGTTGCAACAAGTAAGGGGCAAGAACGAGTTGGCAGAAATGGGAGCGTTACTGGAGGAAATAGCCGAACGCATCAAGCCAGAAAAGGAGGGAGGCAAGCGAGCCATCACAAATGCTCTCAGAGAGAAAGTCGACAGACTTAAAGAATTGCAGCATGCAGTGAGTAGCATTCTGTGCAGCGATAGCGACCCTGAAACAGTAGCGGCATGCCCCAAGTGCAGTAAAGTGTCCCTCGTCACCAGAGGGCAACAAACGGAGAAGCCGCAACAGCAGCCTAGGATGCCCCGCCAGAGAGCAGTCGCCGCCGCCGCAAAGACTTCGGAAACCTTGTCGCCGGAAAATCGCCGGCCGCGAGAAACTTTTTCGTCGCACGACAACGAGGGGATAGTGCCACAAACAGAGCCTGCATGGCAGACAGTGACGACGAGGCGACCGACACGGACTCTACCAAAGAAGCGTCCTGCCGCTATTTTGGTACAACGGAAGAGTGAGATGTGTGAGACATATAGCGACATGCTAAAGCTGGTGACAAGGAGCCAGGATACCAAGCTGCAGGCAGTGGGCGAAAGCGTGCGCTCCGTGAGACGTACCGCCAAAGGAGACCTCCTACTGGAACTAAACGCAGCAGGAGCAGAGAATGTCACCCAGCTGAAGGAGGACATAGGATCCGCGCTTGAAGGTCAAGTCGAGGCAAGGGCACTATCGAATCTGACCAGATTGGAGATTCTGGACATGGATGGCGAAACCACCAAGGAGGAAATTGTTCAGGCCGACTCCGACCAGCTGAGTCTGAAAATTGTTCCCGCAGATGTTAAGAGTCTGCGCCCAGCGCACGGAGGAAATCAGAGGCCAACAATCTGTGTTCCAGGAGCGGTAGCAGAAGCAATCCTGAAAGCAGCCCACCTGAAGATTGGATACTCGGTATGCAGGGTACGCGTAAGCACTTCGGCGTCAAGATGCTACAGGTGCCTAGAATTTGGACATATGGCTGCAACGTGCAACAGCCCCGTCGACAGGACAAACTGGTGCATAAGATGCGGCGGCAAGGACCACAAAGCGAAGGAATGGAGCAATGGTTTCAACTGCTGTATATGCGAGTCAAGAGGGATCACCGAGCGAAAACACGTAGCAGGCAGCCAGCGGTGCCCCTCAACAACGCAGGCTGGGCCCATGAAGTCGTCTCGACCAAGACGAAATGTTTAGCTTTACCCAGCTAAACTTAAACCACTGCGAGGCCGCCCATGAACTACTTAAGCAGCGGGTGCGAGAGACCAAATCTGACGCGGCAGTAATCAGCGAACCATTCCGCAGGAAAACCTCACCCAATTGGGCGTATAGCACGTCGGGCAAGGCCGCCATCTGGGCATGTGGCAGCCCGCCCTCGCAGCTCCTCTCCAGGCTAGCTGGCGAGCACTTCATCAGGGCACAGGTCAAAGGGATATGGCTGTACAGTTGCTACTTGCCGCCCAGTCTGTGCCTTACGGACTTCTGCAAGGCGCTAGATGAACTGACGACCGACGTAAGGACACACAGCCCCACCATAATCGCGGGAGACTTCAACGCATGGGCACAGGAATGGGGAAGCTCCTCCACAAACGCGCGAGGCCGCGCTTTGCTCGACGCTTTTGCCTCCCTAGACGTCGAACTATTGAACCATGGCACCCAAAACACGTTCAATCGGGCTGGAAGGGGATCAGTGATGGATCTTACGTACGTAAGCAGTGGCCTTGCGAGGACATCAGCCTGGAAACTGGATAATTGCTACACGGCGAGCGACCATGAGGCGATCTGTGTTACTATAGGCCGTGAAGCGGACAGACGACGGAACGCAGCGCACCCCCTCCCTGTCGACATGCCCTTCAAAGAAGACACGCTGGACCCCCAGGCGTTCTCTTCAATTCTGTCCCGGCAAAGTTTCACTGCAACCACGGCACAAGAAATGGCGAACGAAGCCTGCAGTATGTTGGCTGCTGCCAGCACGGCAAGTATGGCCCAATCCAGACCATTCAGAAGCCACCACAGCCCAGTATTCTGGTGGAACGGAGAAATTGCAGATTTGAGGAGATCCTGTATGTCTGCAAGAAGGAAATACCAACGAGCAAGGAAGCGCATGGACTCGGACTGGACACACCACCACGCCTATTACAGCTCGGCTAGAAGGTTCCTCAAGAAGACCATCCTTTCCGCGAAAAGGGAAGTTTATTTGCAGTTGTGTGACTCCGCAGAAAACGACCCATGGGGAAGAGCATACAAAATAGTGGTCAAGCGGATACATGCAAACTGCCAGCTCATCCCATCTGACGCTGAAGAAGTCTCACAAATTATCGACGGCCTATTCCCCAATCGCCCGATTTCCCCAAGCATAGCTCAGCATCCAGTTCCATCATCACACACCATTGATGCGATCTCGTCGGATGAAGTCCTGGCGGCGGCCAAGTCGCTCCAACCCGGCAAAGCACCCGGTCCAGATCGGATCCCAAACCGCGCCGTTAAACTGGCCCTGACTCTACGACCAGATGTCTTCGCAGCCGTCTTCAACCGCTGCCTCACCGAGGGAGTTTTCCCCGAGCAATGGAAGATCCAGAAGTTGGCCCTTCTTCCAAAGCCGGTGAAGCCTACAGATACTTCGCCCTCCTATAGACCGATATGTCTGGTGGACTCTATAGGCAAGGTGTTTGAAGGTCTCATCGGAACGAGACTGAACCTATTCGGTTTTCGCAAGGCAAGATCCACCATTGACGCAGTCAGCAAGGTGGTTGGCATCGCCAGCAGCGCCATCGAAGGAACAAGATGGAAAGGAGGCTCCAAACAATACTGCCTTGTTGTCACGCTTGACGTAAAGAACGCCTTCAACACTGCGGATTGGAGCTGCATACTCAGTACCATCCATGATCTCGGCGTCCCCCCCGTACCTCCTTGCCATCATTCGGAGCTTTTTTAGGCAGAGGATCCTGAGATACGGCACCTCCGACGGCCCTAAGAGTCGTAATGTGTCTGCTGGAGTGCCACAAGGCTCGGTTCTGGGTCCGCTTCTTTGGAACCTGATGTACGACAGAGTGCTGCGTCTCCCACTCCCGCCAGGTTGCGAAGCCATCGGATATGCTGACGACGTGGCTAT
Source organism: Drosophila tropicalis (assembly GCF_018151085.1). Lineage (NCBI taxonomy): Eukaryota > Metazoa > Arthropoda > Insecta > Diptera > Drosophilidae > Drosophila > Drosophila tropicalis. Next base: position 1,232,726 of record NW_027172999.1, read on the forward strand.
TGTTATTGTTGCCAAGGAGCTGGAGAAGGCAGAATCAGTGGCCTCGCAAGCTATAGCCAGCATCACGCAATGGCTTCAGCCGGTTGGCCTAGCCCTGGCAGCCGAAAAAACGGAGGCGGTTCTGATCAGCAGTAGGAAAACAGTTGAGCATGCCTCAGTGCAAGTAGAAGGTTCCACAATCACCTCAAAGCGAGCCATCCGGTACCTGGGCGTGTGGCTAGACACCCGAGCATTTGGAGAACGTTCAACGGAAAGCAGCGAGCACAGGACAGGCGTTATCGAGGCTAATGCTGAACACGAGAGGACCGAAACAGGAGCGGAGACTACTCCTGATGAGTGTGCTGAAATCGGTCATTTTGTATGCGGCACAAATCTGGGCCAACGCCATACACACTACGGCGTACAGTAGGGGCATTACCGCTACCTACCGTCTCTGCGCGCTAAGGGTCTGCAGCGGTTTTAGGACGGTCTCTGAGGATGCTGCGCTGGTGGTTGCAGGCATGATTCCCATCAACTTACTTGCGGACGAGGCCAGGAACATCGCGGACGCAACAAGGAACGGTACACCAAAGCGGACAGCTAGCGACGACGCAAGGATGCAAAGCTTAGCCATCTGGCAAGAGCGGTGGGATTCATCTAGCAAGGGTAGGTGGACCCACACCCTTATCCCCACGATCAGGCCATGGATTGAACGGAAGCATGGTCAGGCGACTTTCCATCTGACACAGTTCATCACAGGACATGGCTGTTTCAGATCCTATCTCCACAGATTCGGACACGAGGCTGAGCCGTACTGCCTGACATGTGGTGAAGGAATGGTAGAGGACGCGGAACACGCCCTCTTCGCATGCAGGCGATTCACTAGTCAACGGCGGCTCCTGGAGGAAACGGTCGGCACTGTGCTGACTACCGAGAACCTGGTGCCCATAATGCTGGCAGACGCGGCGGCGTGGGAAGCAGTGAGCAGCTTTACAGGCTCCGTGGGAATCAGCCTAAGAAAGAGCGTGAAAGGAATGGCCATACGTAAAGGGGTATAAGTTTTTGCGAAGCAATTCCCCATGGGACGTCCCGCAGAAACCCCCTAATACGTATTTGCAGCTTTAAATTTGTAATATATATATATGTTGTTGTTAATTATGTAATAAATGAATTAAAAAAAAAAAAAAAAAAAAAAACATACATATGTATGTATGTATGTTTAAGAGTTACGCTTGAACCAGAGGGCCGGGACTAACTTTGACCGCGTCAAAGTTTGTATACCCTTGCAACATTTTTGCTAAGTCTTTCCTTACCTATAGCCATCAAAGTGGAAAAACGTTTAAGCTAAAAAGGCCAATGTTTCCGAAAAAACGGCGTACAATCTTAGCATAGGAAATAACGAAGTTATTGACAAAAGTCACTGTTTTCGAAAGATCGTTCCTATAGGAGCTTGATCAAATTTGGCATAGTCGTTTATATGTGTAATTAACTCACCAATATTTCAAAATTTCACGACGATAGCTCAAAAAATAACGAAGTTATTAAGAAAAGTCACTGTTCGTGACTTTGTCATTTGTATGGGAGCTATAAGATATAGTGATCCGATCCGGCTGAATCCGAGATATACAAGCCTACGTGCAACATTTCAGCTCTGCAGCTCTTACGGTCTAGGAGGAGTTTGCGTTGATCCAGACGAACGGACGGACATGGCTATTTGAAGAATGACTTCGGGCACAAAAAAAGTGTAAAATATGGTTCTTTCCAAAAATTCACAAATCCTTGAAGCAGTAAATTTCTGTATGGGATTCAAAAAATGAAACTTCGTGTTATGGTTGACGATTACGATGAGTCCGATATTTCCATTCTTGGTTCTAGGATATGGGCCGAGGAGATCTAAATAAAGTTTCTGAAATGGACGTTCGGAAACTAAAGGCTTTCCCATAGGAGCTTTTAACACAATATTTGGACTCTTCGATGAACGACAAATATCACAATTTGGAACGTAAGTTCTTATTTGGCTCACCATAAGTGGCCAAAACAAATATCGTTTTATTTTTTCTACCATTTTCGCCATGCCACAATGAGCTGAGCTTGGTAAATCATGGGCCTGTCGTTAGACTTCTGGTACTAAGGCAGTTGGAATCCACAGTTTCCATGATGTATCTTCTCGAGACTCTACAACATTGTTAAAAATGGTTCTTTTATTAACGAATCCTTCTATAACCTTTAAATCAGGGAATTTAGATTGGTTACTTTGAATATGTTCTATTAGTTCTAGATATTCCACTGATTTGAAATGTACCGATTGTATATCTACAATAGAAGTACTCATTTCGAATTCAGATACCTCTAACTCGTTTTGTCTAGATAGCGCGTCAGCGACTACATTTTCCGGGCCTCGCCTGTGTATTATTTTGAAAGAAAAGGATTGCAACTTCATTGACCAGCTTGCGAGTCTACCTGATAGATCTTTCTGGCGCATTAACCATTGAAGTGAAGCGTGATCTGTGATAACAACAAAATCTTGTCCTTCGTTACTGTTAATTATTTCTCTGAGTTACTGAATAATTTCTCTGAGCTTTTGATTGTTCGGACATGTAAGAAATTGGTAACTCGACTCCATCACGTTCCTGAGCTAAAACACACCCGACGCCAACAGTGCTTGCGTCACATAGTAAAATAAATTGTTTTGAAAAGTCTGGAGTGAATAGTATTGGTGCAGTGGTTAAACGTATTTTCAAGTTTTCGAATGCTAAGGAAGCGGAATCGTTCCACTTTAAGGGGCCCCTGGATTTTTAATAATTCCGTAGGAGGAAAAGAAATGGTGGCGTAATTTTCGACGAATCGACGATACCAGCCGGATAATCCTAAAAATCGTCTTGACTGTTTTACTGTAGTCGGAGTTCGAAATTCTTTAATGGCTTTTATCTTGTCCGTGTCTGTCATTAATTTGCTTATGTTGATGGTAAGATTAGATTTACCCAAACACAAGGCTATTTCTTGAAGTAAAATTAAGTGAGAATCAAAAGTATCAAACATGATCAAGAGATCGTCAAGGTATACAAAAACTTGGTTGCGCAACTGAGGTGGTTTTACTTTGTCCATTAAACGACAAAGGATTTGAGCTGCATCACAAAAACCAATAGGCATCATCTTATATTGGTACAACGGTCGATTTGGAATAGAAAATTTAGTACATTGACGTGATTTCTCATCAAGAGGAATTTGCCAGTATGCATGTTTCATATCTAAACCAGTGATGTATTGTGCTGCGGGAAGACGGCTTAAAATACCGTCGGGTAAGCGTCTTTCCTTGTCGCTCGATTAACCTCACGCGAATCCAAACACAATCTATTTTTACTTCCTTTCTGAACTAGGACGCAGTTACTGCTCCAGGGACTGTTCGATTCTTCAATAACATCTAGGGCTAACATCATATCTACTTCCGGAAACATACGGTTTTCTTTAGCGGGTGATACGGGGAAAGTTCGTTGTTTTATGGGGACTGCTGAACCAACATCGATTGTATGCTTTATTAGCTTAGTGTGGCCAAGTCCTTAACTCAAATGATGGATTGTTTTATATTATAAAATTTAGTCTTTTCTGTTGCTCTGGTGACAAATTATGATACTTCAATAGTTCTTCTAAATAATCGGATCCTACATCTAATTCAGTAACTTCTAGAGGTGAGGCGATAAGTTCTAATAGACCAAACTTCCTAAAGAAATCAATTCCGCGGTAAACGTCTTGTTCAAGTTGGGGAATAATGAATAACTCTACCGTCTTAATGATTTGTCTGTACTTAAGTCTACCTACTACTCTACTTGGTGTTCCATTCGCCGTATGGATTCTATCTGAACACTTTTTATAATTACCGTTTTTTAACAATTCTTTGGCAGCCATTCCGTCTACTTAACTAATGTTTGTCCTGAGTCTAGCAAAGCTTTGTATTTTCTGTTTTCTATCGTGATTTCCGTATATAATCTATTGTCAAGCTGAGTAAAGATAATTGAAACGATCTTATGGTGGCTAGCGCGAATCGCTTTCCAAAAATTTCTGATCCGTATAGTTGAACGTCTGCGTTTTTTAATATAATTTACATAATCAATTCCTCCAAATATCCTTTCGCGTATGTTATTGTAGTTTTGCAAACGAACATGATAGGGTTCTCTTTTAGTTAAAATGGATTTGGTTTGTGTTTCTTGGGCTCTATTCTCCATTTGAATACTATATTTGACGGGTTTTAAGGGTGTGCTTTGTGATGATTGGGAAACACACCCGACGTTCGGTTTCCCGTTGGATTGCATTTCGGGCACCCGTAGCAAAAGATACTACGCTGTTCTAAGCAGTCATCGAAACGGTGGCCATGCTGGTCACAATTCCAACACCTTGGACTGGTTGGGCTTGCTGTTACAGCAAGAACTTCCTCACATGATTCTTTATGAATTGTTTGGTCTAACTTGGATAGATAAAATCTTCCATTCTCATACCCTGTTTGGCACCATCGAACTTAATTCGACATGTCTGGATAATGCTAGACGCTTTTCCAGGAGAAATACAACTTATAGATCTGAGTGGATCTCTGCTCGTTCCGGAATTGTCTAGATCTATTCTTGATCTTTGGAAGGTTTCTGGTTCATCTCTATGGTGGCTTTGTCTGGTTGCTTGTGGTTGGCTAAGTTGAAGTGAAGCTAGATGCTTTTCTATGGAAGACTCAATATTTTGGCTTAATATGTTGGTCAAATCCTGCGCTATTCTTACTTTCTGACTATCTATAGCCGAATTAATATAATTTGTTATTTCGAACTGCGAATTCGCATTGAAAGCATTCTGTAAAGGTGGGCCATCAAGTCCACTTTCTACTTGTTTCTATTGTTATCTATTAATCTATTAACTCCGGGTTTGCTGCCATGTTTAACTCTGCCTCTGCCTCTGTAAGGTTTAGTAGCTAATTTTTGGACATTTTCGTTAGAAGTATTAACACTTGCTGATCCTGTCGCTAGTGAATGAAATTCTGCTGCTAAAGTGTTGTTGGAGAATGTAAGCTGTAAGGGGACACAACTAGTCGCATATGTCGGACAGGTTGCAGTTGTCTTCAGATGCTCAAGAAGACATTCCTTGTAAAATCTGTGTTTGCATGAAGCGTTTGCTATCAATTCTCATTACCTCATTACATATACCACAAAATGGATCTGATATTGCCGCTTGGGCTATATTTTCATTACTACGAAACATATTGAATGTGTATATTCAAATAAATTTCACAGAACATATTAAAAAAAAACTTTTTTCCAAAATCATTAAAGTCTGTCTTTCGTTTTGCTTAACTTGTTCATAGGTGTCTAATCTTTATCTGGATCTAAATGTTTGTTTTCTTCTTTGGTCTTACTGTATCTAATATGCCTATTGCCGATTTAAAAGTGGATAAGCTTGAATGACTGGACTATGTCCGAAACTCTCCAAAACATAGTAGTTCCAAAATAAATCCTCCATGCCTATCTTAACCCAAATTTATACTACCATAGCATTTCCTGAAACTTGTAACTAAGGCTAGGCTATCACGAAACTCACTTGGTCGACTAATCCTCAATTCGGAATTGCAATCGCATTTCCAAAGATCGTACTCGTGCGCGATACCAAAATACTTTCTAGAATATGTACAATAACTTGAAATCAAATAGAAACTTAATTGTTCCTAAAAATTGTAAATATGGATGGACTGTTCGAGCTTGGTGGGACGACCCATCATTGGAGAAACTCCCCGAATTTTTAAAAAGTGATTCATTTATGGATTTGTTGGTCGTGAACCACGTTGGGCGCCAATTATTAAAATATGTAGTGACCAGAATGTATTTTGGTTTATAGTTCTCGCTCGACCTAGTCAACATCTAAAAGTCTACAAGGTGTTAGTGCATACAGTTCTTTTGAAGGACTTCCAGTTCAGAAGTAGAGGAGCTAGGATTGAATATAAGTCAGTAACAGGAGCAGGATGCACCGAAAACGTTATGCTTCAATATACTCATTAGTTGTCGAGATGACAAAAAAAATGGTTAAACCAAAAGTGTGACCAGGATTGACGGTGCGCATTCTTGCTATGCTCGGGTCTAGCTTGTCGGATTGGTCGTGGTTCTTTCTCTCCTTTTCACACTCACTATCATTAATAAATTTAATGCGCGTTTCGAAACTAAACTAACTACCAAAAGTTGAAGGTGATATTACGATTATTACTATTGCTAAGGTGCCAATTAACTATGGTAAAGAAAGAAGACAAGCATAAATCTAAATAAAGAATGTGAGAGAACTTAGATGTGATGAGTCTCTCTTCTTTACCCACCCGACCATGACAACTGTTTTAATTCAATGGTTGTCCCAAAACAATGTAGTTTTATTTCTTTTATGACATCTTATGACAGTGCAAGGATACTTGACTGACCATAGTGGAGTAACTCAAATCATTATTTTTGTTCAGACTTAATTTTGGGTTTCTTTACTTATTTCCTAACGAACTTGACAAAATTTTATATTTCGGACTTCATTACTTTAAATTAAAAAAAAAAAAAAATTACATAAATTACTAGTATCTTAAATTTAAAAGAAAGAAACGTTTGTGCTACGGTAAACCGTATAGGAATATTTCATATATGTTTTCAAATAATTATTAGAGCGAAGCTCTCTTAGGCACGTCACGGTAGGAAATTATTTTTAAAAATCGTCAGACGTCAGATCTGCAGCGTGTCAGATTTTTTTTTTCTTGTAGCGCAATAAAACGATAATTTATCCAATAACTTCTACATGCCAATGTAGTTCTGGACGTGTGTGTTGGCCTCCCCTGCACCTGGCCCGTGGTTCAAATGATGAAGAGGTCGTCGAATATTTTTTTTTTTTTTTTTTTAAATTATATGCTTTTATTATAAATATGTACATACATATGCATATATACATTGTACATAAATATATCATCTGTACTTATATATGTATATTTTGTATAATAATTAAATTTTTTAGAATATATGCATGTATGTATGTATGTATATATATGTATGTATGTACATATATGAACGTGAAACTTTATGTATATGTATAACTTTATTATATGTACCTATGTATGTATGTATGTAACGTACATTTTTCTCATTTAGCTTTGAAAACGCATGCATGCATGTATGCATATACAACCATGATAATGCATTCATATGTATGTACATATTTATGTATGTTATCATTACTATTGAATACGTATGCGCACATATGTACATATTCAAATGTTTGTACACACTTGGCCTTAAAACCCATGCGTACACACATCTATGTATGTACATATGTATACATTTTCGGCAGGCAAGTGTGCATGCATATAAGTATGTATGTATGTACATATGTTTTTTTTTTTTTTTTTTAGTTCGTTTATTTAAAAAGCGAATATGTAGTGTAGTGAGTAATACAAGTTTTAACAATAGACAGGACAGGTGATAACATAGGTTAAATAAGTAGGAATAAGAGTACAGAGATTAGGAGAGAGAAAAGTGCTGCCATACGAATCCTGCGGAACTGCCTTGCGGTATTGCGTCGCAGGGGTAATGGCGGGCAGCAGTTATGCCCCTCCAGCGTGACGTTCTCGCTCAAGGAGCCTTAGCTTGCTCATAGTCACTAATGCATAGTTGCACACTGCTGACCATGACCGTTTTGTTCTCATCATGTTTTTTGTCAAATTGGCGACTGTGGGTGTCTCTCCCATTTCCACCGCCAGATTCCGTCGCTCTTCCTGGAACCTTGGGCACTCGAATATGATGTGTTCCGGTGATTCCGCCACATCGTCTTGGCACTATGTGCATTCATTACTGGTTTCGTGTCCAAAGCGGTGCAGATATGTCCTATAACAGCCATGACCACTAAGGAACTGCGTAAGCTCATAGGTGACTTCGCCATGACGCCTATTTATCCAAGCATTTATATCGGAAATCAGCTTGTCCTTTTGATGAGCCTGCCCATCGATGCTGCCATTCTGCCACGCTGGCTTCTTTCGCCATTTTGATGATTGTTCGCCTGGTCGTGGGGGTCCATACTTGTCCCTGCCGTTGCTGGAAGATCATTTGAACCTCTTTCGCCAGTATGTCAAGCGGTGTCATCCCTGCAATGACTAGCGCCGCGTCATCGGAAATGGTCCGGAAGCCACGGCAAACACGCAGAGCGCCAAGACGGTATGTAGAGTCAAGTCCTCTTCTGTACGTTTTCCGCTGCATTGCTTCTGCCCATACCGGTGCACCATAGAGTATAGTCGATTTGACAACGTTCATAAGCAACATTCTCTGTGCTTGCCGTGGGCCCCTTGCATTCATCATTATGCGACTCAATGCTCTACATGTTTCTGCTGCCTTTGTGTTGACATGTTGCAGGTGCTTCTTAAAAGAAAGTCTTGTGTCCAGTAAGACACCAAGGTATCTTATCGATCTGCTAGATTGTATAGTACACGTTTCCAGTTCGATTTTGGCAACTTCCACCGTCTTTCGGCTGCTTACAAGAACAGCCTCTGTTTTGTGATCCGCTAGTGTCAGCCCTGCATCAGAAAGCCACTGTTTGGCTGCGCCCATGGACACCACCGCTTTCTCCTCCGCCTCACGTAAATGTTTTGCGACGACCACTAGCGCTACATCGTCAGCAAATCCTATTATGTGGCATTCTGGGGGCAAATTTATGCGCAGTATGCCATCATACATGGCGTTCCACAGGAGCGGGCCAAGTACTGAGCCCTGCGGTACGCCTCCCCTGATTTCATAGGATCGTACTCCATTTCGGGTGTCGTAATTTAATACGCGATTCCGAAAGTAATCCTCTATGGTGAATATGAGGTTCTCCGGTACTTGGAATCTGCCAAGTGCATCAATTATTTTTGTCCAGTTGGCCGTATTAAAAGCGTTTTTAACGTCGAGTGTGGTTATAAGGCAGTATTTTTTCCCGCCACCTTTCCACCGTTGCCCTTCAATCGCCTTCTCCGCTATGTCGACGACTGTCGATAGTGCATCCAGCGTGGATTTGGCCTTTCTGAATCCAAATTGCATGGGCGGTCTCCAGCCTGTGAGATGGCTGCTTCCAGCCTTGTGCTGATGATTTTCTCTAGCATTTTCGCCGCAGCGTCAAGCATGCAGAGTGGTCGGTAGCCAGAAGGATCTTCAAGCGGCTTGTTCGGCTTCGGAATAAGCACCAGGTTCTGCTTTTTCCAAATTTCGCGAAACGTGCACTCTTTGAGACATTTGGAAAATACATCCGCAAATTTTTCCGGCTGCAAGCGGGCAGCTAGCTTAATTGCTTTGTTAGGAATTGCATCGGGGCCAGCGGCTTTGTTGTCTTGCAGGTTCCCTGCTGCCAATAGCACCTCCTCTGTAGTTACCGGGCTGTATTCGCTTAACGTGGGACTGTCGTTCCTTGGCAATACCGTTGACGTACTTGGGAACAGCGTTTTAACGATATGCTCCATATGTTGTTCTAACGGTGCTGCTGGCTTTATCGCCTTAAGCTTTTTCATGGCTAGCTTGTATGCCATACCCCAGATGTCAATTTCAGCCTCGTTGCACAGATCCAAAAAGCACTTACGCTTGCTATCCTTGATTAGCCTGTTGAATAATCTGCGGCGATCAGCATATTCTTGCTGCAGGCTGGTGAAGTTTCCTTGTCCCCGGGCTCTCTGGTAACATCGCCTCGCCCTCAGGCATCTATTCCTGGCCTCAGCAATTCCAGCATTCCACCAGTAAACAGACCTTTTGTGCCTGCTATGGATCCTGCGTACGGCCATGCTGCTGTCGCATGCTGCAGTGATGGCGGCCATTAATTTCCTAGATAGATCATTAGCATCTCCTACCATGGTTGGAAAGCATAATGTCGCTGCAAATGTTTCCGGATTAAGTGTGTCCACCCTGTACATTTTTGGTTTGTCCGGTGTAACTGCAGCTGCTGCTGGACTGTCGCCAATAGTGCACATGATTGCTGTATGGTCGCTGGCTGTATAATGGCTGCAAAGCTCCTACTTAGCTGTGTTAAAAATTTGCCTGCTGGTGAAGGTCACGTCGATGACAGAGCCGTAGCCCGCTCTGTTAAATGTGAACTCGCTGCCTGTGTTCAAGACTACCAGATCTGAGGTGGCGAATGCTTCGAGTACAGTGCGGCCCTTCGCGTTTGTTGAGCTGCTGCCCCATTCCTCAGACCAAGCATTAAAATCGCCGGCAACAACTACTTTGGTCTTTCCACGCACGTCTGCAGAAAGTTGATCGAGCACAGCCTCAAATTCGCGTATGTTTAGGCTTGGTGCCAAATAACAACTGTAGAGCCATACATCATCTATTTTTGCCCGCACAAAACAGTTGTTTCGTTGCACAGACTGGATGAGCAGTGGGTTTTTGCCACAGGTCCAAATAGCCGCTTTGCCAGTTATATCCGCTGCCCACAGGCTGCTAGCCCCTACTCTGTATGGCTCACTAAGAATAGCGACATCTACATCCAATTCCCTCACCGTTTGCGCGAGCAAGCTTTGCGCAGCTGCACAATGATTAAGATTCAACTGCATGAACTTAACCATTATAGACAGGTTGGTTGCTCTCCTGTTTTGCACAGGGGGCACTCTTTGCTACCAGCAATATGGTTTCTGGGGTCGCGATCTATCGCTGCGCAGTTAAAACAATTTGGGGCTTCGTTGCATGTCGCTGACTTATGGCCTGTCTGTCCACACTTAAAACACCAGTTTGTCCGATCTATGCTGCTGTTGCATTTAGCGGCAACGTGTCCAAAGTTTGGGCACTTACAACACCTTTGTGTGGCTGTTCTCTGTTTAACTTGGCATTTAAACAGGCCAACGACAAAGTCCTTTATCTTCAGGAGAATTGCCGCACTATTCTGTGGCAAGCAAACAATTGCCATCTGGGTTTCGTTGAATGTGGGTCTCAACGCCTTCACCATTATTTGGCTTGAGCCGGTGCCAGGTGCACTGGTTATAGCAGCAATAATATCTGCTTTTGTTACCAGGCAGTCCAGTTTGCGTAACTCGAGATGTGTCACATCAGTGACTGTGCGAATCTTGGCGCTTGTTCCCAGTACACTGCTCAGTTCTTCTTGTAGCTTGTTGCCTCCATCCTTAGCTTTTAACTCCAACAACAGGTCGCCATTCTGAGTCTTTCTGGCCCTTGCAACGCTATCTTTAACGCAGCTTAGCCGCCCATCTTCACGCCTGGTGACCATCCTGAGCATATCCGCATAAGAAGTCCCCTTATCCGCCCTAATTATTATGGCATCAGGCCTGCCTCTGCGCATAGTTGGCTTGCGCTTTGCGCCTACCATTTGCCATTCTGCGCCAGAGTCATCTTTTCCTGCAGATTCTTGCACTGGAGCTATCGCATTCTCTGTGATGTGATTCCTCGCTGTGTTTGGCCGAGTCGCGCCTCCTCTTAGTTTGGATGCATACGTCTGCCCGCTGCTACGTTGCTTTTTTGGCGGAGTATTCCTCTGCGCCACTGCATCTTCTCTTTGCCGCTTTGGGCTGTCAGCATGGCTAACTGTGGCTCCAACGTACTGAGCGTTGACGGTGACCGGCAAAGTTTGCGTGGCCATCTCAACCTTACATGCTGCTTGGCTTTTGTCACCGAGTAGTTTGTGGCAGATGACAATCTGCAGCTCTATCATCCGCCGTATATCCTGCATTGTGTTCTGATTTACATGCCGGACCTGCGGCTTACCATCATCCTTCTTCTTGAAGGTATTCTCCAACTGGCAGAGGAGGCTGCCAAGATCATCTAACTCCGGTATGCCCGATATCACAGTGGGACTTTTCGCCAGAGCCGCGCTGTTTTGGCTGTCAGGCACCTGCAACGGGCGCCCAGCTGGCGATGACACTGGTGACCGCCACATCCTGTTGGACTTTCCGAAAATTGCCTCTTCGCCTACTGGGTCACTAGATGCACAGTCCCAGCGTGCTTGATCCATAGACGCTGCAATTTTGTCCATTTATTTTGGCGTTGATATTTAGTAACCCGGCTTGGATTTAAATTCTAACGGCCAAGCAAGAAAGACACTTGAGCGCCACCTGGCGGATGCAGCCCTGGGCACCGCCCAAAGCCTTTCTGCGTTATGCAACACTGGTCGCACAGCTGATCAGTGGCGCTTTACGGGGCAACTCTATTGTTTTTATTCGCTGCAACAAGTGGTAATGTGTCCAGGACAGAGAGGGCACTGGATAATGGAGAGGAGTTTTTACGCGCCAATACAATGAAGGAGTCAGTGGTGGGCAGACAAAAGGCACCAAACTCCCGGGGGCACCACCAAGATGAAAACTGGTTGAAACAGTCACAAGGCCTATACGCTAGTGGCCCTGGCTATGGCAAGTCGCCGCCACAAGAAAACTGCTTCGGGTGAGTAGTTACACACATCTATGTATGTACATATGTATGTATGTATACATTTTCGGCAGGCAAGTGTGCATGCATATAAGTATGTATGTATGTACATATTTTTTTTTTTTTTTTACTTCATATATGTACATATTTGGTTATTGGCGGTGTGGCTCAAACAAGCTACTGCGGGACTACCGCGAGGTATTGCTTCGCAGCGGCCGGCTTAAACTAAACCTTTTAAACTAAACCTCCCTTCTCAGCCTCTCTAGTCGCCGTTGTTCGACCATGACGGCTGCCGCAAACTCGCACACTGCCTCCCATGCGCGATCGTTTTCTAACATCAGAGGCACCAGGTTCTCAATTGTGATGCGCGTGCCGATTCTGGACTCCAACTCGAGTCTCCGTGCTTCATATCGAGGGCAGTGAAATACTATGTGCCTTGCGTCCTCGACGATGCCGGCTCCGCACCACGTGCATTCGTCGGATGCCTCGTGCCCGAAACGCTTTAGATAAGCTCTGAAGCAGCCATGGCCGCTCAGAATTTGCGTCAGGTAAAACGTAACTTGCCCGTGACTTCTGCCTATCCACTGTTGTAGGTCTGGGATAAGGCAGTAAGTCTAACGGCCCTTCGCTGATTCCGTCCATCGTTGCTGCCATAGAGCCACATGTTCGCCTCGTATTTCTTGCCGTATACTGGCTAAGGGCGATCGCTCAACCACCGGTTGTGTGGAGTGTAGCGCTCTGTACATCGCGTCTGCTTCGTACACTAGATCGCTGACTGGAGACAGACCAGCGATGACATGCGCAGCATCGTCTGAGATTGTGCGGAACGCACTGCAAATCCTCATTGCGCAGAGTCTAAAGACCGAATCCAGCCCTCGCCTGTAGCTTTTCACCCGTAGCGCACTGGCCCAAACAGGGGCAGCGTACAGGGAAATGGATTTTGTCACGCTAGTTAACAACAGCCTTCTCTCTTGTTTGGGTCCTCTTGTATTGAGCATTATCCTTGAAAGCGCGCGTGCAGAGCTCAGTGCCTTCTGGCACGTATATTCCAAGTGCTCACGGAAGCAGAGACGTGTATCCAGCATTACACCTAGGTATTTGATGGCCCTCTTAGATGTGATGGTTTTGCCACCAACTTCTATAGAGGCGGTCTCGACTTTCTTCCTGCTGCTAATTAAAACGGCTTCAGTCTTGTGGGCTGCCAATTCAAGTCCTGCAACAGACAGCCACCGGCCAATAGTTGCAATGGCGTTGTTGCATTTTTGTTCCGCTACTGCACTTGATGGGGGCTTCATGCATTCACAAGTACAGTGGCAACTCCTGGTTGGAAGTACGTCCGATACCGTTGCACTTTCTGCATCCGTTTGCTGCTCTCTACTTGCTCGCTGCGGCGGGACTAAACCTGGACTTGCTGTCACCTCAGGTGCGACGCCCTTGCCCTGGAAAAGCAGTATCAGATCTGCATGCAGTTTCTGAAGTTTCGCCACGTTTTCCCTAAGCGGGTTCGTAATCGAACGATTACGCCCATCTTTACATTTTACCGTCATCATTGAGATGGACTCTAGCACGAGTCCCATTTCATCTAGCTCTCTGCATATTGGCTGCACTTTTACTCTTTTTAACGGAACATTCCTTGATTCAGGGCTACTGGCAGGACTCGGGGTGCCTCTTGCTCTCTTTGGGGTGTCCGATGGTTGAGTTTTCGACTCCTCACAGACTTGGTTCGCCATTAGATTGGAACTGGCGGCCATCAGTGTGCCGGCAGGATTTAAATCCAGATTTGCTCCTTTTTTTTGGCTCTCCACTTCATGTTGGTTGACTCCCTGCTGTGGCGGAGACCGCTGCAGCATAGGTCGTCGCCCGAACGCCGATTCGTACTCAGCTTCCAGTATGCCTTGGTCTACGTACGCAAGTCCCCCGGTGGCCAAGAATTTCCTCCTGACGACGGCTGGGAGATATACCGCCCCGACTCGGTGGCCTAAATCCAAGCTAGTATAAAACTAAAAGCGTTGACCAGTAGACCAAGGTTGCTTCGGCCGAAGTGGGACCAGAAAAAAAAAAAAAAAAAGTGGGACCAGAAAAAAAGAAGGAAACAAATATAGGTGTAACACCGGATTTGAACCTATACCTCTACCGATCCTTTAAGCTTGGCCTCTTACCGCTCCGCCAGAGGCGAGTTTTCGCCGGCTTGGCACAGACTGTATGCAATGCAGAGAATTTGGTACAGGCTCAATTTAAATTTTTTAATTTTATATCAATTTATTTAATTAAAAATAAAAATAAAAAGAATATATATTTTTAGGTTTATTGAGCCAACGGGGGGATTTTAGCCGATTCCTTCGCCGGGATTTGAACCAGGGAATTCGGCTTAAGCAACTGAGGCGCTACCCCCGGCGCCACGGGGTGCTGGAACCAGATGGCGGCTAGAACTTTGTTTGCAGGTGCCCTTACAGTTTCCGTGTTAAGGTGCACAAGGGGGAATATTATGCTGGAGAAAAGCTCGGCTTACCTCTCGGCTGGTAGGGATCTAGGCTACAAGTTAACAGTTTAAGGGCAGCTGTTAACATGCTTGTTTGGGTGGTCCGGCAGGTCTGCTAATCAGCTGATGGAGGAATGTGGAGAGATGCTAACAAGAGTAGCTACGTTCACCTCACCCTCACAGATGCAGGAGGTAAGAGGCAACCCCGCTACGCCCGAATTGGTCACCAAACCACTGGTGCTCCAAAAAACCAAAAGCACAACTAGCACCTTGCTGGGACACAATTGCTATATCACTATCACTTTCAAACAGGGAAAATACAGGAGACGCTCTCGTCGCAGTTTTGGGATCTAGTTAAGTCCTCTTAGCTACGATTTTTTTTTTTTTTTTTTTTTAAATTAAATTACGGATGTATGTACATATGTATGTAAGTACATTTGTCAATGCTGGCCGAGAAAACTAAAAAATTTGCAGAGTTCTTGCAAAGCTTTGGAATGGTGTGTTTGCTAAATTGTTGAATAAATTACTAATCAACTTTTTTTCACGGATTCTACCTGTAGCAGCGGCTGCCAAGTATCCTCAGCGCATGTTTTTTTTTCTTTAAATAATTGTTGATTTTTTGCGACCTTTTATTTTTAAATGTATGTTTTGCCGGCTCGAGGTCAAATTTTCTTTTGTGAATAAAACAAAATAATAATATTTTGTGTTGTTCTTTTCCGATATATTTCGACCACTCATCGGTGGTCGTCTTCAGGGCAACTATAAAAACATTTAATTGTCATTAACTTTAACATAACATAATTTAACAACAAGAAACACCTACTTATTTTTACACGTCCGCACACTGTGACGTGGAGCTACACACTGACTTGTCCCTAATAAATGCCTGTATAAATGCGCGCAGTTGTCTGTATCTGCCTTATAATGAAGTCTTATATTTGTCGGTGTATTTATTATGTGCAGCATCTCCAAAGTATAACGTTTGTTGTAATGTTGTTCTTGGTCTATTATGTTTACTTCGTCAAAATTTGGGGAATGTCCACTGGCAGCACAGTGGGCCATAAGTGCTGTTTTTTGTATATTGGAGTGTTGCCGAAGTTTATAGTCAGATCTATGTTGTGATAGTCTAGTTTTTAGCCTCGATTTGGTTGTCCCTATATACATTTTGTCACAGCTTTCTTCGTTTGTCCCGTTGCACGGTATTTTATATACCACGTTACTCTTGTCCATTGTATCAATCTTGCTTTTTGTCCTGTTGAAAATACTCCGTAGCGTGTTGTTGGGTTTATGTGCTATCTGTATTTGTTCTGTGTCATAGCAATCCGAGTTTGCCAATCTTTCCGACAGTTGTGGGACATATGTGACAGACATAAAGCGTTTTGTCGAAACCTCTTTATTGGTTTTCTTATTGTTGGATTTTAGTAAAGTCCTTATGGTGTAGTTTGGAAAGTCATTAGCCTTGAAAAATTGGGTCCGATATGTTGAGCATCCGTTGTATACAACCTCTTGCTGTATTCATTATCATCGACTTCGGATGTTTGGAGTTGAAGTTGATGATTCGTCCTGATGATGTTGGCTTTTTGTACCATTTTAATTTTAGCTCGTTTCCTCGTCTGTGTATTGATGCGTCTAGATATGTCAATTTGTTGTCATTTTCTAACTCTATTGTAAACTTTATGTTTCTGTCAAATGAATTTAGGTTGTCAAGTGTGTTTTGGATCTCGGCTTCTTTAATTATGGCAAAAAGGTCATCTACATATTTCGTCATAACTCTAGGTGGTCGCTGCAGTGTTCTCATCATTTTGTCTAAGAGTTCTTCCATAATTATATCGGCTATTATTGGTGATGCTGGTGAGCCCATAGGCATTCCTTTTATTTGTGTGTATATCTTGTCCTTGTATTTAAAATATCTGTTCTCTTGTATACAAAAACGTACTATTTCCATGAATGTTGATTTTGGAATGTTAGTGTGCGCTTTTATTTTTATCCACTTTTCCCTAATATTGTCAAGTGCCAATTCTATCGGAATACTTGGAAAAAGGGAGACTACGTCAAATGATATCAATCGTTCATCATCGCAAATATATGTGTCATTGATCCTTGTCTTAAATTCTGAGGCGTTCTTTACGTTGTATGTTGAGTCTGCTGTTATATTTTTTAATATGTTGACTATGTATTTACATAGTCCGTATGATGGAGAACCAATTGATGAGCAGATTGGTCTCAATGGCGTACCTTCTTTATGAATTTTAGGTAATCCATATATTCTTGGTGGAATTGATGTGTTTATTATAAGCTTATTTCGTTCGGTCCGTGAAATAAGTTCTTGTTTGTATAATTTTTCCACCAATTCGTTGTTTCTGGTCTGTAGTCTTGTGGTCGGGTCCTTCCTTAAAGTTCTATATGTATTTAAATCGTTAAGTATATTATCCATTTTATTGTCATACTCAGTCTTATCCATTGCAACTGTCTTATTCCCTTTATCAGAAGTTAAAATTAATATGTCGTCATTCTGTCTAAGAAATTTCCTTGTTTGTTCCACTGTGTCAAGTATTGCACGATCAGCTGCGTCTTCTTTGTTAGATGTTTTGTGGTCTTTTATTAATAAAGAGAATTTTGTGCGTGCTTCCTCTTGTTTCTCTTTGTCTTTTAGAGTCTGTACTAGCTCCTCTCCGTCTGCTATATATTTAAAGAGAGGGAATTTTCTCTTCTCCACTGGGATTGCGAACTTAGGGCCTTTCGCCAGTAACGCTTTTACGTCGGTCGGAAATTCTATATTCGTCTTATTTACAAACCAATCGTCTGTGTTGTTGTTGTTCTTGTTCAAGAGAACGCTGTTCCGTTGTTTTCGTAGTCTCTCATATTTGGATTCGTGATGTCTCTTCAAAGTTGTTGATAATTTTTCGGCTATCGTTCTCTCACTCTTCATGAATGTTTTAAAATCATTTTCGTCCAGCTGTTCTTGTAACTTTTTTGTTGCTTTTTCCTTCTCTTTGTTTTGTCTGGCTAGTATGTTATGTTTATGTTTTATTAATAAGCTTAATATCTTCGTGTTAAAATTATGAGTATGTCTTTCTAATATTTTGTTAATGTCCGAATATGTGTCAGTATCTTTTGTGAAAATCCTATCGTATTTTGAGTTATTGCTAATAAATTTTGGGACTAATTTTGATTTCCTACATTTTAAGAGAAATTTTATGCTAGACTTAAGTTTTACTGATTTTTTTGTTGTTGATTGGTACTTGTTAATCTCCGTCTTATATTTGTTATAGTTGGACTTAATTTCTGCATAAGCCATGGTGTTGGAATATGCTTTCGGCGTGCCTTCCGTTCAAGTTAATTGTTGATTTTTTGCGACCTTTTATTGTTTAATGTATGTTTTGCCGGCTCGAGGTCAAATTTTTTCTTTTGTGAATAAAACAAAATAATAATAATATTGATACAATGGACAAGAGTAACGTAGTATATAAAATACCGTGCAACGGGACAAACGAAGAAAGCTGTGATAAAATGTATATAGGGAAAACCAAATCGAGGCTAAAAACTAGACTATCACAACATAGATCTGACTATAAACTTCGGCAACACTCCAATATACAAAAAACAGCACTTATGGCCCACTGTGCTGCCAGTGGACATTCCCCAAATTTTGACGAAGTAAACATAATAGACCAAGAACAACATTACAACAAACGTTATACTTTGGAGATGCTGCACATAATAAATACACCGACAAATATAAGACTTCATTATAAGGCAGATACAGACAACTGCGCGCATTTATACAGGCATTTATTAGGGACAAGTCAGTGTGTAGCTCCACGTCACAGTGTGCGGACGTGTAAAAATAAGTAGGTGTTTCTTGTTGTTAAATTATGTTATGTTAAAGTTAATCACAATTAAATGTTTTTATAGTTGCCCTGAAGACGACCACCGATGAGTGGTCGAAATATATCGGAAAAGAACAACACAAAATATTATTATTTTGTTTTATTCACAAAAGAAAATTTGACCTCGAGCCGGCAAAACATACATTTTTCTTTAAATATATATGTATGTACATATGTATATTATTTTTCATACATACATATTTAATCTTATATACATACATATGTATGTTTTGTGCTATGTACATATTCATTTACCTATAAAACCTATACATATACATATACATACATGTGTATATGTACATACATATGTATATCTATTTCAGTACATACATACATACATATGTACATATCAGATTTAGTCTTGTAAACGTATGCATACGTATACATAACTACATATATGGAAATACGCATGTACATATGTATGAACATACATACATATGTATGTATGTATGTATGTTTAAGAGTTACGCTTGAACCAGAGGGCCGGGACTAACTTTGACCGCGTCAAAGTTTGTATACCCTTGCAACATTTTTGCTAAGTCTTTCCTTACCTATAGCCATCAAAGTGGAAAAACGTTTAAGCTAAATAGGCCAATGTTTCCGAAAAAACGGCGTACAATCTTAGCATAGGAAATAACGAAGTTAAGATCGTTCCTATAGGAGCTTGATCAAATTTGGCATAGTCGTTTATATGTGTAATTAACTCACCAATATTTCCAAATTTTACGACGATAGCTCAGAAAATAACGAAGTTATTAAGAAAAGTCACTGTTGGTGACTTTGTTATTTGTATGGGAGCTATATGATATAGTGATCCGATCCGGCTGAATCCGAGATATACAAGCCTACGTGCAACATTTCAGCTCTGCAGCTCTTACGGTCTAGGAGGAGTTTGCGTTGATCCAGACGAACGGACGGACATGGCTATTTGAACTCGTCTCGTCGTGCTGATCAAGAATATATGTATATACTTTATATGGTCGGAGATGCTTCCTTCTATGCGTTGCACACTTTTGACCAACATTAATATATCCTTTTTGCAAGGGTATAAAAAGTATGTGTACACAAGGGCGTCGCCTAGTACTGGCATGGGGTGTTACCTTCACTCCCCCAGCTACACTTCAGTGACCCCCTAAATTCGACGAATTCCTAGAGAGCTTCGCTCTATTTTTTTTTTTTTTTATTATTTCTTTATATTGTCTGGACGTTGACGCGTACAATGCGAAGTACGTTCAAGTGGCCCATACGACACCAGGACATAGCCTGTTTCGCGCGAGCCCAAGCAGAGCGCTGTCCACCTCCCGCCCGACCGACCGTGGGGCGCAGCCGCATATCGGACGGCACGATCGCGTGGACAAATACAAATAAAACGGACAAACAATTAAAAATATGATTAACTACAGCTAATTACGAGCTAAATGTGCTAAAATAGAAGTTTTCACAAGGGAAAGAGAGGCTTCTGATCTAATTACGGGATACAGAAGATTGTAATCAGAACATAGGACTCGAGAAAGGTTCATGCAAAGAATAGTTAGAACTACAGTGTTTTAAGGATAGAGGAATAAAATTTCTAGTAGGTCTACGGGGTACAGATAGGTTTAACTGGTTCAATAGCTCAGGAGAGTCTATTTCACCTATTAAAAGTTTATGAATAAAGATAGCACCAAGCATTACTCTACGATTAATTAAAGAAGGAAGATTGATTAAAAGAAGCCTACTGGAGTATGATGGCAAATTGACATTGCGATCCCAATTTAGACCGCGAAGAGCAAAAAGCAGAAATTGCTTTTGAACAGATTCAATTTTACTTTGGTGCATCTCATATTGAGGTGACCAAGATAGGACGGATTAAAGAAGTATACAGAATTTTGGTTGTGCACGGATCGTCAAACTCTTTTGACCATCGTTTCACAAACCCAAGAACATTCATAGCTTTACTAACTGTAGCAGAAATATGAGGATTAAAAGTTAATTTATGGTCCATAAGAACACCTAAGTCATTGATAATATCTAACCGCTCTAAAGCAGTGTCGTTAAGATAATAAGTTGCTAAGTATGGAGTGCATCTATAAAAAGACATAACTTTACATTAATAGCCGTTAAGGTTTAATAGGTTTGTTTCACACCAACTCTGAAGATCATTAAGATCCGATTGAAGTAGGCTAGAAGATGATATGTCTTTAAAACTGAGGTAAAGCTTGACATCATCCGCGTACATAAGCACCCGAGAATGTGACACTACCAATGGAAGATCATTTATAAAAAGAGTGAATAGCAATGGACCCAAATGACTACCCTGAGGTACTCCAGAGGTCACTTGGATGGTCTTAGAAAATGAAGACTTAAAGAGGACCTTTTGTGTACGCTTAGAAAGATATTGAAGAATCCAATCTAGCAAAAGGCTGGGGATGCCAAGTGCGTTTAGTTTATATAGAAGCAGAGTATGATTAACGGAGTCAAAGGCCTTGCTGAAGTCAGTATAAATGACGTCAGTTTGCACGGCAGTCTTGAACCCTTTGATTGAGTGAGATGTAAATTCTAATAGGTTAGTAGTTGTCGATCTACGTTTTTTAAACCCATGTTGGGATGACGAAATGATTGAACTACAAAAATGCTGCAATTGAGATGTTATTATTTTATCAAATGCTTTGGGTATGGCAGACAATTTAGAAATACCCCTATAACTGGAGGCTTCGGACTTCTTCCCCTTTTTATGAAGAGGAATAATATATGATTCCTTCCAGATAGGCGGGAAGGCGGAAGATGTGACGGACAGTGTAAACAACTTAAGTATTGGCTTACATAGGGCCTCCGCGAAAAACCTTAATACGCAGCCTGGTATTCCATCAGGGCCAGGTGCATATATTGGTTTGACGGAACTGAGCACGCTAAGAACCGAACTTTCATCAAACACAGGATCTAAAATGCAATTAGACGATTGCAAGTGATAAGGATAAGGAGGATTTGCTTGATAAATCGAAGAGCAATAAGTTGTTTTGAAAAAATCAGCAAACATGTCGGCAATTGCCTGATCATTGTCAGCTTTATTGTTTTCGAAAGACTAGTAAGACGGGTGCACCGATGTCTTACGTTTAACATTTACAAATTTATAAAATTGCTTAGGATCGCGAGAAAACCGGAGTTTACATCGCTGAAGATAATCCTGTGAATTCAGCACCATAAAATTTGATCGAGCAACTACATATAGGGAAAAATCCGATGCTTTACCGGATTTTTTAAATCTTTTATAACATCTCGATTTTACGTTCTTCAAGTTACATAACTCACGTGAGAACCAAGCAGGTCTATCAGACCATCCTAGAGTCACACGCGGGACACAAACATCAAAGAAAGACTCAAGAGTTTTATAGAAGACAGAAATGGCCGAGTCCATATCCGTGCAAGTATACAGATATGTCCAATCATTAGTTAACAAAAGTTTTTTAAGTTTAGTAAAGTTTGTCTTTCGAAAACATCGGGTTGGAGGCATCGAGTTATTATGTCGAGACATAACACCAAAAGGAAGGTCAATGGTTATATCCAGAGTTGGATGAAAGTTGTCTTCGGGGATAACTAAGGGATCAGTCCTGGAAATATCGCAGTTGGAAGAATCCAACACAAATACCAAATAGTTAGGGACAACTCAAGCAGACCATCTATGAAACAATGTAACAAGGAGGGCAACAGTAATAAAGAATCAAATGAGAGGGTCCAGGCAATCTCAGGTAAATTAAAATCTCCCAGAACAACGAGCAAGTCTTTGTCAGAGAGATATGAGGATATAAGTTGAATAGCTTCCAAATGGTGAATGTATACTGCCAAGTCGGACTGTGGTGGAATATACGAACAAGTAATATAGGCAGAAAATAATTAAACGAAATTTTAACACAAACAAATTCAATCTCCTGATTGGAGGACTGGACAATTTGAGACGAGAACGCCGTCAACAGCGATCAAAACGCCACCACCATTACGGATAGTCCGATCATGTCTATATATTAAATATTTTGAGGGGAAAATTGAAGCATCAGCAATATCAGGCTTCAGCCAAGTCTCAGTAAAGGCAAGAATAAGTCAAAGGCTATACTATCTACATAGAGTCTAGACAGTTTAGACTTTAGTCCCCGTACGTTCTGATAGGCCAGAGTTAGGGACGAAATTAGTTTTTTGACTCGCCAACAGGTGCAGACGAGCCGGAAGGAACGTTATTCACAGAGGCAGGTAGCAAACTAATCGGAGGCCGATTCTTCTTTTTTATTGTATACTCTTTTACAACAAGGTGTTCCGGCCAAAAATCTTTATGACATATTTGGCCAAAAAGATCTGGGGAGACACCTATTTTAAAGGACGAAATGTCCCGAGTATATGAGAAACGGAACTTTTCCACCGCAATGTTTGGTGCTTGAACTTTGCCACAACAAGGGAACTAGGAATACTAGGCACAGCTGTAGCGGCTACCGCAGACGCGGCAGCAGCTGAAGCAGCCAGCACTTTACTAGCTCCTCTTGTAACTACTTTATTGGCAATATTCCTGGAAACGGATGTTTGCCCGGACGGTTCGGAAACTACAACCGATATCGTGTTAGTAGGTGGGATACTGTCTCCAGGGGAAATGGGAAGAGACTCCACACCTGCCAAAGCCGGACTCCTAAACGACATCAGCTGCTGTACATTTGGTGACATAGGGTCAATGTCGAAAGCCAGAACTGGTAGAGACGAAAGTGCCGACGGACTGAGGGACGCGCCCTGAAACCTGGCCCTCTTGCGCGTCGGAGATTCAATCAAAAGTTTAGAACTTCTGAATTGAACCTCCATCGCCAAAAGCTCTTCTTGGAGCTTATGAACGCCAGCTGACAGGGTTTTAAACGCTTCCCCAGTCCGTTTCATAAAACTTCGCATCTCGAGCTCCAAACCACGACACGAATCACAGCCCCATTTAAGGCCGCCACCCTGTGCAATACTGTCCCGCATCTTGACTGTGTAACCAGCACATTTAAAGTCTTCATTGGTCTTGCTGGGATTATTGCAATTATATTTGCAACAGACAGACATTATTAAATAATTGATTTATACAAAAACAAATTATAAATCAATATGTAAATAAAAAGAAAACTGTATATGTATGTATGTAAAGAGAGACGTATACAAACCAAGGCAAAAGCTAACTGCAATATGCAAATTAGAAAGAGAAAACAAAAAGATAGAATATTTGTACTTATCTGTATTAAAACACACAACAACAAAAACTTGTCACAAGCGCGAAGTTAACGACCGCGAGCGCGATCAAAAGAGAAAACAAAAGAATAGAGAGCACCAACACCACACAAACAAAAGCAAACTATGAACTGTAAATTGAGAGCGCGGGTGGGAGCAAAAGATAGAACGAAATCAAAAACTAAGCAGCGCAACAACAAAATTATATTTGCGTTTGTTAAAGTTTTGATTATAAATTTATATAAATGTTTGTAAATTTAACGCAAACTTCGCGATGAGTATAGCGATTTATTAAGAATTAGTAAGGCAATGAATTTAAATTGAATATTATAAATTAGCTTCACGAAAAAATGAAAAACAAAAATAAAACGAGAGCGCAAAAAAAACACGACCGACTTCGATGTGTGTCAATATGTATTGTACCCGGGTGTCCGGTGACACCTCATTGCTTTTTTTTTGTTAAAGGATTAACTCATTACTGAAGAATTTGGCATACTTCCCAGTGTTTCGTTGTAATCGTTGGGCCCAAGATGACGTTGATAGGTTACCTTACACATATCACTCCATTAGAACAAACAATTAAAGAAAGATTCTTAACTATTTAAATATAAATACTAAAAAAAAAAAAAATTAAATTCTTAATCAAATGACAAACGTGCAAATTTTATAGATTTTAAGAAAGGCTGACTCAATTTAACACTGTCTTTAAACACACTGGGTTACTATTCAGACGGTACTTGCATTTTTTGTGTAGTCTATGAGCGACATGTGCGAGGTAGTGAATTTACGTGACCATATGACAACGACTAATTCATCCTCAGCAGAGACAGCTCCCCTCTTAGGTTTTTCCGGAATTTATCACCATCCTTCAGCGCTTTAAGTCACTGTGTGGTGAACCACGTGTCGTTTGGGCCCCCCCTTCAGATTTTGAAACTCCAGCCACGAGATTCCGAGGCCTAGGCTATCTCAGCGCTAGTAATATATAGAAATATTCGATTTCTCGTTCCGCCTGGGACTGTGAAAATATGGTTTTAGTTTACCGGGTCTGAGAATTATAACCTCACTCAAATATATAATATCACCTTTTAACTCTCGCTTTAGATCGACGAACTTAAAGGCTGTAGTGGGCACTGTACTACGACTTCTAGAAATTTCACGAGTATTGGCTAGATAGCCTGGTAACGATTTTGTTAAACACGTGGTATTACGATTTGAAATTTCTTAATAAGAGCAATATATATGTATTATACAACTTATCGCTTTAGAAGACCAGAATTGAATAAACTGGGAACTCAAACACGCGTGTTAGGTAAAAGAATTTGCAAACAGAGCTTTCTAACGGGTCTTTTCCCAAATGTTGCGACGTGGCGTCTTTTCATGTACTCAAAGCTCAAACTCAACCCTGCCATTAAGTTGACCACGATCTTATCAGAGTGAACGTTTTCTGATTTTATCTTTTTATAAGCGCGGGTGATTTGAAAAAAAAAACTCTTCGTTTGAAGGTTAAATATTTTAGAGGAAAAATCCGATCACTACAGGACATACAGGTATTACAAAAACTTTGGCCAAAGTAAAAAGATATTTATTTATTTATTTATTGTATTTACGTCAACTAACACAGCAGTCGACGAAAAAGCTTAAGCTAAAGACAGATAGTAATTAAATGAAGAAGGTAGCTTAGCTTTATACACAACTAAACATCCCCGACCCGGTGGAGGTGTTATGCCCCGATTCACAACCAATGTGGTCAGGGATGAGTTGCAGCCAATCCAAGTCTAGAATATTTTCATTGGTTTCGCTGTAGATAATTAAAAAGTATAGCGCGAAGAGAAGTGACGGAAAGATGAGGAGAGATAAGGTGAGAAAGGTTGTTAAAAGATTGGCAAAGAACACGAAAAGATTCGTGAAGAGAGTAGTTAGTCAGACATCTACTAAGGTGAATAGGAAAAAAGTTTCTGGTCCGACGTGAGGGAACACAAAAATATAGCGTATCTAGTAAGTTGGTAGAAATGACTTCGCCGTTGACTACTTTATGGAGAAAGAGAATGCCAAAAACAAGCCTACGGTTATAAAGTGAAGGAAGATTAATAAGAAGATGTCTGTCAGAATAAGAAGGAAGGCGAAGACCCGGGTCCCAATTTAGACCGCGTAGCGCAAACTTAAGGAATTGCTTCTGTACCGATTCAATACTACGCTGGTGAACATCATATTGCGGGTTCCACACTGGCGAGCAATATTCTAGAGTAGGGCGAACTAACGAAGTGTATAAAACCTTTGTTACATAGGGATCATCAAATTCTTTGGCCCAACGTTAAATGAAGCCAAGAAGGCTGCTTGCTGTTTTGACAATTGAAGATATATGAACATTAAATGAAAGTTTAGGGTCAAACATAACGCCTAAATCTTTGAATGATGGTACACAATCTAACAGAACAGACTTAATAGAGTAATGAGCTAGGAGCGGAGACAAACGACTGAAAGTCATAAAAGAACACTTAGAGGCATTAAGGTGTAATTTATTAACGTGTCACCAATCACAGAACGCATCGAGATCTGATTGCAAGTACTGTTGGAAAGAAGGATCATTATAGGAATAACAAATCTTGACGTCATCCGCAAACATGAGCACGCGTGAATGAGCCAAGGCCAAAGGCAAATCATTTATAAACAATGTAAACTTAATAATTTTCTCAAAAGGTTTCGGTATAGCCGAAAGTTTGGCAATGCCACGGTAGTTAGAAACATCCGATTTGCTACCCTTTTTAAAAAGCGGAATAATAAAAGACTCCTTCCAAATATCAGGAAAGCTACAAGTCTCACTCGATATAAAGAATAACCGAGCTAAAGGCTTAGATAGGGAAATCGAACACATTTTAAGGATGCAACTAGGTATATCATCAGGCCCGGGAACGTAGGAAGACTTCATAGATGACAAGCTAGAGAGAATACAGTCTTCAGTAATACTGGGAAAAAACATACAATTTAAATGTGGGATTGAAAAGGGATAGGGTGTGGGATCCGAAACAGTAGTAGAATATGTCGACTGAAAAAATTTAGCAAACAGATCTGCAATATCTAAATCATTATTAGCAGACTGGTCGTTAAGACTGAAGGTAGAAGGTAGCACATTAGAGCGTCTTTTGGAATTGACAAAGTTGTAAAATCTTTTGGGGTTCTTATAAAATTCAGCCTTACAGCGAACGAGATAATTGTTGTAGCATTGAGTATTTAAAAGACAAAATTGAGATTTGGCTATACAATAATTTGCATAGTCAAGTCGCGAACCAGTTTTTTTAAATCTTTTAAAATATCTCGATTTAATGTTGCGAAGATTAGAGAGCCTACGTGTGAACCAGACTGGCGAGCTGGAGACGGTAGAGACATTCACATAAGGAACGCATTTATCGATTAGAGAATTAAGAGCAGAGTAGAAAAACTTCACTGCACAATCTATATCGCAGCACTCAAATAGAAACGACCAATCAAAAGAGAAAATAAGGCTGTTAAGAAGATTGAAATTTGTTTTACGAAAACATCTACGACGAGAATTTGAGATGTTTTTAAATAAATTAGTAACGGAATTGTAAGAAATAGTAACTTCAGTGGTAGGGTGATAAGGATCTTCAGGTTTCACTAGTGGCTGTGTTTGCGATACAACACTAACAGTGGGATCAGAGACAAAAACAAGATCAAGGATTCTTTTAGAAGAGTTAAGGAAAGAATTCAACTGATATAGTGGACATTCAAGTAGGCTATCAAGAAAAACATGTTGAGATGAAGGAATTAAGAAAGATAGATTATCATCAACAAGCCAAGAAATATTAGGCAAGTTAAAATCACCTAAAACTATAAGAAAATCACGATCTTTAAGACGACCAAAAATAGTTCGTAAAGCATCAGCATGGTGCACGTAGATCATGATATCAGAAGCTTTAGGAATATATGAACAAGAGATATATAGGCTAAAGTTAGAACATGTAACTTCGACGCAAATAAACTCAACACCTAAGGGGAGATCAATCGGCACCACACTTGAAGACAGATTCGAGTTGACAGCAATGAGTACTCCACCGCCACGACGACCAACACGATCAAGCCTATAAGAAATAAAGTTATTAGAAAGAATTTCATTATCTAAAACAGAGGAGTTAAGCCAAGTTTCAGAGAAAGCTAATATGTCAGCCGAAAAGATTTGGCTATCACAGAACAGGTTCGACAGCTTGGTAAGAAGTCCTCTTACATTTTGATAATGAATGCAAAGACTAGACGTTATTAGTACACGCAAACTCGTGTACAACTAGGCCCTCTGGCCAAAAATTAGGGTCAACCATAGCTGAGAAGTACTCATTTGGTACTGTAATTTTAAAAGAGTAGATTTCGCGAGGCCTAGAAAACTTAAACTTTTGAATTAAAACCTTAGCGGGGCAAATATTACCAATGAAAGCTGCGACAGACGACTCAGAAGTATCTGGAGCAAGCCCAGAGATAAATAATTGTTTGCGATGAGGCACTACAGTTAGTGGAGGCGGAGGAGCATTGGGATCCGCAAGTGATTGAGAGCCAGTATTATCATTTTCCCGTGAGGGATAGATCTGAAAAGAAGAGCATAAAGAGGGACAAGAAGATGGTGTAGGCGAAAGTAAAATCGGAGAGGAAGTAATAGAGAGAGCTGGCGACTGCTTACGAGGCAACTCAAGGGTACATTTCTTGTGCAATTTCTCAGAAGGTGGAACAAATTTGAATTGCGACAATAATTGAACGCTAGAGTCACACTCGTTTGACAGCTGTTTGGCCAGTTTGTTTAAAGAAAGAAACCTTAAACGAAGATCCCTATACATACGGCTAAAATCAAGCTGCTGGCTGGCACAAGATGGGCAAGTCCAGCGCATTAAGCCAAGCTCAGGCTTAGACACAGACAAACCAGAAAATTTGTCGTAGTCGCGGCCATTGAGGCCAGCACATTTTAAGTGAATTAGATTATCGCAGAGACAACAAGATATTGCTCTATACTGATCATCAAAACGATCAGAATGATGAAAAAACATGACACGTCATAAAAACACCCTTAGTTATTACAGAAACCCCCATACATGCTTTTGATAGGGTAATAGTCGACACCATTGGTCTACTCCCAAAATCTGAAAATGATAATGAATATGCAGTCACTCTAATAGTCTCATATTAGACGAAATACTTAGTAGCAATACCAGTTCCCAATAAAAGCGCTACAACAATCTCAAAAGCTATTTTTGAATCCTTTATTTCAGAATAAATGAAGACGTTCATTACGGACATTGGAACAGAATACAAAAATTCAATAATAAATGAATTGTGCAAATATTAAAAATAGACATCATTACGTCTACTGCACACCACCACCAGACCTTGGGTACCGTTGAAAGAAGTCATAGGACATTCAATGAGTACATTCGATAATATATATCAGTAGATAAAACTGATTGGGACCTACGGTTACAATATTTTGTGTATTGTTTCAACACAACTCCATCAGTAACACACAAATACTGCCCCTACGAATTTGTATTTGGTAAACAAAATAATTTACCAATCCATTTTAATAGCATAAATAGAATAGAACCATTATATAACGTAGATGATTATGCTAAAGGAGTAAAGGTTAGATTAGAACTAGCATAAAGTAGAGCTAGAATAATGTTAAAAAAACGTAAAGAAAACCAGAAAAACTTTTATGATAATAAATAAGCAGATTTTAAAATAGAAATAGGAGATAAAGTTTTCTTAAAAAACGAAGCTGGTCATAAGCTTGATTCAGCCTATATAGGACCATTCGAAGTAGTAGAAACATCTAAAAATAACAACATACAAATTAACAACAATAAAAATAAGATACCAACAGTACATAAGGATAGATAAAAAATCTGCAAAAATTATTTAAAAAAAAAAGACATGTAAAATTTGTTAATGGATTCAAGTACTATAACTACTTCATCTAATTAAAAGTATATACATACAAAAAAAAAAAAAATAAATGAAAAAGAAAATTTGTCTGTCCAGACATTACCATACATTACCATTAATCAATCAATACTTATCAGTAATTAATATATAACTCCATAATATTACGTTATTTTCTAAAAAGGGGAGGTGTAGGATATTGTAGCAGGAGAGACGGTCACACTGGCTTTCTTGCTACTTTTCGATCTCGGTTTTTAAGCACTCTTTGAGAGAGAGGTATGTTTGGCGGGTCTGGTGTGAGAATCAGTCTGTGTCGAGAGTTGATGGGAGTCAGATAACAAAAATAATAATTACTCGGTGAACACGTTAAGAATAACTATAAGTACAGTTAAACAAACAAAATAAAAGCTACTATTACTCTCAGCAAACGATAAGCCGAAACTCTTGCCAAGTCGTTTTATTTATCTACCGCCCACAATATCAGAAGTGATGAACTTTAACGCAATGGACATCAACATTGAGGCTCACAATTTGTCAACTTTAAAGAAGTGGCTGGAGCTGTTAGACTTGCCTACTACAGGGTCAAAGGCCGAGCTTGTGGCGCGCTTAAACGATGTTCCAGTAGATCGACGAGGACTTTGTTCCATATCTATTGGAACTGAGACAGCCAAATTCCAATTAGCAAAAGAAGCGTTGTCGGAATTTAATTTATGCTTAAGTTCTCATTACTTATAATCTATCCCTAAAAGTATGTGGCCTAATACTATCCCTAAAAGTATACTACAATATTGCAGGCGGCCTTAATCACTAATTATTGGGCTGGTCTGTCATTTCTTTTAAGACGGGTTCTATTATTAGTTCCCGTAAGGGAATTGGCAAGAACATTCGGGTGTGCATCCAGTTTCGCAGAATACTTTAGTTGTTGACTATCTATTTCAGATTTTACGCTAGGTATATTTAGATCATTTTGAATGTTGTCGTTCCGTATGTACTACGGAGCCCCCGTGATTGATCTTAAAATCTTCAACTGCGCCCCTTATATAATGTCGAAATTGCTGGTACTTGCATTTCCCCATAGTACGGCCCCGCAAGTCCAGATGGGTTTCAGTACGGAGTTGTATAGAAGGACTTTATACTCCAGACGTAGAGGGGACCGAGCATTGATGATCCAATGTAAGCTACTAGCTTTCAGTTTGCGCCAAGTTAGTCTTCTGTCTAGGTGGATGCCAAGGTAAGTGACATCCACGGCTTGAGGAATTCGTACGTTGTTTAGCATTAGTGCTGGACAGTTTTTCTGTTAAGCGTAAATGTGACATGTTTGCATTTTTGCTCATTGACCCGGATACGCCAGGTTGCTAGCCATTCCTCTAGCACCTTGAGGTGTTCCTCTAATTTTGCAGAGGCGTGTATTGGGCATTTTGATCTGCTGAGGATTGCCGTGTCATCGGCAAAAGTGGCAAAAGTGGACGTTGTAAGTCCTAAACTCGTTGGTAAGTCTGCAGTGTACAGCAGGTAGAGCAATGGGCCGAGTACACTGCCTTGCGGTACACAAGTTTTGATTTCAAAGTCAGCCGAGATGGAGATGTATTGTAAAGGTAAGATTCCATGAGTTTGTGGGTGTACTCAGGGAGTTTTTGTAAGATTTTAAACATCAGACCCTCCAGCCAAACTCTATCAAAAGCCTGGGCACCGTCGAGAAATACAGCCGCACAGTATTCTTTTAGTTCGAAATCTGTTCGTATTTCGGATGTTATGCGATTGACTTGTTTAATTGTCCCGTGTTTTTCGCGGAAGCCGAACTGATGGGAAGGGATTGTGTTCTCCGATGCCAGAAATGAGTTTGGTCGGATCTACAGGGCCTTTTCAAAAAGCTTCGAAAGACATGGCAGCAAACTAATTGGCCTATAGGATGATGGCTGGGTGTTGTCCTTTCCCACTTTAGGAATCATGATGATCGTGGACCTTTTCCATGTTCTTGGGAAGTAGCCATTTTAAGATGTGTGTCAAATACGGATCACATAGCAATTTAACTGCCGCCGTGTACAGACGTGTTTTTTAATGCACTCCGCAAAAATTGAGTGTAAAAAAAAAAAACCGCGTTTGCAAAAATTTGTGTAGGACTCTCAGTCGCCCCAGAGACGCCTATTTACAATCATATTGCTATTAGATTGCTCTAATAGCAATAAATACTAAGTTGCAACAACAAAGTGCGTAATTTTTACAAAAGCCATGTCCACCAATTCGGGCCCAAGCTCTCTCGATCCCCAACAGCAACAGCTACAAGAACTAATTGTACAACAACAACGTGAGCGTCGACTCTCGGTCCAACGCAACAACGCGTACTTTTCGGTGGTGTCGCCGACCCCACTGAATGCTAACGTAAGCAATAACACCGAAAGTGCCAGCCACTCAGCAATCAAAAGCAACTTACCGTGGAGAGAGCAGTGTGCTTCTCCATCAATAACGATAACTGGGTCACCGATTGCACCGACCAGCACCGTCAGCTCGTTGACAGCAACTACTGCAGCGTCTGCCGAAGTATTGACCTGCCTCAAGCCGTCAACGACAAGTCGCCCTGAGTCAGCCACAATAGCAAACCCAACGACTTCTGTCCAAACTGGAATGGATAGATATATTAAAATAACTAAGCGGAAGCTAAGCCCGCAAAAGAAAAAAAGTGGCAACACGCCGAAAATAACCAAACCAAATGAACGAGTAGCACCCCTTAGCGGGAATCGTTTTAAAATTCTTGCCGATCAGCAAGATGATCAAGCCGGCGCTGTAGATAAAGTTAAATCGGCTAGACCACCCCCCTTATACATCCGTGGAGCCAACTGCACCGCCCTGATTTCGAAGCTAGTAGAAACAGTAGGGGCAAATAACTTTGTTGTAACCCCTCTCAATAGGGGTAACATTAAAGAAATTAAATGTCAAACCCAAACTGAGGACAATTTCCGCATCATCGAAAAGTACCTCCGTAATGCTAACATCAACTTCTATACCTACCAACTAAAAAGCAGTAAAGGGCTCCAGGTTGTGTTGAAGGGGATAGAGCCATCGGTCCCTACTCAAGAAATAGCAGACGCGTTGGTCGAAAAAGGGTTTGCGGTCAAATCCGTTGTCAACATCATCAACAGGAACAAAGTCGCACAGCCGCTCTTTAAAATCGAGCTCCAACCAGATGCAAAGCGGTCGAAGCCAAATGAAGTGCACCCAATCTACAACCTACAGCTCCTATTGCACAGAAGAATCACCGTAGAGGAGCCCCATAAGAGACACCAACCACCGCAGTGTAAAAACTGCCAGGAATACAACCACACCTCTAACAACTGCAATCTCAGGTCAGTGTGTGTTGGCTGTGGCGAACATCATAAAGATGGCATTTGCACCAAGGACAGAAACAATGTCGCTTTAAGATTATGCAGTAACTGTGGAGGGAACCACACGGCCAACTACAGAGGATGTCCTGTCTTCAAGGATCTTAAATCTCACCTAAACGGGCGCAAACCCCCACTGGACCAAAAATCACCGTCAACGCCTCTAAAACTACACCCGAGGTATTCTTCGCCAAGGCTGTTAGATCATCTAACATGCCTGCTACATACAGTCCTAGTGTATCCTTCGCTAGTGTGCTCCGAACTGGACAGACGGAGCCCGCAAAAGAGACCCCGTCACTCCACCATCTACAGAATCCGCAACCTAGCGCACCAGAGCTTGGCCAGCAAACTCCAAGTGGCTTAGAAGCCCTATTGATCTCACTCAATCAAAACATGACCACTTTTATGACGTTCATGCAAAACTGTATGCAAGAACTGATGCGGAATCAAAACCTGCTTATCCAGAAGCTTATCGAGAATAAATAATGGCTTCCCTACGTCTATGTCTTTGGAATGCTAACGGCATCTCCAAGCACAAAAATGAACTGCAACTATTCCTAGACTCAAGTGAAATCGACGTTTTGCTGATTTCGGAAACACATTTAACATCAAAAAATAATTTTCAAATACCAAAATATACCTTTTATGCAACAAACCATCCAGACGGAAAAGCTCATGGCGGGACTGGTATCCTAATCAAAAACCGTATAAAACACTCGTTCCTCAACAGATTTGAAACACAGCACCTACAAGCAACTGCTATAACCGTTCAAACCAGCTGCGGCAACACTACATTGGTTGCCCTGTACTGCCCACCACGCTTCTCAATCTCTGAAAAGGAATTTACCGATTTCTTTAACACACTCGGAGATCGCTTCATTGCAGCAGGGGACTATAACGCCAAACATACGCACTGGGGATCTCGCCTGGTAAATCCTAAAGGCAAGCAGTTGTACAACACAATAGTCAACCCTCTCAATAAGATGGATTGCGTCTCACCGGGTAGGCCTACTTATTGGCCCACAGATCCACAGAAAGTGCCTGACTTGATTGATTTCGCAGTAACCAAGAGGATTCCACGTAATCGGATCACTGCGGATACACTGCTAGATTTAAATTCCGATCACTCTCCAGTACTATTCACACTATTAACAAGACCTCAAGTACTTGATCGCCCATATAGGCTTACAAACAACAAAACAAATTGGCTTAAATTTAAAATGTACATGAGTGCCCACATTGACTGTTCGCCGAAACTGGATGCTGCAGAGGACATTGATATGAGCGTCTCTGCACTTGAGTCTATGATGGCAGCTGCAGCAAAAGTATCTACTCCACCTGCCTCTTCTTACACTAAACCTGTTGACAGGCCTACGAACCGGCGGATAGAACAATTAGTAGCGGAAAAACGACGTCTAAGAAGAGAATGGCAGATTACTCGTTCACCAGCAGCAAAACTTCGCCTAAGGCATGCTAATCGCAACCTCTCCAAGGCGTTAAGACAAGAGGAAAGCTGGGCTCAAAGAAAATACATAGAAAAGCTCAGCCCAACCAGCACTAAACATCCTCTGTGGAAAGCCCACCCAACTTTAAGCGCTCCTGCAGAGACAATTTCACCGATAAGGAGTCCAACCGGTGGATGGGCCCGCAGTGACGAAGAGAGGGCATCCGTATTTGCCACACATCTTAAAATGGTTTTCCAGCCAAATCCAACATCAAACTCATCTGTACTTCCCCCTTCGAGCACACTAACGGATAGTGAGTACTCGGAACTCCAATCGGACGAGATCATTGCAGTTATTAAAAACCACATAAAGCCAAAAAAAGCCCCTGGCCATGACCTAATCACACCGAAAATGATCCTGGAACTCCCTGTCATTGCCATACAATACATCTGCAAACTGTTCAACGATATAATAAGATTTGGCTACTTCCCAAGAACATGGAAAAGGTCCACTATCATCATGATTCCTAAAGTGGGAAAGGACAAAACCCAGCCATCATCCTATAGGCCAATTAGTTTGCTGCCATGTCTTTCGAAGCTTTTTGAAAAGGTCCTGCAGATCCGACTAAACTCATTTCTGGCATCGGAGAACACAATCCCTTCACACCAGTTCGGCTTCCGCGAAAAACATGGTACAATTGAACAAGTCAATCGCATAACATCCGAAATACGAACAGCATTCGAACTAAAAGAATACTGTGCGGCTGTCTTTCTCGACGTTGCCCAGGCTTTCGATAGAGTTTGGCTGGAGGGTCTGATGTTCAAAATCCGGCAAAAACTGCCACAGTACACCCACAAACTCATGGAATCTTACCTTTACAATAGGCAATTCGCTGTAAGATGTAATGGCTCCGTCTCTGCTGATTTTGAAATCAAAGCTGGTGTACCGCAAGGCAGTGTACTCGGCCCATTGCTCTACCTACTGTACACTGCAGACTTACCAACGAGTTTAGGACTTACAACGTCCACTTTTGCCACTTTTGCCGATGACACGGCAATCCTCAGCAGATCCAAATGCCCAATACAAGCCTCTGCAAAATTAGAGGAACACCTCAAGGTGGTAGAGGAATGGCTAGCAACCTGGCGTATCCGGGTCAACGAGCAGAAATGCAAACATGTTACATTTACGCTTAACAAAAGAAACTGTCCAGCACTAATGCTAAACAACGTACCAGTTCCTCAAGCCGAGGATGTCACTTACCTTGGCATCCACCTAGACAGAAGACTAACTTGGCGCAAGCACATCGAGGCAAAAAAGTCACAGCTTAAACTGAAAGCAAGTAGCCTACATTGGATCATCAATGCTCGGTCCCCTCTACGTCTGGAATATAAAGTCCTCCTATACAACTCCGTACTGAAACCCATCTGGACTTACGGAACCGTACTATGGGGGAAGGCAAGTACCAGCAACGTCGATATTATACAAAGAGCGCAGTCAAAAATTTTAAGATCAATCACGGGGGCCCCGTGGTACATACGGAACGACAACATTCAAAATGATTTAAATATACCTAGCGTAAAATCTGAAATAGGTAGTCAACAACTAAAGTATTCTGCGAAACTGGATGCACACCCAAATGTTCTTGCCAATTCCCTTACGCGAACTTATAATAGAACTCGTCTTAAAAGAAATGACAGACCAACCCAATAACAAGTGATTCGGGCCGCCTGCAATATCCCCAGGATTTATATTAAGTACTAGATTAAGAAAAATATCTCAAACTTGTTGTTAGGCTCTAATTTAAGAGTAGATTCAACAAATATATATTAAACGTTAAAAAAAAAAAAAAAAAAAAAAAATACGGATGACCTCCCTTCGTCACTGCGGGCCCATCCACCGGTTGGACTCTTGCTGCAGCTCCCATCATAGACTCAAGTGCAGAGACGCACATATCAATGTCCTCTGCAGCATCCAGTTTCGGCGAACAGTCAATGTGGGCACTCTTGTACATTTTAAATTTAAGCCAATTTGTTTTGTTGTTTGTAAGATTATATGGGCGATCAAGTGCTTGAGGTCTTGTTAATAGTGTGAATAGCACTGGAGAGTGATCGAAAGTTAAATCTAGCAGTGTATCCGCAGTGATCCGATTACGTGGAATCCTTTTGGTTACTGCGAAATCAATCAAGTCAGGAACTTTCTGTGGATCTGTGGGCTAATAAGTAGGCCTACCCGTGAGACGCAATCCATCCTTTTCAGAGGGTGGACTATTGTGTTGTATTGCTTGCCTTTAGGATTTACGAGGCGAGATCCCCAGTGCGTATGTTTGGCGTTATAGTCCCCTGCTGCAATGAAGCGATCTCCGAGTGTGTTAAAGAAATCGGTAAATTCATTTTCATAGATTGAGAAGCGTTGTGGGCAGTACAGCCTTGGCGAAGAATATCTCCGTTGTAGTTTTAGAGGCGTTGAAGGTGATTTTTGAGATTTAAGAACCTTGAAGACAGGACATCCTCTGTAGTTGGCCGTGTGGTTCCCTCCACAGTTACTGCATAGTCTTAGTGCGACATTTTTTCTGTCCTTGGTGCAAATGCCATTTTTATGATGTTCGCCGCAGCCAACACACACTGACCTAAGATTACAATTGTTAGAGGTGTGGTTGTTTTCCTGGTAGTTTTTACACTGCGGTGGTTGGTATCTCTTATGGGGCTCCTCTACGGTGATTCTTCTGTGCAATAGGAGCTGAAGGTAGTAGATTGGGTGCACTTCAATTCGCTTTGACCGCTTTGCATCTGGTTGGA
The DNA here is from genome assembly GCF_018151085.1 of Drosophila tropicalis. Lineage (NCBI taxonomy): Eukaryota > Metazoa > Arthropoda > Insecta > Diptera > Drosophilidae > Drosophila > Drosophila tropicalis. Next base: position 1,270,216 of record NW_027172999.1, read on the forward strand.
CCTCAATTTTAAAGAGCGGCTGTGCGAATTTGTTCCTGTTGATGATGTTGACAACAGACTTAACCGCAAAGCCGGCCAATGCGTCTGCTATTTCTTGAGTTGGGACCGATGGCTCAATCCCCTTTAACACAACATGGAGCCCTTTACTGCTTTTTGGTTGGTTGGTATAGAAGTTGATGTTAGCATTACGGAGGTACTTTTCGATGATGCGGAAATTGTCCTCAGTTTGGGTTTGACATTTAATTTCTTTAATGTTACCCCTATTGAGAGGGGTTACAACAAAGTTATTTGCCCCTACTGTTTCTACTAGCTTTGAAATCAGGGCGCTGCAGTTGGCTCCACGGATGTATAAAGGGGGTGGTTTAGCCGATTTAACTTTATCTACAGCGCCGGCTTGATCATCTTGCTGATCGGCAAGAATTTTAAAACGATGAGGAAAAGAAAATTGTTAGCAAAATAGTTAAGGAAAATGATAGCGATATGGTGAAGGAAAGTGATAGCAAGATTGTTAGTGAAATAGAGAATAAAGGTAGAAGCAAAAAGTTTTTGAAAAAAGGGAATGAAGCTGTTAGTGAGTTAGTTAATGAAACAGTTACATCTAAAAAGTTTGAAGAAAGAAGAGAAAGTGCTAATGTCCAATCTATAAGCGAAGTAGAAATTGAGTAATTAAACATCGAGTGTGTCAACACGGGAGTTGATTGCAAAATAGGTGAAAGATTAGATTTAAAAGTTAGGAAAAAGTTTGAGCAATTGTTCGAGAGTGCATATTTGACACCACAAAGGCCCAAATTGCCTGATGTAAAATGTAAAAGGAAGCTTAACTTTTAGGGGTCGAAGGCATTCAGTTGTATGCCCAGAAGATTGTCATATTCTGAAAAAGGGAAATTGCAGAAGATGAAAACGGGTACTTGGAGAAGAAGATCATTCGCCCTAGTGAGTTGAAGTCAATACTTTAGGAGATTGCACAAAGTTTTGGTGAAAGATAACTACCCTATACCTCTATTAGACGATTTATTGGACAGGCTTGGAGACAAAAGATTTTTTTTCAAAATTGGATCTAAAAGATGGTTATTTTCACGTGTTCATGGAGGAAAACTCAGTTAAATATAAATCATTCGTCACTCCGTTAGTTCCTCAGGATGCCAATGGGTCTAAAAAACTCCTTATCAGTGTTTCAACGATTTGTGAACAAAATTTTTGCAGATATGATTAGAGATAGTATAGTAATAGTATATCAAGACGATATCATGGTAGCTAGTAGAACTGCAGAAGAGCACCTGGATACACTGGAAGAAGTTTTTAAAAGGATAATCAGAAACAAGCTGGAATTGCGTATAGATAAGTGTGAGTTCTTTCAGTCAAGCATTAAATACTTAGGATTTCTCATATCGGAAGAGGGCATTAGAACCGATGATAAGGGCATAGAGGGGGTTAAGAATTTTCCCATTCCAACAAACGTTCACACATTAAGAAGTTTCTTGGGCTTGGCTTCTTATTTTCGTCGTTTTATTAAAAACTTTTCGTTAATTGCGAAACCACTCCATGACCTATTGAAGAACGATAGGGTGTTTAAATTTGGAAAAGAAGAACTGGATTATTTTTCGTTGCTCAAGGATAAACTAGTAGAAGCGCAGGTGTTGGCAATATATAACCACAAAGACAAAGTAGTGCTGCATTGTGAGGCGAGCGTCAGACGTAGAATCAAAGTACCACAGTTTCGAATTAGAGACCTTGGCAATAGTATATGCAGTCCGCAGGTTCTGAGTGTATTTACAGGGAAGATCTTTTAAGGTACTTACACATTGTAATTTGTTGACTCTCACTCTCAATCGAATTGAATTAAACCCAAGAATTGCACGATGGGCTCTTGAGCTACAGAATTATGATTATAAAGTAGTGCACAGGGCAGGCAAGCAGATGCAACATGTAGATGAGCTTAGTAGATGTACGAACATACTTGTTGTAGATTCAAATAGTTTTGAAGACAATCTTATTATATGCCAGCACAGGGACGAAAAATTACAGGAAGTGAAAAGAAAGTTAGAATTTTCTAAGGATAAGTTATTTGAAATGAGAAACGGAATTGTGTACAGGAAAACCAATGACGGAAGGTTGTTGTTTTCTGTTCTGAGTGAATTGGAACTAGGTCATATCGACAGAGATAAAGTAATGGATGCCATCTCGAAAACGTATTGGTTTCCTAACATCAAGGAGAAAGTAGTGAAACACATTAGCAATTGTTTAAAGTGTGTTGCGTATTCGCCAAAGTCTGGAAAAGGGGAAGGAGTGTTGCACAGTATTCCTAAACGGAATCGACACTTTCAATTCACATTGATCATTGCGGTCCTGTAGCATAAGGCAGATGCAAGAAGCAATTGTTTGTTATTATTGAGGGTTTTACCAATGTTTGTGGAGGGGCGGAAGGACCCGACTAAGCCTCAAATGGTTGGCGGGTGCCAATATCTTAAGGGTCTCGTGCGTGAGTAGAATGATTAAAACGCGCGAAAAACTTCGTTTTAATTAATGATGATTTATTGAATTCAGAAGGTATACCGACACACACACGAAATGGTTCGGTTTGAAAAAGTGACAAATCGTAAAGTAAAATAATCAGGAAATAGAACGGGTGTTCGGATGAAAAACTCGATTCAGAATGAAAATGGCGATTTACAGGAGAACCCTTCGTCACCCTCCTCAGTATGACCGAATTCGGTTTTGGGAAAAACCCTACCCCTCACTCTCTGCTGTTTACCCGGTGGCGTGAACATACCGCCCCCCTTGCAACAAGTTGCAATTGCCTCGCTGGACATGTCTAAGGATGGGGGATGGCAGCGTTCTGGATCGCCAAGACACGGGTGGAGATGGAGGGGGAACTTTTGATGCACATGGAGTAGGCGGCACGATGGCTGAAGACCTCTGGATAGAAGCCCGAATGAAAGGCGGGTGCTTTTCGGGTATTTGCTCTTTGGGTTGGATGTACGCGACAGAGCTGTCGATGTGCAAGAGCGTGTGGTGTTGCTTGCCACATCGATGGCATCCTGCTGTGCTCCTGCAGGAACCATTGGAATGCTCATGAGCCAAACAGTTCGGGCAGTATCCGTTGCTCAAGACTACCCGTAGCCTATCGTCAGCTCGTAGTCCTCGAAACTTTCGGCACTGACGGAGCGCGTGTGCCCCTTGACAAACGCGGCACCTGAAGCAATTGGAACTGCGTTCTAAATCGGATGGTGCTGCTGTCCTTAGAGACATTTTCGGGTTGCTGGAGGAGGTGGACCGAGACCTTCTGGATTTTCCAGTAACGGATCCACAGAGAACCCATCCGAACATCGTCTCGATCCTCACGAAAGAATCACCAACATTCTTGATGATTCGTTCCCCAAGGATAGTGGGAAGGAGCTCGGCTCCAAGCACCAAATCCACAGGAGCTCTTTGGTGAAATAGCGGATCAGCGAGCGGAAGGTCAAGCGAATCCTGCTTCACCTTATTCGGGACGGCGCGGGACGGAAGTGCTTCAGCTACACTAGGCAGCACCACGGCGACTGCTTGGAACTGTCGCAGCGGTTCGTCAGGAGGAGAAATCTGTAGGCGGCACACTTTGTCGCCGCTACCAGCATCGCATTGCCCAATGCCGCGAATGCTAGTCGATACTTTGCAGCTTGGAGGATTAATCAATTCAAACATTCTTTGGGAAATAAAGGACGCTTCGGATCCCATATCAATCAAAGCGCGGAATTGAAACTGCTTGCCACGATGATGAATAGTTACTATTGCATTATCCAGGAGGTTTACATGAGGGCTGCTGGAAGAATGGGAGGACGCAGGATTCAGAATTATACAAGCATCAGGTCCTAAGCTCTCTTGCACTTGAGCGGAAAAGGCCTGAGCTCGTGCCGTAGGTTTTCGGCTTACGGATGGAAAGGTCTGACCGCTAGAGTTTGGTTGAAGGACATCTGTGGCCTCTAGTACACGGTGGCGATCAGTTAGGAATCGATTCAGGTCGTCCCAGGATGAGACGGCGGTCTTATTGGGAACGGACTGTTCCCACAACAGAAGGGTGGATTTGGGCATTTTGCTCGTACAGATTGCTATGAGAAGGATATCCCAATTGTCTGTACAAGCCCCGGAAAGCTCAAGACCGGTTAAGAAACCTTGAATTGACGTCTGCAGTTCTCTCAACGCTTTGCCAGACTCTTGTGTTACAGCTGGGATCTGTAGAAGCTGCTTGGCTTTGCTCATAATCAATAATCGATTATTTTCGTATCGCGCAGTGAGGTTATCCCACGCGGACTGGAACCCTTCATTGGTCAAGGGTGACCTAGAAACAATGGCTCTGGCTTCACCGCGAGTTTTGCAACTTAAGTGGTAAAGTTTCTCCACTTGTGTTAGGATTGGATTATGGATAAAAATCGCGATAAACAAATCACGGAATGTAGGCCAAGCCAGTCTGTCTCCGTTGAAGATTTCGACTTCGCACGGGGGAACTGTGTGGCTTTGGTGGGTGGAATCGACGGAGAGCCTGACTGGTGGGGAAGCCATTTTCGCGGACAACTGCTCGATTCGCTCTCCAAACAAAGTCCCGCCTCGCACATATAGGTACCATATAACAATATTCATGTTTAGCTTTAATTGTAGCTATGTGCTTCGGACTATCTTCGTTCTTTTGAGCCGTCAAGGCTTTATAGCATCGTGAAAACTCTGCCTCGACTTTTGTCCAAAGTGACCTAAGCTGGTCTAAGTGTATTTTAACGGAGACGAGTGGCACATCGTCAGCTAAAGCCTGGGACTCGCGAGTCTCGAACGCCGTTGATGCCTCGCACACGGCAACAAAGTCGGAAAGAGACATCGTAGAGTGTTCTCTGAGCTATTACGAATCGAATGGAAACAAATAACTTCGTGGATTAGAGCTCTCAAGCGAGGAGATCGAAACGTGAATAATTATAAGGATATATAATCACTTGGATATTAAAATGTATACAATGTGGAAAAAATGTTTAAATTTATAAGAGTATTTAAAAATATGGAAAAATTGAGACCAGTAGGATTGGGAGTGCCGATAACTTTTCAATGAAGAAAAAAAACTCGGAATTAGTTTTCATTAAACGGACAAGATCAATTTCATTGATCTGTGAGGAAAAGATCAAAATGCACCAAGACCAGCCAAAATATTAATTCCATATAAATAAAGTTGTACTTATTTTTCTTTCGAAAATATATTGCGAATTAAATTCAATCAGTCGATTGAAATATGTTTGCACAATAAGAAAATCACGAAGGAAAAAATGGATGTCGTGACCGAGTCACGGCTTGGCTCAAGTGTCAGCACTGATGAGACTTGAGTGTCAGCACTGATCGAGAGTCAGCTGTTCTGCCGTTGTTTATGTTTTGTGAGTTTAATTAATTGTAAATTGTTTAACGAGGATTACGATTTCCTACTTTAATTATGTAGGTTTCGAATTATTAAATTGCGGAAAGCCAATCGGAGTGGCTGCAATTAATGTTGTGTGGGTGAATTCAAATTGTATGTGGACATATGTATGTGTGTAAATGTGTGCTTACCGCGGCAAAAGTATTACATGTGTATGTACCTATGTATGTACATACATATGTATGTATGGATGTAAAAATTATTTGACATAAATAATTTATGCCGATGGACTAATGGACTAATGTACGACCGCGTCAAAGTTTGTATACCCTTGCAACTTTTTGGTAACTCTATCCTTACCTATTAGCCATCAATGTGGAAGAACGTTTTATCTAAAAAGGCTTAAGCTTGAGAAAGAAAGGCCTACAATCATAGGAAATAACGAAGATATTGATCAAAGTCACTGTTTTCCACCGATCGTTCCTATGGGAGCTATATGATATAGTCACCCGATCTTTATTAAATTCGGCATAGTCGCTTATAGGCGTAGTAAACTCTCTAATATTAAGTTTCACGACAATAGCTCAGAAAATAACGAAGGTATTGAGAAAGTCACTGTTCGTGACTTGGCCGTTTGTATGGGAGCTATATGATATAGTCACCCGATCTTGATCAAATTTGGCATAGTCGCTTATAGGCGTAGTAAACTCTCTAATATTAAGTTTCACGTCAATAGCTCAGAAAATAACGAAGGTATTGAGAAAGTCACTGTTCGTGACTTGGCCGTTTGTATGGGAGCTATATTATATAGTCACCCGATCTTGATCAAATTTGGCATAGTCGCTTATAGGCGTAGTAAACTCTCTAATATTAAGTTTCACGATAATAGCATAGAAAATAACGAAGTTATTGAGAAAAGTCACTGTTCGTGACTTTGGGGTTTGTATGGGAGCTATATGATATAGTGGTCCGATCCGGCTGAATCCGCGATATACAACGCCTGCAGTATATACAAGCCTACGTGCAATTTCAGCTCTGTAGCTCTTACGGTCTAGGAGGAGTTTGCGTTGATCCAGACGGACGGACGGACGGACGGACGGACGGACATGGCTAGTTGAACTCGTCTCGTCGTGCTGATCAAGAATATATATACTTTGTATGGTCGGAGATGCTTCGTTCTATGCGTTGCATACTTCTGACCAAAATTAATATACTCTTTTTGCAAGGGTATAATAATCAGGAAATAGAACGGGTGTTCGGATGAAAAACTCGATTCAGAATGAAAATGGCGATTTACAGGAGAACCCTTCGTCACCCTCCTCAGTATGACCGAATTCGGTTTTGGGAAAAACCGTACCCCTCACTCTCTGCTGTTTACCCGGTGGCGTGAACAACCAAATTCGTCAGACTGTATCCAACAAAGACGACGAATCCTAATGAAGCGGTTCTAGCTCTTAAGGACTATTTTAGGGCCTACAGTCCACCCTTTTCCATAGTTTCAGATAAAGGAAGCTGTTTAACATCATCAGATTTTGAGACATTTGTTAATCAGAATAAGATTAAGCACATTAAGATTGCCACAGGGTCCCCTGAATCTAATTATCAATTTGAGAGGGTGAATCCTATGCTTGGGACCTATGCTTGCTTAATTGACGGAACCAGAGAAGGGTATATATTGGGATTTGGTAGTTGAGGATGTTGAACATTGTTTGAATAACACACTTCATAGGAGCATTAAGCAGCTACCAAGCAAAGTGCTCTTCGGTGTAGAGCAAAAAGGCAAAGTTGGAGATGATTTAAGAGAACGATTAGAGCAGTTAGGAATAGTAAATAATGATGGAAATTTGGATAAAATTAGAAAGGATGGGCAAATACTTCAAAAGCAATACCCCTTATCAGGGTGTGTGGAGTAGCTATAATATAAAGCATTGGATAGGTAAAGGAAAAAGTGGCTGAAAACATGCTTAAGCAAATAAATATAATGATAACTGTAATAGACTTTTATGAAATGTACCTTAAGTAACTTGTAGTTATAAGATTTCACCTTATTGTAACGTTAATCATGTAAGGATCAGGAGATCTTACGGTCAGGTTGTAGCAGGAGACGGTCATACTGGCTCTCTTGGTTTTCTTCGATCTCGGTTTTTAAGCACTCTTTGAGAGAGAGGTAAGTTTGGCGCGTCTGGTGTGAGAGTCAGTCTGTGTCAAGAGTTGATGGGAGCAAGTGAGATAATAAAAATAATAATTACTCGGTGAACACGCTAAGAATAACTATAAGTACACTTAAACAAACAAAATAAAAGCTACTATTACTCTTATAGCGGACGTTGACGATACTATGCGCAGTACGTTCAAGTGGCCCCTACGACACCAGGACATAGCCTGTTACGCGCGAGCCCAAGCACCACCTCCCACCCGACCGACCGAGGGGTGCAGCCGTATAACGCACGGCACGAATCGCGTGGACAAGTACACAATAGAAAAAACAGACAAACAAATAATACTACAGCTATCTATTAACTAAATGGGATAGGATAGATGTTTTAAGCATATTAATAGAAAACTCTGAGCCGATTACAGGGAATAGAAGGTTGTAATCAGAGCAGAGGACCCTAAAAGGTTCATGCATAGCATAGTTAGAAGAACAACGACTAAGGGATAAAGGTATCAAAGGATGTCTACTCCGTCTACATGGTACCGACAGATTCACCTGAGCTAATAACTCAGGCGAGTCGATATCACCAATTAGGAGCTTGTGCATAAAAATGACACCAAGCATAATTCTACGGTTAGTTAGGGATGGAAGGTTAATCAAGAGAAGTCTACTAGAATACGAAGGCAAATTGACATTGCGATCCCAGCTTAAGCCACGAAGAGCAAATAACAAGAACTGCTTTTGAACGGATTCAAGTCTAATCTGGTGCGACTCATATTGAGGTGACCAAATGCAAGATCCATACTCTAAAATAGGACGGACAAGCGAAGTGAAAAGAACTTTAGTTGTATAGGGGTCATCAAATTCTTTTGACCATCTTTTAATGAAACCCAGGACACTCATGGCCTTTGCGACCGTGGTGGAAATATGGGTGTTAAAATTTAACTTATGGTCCATAAGTACGCCCAAATCATTCATATTATTTAGACGTTCCAGAGGGCTATTGTTTAGAAAATAAGTGACCAGTTGAGGAGAGTTACGGAAAAAAAGTCATTACCTTACATTTGGTAGTGTTAAGATTTAGTAGATTAAACTGGCACCAGGATTGAAAGTTTTTAAGATCAGCTTGTAGCCGACTAAATGAATCTGTATCTTTATGAGTAAGACAAAGCTTGACATCGTCAGCATACATAAGCACACGCGAATGAACAATGACTGATGGAAGATCGTTAATGAATAGTGTGAAGAGCAGAGGGCCAAGATGACTACCTTGAGGTACACCAGAAGTCACAGGAATGGAAGCGGAAAAAGAAGACTTAAAAAGTACCTTCTGTTTTCTATTTGTTAAATATTCACGAACCCAAGAAAGGAAAAGGGGTGGAAACCCAATGTCGCTCAGCTTAGAAAGTAATAGGGTATGATTAACGGAATCAAAGGCTTTGCTAAAGTCAGTATATATTACATCAGTTTGTTTACCATTTTTAAACCCCTTGATAATTACTGATGTAAATTCTAAAAGGTTAGTGGTTGTAGATCTACGTTTCACAAACCCATGTTGGGATGGTGAAATAATAGAACTGCAAAAATGTTGCAATTGAGAAGTTATAATTTTCTCAAAAGCTTTCGGAATAGCGGACAATTTTGAGATACCCCTATAGTTAGAGGCTTCGGACTTTTTGCCATTTTTATGCAGAGGAATGATATACGACTCCTTCCAAATAGATGGAAAAGAGGAAGATTCGACAGACAATAGAAACAATTTTAAAATGGGTTTACATAATGCGTTTGCACAGAACCTGAGTACGCATCCAGGAAGACCATCTGGCCCCGGAGAATAAACAGGTTTAACTAATTTAAGTTCGCTAAGAATAGAACTTTCATCAATGACTGGATTGAAAATGCAATTAGCCTTTTTTAAATGATAAGGATACGGACTTGCTCGATATTCCGTTGAGGAATAAGTTGTTTTGAAAAAACTCGCAAACATATCGGCAATTGCCTGATCAGTGCTTGCTTTTTTATTTTGAAAAGACAAAAAAGATGGGTGCACAGAGGTCTTACGTTTAGAATTAACAAAGTTATAAAATTGTTTAGGGTCGGAAGAAAACTGAAGCTTACACCGCTGAAGATAATTCTTATAGCATTGTGTATTAAGCATCATGAATTTTGAACGAGCGACTGTATACAGAGCATAATCTGATGAACGACGTGTTTTTTGAAACTTCTTATAATATCGTGTCTTCACATTTTTCAAATTGGATAACTCACGAGAGAACCAGGGAGGTTTGTTAAGCCGCTCCAGCCTACCAAGAGGCACACAAATATCAAAGAGTGAATTCAGAGTATCATAGAAAAAACGAACAGCTGAGTTCATATCTCTACAATTGTACAGATAAGACCAATCAGTAGTAGCAATGTTTTCATTAAGGCTGGCAAAGTCAGTCTTACGAAAGCACCTAGTTAGAGGTAACTCATTTGAACCAAGTAATGGTGAAAGCAAGGGCAAATCAATTTTTAAATTTAATGTAGGATGAAATTTGTCTTCTGGAAGAACAAAAGGTTCGATCCTAGAAACCTCACAATAAGAAGAATCCAATACAAAAATAAGATCTAACGATTTTCTATTAGAATTTAAGACGGGATTGACTTGGGATAAAGATAAGCCTAGAAGGCCATCAATAAAGTCATGTGACAAAGAGGGCAGCAACGTGGTAGATTCATCTGTTAGTGACCATGCTAAAGCGGGTAAATTAAAATCACCTACAACTATGAGCAAGTCTTGACTGGAAACTAAAGAGGAGACAAACTGAATTGCCTCTAAATGATTTAAATATACCGCCATGTCTGACAATGGTGGAATATAGGAACAAGTAATGAAAGCATTAAAAGATTTAAAATTTACTTTAACACCGACAAACTCAATCTCCTGGGTACTAGAAAATTGAATCATTTCAGATGATAAAGCAGCATCAACAGCTATCAGAACGCCACCACCTATACGAGAAATCCGGTCACGTCTGAATATAGAAAAGTTTGTGGAAAAAACCGATGCATCAGCAATATCAGGTTTTAGCCACGTCTCTGTAAAAGCTAGAATGTTATGTTCAAAAGAAAGACTATCTACAAAGAGATTAGAAAGTTTAGATCTCAGCCCTCTAACATTCTGGTAACCCAGGTTAAGGGACGAAGCTAGTTTTTTGACACACCAGCAGATGCTGATGTGACAGGATTAGTATTAGTTGTTGTTGTTGGCAAGCGAATCGGTTTCCGATTTTTCTTTTTCACAGTATATTCCTTAACTATTATATGCTTTGGCCAAAAATCTTCTCGACATATAGTGTCGAAGATATTGGCAGAAACACTAATTTTAAAAGACGAAATGTCCCGAGAATAAGAAAATTTAAACTTCTCCACCGCAATATTCGAGACGTTAACTTTCTTCCGAATATAGGCTATTACATCATCAGATGTGACAACAGGGTCTAGCCTAGAAACAAATATATGTTTCTTTGGTGGTATGCCAACGAGAGGCCGCGGTCCCGAAGCGTCAGCCGCAGCAGTAACGTTGGACAAGTTACCCACTGCAGCAGTCGACTTGTTTACGGGGCCCTCGATACTTTTAGAACTATCGGCAATTTCCATTGGAATGGGTAATTGCCCGGACACATCGGACACTACAATAGGCATCGTTTTTAAGAGATCATTCCCAGGTGATACCGGTAATTCCTTACTAATAGCATTCACAACCGGGCTCTTAAACGAAATCAATTGCTGTACATTAGGAGTGGACGGTGCATGAGACCGGTCGGGGACGATAAGAGACGCTGGCGGGTCTACAGATGCAGAAACACCCCAAGGACTGGTCCTTTTACGTTTCGGAGACTCATTCATAAGCGATAAACTTCTGAACTGAGTCTCCACCGCAGTAAACTCCGCTTGGAGTTTATTAAAACCTGCCCTTAAAGTGTCAAAACTATCTCTAGTCCGCCTCATGAAAGAGCGCATCTCATTCTCGACCTCTCGGCAAGCATCACATCCATATTTTAAGCCACCACCTTTAGCAATAGACTCCTTGATTCTGCCTGTGTAACCTGCACACTTAACGTGAACCGCATTGTCACACAACCAACACAGAATATAATCATGGGAGTCAACCGCATTAGTGGCAACTATGCAATTATTTTTTGAGCAGACAACCATTTTATCAAAAAGTTTAATTTAATTAAAAAAGGAAATACAAAAAATAAAAAATTCTAAAGGTAAAAATTCTGTGTAAAGAATATACTGACCAGTTCTGACACAAGGGTTAATGTGCAGAGTAAGCCTTCACAACTAAAGAATAAAAAGAGATGAAAGCACAAAAACAAAAACACGTATCACAGAGTCGCGGGTAGGCAAAAGACGAGAGCGCAAATCAATCAAGAATAGGAAAGAGCGGGAGAGCGCGTCAAATTGAACACATGCAACAACAATTTGTACGCAAGAGCGCGAGAGTTAGTTAAAACGGTAAAGACAAAAGGCAAAAGAAATAAGCAAAACAACAACACCGCTAATGCAAGTATTGTTGTAAGTTTTGATTTTATTTAAATTTAAACAAAAGCGACAGCAAGAATTCGCGAAATGAAAATAAAATTCGGATGTTGAAATTTTTATTAATTAAACCGATAATGAATTTAATTTAATTTAAATTTGTAAAAGTAATTAATCGCGAGTAAAAAATAAAAATTGATAAGCGCAAAAAAAAAACACGTCCGTCCTCTGCAACGAGTGAAAGTATAACGACGTGTACTCTAAGCACACAATAACCCGAAACTCTTGCCAAGTCGTTTAATTTATTCACCGCCCACAATATTCATACCAAAAATCATTCAACACAAATAGCTCAACTTGTAACACTTTGTTACAAGTTTAGACAATAAAATATAAGAGTGCACTTGAATATGTTTATGTGAATAAATTGATATATTCACATAAACATATTCACATAAATATATACAGTCTGTCAAGAAACACTGGAAAAAAGCTCAATTTTTTGACTTTATGTAAAAAAAATAAGGAGTTTTGTTTAATTTAACTAATTTTTTTCAATGGTTAACTGTTTAATAGGTATTTTTAAATCAAATTATAAAAAACAGAAACAAAAACAATAAGGGTGAAACTTAAAAAACAACAAAAACTTAGATTACACATATTTGACACTGTCAAGAAACTCTTTACACACTTCATATATCTTGTTCTAAATTTAAAATGTAAAACTAACTATAGCTAATTTTTAAAAACTTAGTATTTCGCATGGCCCCCCTTAGCATTATGTACATGTAGAAGTCTTCTTTTCATAGAGTTGACCAAGTTTTGAATATAATCTAGGGGTATCTTCTGCCACCCTTCCATTACAAAAGCTTTTAGCTGTCCACGGTTTGTTGGATTCCTTTTTCCAACCTTTTTCTTTAAATAGGACCACGCATGTTCGATTGGGTTGAGATCTGGGCTTTGAGGTGGTGTTTCGAAGACCTTTCCGCAGTTGTAAGCAGCCAATTGCGTACATTAAACTCCTTATGTTTTGGATCGTTGTCCTGGTAAAATTTAAAAGTTGGCCGATTTTCGGTCATAAAGCCAAATTTGGTTGCACTTTGGTGTAAATTTGACTTCAAAATTTGCAGATATTGCTCGGCATTCATGGTGTTTTCAATGAATACCAGTTCACCGACTCCTTGGCTGGATATGCAGGCCCAAACCATAACCGACAGTTTTCCAAATTTGACTGTTGGAATGATATTTGCTTTATCGTAAGCTGTAGAGACCTTTCGCCATACTTTGAGCGGACCTTCGTTGTAATACAACATTATTTTGGTCTCGTCGCAAAATATAACATCCTTCCAATACTCCTCTGGGTGCCTAAGCATAGTAAGAGCAAAAGAGAAGCGCTTTTCCACATTGGTTGAGGACAGCAAGGGTTTCTTACGTGCCACTTTCGAAGAATACCCATGCCGTAGAATGGCGTGACGGACCGTTTCGTGGGACACATCCACGTCACACTCTTCTTTAAGCTCCTTGGCAAGAGTTCTTGTCGAAATTTGGGGATTTGCTTTGATTTTTCGCATCATAAGGCGGTTTTCCCGATCAGATATGATTTGTTTCCGGCCACCTACACCCTTTGCTTCAAGTCTTCCCTCGTTTTCAGCGCGACTGAGAACGTTGTATATTGTTTTTCTCGACACGGAAAACATTTCCACTATTTCTGGAACTGATTTGCCCAACTGCCGATTGTACAAGATCAATTGGACAACATCGAAGCTTAATCTCTTTCCCGGCATTATTAATCAAAATTTTAAATCCTTTTTTCATGTGTACTCAGCCAAATCTCGCACAAAGTGAAGAATAAACACAAAAATTCATAGCGATTCTAAAAGCATAGTTAACGGTAAAGCCCCGTTATTTCTTAGAATGAGAGCAAAACCGATGAAGAGAACAAAATGTGTAAAGAGTTTCTTGACAGTGTCAAATATGTGTTATCTAAGTTTTTGTTGTTTTTTAAGTTTCACCCTTATTGTTTTTGTTTCTGTTTTTTATAATTTGATTTAAAAATACCTATTAAACAGTTAACCATTGAAAAAAAATTAAATAATTTAAACAAAACCCCTTATTTTTTTACATAAAGTCAAAAAATTGAGCTTTTTTCCACTGTGTAAAGTGTTTCTTGACAGACTGTAGCTAAGCATGTTCATATATGTATGTACATTTATAAACTCTGGTGCACGACTATAGCCGCACCCTGTTTTTTCTTATAACTCAAAAACGAAAAGACAGAAGAAATCTAAAACTACAGTTAGATAAAGCATGAAGCAAGATGTAGAAATAAATAATAAAAACAACAACATTCGCACAAAATAACTGTAATTTTTCACATTTCGTTTTGTTCTAAGTGCAAAAGTAAAAACAGGGTGCATCAGAGTTTATATGCACATACATATATTCATATAGGCAACAATGCATAGGCGTAACATGAGCCAGGCCAGCGTGTGAACGCTGACCAAGCACTTTGATGCAAGCGCTCCAAATAATATGTATGTATGTACTGACACTCTCCCTCTCTTTCGTAGCTGTCGCCTAAGTCGCAGAATAAGAATATACATGTAACAATAGGTTAAGCAAAAGAATATTTTTGGAATAAAAATCAATCTGAATATTACCACCAAACTGAACTGACGTGTTCATTTCTAAAAACTTCAAACCTAGTGGAACCCGGTCATTACAATGGTATGGCCGCGGTCCAGCAGCGTCAGCTGCAGCAGCAACGTTGGGGTCACGGGGCCCCCGATTCTATTGGATCTATTGACGATTTCTATTAGAATTGGTAATTGCCCGGACAAATCGGACACTACAATTGGCACTGATTTTGAGATTATTACTAGGTGATATTGGTAATACCTCGCATTCTCCACCGGGCTGTTAAATGATATCAAGTGCTGTAAATTGGAAGTAGACGGTGCATAAGACCAGACCGGGTCGAAAAGAGACCCTGGCTGACCTACAGAAAGAGATACAAGGACAGGCCCTTTTACGTTTTGAAGACTCATCATAAGCGACAAGCTTCTGAACTGAGTCTCCACAGCGGAAAACTCCGCTTGGAGTTTGTTAAAACCTGCCCTCAAAGTGTCAAAACTATCTCTAGTCCGCCTCAAAGGCGACCGCATCCCATTCTCGACCTCCTGGCAAGCATCATATCCATACTGTAAGCCACCACCTTAACAATAAACTCCTTGATTCTACCTGTCTAATCTGCACATTAAATGTGAACCGCATTGTCACACAGTTAACAAAGAACATAATCATGGGAATCAACCGCATACTAACGCATAATCTTCTATATATGTATATAAAAATATATATGTATATTCCTTGGTCACGGCATCACGCGTAAATGTCTGGACCGATTTTACTAATTTTTTTTTTGTTGTATTTGTTAATTTTAAATCTTCTCGAGCACGAATAAAATGGTAGGCGGGGGCATTTACATGTCACCCACGTTGTAGAAAATTCATTCATGTCTGTTTTAGTTACAAACGAAATAATGCCACCTAAAAATTTGAATTCGGGTCGTCGTACTCACAACGCAGAAAGAATCAGAATCAATGTAATAGGACTAAAGAAGAGCGGGAATTGGTACTAGAAGCGGAGCGGCTAAGGCAAAGCAGGGGATTCTTATTGGAACCAGCCGAAAGGCGTGCAGCCAGGATTGAGCATGAGCGTTTGCGAGCTCGAGAGTCGCGGTCTGCACCATTCAATTGCTTCGCTTGCAAAGAAGTAAACTGCATAGGGGAAGGGTAGCTGAATACCACGCACAGATAAGACTATATCGACATGAGCAATACCATTGTATTGCATTTCGATATGACCCAGCTGTTGATTATGGCTCCAGCAGCTATGTCGTCATTGGCCAGAAGAGTCATGTCTGCACTTACTGTCAGGCTCTGAAGTTCAATAATGACACGAAAGGAATGTGAGTGCTGGCGGCAAAATCAAATTACCTCAACTGCAAGCACCACTGTGAAATCTACTTTTCAGATCCACTACTGAATCGAATCATATTAAAGTCAAAGGGCAAATTTATCACAAAGCTGGCGCCCTGCTTCCCTTCCCATATAGTGAACATAAATTTCTTCAAATGTACTTCATCGGTGATGATAGAGACGAAGCCAATGCACGATCTATAATATATACGTATATATCCGTAAGCAGGTCCATCATTTCGCAGCTACAGGAGCTGTAGAGAACCACAATCGAAGTAATTTAATGCGTTTCGTCAAAATAGAAATAGTGGAGGTGGGGGCAAACTGGGAAAAGATTCCTAATCAAGCGGAAGCACAGCAAAGCGTGGCATGGTTTCTAACATACATACACACAATAAGTGAGCTTATTTGGGCCTATTTATTTAATGGAATTATTTAAATGGAAAAACAACGTTTGCCGAGTTTTCTAGTAATACAATACAAATCCAGAACAAATGTTTTTTTTTTTTTTTGCCATTATACCCTTTATGTTCATTTGATCACAAAAAAAAAAAAAAAAAAACACAAACGATTACTAATTTGATGTGTTAACAAAATGTATGATAGTCCGATTCGATTGTCTCCGCAAAGGGATAAAATTTATTTATTGGAGCTATGTATTTAGAATCATTCATGTATTTTTTTTAATGTACATATTAAAACATTGTATAAAATTAACGTGTAATATTAAACCAATTTAATATGCGCTCTGTGAACTGAATAATAAATTGATTTGTTAATAAAATATATGATAGAACGTTGCGATGGTCTACGGAAAAGTATTTTATTGATTGCCTATCATAATTACAATAAATAATTATGATCTATCTGTGACGTCTATTGTAACTCGAATCCTATGGAGCTTTCATATTTTTTTGGCTGTAAAGCAACTAATTGAATGGGTACAGATACAGGGAAGCCATTCGAACGGTATGTAGAGTTTTGGTTTTGAAATTCCGAAATGTCGTCTGTGTCAGAATTATTTAATGGTGTATCTACGACGTGAATTCTGAAATTTCCATTACTGCTTAAAAGTTTTACATGAATGGTTTCACTTTCAGATGTAGATTGTTCAATAGGGATATTATTTTTAAGTAAACCAAAGTATTTGTATTCTGGCCCGGCAATCTTTGATAAGTGGTCGGTTTCTGTTGGGTCTGCTGCCTGTGCATATGGATTTATTATATTGTGAATAAAATCCGATGGTAAAACCACTGGGTACTGTTTTTTATTTGAAGCATTTTCCACTTTAACATTAAAGTTAAAGCCATCGCTTTGATTATAATATTTTTGACCAAATGTTTTAAGCTTTATGGGTTCCTTTGTATTTAAATAATCTGTAAGTTTTCTTTCTGTTTCCATTTTAAAGGGTATGGGCACTTTTTTTTGTGCTGCCACTTTAATTTGTACTGGATAAGGAACAGGTTTTAATACTGGATAAGGCTTCGGCACATGAACAACTTTTTCAACCATTTTCTCAATTAAATAAGGTTTCGGAATGTGAACAGGTTTCGGAATATGTATTATTTTTTCAACAATTTTCTCTACGGGTACATGCACTACTTTTTCCAGTGTTACGTTGAGGATTTTAGGAACATGAACGATTTTCTCGACTATTTTTTCAAATGGTATATGCACAATTTTCTCAACTGGATAAGGTTTGGGTACAGTTTTTATAACTTCCTTTATGTGATTGTGATGATGATGGTGATGATGATGCTTGATTTTAACTTTTATTCTGTTTATTTGATGCTCATACTTATTATGCTCCCTTACTCTCATTGGATCCTCGTAGATTTCCAATTGTTCGGATGTGGGATACTGAACATCATGAAACGGAACTACGTGTTGGTTTCGAGGTGATAGAGGAAATGTATGTTCGCTTGGAATTACATTTGTAAACGCATGATCATTTATAAGTTTTCTTTTTCTTTTTTTTTTTTTGAATTTTGTATGAGTTTGATATTGTCAATGGAATTATTTTTTTTTTCATCTACAACATCCATTTGATATTTATCCCAGCCTCTGTTCACAGTTTGCTTATTTATAGAAAATAATCGAGGATCTGTTGATTTTCCGAAAATATTTACTGGTATAAAAAGCATTCCAAAAATCAAAATCTGTAAACTTATATTATTATTTTGTATAAAATATGTTTAATGTAAATTACTCACCGCAGTGTTCATCCTGAAAAATAATTCAAAATATGGATCTTTGCAATGTATCTTACAGCTTCAGCAGAAATAAAATGTTTCAAATAGCTCATCGGCTTTATAGTTTCAAAACGGCATTCGAGAAATTTCTTGCGTTGCCGACTTCGGTATACCATGCACAAAGTAAAATAATAATTTTTAATTT
Source organism: Drosophila tropicalis (assembly GCF_018151085.1). Classification (NCBI taxonomy): domain Eukaryota; kingdom Metazoa; phylum Arthropoda; class Insecta; order Diptera; family Drosophilidae; genus Drosophila; species Drosophila tropicalis. The sequence goes on from NW_027172999.1 coordinate 1,288,643, forward strand.
ATGAGACCAAATATGTGGATGTACGTACATACAAATTTTACTCATGTAGCATGGCAAGCACAAATCGAAAAATGTTAATATACACTACTTGACTATTCTATCTACTTAAGTTAAATTTGGTATGCTGATAGAAATATAAAAACAACATATATCAGTAGTAATAGCAATGGTAGTAATAATAGGCAATATTGAAAATTTGAGAAGTATAACCGAGTTTTTTGTACCAATTACCAATCTGAGCGCTAAACAAAATGTTCATTTCGAATTGTTTGACCTTGGATTTTTTTGTCTCAAATTATATAAATTTTCGCCTGGTGCAAGAAAAGTTTCCGTTGGCCTCTTATATAAATTTTGGCGACTTTAATGTATAATTTCACCTTCCAAGTACATGGTATAATAAATATGTATATAGGCATGCCTTTTTATAACAATGAGTCAGGCTTGAGTAAGTATGTGAATTAAAAATGTGAATTAAGTGCATCACCAGGAAAATACAAGGCGCTTGATCGCGTGACTGAATTTCTTTACCTTTCCAACGAGCACTCATATAATTTATGTATGTTCATATGTAGACAGATACAAATACCTTTGAAGATTAATATCTGAAATTTACTTTTGCGAAGTAAACATTTGTCATACCTCCGCTGTAAAAGCACTTTAACCTCAATACAAGGTATTAGATACATCAGATTGATTTTAGTTTAAACAATAGATTAGTCTCTAATTTAGACTTATAACTTTAGTAGTTCTTTCAAAAATATATACATTCATATATGTATGTACACATGTTTAAATTTTATACAAATTCACGTTTTGCTATACCCTTTAAGAAGTTACTATTAAATTAGGTAAATATTTGTAGAAAAAGAAATACATAAGTAAGAAAGAAAATGTTTTGAGCTAAATTTAGAATTTGATCGTATCCTGCAAAAGCTGTTAACCAAAAAAAAAAAAAAAAATATATACATATATAAAAACCTGAGTGCCTATATCTTATAGAATTCTTTTGCGTACTTAATTTATAACATTCACATTAAATTAAATTATCTCAAACAATTTTTATCATCGCCATATTCATCGCGAAGTTTAAAGTTAAATATACATTTACATTTTGATAAACATTAAAACATTAACAAACGAAATTATTATATTGTTGTTGCGCTGCTTAGTTTTTGATTTGTTTCTATTCTTCGCTCCCACCCGCGCTCTCAATTTACAGTTCACATTTTGTTTTTGTTTGTGTGGTGTTGGTGCTCTCTATTCTTTTGTTTTCTCTTATGATCGCGTTCGCGGCAGTTAACTTCGCGTTTGTGACAAGTTTTTGTTGTTGTGTATTTTAAAACAAAAAACTATTCTCTTTTAATTGTCTCTTTTTCATTTGCTAATTGCAGTTAGCTTTTGCTTTGGTTTATATACGCCTCTCTTAACATATATGTACATTTTTCTCATTTTATTTACATATTGATTTATAATTTGTTTTTGATAAATTAATTTTTAATATTGTCGATCTATTGCAAATATAATTGCAATAATCCCAACAAGACCAGTGAAGACTTTCTTTACTGCTGGATGTGTGACAATGTAATGCACTTTGTGTGGTTATACATTCAAGGTGCGGGATAGTATTGCACAGGGTGGCGGCCTTAAATGGGGCTGTGATTCGTGTCGTAGCTTGGAGCTGGAGATGCGGGGTTTTATGAAACGGTCTGGGGATGCATTTAACACCCTGTCAGCTGGCGTACATAAGCTCCAAGAGGAGCTTTTGGCGATGGAGGTTCAATTCAGAAGTTCTAAACTTGTTCCTTCTGGCAACTCGGCACTTGTTGGCGACTCAAAAAACTAACTTCGTCCCTAACGCTGGCCTATCAAAATGTACGGGGACTAAAGTCTAAGCTCTTTAGACTCTACGTAGATAGTTTAGCTTTTGACTTTCATATTCTTGCCTTTACTGAAACTTGGCTGAAGCCTGATATTGCCGATGCTTTAATTTTCATATCAAAATATTTAACATACAGACATGATCGGACTATCCGTAATGGTGGTGGTGTTTTGATCGCTGTTGATTCAGCGTTCTCGTCTGAAATTGTCCAGTCTTCCAATAAGGAGATTTAATTTGTTAGTCTTAAAATTTCTTTAATTTCTTTTTCTGCCTATATTACTTGTTCGTATATTCCACCACAGTCCGACTTGGCACTATACATTCACCATTTGGAAGCTATTTAACTTATTTTTTCATATCTCTCTGACAAAGACTTGCTCGTTGTTTTGGGAGATTTTAATTTACTTGAGATTGCCTGGACCCTTTCGTATGATTCTTTATTACTGTTGCCCTCCTCGTCACATTGTTTCATAGATGGTCTACTTGAGTTGTCCCTAACTCAAATAAATCATGTCCGGAATAGTCGTGACAGATCACTAGATCTGGTATTTGTGTTGGATTGTTATAACTGCGATGTTTCCAGGACTGATCCCTTAGTTATCCCAGAAGACAACTTTCATCAGACTTTGGATGTAGCCATTGACTTTCCCTATGTCTAAATATAATAACTCGGTGCCTCCAACCCGACGTTTTCGCAAGACAAACTTTACTAAACTTAAAAAACTTTTGTTAGCTAATGATTGGTCATATCTGTATACTTGCACGGCTATGGACTCTGCCATTTCTGTCTTTTATAAAACTCTTAAGTCGTTCTTCGATGTATGTGTCCCGCGTGCGATCCAAGGATGGTCTGATAGACCTCCTTGGTTCTCACGTGAGTTATGTAACTTAAAGAACGTAAAATCAAGATGCTATAAAAGATTTAAAAAATCCGGTAAAGCATTGTTCTCTCTGCTTTGTGCTTGTGCTCAGCTTCTCTCCCGAGTAATCACTCTTGTAAGGTCGCCTCTCAAAGCTCGGCTTATAACTGTTCTTGCACTCTCTGTTGTGCTGTGCACTTTAGCTGTCTTTTTGTTTTATTTGTAATTATTGATTTTTTATCAATAATTATCTTTGTGCTGTGTATTTAAATTTTTCTATATATTCTTATAAATATATATATTTTTTTTTTTTGGCCTTGTGTTTCTTTTGGCTTTTCAATGGCTTGTTGTCTACCTACTTGCAAGCATTCTGATCGTTTTGATGATCAGTATAGAGCAATATCTTGTTGGCTCTGCGATAATCTTATTCATTTAAAAAGTGCTGGCCTCAATGGCCGCGACTACCACAAATTTTCTGGTTTATCTGTGTCTAAGCCAGAGCTTGGCTTAATGCGCTGGACTTGCCCATCTTGTGCCAGCCAGCAGCTTGATTTTAGCCGTATGTATAGGGATCTTCGTTTAAAGTTTCTTTCTTTAAAGAAACTGGCCAAACAGCTGTCTAACGAGTGTGACTCTGGCGTACATTTATTGTCGCAATTCAAATTTGTTCCACCTTCTGAGAAATTGCCCAAGAAATGTAGCCTTGAGTTGCCTCGTAAGCAGTCGCCAGGACTCTCTGTTAGATCGTCTCCCATTTTACTTTCGCCTACATCATCCTCTTGTCCCTCTTTATGCTCTTCTTTTCAGATTAAAGTACCCATTACAAGCCCTGGTGTACCTCAATCTATCCCTCACGGGAAAATGATCATACTGGCTCTCAATCACTTGCGGATCCCAATGCTCCTCTGCCTCCACTAACTGTAGTGCCTCATCGCAAACAAATTTTTATCTCTAGGCTTGCTCCAGATACTTCTGAGTCGTCTGTCGCAGCTTTCATTGGTAATATTTGCCCTGCTAAGGTTGTAATTCAAAAGTTTAAGTTTTCTAGGCCTCGCGAAATCTACTCTTTTAAAATTACAGTACCAAATGAGTACTTCTCAGCTATGGTTGATCCTAATTTTTGGCCAGAGGGCCTAGTTGTACACGAGTTTGCGCCCAATAAGCGCTCTCGTCCGTTGCCTGTCCACCTTCCTAATTTATCTTCTGCTTCAAAAAACTAATAACGTCTACTCTTTGCATTCATTATCAAAATGTAAGAGGACTTCTTACCAAGCTGTCGAACCTGTTCTGTGATAGCCAAATCTTTTCGGCTGACATATTAGCTTTCTCTGAAACTTGGCTTAACTCCTCTGTTTTAGATAATGAAATTCTTTCTAATAACTTTATTTCTTATAGGCTTGATCGTGTTGGTCGTCGTGGCGGTGGAGTACTCATTGCTGTCAACTCGAATCTGTCTTCAAGTGTGGTGCCGATTGATCTCCCCTTAGGTGTTGAGTTTATTTGCGTCGAAGTTACATGTTCTAACTTTAGCCTATATATCTCTTGTTCATATATTCCTAAAGCTTCTGATATCATGATCTACGTGCACCATGCTGATGCTTTACGAACTATTTTTGGTCGTCTTAAAGATCGTGATTTTCTTATAGTTTTGATGATTTTAACTTGCCTAATATTTCTTGGCTTGTTGATGATAATCTATCTTTCTTAATTCCTTCATCTCAACATGTTTTTCTTGATAGCTTACTCGAATGTCCGCTATATCAGTTGAATTCTTTCCTTAACTCTTCTAAAAGAATCCTTGATCTTGTTTTTGTTTCTGATCCCGCTGTTAGTGCTGTATCACAGACACAGTCACTAGTGAAACTTAAAGATCCTTATCACCCTACCATTGAAGTTACTATTTCTTACAATTCCGTTACTAATTCATTTAATAACATCTCAAATTCTCGTCATAGATGTTTTCGTAAAACAAATTTCAATTTTCTTAACAGCCTTATTTTCTCTTGTGATTGGTCATTTCTATTTACGTGCTGCGATATAAATTGTGCAGTGAAGTTTTTCTACTCTGCTCTTAATTCTCTAATTGATAAATGCGTTCCCTATGTGAATGTCTCTACCGTCTCCAGCGCGCCAGTCTGGTTCACACGTAGGCTCTCTAATCTCCATAACATTAAATCGAGATATTTAAAAAGATTTAAAAAAACTGGTTCGCGACATGACTATGCAAATTATTGTATAGCCAAATCTCAATTCTGTCTTTTAAATACTCAATGCTACAACAATTATCTCGTTCGCTGTAAGGTTGAATTTTATAAGAACCCCAAAAGATTTTACAACTTTGTCAATTCCAAAAGACGCTCTAATAAACTACCTTCTACCTTCAGACTTAATGACCAGACTGCTAATAATGATTTAGATATTGCAGATCTGTTTGCTAAATTGTTTTCAGTCGACTTATTCTACTACTATTTCGGATCCCAGATTTTCCTAGTATTACTGAAGACTGTATTTTCTCTAGCTTGTCATCTATGACGTCTTCCGTCGTTCCCGGGCCTGATAATATACCTAGTTGCATCCTTAAAATGTGTTCTATTTCCCTATCTAAACCTTTATCTCGGTTATTCTTTATATCGAGTGAGACTTGTAGCTTTCCTGATATTTGGAAGGAGTCTTTTATTATTCCGCTTTTTAAAAGGGGTAGAAAATCGGATGTTTCTAACTACCGTGGCATTGCAAAACTTTCGGCAATACCTGAGCTGTTTGAAAAAATTATTACGTCTTCTCTTCAACATCTATCCAGATCCACTATTTCTCCTTGTCAGCAGGGCTTTATGAAAGGTCAGTCGTCGCTTACCAACCTTTTAGAATTGACTACCCTTGTACACCATGGCTTCCGTAAAAAGTGTTAAACTGATTTTATTTATACTGACTTCAGCAAGGCCTTTGACCCTCTTAATCATACTCTGTTTTTATATAAGTTGAACACTTGGCATCCCTACCCTTTTGCTTGATTGGATTCTTCAATATCTTTCTAAGCGTACACAAAAGGTCCTCTTGAAGTCTATTGCTATTCACGCTTTTTATAAATAATCTTCCATTGGTAGTGAAACATTCTCGTGTGCTTATGTACGCGGATGATGTTAAGCTGTACCTCATTTTTAAAGACATATCGTCTTCTTGCCTGCTTCAGTCCGATCTTAATGATCTTTAGAGTTGGTGTGAAACCAACCGATTAAACCTCAACGGCTCTAAATGTAAGGTTATATCTTTTTATAGATGAACTCCATACCTAGCAACTTATTATCTAAACGACACTCCCTTAGAGCGGTTAGATATTATCAATGACTTAGGTGTTCTTATGGACCATAAGTTAAATTTTAAGCCTCATATTTCTGCTACAGTTAGTAAAGCTATGAATGTTCTTGGGTTTGTGACGATCCGTACACAACCAAAATTCTGTATACTTCATTAATCCGTCCTATCTTAGAGTACGGATTCTGCATATGGTCACCTTAATATGACACGCACCAAAGTAAAATTGAATCTGTGCAAAAACAATTTCTGCTATTTGCTCATCGCGGTCTAAATTGGGATCGCAATGTCAATTTGCCATCATACTCCAGTAGGCTTCTTTTAATCAAACTTCCTTCTTTAATTATTCGTGGAATAATGCTTGGTGCTATTTTTATTCACAAACTCTTAATTGGTGAAATAGACTTTCCTGACCTATTGAACCAGTTAAACCTATCTGTACCCCGTAGACCTATTAGAAATGTTATCTTCTATCCTTAAAACACTGTACTTCTTCTTCCCTGCATGAACCTTTTCGAGTCCTATGTTCTGATTACAATCTTCTGTATCCCGTAATCAGATCAGAAGCCTCTCTTCCCCTTGTAAAAACCTCTATCTTAGCACACTTAGCTCGTAATTAGCTGTAGTTAATAATATTTTATCTGTTTGTCCGTTTAATTTCTATTTGTCCACGCGATCGTGCCGTCCGATATACGGCTGCGCGGGAGGTGGATAGCTCTCTGCTTGGGCTCGCGCGCAACAGGCTATGTGCTGGTGTCGTATGTCGTACTTGTACGTACTTCGCATTGTACGCGCGCAATAGCTCCCATACAAACGCCAAAGTCACGAACAGGGACTTTTCTTAATAACTTCGTTATTTCCAAAGCTATTGTCGTTAAATTTAATATTACACTTATAAACGACCCCGCCACATTTGATCAAGATCTTGTGACTATATCATATAACTCCCATAGGAACGATCGGTTGAAAACAGTGACTTTTATAAATACCTTTGATATTTCTGACTCGATTACTTTGAAATTAAATATTTCTCAGTTTTATATATCCGTTAATGACTGCGTCAAGTTTTATCAAGATTGGGTGACTATATCATATAGCTCCCATAGAACGGTGGAAAACAGTGACTTTGATCAATAAATTCTCAGTTTAACATAGCTATTAAAAACTGTGCTAAGTATATTTTATTGCTTCCACAGTAACGATCGGTGGAAAACATTTTAGATTAAAAATTTTTCCGCTTCGACAAGGTCGAATTTAGTGCCGGCTCTCCGGTTTCTTTGTAAGTCTTTCCCCACCTATTGTCAACGTCAATGTTTTATTTATTTATTTATTAAGAGCTACCTTACAATTAAAATTCTATTTTCTATATTCTATTTTATTCCATGCACCCATAGGGTGCAATGGTAAATTGAAGTCGCCGAAATGTATGTAACAGGCAGAAGAAACATTTCCGACCCCATAAAGAATATTTGTTGTTGATCAGGATCAACAGCCGAGTCGATCTAGACATGTCCGTCCATCCGAAGCACAGCACAACTGGTGAAAGTGAAAGTGAAAAACTCCACCTCACCAATAGCACTGGAGCTGCAGATGGACACGATCACACATCACTCCTATTTTTCTCAATCTCTCATTGTTCCTTATGTGAATATATGTATGTATGTGTATAAATAAATGTACACACATATATGAACATGCTTAGCTGTATATTTATATAAATATGTTTATGTACGTACATTAATATATATACATGTGAGTTGAGTGGGATTACTCAACTAAGTTTATTCCTTAATTTAATTTAAAGTAGTTTGGAAAAGTTTCAATTTTTCTTAATCTGCTGCTTCGGTTCACTTGTTTTTATCTCCCACTGCTGCTGCTTTTTCGACTCTAAAACTTCAACTGTGTCTCTCCCCTGTGAAATTCTGCTGTCTACTGTACTCTCTGTTGTTCTGCTGTTAAACTTTACTGTTCGTGGTCATCTGTCCGCTTGCTGCTGTTAAACCTATGTAACTCTCCATCGTACCTTACATTCGGCCATTCCTGATCATTCATCTGTCCCAGATGATAAATCGTCTTCGTTGTCCTTAATATAGCGCCACATTTTCATATAGTCGCAACTGATTGATGTTTGTAGGCTTTCCTTACGTCGTATCTACCATTCCTCTTTACTTGTGTCATTTCATAAGGACCTAAATATTCGCTGGACAGTTTTTTCCTGCGACAAACTGCGTCCTGCGTATGGTGACTAAGTCTCCAACCTGGTATCAGGCCTCTGGCTTTCTTTTACTGTCAAAGTGCTTTTTATAAGTTTTTTGCGCTTGTATGATTTCAGCCTCATTAGTTGGCGTTCTTCATCAAAGTGTTGGTACATCTCTTCTTCAAGTAATTGTATTAAACGATCTGTTGGTTTATTGTTCATCTTCACACCAAACATGAGCTCTCTGTACTTCTGCAACTGCCTTAAACCACTTGGTTGGATCGCTTTCGGAGATCTTTGCAATAACGGACAAAATTATTCGATTTACTCTCTCCACCTGTCCATTTCCACGAAGAACTCCCTTTGTGGTCCATACATGCTCTATGCCATTCGTTTTCATATGCTCGGCAAACAAGTTGGCCGGAAACGCTGAGCCTCTGTCGGAAACTATACGCACAGGATTTCCGAATATTTGTGACCATATATCAATTTTTTTTAGCGCTTCCTCGCAGCTTGTAGTTTTCGTCGGAAACAGACAAATAAACTTTGTAAAAGCATCAACTATTGCCAATATGTATTGTAACGATCCTTTTTCGTCCTTCGGGATATTTACAATATCTCTTGGGCTAGGTTCGGCACAACAAATTTATTTTGTGCCCCGGTGAAATTAAAACACTTTCGATTTCAGTTGCTAATGTTTAATTGTATGTTTATTCAAATCGTTAATGGAGTTGGTTGGATATGACGGTTTCTCGATGGTAGTGCTGGGCTTGGACAGCGTTGGTGAGTCACTTCGAATCCCTCGTCGTCCTTTCCTGTCTTCCTCTTATTTCTGTAGCCGTTGCTGGCTACTGCCTCGATCTGTACAATGTGCTTGATTTGCGATACACCTCTGCACCCTTTTCGCTAAATTTGTTGAGATTGCTTTCGCTTTAAGGCTGTTATCAGGACGCAGGATGTTCCTCAGAAATTGGTACTCATCAGGATATATAGATCCTGGAATTTCGGCAGTAGGATATATCCTCGTGCCTACCACTGACTTTGGACGCTCCTGGAGATTGCTTGGCTTCTCTCAAATTTACTTTAGCTTGGGTACGGTGTTTTTTATCCTTGTTTAAGGACTTATTATAATTGAATGAAGATGTACAGGTTACTCGTAAGGCCTGTATAGTTCTTAGTTTTGCTGTTGTTCCTTGTGTTTCCTTGATAAGTTTCTTAAGGTTACTCGTAAGGCCTTAATTACTTGTTACTTGATCACGACTTGTTGACTTTTTGATTTGCTTGATGGGCATTGCCTTTATATAGGCATAGATAGCGGTGTAGTACCGCTATACAGCTGGTACATTTCCATCGACCCTCTGCTTTCACCCACGCATCCACTTGTTGCTATGCGTGGTGAAAGTCCCGTAAATCCTTGGCGCATATGACCACTTTCTTTGCGGCTGAGCGCCCATTTATGCCTTGTCCTTGTCTTTCTTGTTTGTACATATTGACTTGCATCACTTTCTCGCATTGGCGTCGCCTTTCTATTGGCCGCCCTCCGTATCCCGTTGACTCTCTCTGCTTTCTCTGCCAACGCTGCCGTCGCCCGTCGCTCCCTTTGATCCACTCGTCATACCCAAATTCACCCACATTTACTCAATATTATTATCTACATACAGATATGCTAATTATATTAACTAAATTAACGTTTAAACATAATTAGCTTGATTACTTTAATATATAACAATGTTTAATTCCCCACGCAAAACACTTTCATACGCATCTCGTATCTATTAGATAGAGGGCTTCCCCATGGCTCATCCCTCCCCCTTCGGCTTGCATATTCCCCTCACAAATCCACAAACCATTTTCGTTTCACAATTTCTTTACTCTCCCCCTACTCGGTGTTTCATAAGCATAGCCCTCAATTAGTTTCATTTCGGTACCAAGCGTCCCCCGCACCCGTCTTTCGGGCTTGCTTGGCCCTCACTTTTGTTTTCTCTCGCTCACGAAATTCTTTTGGTGCTTGCAATTTACTGCTTTCGCTCTCATGAGCGTGACGTATGCATAGCGCGGCCCATTGGCCACCGGTATTCTCCCTTGCCGTCACTCACGCATAGTGTACGTGTGACCTATATGTATGCTAATGCATGCATTTATTTGCCTCTCCATGCTCTTAATTTATCTAATGAGGCCAATGCCCCCTTTTTACATGCAATTGTGCCCTCAAGCCCGGCTTCATTTACTCTTATACAGCCACTCATATTTGTTATGCTTCCCACGCATCTTCCCGCTTGTACGAAATCGCCAAACGGTTGCATGTGGTTCGATTCGGTTCGATCGAGCCATGTTGGACTTGGTTGCCCATCGCCTGTGCATGTATATTGGTTTTTCGTTATGCCTTCCACGCATCTTCCCGCTTGTACGAAATCGCCAGCGGTTGCGTGGGGTTCGATCGGCCATGTTCGACCGGTCTCTCTCATTGGCTCTTATACGATCGAACTTAATGTATTATGCTTCCCACGCATCTTCCCGCTTGTACGAAATTGCCAAACGGTTGCGTGGGGTTCGATTAGCCATGTTCGGCCGGCCTTGCTTCATTTGTTCATTCACCGCCGATTTCACTCTTATACGACCAATTCTGTGCTTGGTCTTATATCGTGTATTTAGTTTGTGTCTTGGCTGTGTTTGTATCTGTTTGTTTGTTGTATCTTTGTAGTTTGTTTGTTGTATCTTGTTTGTTGTAGCTTGTTTGTTGTGTGGGACATTATTCTTGTCTATATAATGTTCCCCACACTCCCCCTTCTTCGGGAGGGATTTGCCCTCCCCTGTCCCTTGTACCTTGTGTTTGTTTTCTGTATGTGTATTTTTCATTCTCGTATTTGTGCATTTAATATGTTTGCCTTTGTAGTTTTGGCATGTGTTTTGCTCGTTTTGTGTGCTTTTTTTTCTTTGCTTTTTTTTTTTATGTGTTTTTGCTTGTTTTGTGTTTTTCTTTGGTTTTGGCTTGTCTTTTGCTTGTTTTTGTTTTTTTTTTTTTTTTTTTTGTGACTCAGCTCGCATCTTTTATTGGCCAATTGGCATCTTCTAATGTTGGCGATTACTGAGTATCTTTTCGTTAAATGTTGGCGGATTAGGGCATCTTTTCTTTGTTTTTTTTCTTTGGCCCGTTCCGCATCTTTTGTTTTTTCCTACTTACATCTAATTATCCTACTTATTATACCCTCCTTTCCCGATATACCCGAACTACCCCCTGCGCTATCCTAATCCTATATCTCGTTTGACCCGCCCACACCAATCTCACTACTCGTGGCCCTTCGTGCTGGGCCATTTGGCCCACGACATCCACCACCCTTTCTGGCCATTCTTCTTCTGCCACTACCTCATACCTTTCATGCCCGTATGGCACTGGGCATGATAGCTGCCGGGCCAATATGGGCCGAGCACTGACGTTGTGCCCCATGGGTGCAGACACTTGTCTATTTAATGCCGGTCTTGGCCACACCCATGCGCACTCTTGATATTCTAGCTCGTGTTGTTGTTGCTGTTGCTGCTGCTGTTGTTGCTGTTGTTGCTGTTGCTGTCGTTGCTGCTGGTGCTGATGTTGTTGCTGTTGCTGTTGTTGCTGTTGCTGCTGCTGTTGTTGCTGTTGCTGCTGCTGTTGTTGTTGTAGCTGCTGCTGTTGTTGCTGTTGCTGCTGCTGTTGTTGTTGTTGCTGTTGCTGCTGCTTTACTGCGTCCGCCAGCCTTTCCCTGGCCCTTGCTAGCTCGTCTTGCTGGTGCCTTTCCCACGCCAGCAGATCCCTCTCCGCCCCCTCCTCCTGGTGGCCCTGATTTATCGCCGACTCTGCTTCGCTCTCTTCTGACCCGTATCCACTGTCCTCTACGTCCTCATCGTTCTCCTCGTCCGATGAGGCGGCGATTACCGGATCCATCATATCCGGCTCATCGTCGTCGGACTCCTCATCGGACCAGTGCCAGTCACCGCGTTCCATATTGGCCCGCGGTGCCGCACCTCGTCGAACTACGCCTTCATCCTGGCCAAACTCTACGTTGAACGCATTCATTATTTTGGGGGTTTTTTCCTTTCCTGTTGGGCTTTACTCGCTGAGTGTTAAACTTTGAGTGACTCTTGCTTATGATTTCTGCATGCAGGAAACCTCGCATCTTTGATACTTGTTAGATTCTTACCGTTATTCAAAACTTTGGATTCTCTATTCTAACTACCGATGCCGAGTATTTTAATGCCCCTGCAATGCTCCACTAATACTACTGTATTAACGCGCGCATGTGTGTGTATGTCGCGATGCTGCACGATTACATGCTCACTCTTATGCGCATGTGTATGTGTGTTCCCCTCTCTTTCCTTTTGTTTTCTCTTTGTGCACTCATACTATTACATGTGTAATATCGTGCGCATGTGTGGGTATTGGCTCTCCTTGATTGTGTGATCGGTTTTTTTTTTTTTGTTTATCCTTGTTTTTGTTTTGCTATTTTCTATTTGTTCATGCATATTTGCCTGACTGTATGTATAAGATGTCCGCATATATTTATCTTGTTCCAGTATACGGTTTGCGACTTTGCTATTCTGCTTGTTCTTATTTACGCACTTTGTGATTTTTTTTTGTTTTATGTGATTTTGTATAATTTCGATGCACTTTGAGATTTTCGGCTCTGTGCCATGTCTTTCTCGCTGCCATGTCATCAGAATCGTCCATACTCATTGTTCATTTAGTTTATTGACATCTGTCTGTTCACATATTTGTTGTTTCATCTGGCTGATATGTGCTTGCCTGGTTTTTCCTGTTTCTTTGTGCCGTAATTTACATATAACTGGAGACAAAAAACCTGTCACTTCGTAAGGGCCTCCAAATCTTGGTGGTCTCCACTCTCTCCTCCTTAGGTTGTAGTGACGTGCCTGATCCTGTGCCGCCGTCTCCAGATTACGTCTTATCAGCTCGAAAAGCTCTTGCACTTGTTTTGCCTTTGCCTCTGGTGGTACGCTTTGCTTTCCTGTGCCTGTCGTGACACTATCGTATATCGCGCATGGCATTCTAGGTTCGCGTCCTTGTATCACGTATGCTGGCGTAAATCCAGTTGACTCTGATTGACTGGTATTTACAGCCAGTGTTATTTCCGGCCAGTTCTCATCCCACTTCCGTTGATTTTCACCGGTAAACTGAGCAATCATTGTTTTCACCGTTCTGTTTGCCCTTTCGGTTGGGTTTTCTTGTGGTGTGTATGGTGCCGTCAATTGGTGTTGGCATCCCCATTCCTCTAGCATTTTCTTAAATGTTCTGCTAGTGAATATGACCCCATTGTCAGTTATTACCACTTTAGGAACTCCAAATCTCGACAAAATTCTTTCCCTAAAGGCCTTGATTAGATTCTCCGCAGTTGCCTTTCGCATGGGTATTAGTTCTGTCCATTTTGAGAATCGGTCAATGATTACATTGAGTTTCCATGTTTCGACCGTGGTAATGGTCCGACGAAATCAGCACAAACAGTGGCCCATGGTTCATCAGGTATTTGCGTCAGCATTTTCCCTGCTGCTTGCTGCTGGTTGGGTTTGTATTGCTGACATGTCGTGCATTTTCCCACGAATTTCCTGATATCTCGTTGCATTCCTGGCCAATAATATCTTGACGCAGTTCTGGAAATCGTTCGCCTGCTGTGGTTTTCTTCCATCACTTGGTTTCGTAGCGTCTTGGGCAGACACAATTTCCATGATATTACTTCTTCTTGACCTGCTCTATGCGGAATATTTCTGTATACCTGGCTGTTTTCTACTATGTAATCTGGATACTTCTGTGGTTGTTGTTGTATTTTATTTATTACTTCTTGAATCCACTCACATTCTTTGTTTGCTTGTCGTAATCGGGCGCCATTGTCTACTATTCTTTTGCACCCTTCCATCGGTTGCCTTGATAGTGCATCGGCGACAATGTTTAGTTTGCCCTTTCGATATGCTATTTCGAAATCGTATTGTTGTAATTCCAGTGCCCATCGAGCTAAGCGGCCCGTGGGACTTTCTATGTTATTCAACCACTTCAACGCCATGTGGTCTGTCACCACCTTAAATCGGTATCCCTCGAGATATGGTCTCAGCTTGCGTACTGCCCACACTATTGCTAGGCATTCCTTTTCTGTTGCCGAATAGTTCTTCTCTGCTTGATTCAATTCTCTCGACTGATATGAAACCACTCTTTCCCCCTCCTCGGTGTTTTGTACTAGTATGGCCCCTAATCCTATATTGCTTGCATCTGTCTGGAGTACGAACGTTTTTGTGAAATCTGGGCATGCCAATACTGGGTCACTCGTGAGTTTTTCTTTTACCGATTCGAATGCTGCTTGATGCTCCTCGCTCCAATGCCATTTGGTTTTTTTCTTGAGCAGTGCGTTTAACGGATGTGTTATCATAGCAAAATTTGGTACAAATCGTCTGTACCACGAGGCCACCCCTAGGTATTGCCGTAATTCTTTTGTGCACGTGGGCGGCTTCAATTGCTGCCACCTTGTCTGGGTCCGTTGCAATACCGTTTTCTGTTTCAAGTGTCCTAGAAACTTTAGCTCTTTTCTGAAAAATTGGCACTTTTCGGCATTTATTCTTAGGTTTGCTTCTTTCAATCTCCTGAACACTTCTTGCAGGTGGACCATGTGTTCTGAGATTGTTTTGCTTACCACCACTATGTCGTCTTGATAGGCGAACGCGTTTGGTATCATTTCTGGGCCGATGACTTGGTCCAGTGCCCGTTGGAACGTTGCTGATGCAGAGTGTAACCCGAATGGCATCACTTTCCATTGGAATAAACCTTTCCCTGGGACTGTGAATGCTGTCATTGGCCTGCTGTTTTCTTCCAATGGAATTTGCCAATAGCCGTCCTTCAGGTCTAGGCTGCTTATAAATTTCGCTTCACGTAGTTGGTTTAAGATGTAGTCGATGCGTGGCATTGGGTATGCATCTTTTATAGATTTTGCGTTAATCTGTCTAAAATCTACGCATAATCTCCATTTCCCGTCTGTTTCTTTCTCACCATCACTATGGGTGAGCTATAAGGGCTTTGTGATGGTTCGATGCATCCCATTGTCAACAGTTCATCGACCTTTGTGTTGATTTCTCCCTGTATTTTTGGATTCTTCGGGTAATACCTTTGTTTTATTGGGATATCATCCTTCATCGTTATGCGATGTATCCCCACCTTTGACAGTCCCTTCACTTTCCCTAATTCCTTCAACTCCTGATTTAGGAAACTTTGTATTTCTTGTTGATCACTATTCTGAGTGACCATGATGGATATTCTTTCTACCAGCCTGCCCTGTATTCGCTTGACTGTCGGTATTAGCACTTTGTGGCCTCCACACGATATCTCTGTGTTCATAATCCGGAGGAAATTCCAACCTAGTATCAGCGCATCCATTCTTTCTGGCATGACCAGGAATGGCATGTGGATTTCCTTGTCCCCAAATCTCACGTATCCTGTCCATTGCTCTTCAATGTCTCGCACCTTTCCGTCTGCCATGTATACCTGTTTGTGTGTGTTCTCCCATTTTCCTTTATTCCTCACTGTTTCTAACATTTGCTTGCTGATGAAACTACTCGTGGCTCCGGAGTCAATTGTCGCTTTCATCTGGACTCCTGCTACTTCGATGATTGCCGACAATTGATCCTCTTCTTCTATTAGTTGTCCTATTAGTGGTGAGAAGCTTGTTGGCTGGGTCCCTGCTCGCCCCTGATAGGCTGGAACCGCCTTTCGTTTCCCGAACTCCAACAACATTCTTTTGTTCTTTTCCCAATCCTTCCACACTGCCAACAGAAAATGAGTCTCTGATTGTTGCACTCCCTTGCCCAGTGTCCGGCTCCTCCGCATCTGCGGCATGCCTGGTTTGGGTTCAGGACTTTTCCATCTTGGATGTTTTTATGTTCTTGGCTTGGTCTTGAATTGTTCTCCATGCTGTTGTCTTGGCATCTTCGGCACTGTGTGACTGCTGGCCCGTAATTATTTTCTCCTCTGTGGCTTGATTGGTTGTTGTGTGTTCTTTGAGCATTGTTTGGGCGATGGAAATCTGCTTGTTCTTGTTCAAGCATCTCATGTTCATCCGCCAACTGCATCAGCTCATCTAGGTTTCTGACTCTGTGCGGCCGAACGAATATCTTCAAATCTGGAGTGCAATTTTCTAATATAACCTCCAATTGTTCGTACTCTGGTATTTTGAGGGGTCTCATCATTGTTTGCATGTCCACCTTATAGTCCTTGATGTACTTATTTCTGTTTTGTTTGCGATTTTTCACTTGATCAGCCAATTTGTTGAAGAATCCTCTCGGCAGCAAGTATTTCTTGAAGCCCTCAACGAACTCCTTCCACGATCGCCACTGCTTGTTGTTTGCGACGTACCACTTGAGTGCTTTGTCTTTCAGTAGTTCTGGCATTGCTCTTGGGATCATGTCCAGCTCGATGCCATACATGTCTGCTGACCACTCGATCTGTTCTATGAACTCTAGTGGTCTGGAATTGCCGTCGAATCTGAATGTCCATTCCCTGGAGGAATTGCTAGTGTGGCGATGTTTATTTTCTGGAATTCATCGGCCTCCTTGTCTACGCCATTTTCGCATGTTTTTGATGTGCTTGCTATTGTTTTCATTTTTAGATTTTTCGAGTACTTTGTCTCCAATCTTTTTATTTCCTCCTTCCAGTCTGGGTCCGTATCGTTCCTTTCTACCCACTCGCCAAGCTGTTTCCTCATTTCATCCACTGTGCCGGTCATCTCGATCCCAATCCTTTGGCCTGTCTGTAACAGATCCTCCTTCTTCATGTGGTAAATCCATCCTTTCCCCATTTTGAATGTTTTCTTTACAATTTTCAAACTTTTGTTTTGTTAAAATTTCACCAGTATAGCACGTTGGGCGCCAGTTGTAACGATCCTTTTTCGTCCTTCGGGATATTTACAATATCTCTTGGGCTAGGTTCGGCACAACAAATTTATTTTGTGCCCCGGTGAAATTAAAACACGTTCGATTTCAGTTGCTAATGTTTAATTGTATGTTTATTCAAATCGTTAATGGAGTTGGTTGGATATGACGGTTTCTCGATGGTAGTGCTGGGCTTGGACAGCGTTGGTGAGTCACTTCGAATCCCTCGTCGTCCTTTCCTGTCTTCCTCTTATTTCTGTAGCCGTTGCTGGCTACTGCCTCGATCTGTACAATGTGCTTGATTTGCGATACACCTCTGCACCCTTTTCGCTAAATTTGTTGAGATTGCTTTCGCTTTAAGGCTGTTATCACGACGCAGGATGTTCCTCAGAAATTGGTACTCATCAGGATATATAGATCCTGGAATTTCGGCAGTAGGATATATCCTCGTGCCTACCACTGACTTTGGACGCTCCTGGAGATTGCTTGGCTTCTCTCAAATTTACTTTAGCTTGGGTACGGTGTTTTTTATCCTTGTTTAAGGACTTATTATAATTGAATGAAGATGTACAGGTTACTCGTAAGGCCTGTATAGTTCTTAGTTTTGCTGTTGTTCCTTGTGTTTCCTTGATAAGTTTCTTAAGGTTACTCGTAAGGCCTTAATTACTTGTTACTTGATCACGACTTGTTGACTTTTTGATTTGCTTGATGGGCATTGCCTTTATATAGGCATAGATAGCGGTGTAGTACCGCTATACAGCTGGTACATTTCCATCGACCCTCTGCTTTCACCCACGCATCCACTTGTTGCTATGCGTGGTGAAAGTCACGTAAATCCTTGCCGCATATGACCACTTTCTTTGCGGCTGAGCGCCCATTTATGCCTTGTCCTTGTCTTTCTTGTTTGTACATATTGACTTGCATCACTTTCTCGCATTGGCGTCGCCTTTCTATTGACCGCCCTCCGTATCCCGTTGACTCTCTCTGCTTTCTCTGCCAACGCTGCCGTCGCCCGTCGCTCCCTTTGATCCACTCGTCATACCCAAATTCACCCACATTTACTTAATATTATTATCTACATACATATATGCTAATTGTATTAACTAAATTAACGTTTAAACATAATTAGCTTGATTACTTTAATATATAACAATGTTTAATTCCCCACGCAAAACACTTTCATACGCATCTCGTATCTATTAGATAGAGGGCTTCCCCATGGCTCATCCCTCCCCCTTCGGCTTGCATATTCCCCTCACAAATCCACAAACCATTTTCGTTTCACAATTTCTTTACTCTACCCCCTACTCGGTGTTTCATAAGCATAGACCTCACTTAGTTTCATTTCGGTACCAAGCGTCCCCCGCACCCGTCTTTCGGGCTTGCTTGGCCCTCACTTTTGTTTTCTCTCGCTCACGAAATTCTTTTGGTGCTTGCAATTTACTGCTTTCGCTCTCATGAGCGTGACGTATGCATAGCGCGGCCCATTGGCCACCGGTATTCTCCCTTGCCGTCACTCACGCATAGTGTACGTGTGACCTATATGTATGCTAATGCATGCATTTATTTGCCTTTCCATGCTCTTAATTTATCTAATGAGGCCAATGCCCCCTTTTTACATGCAATTGTGCCCTCAAGCCCGGCTTCATTTACTCTTATACAGCCACTCATATTTGTTATGCTTCCCACGCATCTTCCCGCTTGTACGAAATCGCCAAACGGTTGCATGTGGTTCGATTCGGTTCGATCGAGCCATGTTGGACTTGGTTGCCCATCGCCTGTGCATGTATATTGGTTTTTCGTTATGCCTTCCACGCATCTTCCCGCTTGTACGAAATCGCCAGCGGTTGCGTGGGGTTCGATCGGCCATGTTCGACCGGTCTCTCTCATTGGCTCTTATACGATCGAACTTAATGTATTATGCTTCCCACGCATCTTCCCGCTTATACGAAATTGCCAAACGGTTGCGTGGGGTTCGATTGGCCATGTTCGGCCGGCCTTGCTTCATTTGTTCATTCACCGCCGATTTCACTCTTATACGACCAATTCTGTGCTTGGTCTTATATCGTGTATTTAGTTTGTGTCTTGGCTGTGTTTGTATCTGGCTGTTTGTTGTATCTTTGTAGTTTGTTTGTTGTATCTTGTTTGTTGTAGCTTGTTTGTTGTGTGGGACATTATTCTTGTCTATATAATGTTCCTCACAGTATTTATACTGCTTCTTAGTGGAGTTCATGGGGCCATGTAACGTATGAAGTGGTTGAGAGTATATCTAAAATCGTTTTTCAACTGCAACCCGTCGACAGAAACGGCAGAAACAACTTTGCCGTGTTGGTCATTTTGGCACGTGCTTATACATACATTTGGTTTATGTTCAGGCCATATGCCTCAGCATTTAATTCGAAATTCTGAAACCAATATTTTACCGGAATTGTTTCGCCATCAAACTCAGGGATGATTTTCTCAAAGCTTTTCGCTGCGAGTGTACCATTGTTTCTATTCTGCTCGTCTGATCCAAATTTTTAAAGCGAGAAACTGCAGCAGTTCCTGCAGAATTTTGGTATTATCAGGCATGGACTTAATTCCTGTAGCACTAACTTCGCCTCCAGATGCAACTTCATCCAGCTTTAAGTCGCCACCCGCTTCGTCTGCCATTCTCTGAACTGCCTTCTTTTCTTTTGATCTGGTGTAGTACGGTTGTCTCACTCTCACTATCGGTATTCTAGAACGCTTTATTTGTACTGCCGTCCCTTTCATCGGCGTCACTCAGCAAATTCTCGGCAAAACTTTTGAGACTCTTCTGGCCAATTTTAAAACACCTCCGGACACCTCCAAATAACTTGCACTTTCCAAATTAGGACGAGCCCCCCAAACTTAACCAAGTTTATTGATTGTATTAATTTAAAAGTAGTTTGGAAAAGTTACAATTATTCTTAATCTGCTGCTTCGGTTCACTTGTTTTTCTCTCTCACTGCTGCTGCTTTTTCGATTCTCAAACTTCAACTGTGTCTCTCCCCTGTGATATTCTGCTGTCTACTCTACTCTCCGTAGTTCTGCTGTTAAACTCTGCTGTTTGTGATCATCTGTCTGCTTGTTGCTGTTAATCCTCTGTAACTCTCTAGAAAAACAGTTATTGTAAATTGTAATGGAAAAGAAGACGAAATTGTTAGTAAAATGTCAGAAATGAAAGTCAAGAACATTAATGTAAAGGTAGACAGAATGTATACAAATAAAAACATTAATAAAGAGTTCGATAATGTAAATGAAAATGTTACTCTTAATGAAGAAGTCGTTTATGCAAAAGATGTTAATGAAAAAATGTTCAAGGATAATGAAACAAAAATCACAAGAAAGGAAGTATGTGCAGACAAAAACACAAACATTGATCACAAGCCACAATATATATTTTCATAGGAGACAACGAAACTTTCATAGGAGAAACAAGAAAACAACTAGGAAGCAATAAGGAGAAATTGTACTTGGTAGATGATTTTGACAAGATCTGCCACATTAACGAAGACGATTTAGAATAAGAATATATTATTAGTAAGGATATCGATTATAGATCGTGTCGCCAATTTCAGCAATTAGTTACAAACAAGTATATTGATGCCCATAGGCCAGAAACACCAGATATCAAGTGTTCGATGAAGCTAAGCTTTCAGAAGTCTAAACCGTTTAGTTGTGCACCTAGGCGATTAGCATATACAGAAAAGGAAAAGCTTCAACTTTTGCTAGATGAATACCTGAAAGAAGGAATTATTAGGTCAAGCGATGCCAAATAAACGAATATAGTAAAAAAAAAAAAAAAAACTGGGGATATACGTTTATGCATAGATTTTATAAAATTAAACAAGATTATTGTTAACGACAATACCCCCTACCACTAATTGACGAATTATTAGACAGACTAGTAAATAAACGGGTCTTTTCCAAATTAGATTTGAGGAACGGCTATTTTCATGTCCTTGTTGACGAAGAGTCAGTCAAATACACATCCTTCATTACACCACTTGGACAATATGAGTTTTTAAGAATGCCAATGGGGATGAAAAACTCATCACATGTATTTCAAAGATTTATTAACCGTGTTTTTGAAGATATGATTCAAAAAGGAGAAGTCCTCGTCTACATGGACGACATCATCATATCTAGTTCGAATAATGGAATTAGTGCAGATAATAAGGGCTTAGATACAGTAAAAAATTTCCCAATACCAGACAAAATACATGCGGTCAAGAGTTTCTTAGGATTATGCTCTTACTTTCGAAGATTTATTCCTCAGTAATAGCCAAGCCTTTATATGATTTAATGAAGAAAGATAAAGAGTTTAAATTTGGAAAGATTGAACTAGACTGTTTCTTAATGCTTAAGCAGAAACTTATTAAGGCACCTGTATTGGCAATTTACGATCATAGAGACGAAACAGAACTGCATTGCGATGCAAGCGCTTTGGGTTTTGGCGCAGCCCTTTTACAGAAGAAAGCGGATAGAAAATGGCATCCGAAATTTTATTTTTCCAAAAGAACGAGCGAAGTTAAGTCGAAATATCATAGTTTCGAATTGGAAACGCTAGCAATTGTATACGCATTACGTAGATTCAGAATATATTTTCAAGGGAAGCGTTTAAAAAGTTTAACAGACTGCAACTATTTGACGCTTACATTAAACAAAGTAGAACTAAACCCCAGAATAGCAAGTTGGGCGCTCGAGCTTCAAGAAAATGACTACGAACTAGTACATCGATCGGGAAATCAAATGCAGCATGTATATGCTTTAAGTAGATGCGCCAATGTTATGATAATAGAACCCAACAGTTTCGACGATAATTTAGTTATTTGCCAGGAAAAAGATCTAGAAAGTACCAAGAATACTTGGGTCTCGTAGGTAGGGATAAAATTTTAGATGCAATAGGGAAAAGTTACTGGTTTCCAAATCTTCAAGATAAAGAGACAAAACACATACAAAACTGTCTACGATGCGTAGCTTTCTCCCCAAAATGCGACAAAGGGGAACTTTTTTTAAACAGCATGCCAAAAGGAGTCAAGAGTTATAGCAGGCCGAGCTGTATAGTTTCCGATAGGGGTAGTTGCTTCACCTCATCAGAATTCGAGGCGTTCTTAGATAGTCAGGCTGTGCAACATGTGAAAAATAGCGACAGGATCCCCGCAAGCCAACGGGCAAGTAGAAAGGCTAAACCGAAATATGGGACCTATGATAGCAAGGTTAGCCGAACCAGACAAGAGAAATCATCAGGACACAGTTGTAGAGAATGTAGAACACAGAAGCATCAAGCAATACCCCAGCATAATGTTATTTGGAAAAGCTCAAAGAGGAAACGTTATAGATAAATTAAAAGAAAAAATTTAAGATTTGGATAGTACAGACAACCCAATAGGTTTAGAAGAGATAAGAAGATTAGGAGCTTCACACATTTGCCGATCACAAGAATTTAACGAAGAGCACTACAACAGCAAAAGAACTTCAGCAAGAGAGTATAAAAAAGGCGACTACGTTATGGTTAAGAACTTTGACAGCACAGCAGGTGTATCTCGTAAGCTTATCCCAAAAAGCAAGGGACCATACGTTATACAAAAGGTTCTAAGGAAAAATAGGTTATTATTAAAAGATGTAGAAGGATTCCAACTTTCCAGAAACCCATATCAGGGAGTATTAAGTGGACAAAATATAAAACCATGGATAGGAGATGTATAAAAGAAAAAACAAAGGTACATTTAACAAAAGTTAAGGATAAATTTTAAGCTTGAATTGTATACTGTATATAACATTGAATTGTATAGTGTATGAACAGCCAGATCAGGAGATCTTATATTGTCAGGACGGCCGAGTTGTAGCAGGCTATCTCTCTGTCTCTCTACCTCTTTGACCACCCTGGCATATTTCACAGAGAGCGAATGATTATGAGTTCAGCAGGAGTCATGAGAGAGAGCATGCGTGGCAGTCGAAGGAAAACGGTTGAACAAAGCGGTCGCGTAATTAATTCTAAGTTTACCCATTGTGCACCTAGCCATAAATAATACCTGTGTTACAAAAATAACTTTTATAAAAACAATCGATTGAACTAAAGTAATAAAGATATACAAAGCTAAGCTCTCAGTTACATCCTGTCATAATATGAATATACTACACCTCCCCTTTTTAGAAAATAACGTAATATTATTGAGTTATTTATTGATTAATGATAACGATTATTGATAAATTATTAAAGGTATATGTATGTATGTTACAAAAATTATATAATATATATAAACTTTTTATAAATATATATATATTTCTTTAAAATTATTTTTGATACTTTTTAATCTATCTTTAAGTACTGTTTGTATTTTATTTTTGTGGTTTCCAATTTTCATATTATTATTTTTAATGTATGTTTTGCCGGCTCGAGGTCAAATTTTTTCTTTTGTGAATAAAACAAAATAATAATATTTTGTGTTGTTCTTTTCCGATATATTTCGACCACTCATCGGTGGTCGTCTTCAGGGCAACTATAAAAACATTTAATTGTGATTAACTTTAACATAACATAATATAACAACAAGAAACACCTACTTATTTTTACACGTCCGCACACTGTGACGTGGAGCTATACACTGACTTGTCCCTAATAAATGCCTGTATAAATGCGCGCAGTTGTCTGTATCTACCTTATAATTAAGTCTTATATTTGTCGGTGTATTTATTATGTGCAGCATCTCCAAAGTATAACGTTTGTTGTAATGTTGTTCTTGGTCTATTATGTTTACTTCGTCAAAATTTGGGGAATGTCCACTGGCAGCACAGTGGGCCATAAGTGCTGTTTTTTGTATATTGGAGTGTTGCCGAAGTTTATAGTCAGATCTATGTTGTGATAGTCTAGTTTTTAGCCTCGATTTGGTTGTCCCTATATACATTTTATCACAGCTTTCTTCGTTTGTCCCGTTGCACGGTATTTTATATACTACGTTACTCTTGTCCATTGTATCAATCTTGCTTTTTGTCCTGTTGAAAATACTCCGTAGCGTGTTGTTGGGTTTATGTGCTATCTGTATTTGTTCTGTGTCATAGCAATCCGAGTTTGCCAATCTTTCCGACAGTTGTGGGACATATGTGACAGACATAAAGCGTTTTGTCGAAACCTCTTTATTGGTTTTCTTATTGTTGGATTTTAGTAAAGTCCTTATGGTGTAGTTTGGAAAGTCATTAGCCTTTAAAATTCGTCGTATTTCTTTCTTCGTGTCTTCGTGAAAAATTGGGTCCGATATGTTGAGCATCCGTTGTATACAACCTCTTGCTGTATTCATTATCATCGACTTCGGATGTTTGGAGTTGAAGTTGATGATTCGTCCTGATGATGTTGGCTTTTTGTACCATTTTAATTTTAGCTCGTTTCCTCGTCTGTGTATTGATGCGTCTAGATATGTCAATTTGTTGTCATTTTCTAACTCTATTGTAAACTTTATGTTTCTGTCAAATGAATTTAGGTTGTCAAGTGTGTTTTGGATCTCGTCTTCTTTAATTATGGCAAAAAGGTCATCTACATATTTCGTCATAACTCTAGGTGGTCGCTGCAGTGTTCTCATCATTTTGTCTAAGAGTTCTTCCATAATTATATCGGCTATTATTGGTGATGCTGGTGAGCCCATAGGCATTCCTTTTAGTTGTGTGTATATTTTGTCCTTGTATTTAAAATATCTGTTCTCTTGTATACAAAAACGTACTATTTCCATGAATGTTGATTTTGGAATGTTAGTGTGCGCTTTTATTTTTATCCACTTTTCCCTAATATTGTCAAGTGCCAATTCTATCGGAATACTTGGAAAAGGGGAGACTACGTCAAATGATATCAATCGTTCATCATCGCAAATATATGTGTCATTGATCCTTGTCTTAAATTCTGAGGCGTTCTTTACGTTGTATGTTGAGTCTGCTGTTATATTTTTTAATATGTTGACTATGTATTTACATAGTCCGTATGATGGAGAACCAATTGATGAGCAGATTGGTCTCAATGGCGTACCTTCTTTATGAATTTTAGGTAATCCATATATTCTTGGTGGAATTGATGTGTTTATTATAAGCTTATTTCGTTCGGTCCGTGAAATAAGTTCTTGTTTGTATAATTTTTCCACCAATTCGTTGTTTCTGGTCTGTAGTCTTGTGGTCGGGTCCTTCCTTAAAGTTCTATATGTATTTAAATCGTTAAGTATATTATCCATTTTATTGTCATACTCAGTCTTATCCATTGCAACTGTCTTATTCCCTTTATCAGAAGTTAAAATTAATATGTCGTCATTCTGTCTAAGAAATTTCCTTGTTTGTTCCACTGTGTCAAGTATTGCACGATCAGCTGCGTCTTCTTTGTTAGATGTTTTGTGGTCTTTTATTAATAAAGAGAATTTTGTGCGTGCTTCCTCTTGTTTCTCTTTGTCTTTTAGAGTCTGTACTAGCTCCTCTCCGTCTGCTATATATTTAAAGAGAGGGAATTTTCTCTTCTCCACTGGGATTGCGAACTTAGGGCCTTTCGCCAGTAACGCTTTTACGTCGGTCGGAAATTCTATATTCGTCTTATTTACAAACCAATCGTCTGTGTTGTTGTTGTTCTTGTTCAAGAGAACGCTGTTCCGTTGTTTTCGTAGTCTCTCATATTTGGATTCGTGATGTCTCTTCAAAGTTGTTGATAATTTTTCGGCTATCGTTCTCTCACTCTTCATGAATGTTTTAAAATCATTTTCGTCCAGCTGTTCTTGTAACTTTTTTGTTGCTTTTTCCTTCTCTTTGTTTTGTCTGGCTAGTATGTTATGTTTATGTTTTATTAATAAGCTTAATATCTTCGTGTTAAAATTATGAGTATGTCTTTCTAATATTTTGTTAATGTCCGAATATGTGTCAGTATCTTTTGTGAAAATCCTATCGTATTTTGAGTTATTGCTAATAAATTTTGGGACTAATTTTGATTTCCTACATTTTAAGAGAAATTTTATGCTAGACTTAAGTTTTACTGATTTTTTTGTTGTTGATTGGTACTTGTTAATCTCCGTCTTATATTTGTTATAGTTGGACTTAATTTCTGCATAAGCCATGGTGTTGGAATATGCTTTCGGCGTGCCTTCCGTTCAAGTTAATTGTTGATTTTTTGCGACCTTTTATTGTTTAATGTATGTTTTGCCGGCTCGAGGTCAAATTTTTTCTTTTGTGAATAAAACAAAATAATAATAATATTGATACAATGGACAAGAGTAACGTAGTATATAAAATACCGTGCAACGGGACAAACGAAGAAAGCTGTGATAAAATGTATATAGGGACAACCAAATCGAGGCTAAAAACTAGACTATCACAACATAGATCTGACTATAAACTTCGGCAACACTCCAATATACAAAAAACAGCACTTATGGCCCACTGTGCTGCCAGTGGACATTCCCCAAATTTTGACGAAGTAAACATAATAGACCAAGAACAACATTACAACAAACGTTATACTTTGGAGATGCTGCACATAATAAATACACCGACAAATATAAGACTTAATTATAAGGTAGATACAGACAACTGCGCGCATTTATACAGGCATTTATTAGGGACAAGTCAGTGTATAGCTCCACGTCACAGTGTGCGGACGTGTAAAAATAAGTAGGTGTTTCTTGTTGTTATATTATGTTATGTTAAAGTTAATCACAATTAAATGTTTTTATAGTTGCCCTGAAGACGACCACCGATGAGTGGTCGAAATATATCGGAAAAGAACAACACAAAATATTATTATTTTGTTTTATTCCAAAAAGAAAAAATTTGACCTCGAGCCGGCAAAACATACATTAAACAATAAAAGGTCGCAAAAAAATCAACAGTTATTATTTTTAGCTATTTCTATAACTTCGATTGGTCCTAAATAGACTGAATCAAGCTTATGACCAGTTTCGTTTTTAAAGAAAACTTTGTCTCCTATTTTTATTTTAAAATCCGATACTTTCTTATCATTTCTTTCTTTTTGCTTAATTTTATTATACCCTTGCAGAGGGTATTATAATATTGGTCAGATGTTTGTAACGCACAGAAGGAGACGTTTTCGACCTCATAAAAAATGTCAGGATCGGACCACTATATCATATAGCTACAAAAGAACCATAATTTCAGAAATTGGAGTATCTCCATTTATTTATGTACTCTTTTACATGTTTAGTCATGATTTTCCAATAATATTGTCTCTTTATTTTTAATATCGTTTTAGTTATTCCTGTATGACCTCCTTAAATTGGATCGTCATGAAATGTAGACAATGTAGCTTCTTTTTCTTTTTCATTATTTTTATTTAGGTCACCGGGTTGATGAATGATTTTAAATTCTTAATGATTTTACATTTTTATTGCCCATATTTTTGAAAGTATCTATTGAAATTGATTCAAAGATCTTTTCGCTCGGTGTCACTTTTAGTTGGCTGATTTTAAGTACACCGGCTTGTTTTTATATGTTTCAATAAACATGTAGAATCTGTTATTCGCAAGGTCACTACTTTTCGTACCTCGCCATTTGTGATGACTTCGTATACGTTGCGCCTAGAAGCTTTTTCAAGACTTTGCTTTGGCAATAGTTCTTGTTCATTTTTTGCACAGAGATTGTTTTGTTTACTTTGGTGCCTGGTAGTGACTTTTTAGGACTTTTTTCTTCATGCCCTTGACAATTCTTGTTCTGTAGACCTCTCATTGCATTCATCTTTAGTGAATGCTCGTGATGTTTATGCAACTGGGAGTTGGAGTCCATTACAGTTTTGAGTTAAAACTGCTCCGCATGCGTGTTTGCTTGCATCCTTGTTTAAGCAAAATTCTTTGCTAAAATCTGGGAACTGTAATAAATTTGGTTCAACAAGTTTCGTTTTAAGCATAGCTCGCAAATAACTGTCGACCGTTTCTCGTTGTCTGTAAATAAGTGTCTTTTCCCGACATTCTACGAAAAGACTCAGCGAGCAACCGATTTTTCGGTTCTTAAATGAGCTCGCTCGCGCTCGGAGCGAAACCGTTTTTTTCTGTACTGTTTTGTTCTGGTTGTTCCAAGACCGTTTCGTCGTTTTCAATCAAGCAAAAAGTCTTTTGCGTATGTATTGGTATACATTCACACGCATAGGCAAGCAAATGGAATATGAAATCAAAATGAAATAAAATATGGTTTTCTAAAAAAAATATGAAAAAAAGACCAAAAAATTTTAAAATAAATTTAAGTTAAAAATTTAAATTGAAAAAATCAAAAAATTATGTTTATTTTTCACAACAACAAAAATAAATGTGAAGACCGTTTGCGTTGAGTTTTTCGGTCAATCGGTCTTTTGTTGTCTCACATCGTGCGAGCGTTTCTCGTTTCGCTCTTTATGCACTGCTCATTGAAAGACCGATATACAAAGCGCTCAACGAAAAGAGCTCAACAGAAAATATAAATCAAGACAGCAAGAGTCTCTTGTTCAGAGCGAGAGCGAGAAAGTATGAACTTTTTCGGTTGTGTTCGCAACGAGAACGCAAGAAGGAAAACGGTCGACAGTTATTTGCGAGCTATGGTTTTAAGATACTGGAATGCTTTTTCACACTCTGTTGTTCTTTCAAATGGGACATTCTTTTTATACCATACACCCATAGGGTGAAATGGTATATTAAAGTCGCCAAAATGTATGTAACAGGCAGAAGGAAGCTTCTCCGACCCTATAAAGTATATATATTCTTGATCAGGATCAACAGCCGAGTCGATCTAGCCATGTCCGTCTGTCCGTCCGTCCGTCCGTCTGTATGAACACGCAGATCTCGGAGACTATAAGAGCTAGAGCCACCAAATTTGGTATGTATACTCGTGTAGTATGCACATGTTCAGCATTAATTGGAATTTCGGCCACGCCCCCTTACGCCCCCAGGAATCACATAAAACTGTTTTTCTTAAAAAGTATAACAGCTAGAGACATTAAATTTGGTTTATATACTCGCTTAGTTAGCGCGCAGAAACTAACTGTTCAAAACTTTTGCCACGCCCCCTTCCGCCCCCGGAACTCACATAAAACTGATTTTCTTAAAAACTATGACAGCTACCGACATTAAATTTGGTATGCAGACTAGCTTAATAGACGCGCAGATATTGGTTATTTAAACATTTTGCAACGCCCACTTTCGCCCCCGCAAATTAAACTAAACTGATTTTCTCGAAAACTAACAAAGCTAAAGTTACTTAATTAAGTATGTTCACTGGAATAGTACGTGCGCAGAGTATACATCTTTTCATATTTTGCCACGCCCACTTCCGCCTCCATAATTTAGAAAAAACCGATTTCCTCCTGTATTTTTTTGACTATCGCATTCAAATTCGGCAGACTAATTAATCTTATCTACTTCCACCAAACTATCAAATTTTATTGAAATCGTACTAGAAACATACATTTGGTTTTCGAAATTTAAAAAAATTTGTTTCACCTGGTGTATGGTATACCCGAGTCGACTTACCTACTTCATTTTTACATAATCTCGTTAAGTGCCGTGAATATTCGGCGAAGTTTTTTATAAAACGTCTATAATAATTGCAAAATGCAACGAATCTTCCAGCGCAGTCTGCGTCAGTAGGACTGGATATTTATAGATGACGTCAAATTTTTTGTCGTCTGGTAAGATTCCATTATCTGTGCACCTGTGCCCTAAAAACGTCACTTCGTGCATGAAAATGACCTTTTTTCTGGATGTAATTTCAAATTGAGTTTCTACAGAGTTGGAAAATATTCCTTGAGTTTTCCTCAAGTTCAATTTGGTGGAAACCTGAAATTAAATCAAGGCATGAAAAATATTAAGCTCTGGGGAGTGGAAATTTATCTGACAGCAATTTTTATTTTTTTTGGCAATAGTAAACTACTAACTACCAGGAAGTGATTTCTTTGGGACTAATTAGAGTTGGCTATTGTAGGGTGAAACAGACGCTTCAACAATGTTTTGTTAAATTAACTTTCCAACTTGATGCTTGATTTCTTCTATTTGGTTATGCGGACATCGATAGTCTTTTAAATATACTGGTTCGTCATCCTTAAGTCTCAATTGTTGCTTATAAAAATTGTTTTTAGTGGCTGTTTCGGTTTCAAGTCCGAACGCATCGCTATATTGGGTGCATATTTTTCTTCAATTTATTACACTGTGCAACACCAAAAATCAAACCGCACCGGACCTTTTTTTTCTGAAAGTTCATATATTAAATAGCAAACCCCTGTTTGGGTTTTTCAAAGTTAGCTCGTTTTTTTTTTTTTATAGCGAGTTGAAATTTTTCATTTTGGGGGTATTTTTTAGTTTGTCATATGAGCTAAATATGACTTATATATCGATTTCTTCTTCATGCATACGACCTAAATCATCCCCATTTAATGTAGAAATATTGTTAATGGTTAAATAAATTCATTTTATGAATGTTATATAGCCCAAAATTACTTTTTCAGCTACAGTTCTAGAAAAACTTACAATTAAGCCCTATTTTAGAGTAGTTTTGGAAGTATTTTTAACTTATAACTATTTTTTTATAGAATAATATGAAGATTAATTTAAAACAACAAATATATTTTTAAATATGAAAAATTAGAAACGTGTTCTATTTGGTTGTGGTTCATTTCCTTTATCAAGATCAAAGTAATCCGATTCGTTAATGGAGAACTCCATTCCGTCGCGTTCATCCTTCTGCACTTCTTTAATTTTAATTTTCAACTTCTTTGAATTGAGATATTTGCTTAGTCCACCAACATATTTCGGCTAGTATAGCATCTGGAGCTTTTTCAAGTGTTCCTGGCGATTTCGATACGCTGTGACTCTTGTACCTGTTGCTAACAAGTAATGGGATTTTAAAAAAGATGCAAACATTTCTGAATTTCTCTGCGTTAGCTCAAATTTTGCAAACATTTGATCCAATTTGCTTTGTGTTATAAGAACTGGGTGATTTGATACTGATGGTTCGGGGATATACTCGGAGTAATTATCAAATACAGTCGCATCGGGCTAAAGACTAACAGACGCAGAGTCTGGATATTTTGGTACTGGAATATTTTCGGAATGGTCCAGGGGCAGTTGCACACTCGGAACGGAGACGTAGACTTTGTTTTTTGCCTTTTTTATACCATACACCCATAGGGTGAAATGGTATATTAAAGTCGCCAAAATGTATGTAACAGGCAGAAGGAAGCTTCTCCGACCATATAAAGTATATATATTCTTGATCTGGATCAACAGCCGAGTCGATCTAGCCATGTCCGTCTGTCCGTCCGTCCGTCCGTCCGTCCGTCCGTCCGTCCGTCCGTCCGTCTGTATGAACACGCAGATCTCGGAGACTATAAGAGCTAGAGCCACCAAATTTGGTATGTATACTCGTGTAGTATGCACATGTTCAGAGTTAATTGGAATTTCGGCCACGCCCCCTTACGCCCCCAGGAATCACATAAAACTGTTTTTCTTAAAAAGTATGACAGCTAGAGACATCAAATTTAGTTTGTATACCCGATTAGTTAGCGCGCAGAAACTAATTGTTTAAACTTTTTGCCACGCCCCCTTCCGCCCCCGGAATTTACATAAAACTGATTTCCTTAAAAACTATGATAGCTACCGACATCATATTTAGTATGTAGACTAGCTTAATAGACGCAGATATTGGTTATTTAAACATTTTGCCACGCCCACTTCCGCCCCCGCAAATTAAACAAAACTGATTTTATGAAAAACTAACAAAGCTAAAGTCACCAAATTTAGTATGTATACTGGCATAGTATGCGCGGAGAATTTAGATATTTTCACATTTTGCCACGCCCACTTCTGCCTCCATAATTTAGAAAAAACCGATTTCCTCCTGTATTTTTTTGACTATCGCATTCAAATTCGGCAGACTAATTATTCTTATTTATTTCTACCAAACTACCAAATTTTATTGAAATCTGACTAGAAACATGTAAAATATGCGTATGAACGTATTTTACTACGCGGTCCACAAGGCCAGAATTGGACGTTGCCTAGTAGCGGCGCTAGGGTGCTCGTGTGTTTGTAGAGTGAGCGAGATAGCACATAGTATAAGACATGTAAAAACAATTTAATAGACATACATTTGGTCTTCGAAATTTGAAATATTTGTTTCACCAGGTGTATGGTATACCCAAGTCGACGAGTCGACTTACTTGCTTCATTTTTTGTTAAGTCCAGTCACATTGTTGGTACAAGAATAATTTTTAGGGTCATGTTCTCCTGGATTGTACCATATCATTGGTACCACAAATGGATTTTTTTTTTGTTTTTTATGCATCCAGTTAACTAACCCGACATAACAAGCTCTGCAAACTGTATTTGGCGCCCACGACTCATTAAATATAACATCACAATTAAAGTTATGTCGAAATGCCGTAACAAAATTTTCACTAACTGATCCGTGCTTATCACTCGCCGGGGTAAAACGTCCACAAATGTTGACACGCCCACTTCCACCCCCCGAAAATAAAATAAAACAGATTTTCTCGAAAACTAACAAACTTTAGCGTTTTCACCAAACTTAAAATGTAAATTTTTTAGGTATGCGCGCAGAGTTTGTATACTTTAATATTTTGCCACGCCCTTTTCCATCTCCATAATTTAGAAAAAAATTGATTGCTAGCTACAATTTTTTGACTATCGCAACCAAACTCTGCAGATCAATTAATCGGATTACTTTGATCTTTATAAAGGAAATGAACCACAACCAAAAAGAACTTGTTTCTAATTTGCCATATTTAAAAATATATTTGTTGTTTTAAATTAATCTTGATATTGTTCTATCGAAAAATAGTTATAAATTAAAAATACTTCCAAAACTACTCTATAAAAGGGCTTAATTGTAAGTTTTTCTAGAACTGTAGCTGAAAAAGTAATTTTGGGCTATATAACATTCATAAAATGAATTTATTTAACCATTAACAATATTTCTACAATAAATGAGGATGATTTAGGTCATATGACAAACTAAACCACAGGCCCGGTGCTAACTTTTTATACCCTTGCAACTTTTTTTGGTAAATTCGACACAGTCATTAACAGATATATTAAATAAGGAAATGTTTAATTTGAAAACAATCACGTTAAAAGTAACGAAGTTATTTACAAAAGTCACTGTTTTCGCCCGATCGTCCTATGGGAGCTATATGATATAGTCACCCGATCTTGATCAAACTTGGCACAGTCATTAACAGATATACTAAACTAACAAATGTTTAATTTGAAAGCAATCGCGGTAAAAGTAAGGAAGTTATTTACAAAAGTCACTGTTTTCGACCGATCGTTCCTATGGGAGCTATATGATATAGTCATCCGATCTTGATCAAATTCGGCACAGTCGTTTATAAGCATAATAAGTTTCACGATAATAACATAGAAAATAACAAAGTTATTGAGAAAAGTCACTGTTCGTGACTTTGGGGTTTGTATGGGAGCTATATAATATAGTGGTCCGATCCGGCTGAATCCGAGATATACATCCTCTGCAGTATATACAAGCCTACGTGCAAAATTTCAGCTCTGTAGCTCTTACGGTCTAGGAGGAGTTTGCGTTGATCCAGACGGACGGACGGACGGACATGTCGTGCTGATCAAGAATATATATAGGTACTTTGTATGGTCGGAGATGCTTCGTTCTATGCGTTGCACACTTCTGACCAAAATTAATAGACCCTTTTTGCTAACTTTGAAAAACACAAATAGGGTTTTGCTATTCAATACATGAACTTTCAGAAAAAAAGGTCCGGTGCGGTTTGATTTTACAAACCTTCATTTTGTTGCATAGTGTTATTTGCAGACCTACCTCGAAAGTGATTCAAATTTTAAATTATTAATGCTTCCCATTTGGCATGTATCTGTTGTTTTAAGGTATCGGACAAAAGCATTTTGGGCTGTTGCAATCGTGTTTGCGACATAAACACCCGGTTTAATTTAATTTCTCCTTCTGCTGAAAACGACTCTATTTTGCGTATCACTTGGGATCTTGCTGGTAGAAGTGTTAAATAAGTACCAGAGCTAAATGTTATTGGAACATAGATAGGATACGTATAATTTTGTGGTATGATTTTAAACCAATCCTCGGAACTAATGTTATCTAATTAGCAATGCAATTATTTCTTGAAATCTAGTCCTATTATTCCATCGCAGGAGATGACGAAATCTGTTTGAAGAATATGAAATTTATATGGAATAATGTATTTGTCTATTTGGAGTTCAATTGAGGAAAATCCTTTGAATTTTGAATATTCCTTCTCCTATGCCTCGAATATCTATAATTCTATTGATTTGGATGTCATGAAAGACATCTTTTATAATTGAAATTTCTGCACCTATATCAATCAAAAATGTTAAATTCTTATTTGTTCCAACGTTTTTGAATGATACGAAATTATTGAGTTAACCGTATATATTGTGTTATCTAACCCTGAGTATCTGGAGGTGTCTGGAAGTTTCCCGAAGTAGTATCTTGTGCTATCCTAATGTTAGAGTTCTAACCTCCATTTTGGCGATTATTTCCTATATTGTTGTTTCTGTTATTGCCTCTGTTATTACCTCTATAACTGTTGTTGTAGTTATAGGTATTATTCTGGCCGTTATTGCGATTGTTATTTAATTTGTTATAATAACCGCGATCAATTCCTCTATCGCGGTAATTATTTCTATTATTACCACGGCCTCTCTGCGCGAACAACACTGAGTTTAGATTTCCAGTCATTTCAGTACTACATTGTAAGTACTTTGTGACGGCTTCATTCTTTGTTTTGAAGTTTCAAGCCTCAAGGATTGTTTTCAGTCTGCCATGCTCACATGATGACTTCTTTAGTGCTGAATATGTCAGCATGATCAGCTGATAGACCCTCGTCAATATAGGAAGCTTCCGAGGTTAATTTATCCGCTGTTTTTCCGTTTTGGGTTACCTTTGACAGGTTTGCTTTAATAACATCGGATGTTTCACCGACTATAGTTTCTTGCAATTTCTTTATAATTGCGTCAATTGTGGTTAAGTCCTGGACTTTATAAAGCATTGAGCCAACAATTTTTGATTTTATGACTTCAACAGCTATCTCAAATTTGCCATTTGTAAAGTTTACCATCTTTAAATCTCTTATGAATCTTTGAAGGTGTATTTTTTGTTCATTGAATTGTGGAATGGCATTCATATGTATTTTTGTTTCAATGATGCTTAAATTTTATTTCGTTTTTGTTATTGCTGTGGTTCCTCCATTAACTGGAATCGATGTGTGCCTGCTGCGTTTGAGAAACAGCATACATATGGTACTGTAAGAATGAAACTCATGGGAAATCTTCTTCCGTTATATCAAGGTAAGCTAACCTAGTTTGTACCAAGCTTATCGAGCGTTGAGGCGAGTTACTTTCCTCGCTCCTAAAGATCTCAATTAAGTCTTGGACTATGCTAGGGTGCTTGTCGTTTATTTTTCTAAAGTACCTGTCAAGAGTAGTCATCATAAACGATTATACATATATTCGCTTTCGTCTTAAGATTTTTCTTTTGTATTTAATCTTTTATTGAAAATTTTCTTGATTTATAATTGCTTGTGTGCATATGCATTTTTAGATCTTGTCTAGATCATTAGCTTGGCTCAGGGGTCTTTTAGCTACACATTTATTGTGTAATAGGTAAGATTATAACAATTATCAATAGCAATATGTTTGTTAATTTCACCAGCATTTGATGATTCGATTTTATTTATAGCATTGGCAGAGGAGTCCACTGATTTTGTTTCCATTAACCCCATTGTCGGTATAAGAGATATATAATAAATTTACTTATGCTATTATCGATCATACGTATGAAGTTTTCTTTTTTAAATTTGTTGTACATACATATATATTTTTTTTTTTTGTTGTCGACCCTTAAATGGGGCACTCTTTCAAAAATATTAAAAAAATTTTTTTTTTGTGATTTTGTAATTATGATTATGATTTTTTTTCTATACCATTGATCTCAAATGCGCATAAGACGATTCTAATTTAATAATCTTACATATACAATAGAAGTCGGATTTTCCTCCATGACGCTATAACTCCAGAACGCACAAACCGATTGCGTTCAAGTTTTGCCACACTGTGGAGTCTGGTTCAAACATGGTTTATGTCTACTTTTTATGTCGATATTATATTCGCGAACGCGAATAAAATGGGTTTTATAACGGCTTTCCGTGTATCGACCGCAGTAGGCTAGGACAGTTACATGTCAACCACGTGGTAGGGAATCCATTCAATCCTGTATCAGTTTCAGTTGAACAAAAAGTTACTAACAAAGTAATGTAAATTATATTCGTATTCTAACAGTTCAACTGAAAACCATTGGCAATTCGCTGTCGACATGTATGTCAAATTCGAGACCGAACGTTTAGCGTTCATCCGATTCAATCACACAAAGCTACGATTTGAGGACTATATACACATGCGTGATGCTATTCATTCAGATGGTAATGTTCAGGATGACGATTCTTCCATCATCTTATATCGAAAGCCCCCGCCACAAGCACGAATACGCTCAATGCGCTATGACGTACGTGCGAAATTATGGAACTCCGGATTTATTTTTAACGTTCACATGCAATCCGAAGTAGAGGAAAATTGAACGTGATTTGGACCCGGTCCAAAAACCGCTAGGTCTGCGGCCTGACGACCAGGTATTTCCCCCTGGTGAGCGTGGTCCGCTCCGGCTGGGCTTCCTTTAGATAAATCAGGCAATCAGCGGGGATATGGGCCAGTCGGTGTGCCATAAAAAATAATTTTTGAATCCTAGATTATCCGCGGCGGGTTTGAGCCCCTACCGTGCCAAGAAGTATCACAGAAGTGCCATTTATATTAATTAAATTACAAATAGAAAAGAATTTAAAATTTAATTTTAATTCCTCACAGCGGAGTCAAACCAGGTACTTGGAGACCTCCGTCCGAAAGAAAATAAAATAAAAATGATCCAGATTTATTTTTAAATTTTTCGCTCCACTCAGCGGATTTGAACCAGGCACCGTGCGATGAGAAGCAGCTCCGCAGCCAGGTATGCTACTACTTACGTCAGCAAGTCTTAGGCTGGTGCGCTGCTATGCTGCTAGTCTGGTGGGAGGTGATCAAGAACCCCAGCTTAAAAGTTTTGCGGTGAAAGCTCGACTCCCAAATGATATCCCAAACTTGCAGCGTGGGTGGATGAAAAATGTATTAAAAGGTGCGACCCCACTAACACAAATACGGAGGAAAAAGTGTGGTGATGCAGAAAGAAGGCGCCGCACACCCTTGCGACCACCAAGAGACCGACAAAGCAGGAGACCGGGAAAAAAAATTGATTTAATTTTTTCACTTCCGATGCAGACTGGCGGCCGACGGAACGTGAGTAACAACAAGAGTGAGACTGCTATACTAACAGATTATTTAGTTGCAGGACTATGAGACTTACGACCACGGATAAGACGGAATTTTCACAGAAAAGGACCGGACGCGACGAAGAACACATTCCACTTTCAAGTCACACAAGTTGCCGTGTCTTCTACATCAACGTGTCCTAGAGTCTCTGTTAACCCGTGTCCTATTCCATTAATTTTTATTTTACTTGTAATGAGCGTGTCAATGAGCGTGTTAAGAACCTCTGAGGCTTTAAGAATTGATATGTCTGCTTCTGTGTATACGAGTAGTGTACTTGTGAGGTGGCTACAAATGATTTTACATGATATAAAGCAACTAAGATTTCGATTTATTGTGAATATTTTGACTTTGTGTGTTTCTGGATTCTTAAGAATTCTGAGGGGTATTGTGGTATTCCAGACCTGTTAGGGCTCGGACGCCACAGGTATTGGTGTTTTGGTTATTTGACTTCTGTCTGTTATTGTGATAAACATCTCCAAGGCCGCCTCTTTGGTAGCGTAAATAATATCTGCCTCGTTGGGCTCTGTCGGTATTGTTGTTGTTCCAGATTTAATTGTTTCACCAGTTACCATTGTTGTTATAGCGGCGTCTACCGCGGTCATTATGCTGGGCATAAAATAATGTAATGTGGAGCCCGATTCTACCGAAAGAGTGGTGAATCTTGCCGTGGCTTTATTAGTTGAATCAAAGTTTCCTGATTCCATTAATGTCTAAACTCTTTGACTCTTATTATGACTTATCATAGCA
This sequence comes from Drosophila tropicalis, assembly GCF_018151085.1. NCBI lineage: Eukaryota > Metazoa > Arthropoda > Insecta > Diptera > Drosophilidae > Drosophila > Drosophila tropicalis. The sequence goes on from NW_027172999.1 coordinate 1,326,920, forward strand.
ACATTGGTCATGGATTTTATGGCTTGGACGTTTGGAAGACCATCCGATATACAGTGGTGGTCAGTAGGTTAGACCCTTTTTTATTTTTTAACTTTGAATATGATTTTCTCGGCTCCCAAGAAGTTTAATGAAGAAATTTTTTCAGTTATTTGTTGGTTATTGTATTTAGATGATGACCCGTAATTATTGTCATGTTAGCTTTTGACGTTTTTTTTTACAGGTGCGTTTGAACAAAAAGCCCCCACCCATTAATAGGTCAATAGTTTAGCCCAGTCTTTCCAAAATCTTGAATGTTATATTTAGATATGAGAATTCTTGGAAAAAGTTGTAGATCTAGGTAATCAGCTCTGTAGCTCTTACGGTCTAGGAGGAGTTTGCATTGATCCAGACGGATGGACAGACGGACGGACGGACATGGCATTTGACTCGTCTCGTCGTGCTGATCAAGAATATATATACTTTGTATAGTTGGAGATGCTTCGTTCTATGCGTTGCACACTTCTGACCAAAATTAATATACCCTTTTTGCAAGGGTATAAAAATACTACTCAGTATAATCTCCCATCCGAGCCTGTGTCATTTAAAATTGGACAGGAGGCTTATAGCAGAAATTTTGCACAAAGTAAATTTGTATAAAATTTTATCGAAAAGCCATGTATATCCATGTGTGTTATTTAGATGCAGGTGTATATAAAGATAAGAGTTTCGTATTTAGAAATTTTAAGATTTAATGATTTTAAATTGGTAGCTTTAGCGCGACAATGAAAACTGTCGCATGCGAGAAAGGCCATAGTGCTGCTTGAACAAGCCGAAGTTTTATCGACCGAAGTTGTAGTTACAATTTGAGTAGTCAATTTGAATATCGGTCCAAGAAAAGATAACGTTATTGCAGCCATCAGTCCAAAATTTCAATAAATTATAATTGTTGTCGAGAGTCGCAACCAGGTATGTCACTGTTGGATGTTATTTTCGCAACGTTCTTCAAATGCAAATACTGCCATTTAAATGCCTAGTTTGGAAAGAAGCCAAAATCCAGTGACGTTCCCTATGGAAAGTTATTATTCCCTTCCAATTACTGGCCGTCGTGCAATGAATATGGTAATAGCCTACACTGCGCGGCTGTGTTCTTATGTGTACGTACAAGTGGCCCAAGCGACACCAGGACCTGTTTCGTGCGAGCCCAAGCAGAGAGCTATCCACCTTCTGCTCGACCGACCATGGGGCTAGAAATACATTGTGTTCAGGATAGAGGAATATAATTTTTTGTAGGTCTACGGGGTACAGATACTTTTAACTGATTTGATAGCTCAGGAGAGTCTATATCACCTAGTTGAATAAAGATAGCACCAATCACTACTCTACGATTAATTAAAGATAGTAGATGGATAAATAGAAGCCTACTGCAGTATGATGGCAAATTGACATTGTAATCCCTCTTTAGCCCGCGAAGAGCAAAAATCAGAAACTGCTTTTGAACGGATTCAATTTTACTTTGATGCGTTTCATATTAAGGTGACCCAACTTTTGGTTGTGTACGGATCGTCAAACTCTTTTGACCATCGTTTCACAAACCCAAGACAACTTCATAGCTTTACTAACAGTAGTAGAAATATGAATATTAAACGTCAATTTATTATCTGGACGTTGACGCGTACAATGCGAAGTACGTTCAAGTGGCCCATACGACACCAGGACATAGCCTGTTTCGCGCGAGCCCAAGCAGAGCGCTGTCCACCTCCCGCCCGACCGACCGTGGGGCGCAGCCGCATATCGGACGGCACGATCGCGTGGACAAATACAAATAAAACGGACAAACAATTAAAAATATGATTAACTACAGCTAATTACGAGCTAAATGTGCTAAAATAGAAGTTTTCACAAGGGAAAGAGAGGCTTCTGATCTAATTACGGGATACAGAAGATTGTAATCAGAACATAGGACTCGAAAAGGTTCATGCAAAGAATAGTTAGAGCTACAGTGTTTTAAGGATAGAGGAATAAAATTTCTAGTAGGTCTACGGGGTACAGATAGGTTTAACTGGTTCAATAGCTCAGGAGAGTCTATTTCACCTATTAAAAGTTTATGAATAAAGATAGCACCAAGCATTACTCTATGATTAATTAAAGAAGGAAGATTGATTAAAAGAAGCCTACTGGAGTATGATGGCAAATTGACATTGCGATCCCAATTTAGACCGCGAAGAGCAAAAAGCAGAAATTGCTTTTGAACAGATTCAATTTTACTTTGGTGCATCTCATATTGAGGTGACCATATGCAAGATCCGTACTCTAAGATAGGACGGATTAAAGAAGTATACAGAATTTTGGTTGTGTACGGATCGTCAAACTCTTTTGACCATCGTTTCACAAACCCAAGAACATTCATAGCTTTACTAACTGTAGCAGAAATATGAGGATTAAAAGTTAATTTATAGTCCATAAGTCATTGATAATATCTAACCGCTCTAAGGCAGTGTCGTTAAGATAATAAGTTGCTAAGTATGGAGTGCATCTATAAAAAGACATAACTTTACATTTAGAGCCGTTGAGGTTTAATAGGTTTGTTTCACACCAACTCTGAAGATCATTAAGATCCGATTGAAGTAGGCTAGAAGATGATATGTCTTTAAAACTGAGGTAAAGCTTGACATCATCCGCGGACATAAGCAAACGAGAATGTATCACTACCAATGCAAGATCATTTAAAAAATATGTGAATAAGAATGGACCCAAATGACTACCCAGAGAACATTTGGATTTTCTTAGAAGATGAACACTTAAAGAAGACCCTTTGTGTACGCTTAAAAAGACAAAAGCCTTGCTGAAGTCCATATAAATTTGCAAAACAGTTTTGAATCCTTTGATCGAGGTAGAAGTAAATTCTAATATGTTATTAGTTGTTTCTTACATAGAGCATCTGCACAAAACTTCAATACCCAGCTGGGTAATCCATCAGTGACAGGTGCATATACTGGTTTGATGGAACAGAGAACGCTAAGAAGCTAACTTTCATTAAACATAGGGTTTAAGACGCAATTAGACGATTTCAAGTGATAAGGATAAAGAGAAATCGCTTGATAAATCGTAGAGTTGTTGTTTTGAAGAATCAGCAAGCAAATCGGCCAAAGCCTGATAAGTTTTTTTTTTTTTTAACGTTTAATATATATTTGTGGAATCTACATACTCTTAAATTAGAGCCAACAACAAGTTTGAGATATTTTTCTTAATCTAGTACTTAAAATAAATCCTGGGGGGCCTGCAGGCGGCCCTAACCACTTATTATTGGGTTGGTCTGCCATTTCTTTTAAGACGAGTTCTATTATTAGTTCGCGTAAGGGAATTGGCAAGAACATTTGGGTGTGCATCCACTTTCGCAGAATACTTCAGTTGTTGACTACCTATTTTAAATTTTACATTAGGTATATACGGAACCGTAAGTCCAGATGGGTTTCAGTGCGGAGTTGTATAGGAAGACTTTATACTCCAGACGTAGAGGTGACCGAGCATTGATTATCCAATGTAGGCTACTCGCTTTCAGTTTAAGCTGTGACTTTTTTGCTTCAATGTGCTTGCGCCAAGTTAGTCGTCTGTCTAGGTGGATGCCAAGGTAAGTGACATCCACGGCTTGAGGAAGTCGTACGTTGTTTAGCATTAGTGCTGGACAGTTTCTTCTGTTAAGCGTAAATGTGACATGTTTGCATTTCTGCTCGTTAACCCGGATACGCCAAGTTGCTAGACATTCCTCTACCACCTTGAGGTGTTCCTCTAATTTTGCAGAGGCTTGTATTGGGCATTTGGATCTGCTGAGTATTGCCGTGTCATCGGCAAAAGTGGACGTTGTAAGTTTTAAACTCGTTGGTAAGTCTGCAGTGTACAGTAGGTAGAGCAATGATAAGGTGTCAGCGATCCAAGAATTCCCAGTGCCCAAGTCTATAAAGCAAGTACGTAGGTTTTTAGGTCTCACGGGATGGTATCATAAGTTTATAAAAAACCAGAGGGCCGGGGCTAACTTCGACCGCGTCAAAGTTTGTATACCCTTGCAACTTTTTTGGTAACTCTTTCCTTACCTATTAGCCATCAATGTGAAAGAACGTTTTATCTAAAAAGGCTTATGTTTGCGAAATAATGGCCTACAATCATAGGAAATAACGAAGATATTGATCAAAGTCACTGTTTTCGCCCGATCGTTCCTATGGGAGCTATATGATATAGTCACCCGATCTTGATCAAACTAAACTAACAAATGTTTAATTTAAAAGCAATCGCGATAAAAGTAACGAAATTATTTACAAAAGTCACTGTTTTCGACCGATCGTTCCTATGGGAGCTATATGATATAGTCATCCGATCTTGATCAAATTTGGCACAGTCGTTAATAAGCGTAATAAACTCTCTAATATTAAGTTTTACGATAATAACATAGAAAATAACGAAGTTATTGAGAAAAGTCACTGTTCGTGACTTTGGGGTTTGTATGGGAGCAATATGACATAGTGGTCCGGCTGAATCCGAGATATACAACCCCTGCAGTATATACAAGCCTATGTGCAAAATTTCAGCTCTGTAGCTCTTACGGTCTATGCGGAGTTTGCGTTGATACAGACGGACGGAATGACGGACGGACGGACATGGCTAGTTGAACTCGTCTCGTCGTGCTGATCAAGAATATATATACTTTGTATGGTCGGAGATGCTTCATTCTATGCGTTGCACACCTCTGACCAAAATTAATATACCCTTTTTGCAAGGGTATAATCAGGCTGGTATTGCCGCAACCATTTCCGACACGCTGAAGCAAAAACGAAAATTCATTTGGTCTTAAGAAGCACAAAATTATTTTGTTCGGTTAAAATATTCTCTGTGTACAGCACCTGTACTACATAGCCCTAATTTTAACGCTTCTTTTTCTATACACTGTGATGCTAGTCATACAGGTGTGGGAGGTGTACTTATGCAAACAGATAACGAAGAAAATGAAGTGCCAATCGCCTTCATGTCACGAAAACTAAATCAGTGTCAAAGGGCGTATTCCGTAACTGAAAATGAATGCCTTGCGACTGTCCTATGTGTAAAAAAATTTCGAGCTTATCTGTAATCAATATTGCAGATCACGCGTCCCTAAAATGGTTAATGACGCAAGTTGACTTAAGTTCTAGATTGGCGCGATGGATAATGCATAGGAAAGGCTCACAAAATATAGTTCCTGATGCTTTATCCCGAGTACATACTGATTATATATCAGCTATTACATTAGCGAATGGTTTCGATCTGTCGTCAGACGCCTTCGACGCTGACGAGTATAAAGATTTAAAAGCTAAAATTCAATTAAGGCAATCACAGAACACGCATACGGTGATCGTGTAGCGGATGACCCAAATCGTTAGTTCTTGATGTGATACAACAAAATCCCGAAGACCCCTTAGCGGCGCACAGTGGAATAAATAGAACACTGGAGCGGATCAGGCGCTATTGGCCCAACCTAATAGGTTGGGTTACTAAGCATTCGAACACCTATTTGCGTCCCCATATGGCCAAATCAGAGAAAACTTATAGGGTTTTTCAAAAATTATACATAGACTTTTTAGGCCCATATCCCAGTAGCAAACTAGAAATATAGGGATCTTCGTAGTTCTCGATCACTTCACTAAATTTCCTTTTTTAAAAGCTGTTCGAAAATTTACTGCAGATGCTGTTATTACCTATCTGGAAACAGAATTATTCCATTGTTCTGGCATTCCGGAAGTAGTTGTTTTGGAAAACAAATGATAACGAACGGTGCAACTTACCCCCTGTTAAGAAGTTTGAACCTATTAGAGGATAGATCTATTCAGTTTGACGGTTTGATGGTAATTTTTTTTACAAACTAAACTAGGATTGGGGTATTTAATAATGAAATGTAAAAAATTATTATCTAATAGTATATTAATAATAATAATATCTAATAATAATTTCAAATTCATTCCAAATAATAGCTTTCCCGTACAGTATTGGGATGTATTCTGAGTTCGAGTAGTTTGTTGACTTTCCGGTTGTCATTGGTCCTAATAGTAGAAGGTATAGTATCCAAACCCTGTTAAGAATAAAGATAATGAGTACCTCCCACCCCTTGACAAGAACCGTTGTCCCCAAGTCGGCTTCAACCGTGACTTCCCCAAACAAGGGTGTCAACTTGTTCCCAAGTCTCTTGTTTAATTTTATCAGTATCTTATCGCCTACCTTATTCTATCTCTCCTATCTATGTTTTGTCTCTGAAGGAGTTGCTCTTGTGCTTTAACGATTTTACTTCTTATTTCTGCTTCAAATTGTGGCGGGGATGTATGAATTATTTTTATTGGTTTCTTATTGATGACCGAATGTATTGTCTTGGTTTCTATAGTTGCTTGGAGAATAAGGTCAACTGTATCGTTTAATTGCTTTTAAAGTTTCAGGCATCTGGCTATTTCTGCTGAAGTTTTTTTTTTTTTTTTTTTTTTTTTTTTTTTTTAACGTTTAATATATATTTGTTGAATCTACTCTTAAATTAGAGCCTAACAACAAGTTTGAGATATTTTTCTTAATCTAGTACTTAAGATAAATCCTGGGGATATTGCAGGCGGCCCGAATCACTTGTTATTGGGTTGGTCTGTCATTTCTTTTAAGACGAGTTCTATTATTAGTTCGCGTAAGGGAATTGGCAAGAACATTTGGTTGTGCATCCAGTTTCGCAGAATACTTTAGTTGTTGACTACCTATTTCAGATTTTACGCTAGGTATATTTAAATCATTTTGAATGTTGTCGTTCCGTATGTACCACGGGGCCCCCGTGATTGATCTTAAAATTTTCGACTGCGCTCTTTGTATAATATCGACATTGCTGGTACTTGCCTTCCCCCATAGTACGGCTCCGTAAGTCCAGATGGGTTTCAGTACGGAGTTGTATAGGAGGACTTTATATTCCAGACGTAGAGGGGACCGAGCATCGATGATCCAATGTAGGCTACTTGCTTTCAGTTTAAGCTGTGACCTCGGCTTGAGGAACTGGTACGTTGTTTAGCATTAGAGCTGGACAGTTTCTTTTGTTAAGCGTAAATGTAACATGTTTGCATTTCTGCTCGTTGACCCGGATACGCCAGGTTGCTAGCCATTCCTCTACCACCTTGAGGTGTTCCTCTAATTTTGCAGAGGCTTGTATTGGGCACTTGGATCTGCTGAGGATTGCCGTGTCATCGGAAAAAGTGGACGTTGTAAGTCCTAAACTCGTTGGTAAGTCTGCAGTGTACAGTAGGTAGAGCAATGGGCCGAGTACACTGCCTTGCGGTACACCAGCTTTGATTTCAAAATCAGCAGAGACGGAGCCATTACATCTTACAGCAAATTGCCTATTGTAAAGGTAAGATTCCATGAGTTTGTGGGTGTACTGTGGCAGTTTTTGCCGGATTTTGAACATCAGACCCTCCAGCCAAACTCTATCGAAAGCCTGGGCAACGTCGAGAAAGACAGCCGCACAGTATTCTTTTAGTTCGAATGCTGTTCGTATTTCGGATGTTATGCGATTGACTTGTTCAATTGTACCATGTTTTTTCGCGGAAGCCGAACTGGTGTGAAGGGATTGTGTTCTCCGATGCCAGAAATGAGTTTAGTCGGATCTGCAGGGCCTTTTCAAAAAGCTTCGAAAGACATGGCAGCAAACTAATTGGCCTATAGGATGATGGCTGGGTTTTGTCCTTTCCCACTTTAGGAATCATGATGATAGTGGACCTTTTCCATGTTCTTGGGAAGTAGCCAATTCTTATTATAGCGTTGAACAGTTTGCAGATGTATTGTATGGCAATGATAGGGAGTTCCAGGCTCATTTTCGGTGTGATTAGGTCATGGCCAGGGGCTTTTTTTGGCTTTATGTGGTTTTTAATAACTGCAGTGATCTCGTCCGATTGGAGTTCCGAGTACTCACTATCCGTTAGTGTGCTCGAAGGGGGAAGTACAGATGAGTTTGATGTTGGATTTGGCTGGAAAACCATTTTAAGATGTGTGGCAAATACGGATGCCCTCTCTTCGTCACTGCGGGCCCATCCACCGGTTGGACTCCTTATCGGTGAAATTGTCTCTGCAGGAGCGCTTAAAGTTGGGTGGGCTTTCCACAGAGGATGTTTAGTGCTGGTTGGGCTGAGCTTTTCTATGTATTTTCTTTGAGCCCAGCTTTCCTCTTGTCTTAACGCCTTGGAGAGGTTGCGATTAGCATGCCTTAGGCGAAGTTTTGCTGCTGGTGAGCGAGTAATCTGCCATTCTCTTCTTAGACGTCGTTTTTCCGTTACTAATTGTTCTATCCGCCGGTTCGTAGGCCTGTCAACAGGTTTAGTGTAAGAAGAGGCAGGTGGAGTAGATACTTTTGCTGCAGCTGCCATCATAGACTCAAGTGCAGAGACGCACATATCAATGTCCTCTGCAGCATTCAGTTTCGGCGAACAGTCAATGTGGGCACTCATGTACATTTTAAATTTAAGCCAATTTGTTTTGTTGTTTGTAAGCCTATATGGGCGATCAAGTACTTGAGGTCTTGTTAATAGTGTGAATAGTACTGGAGAGTGATCGGAAGTTAGATCTAGCAGTGTATCCGCAGTGATCCGATTACGTGGAATCCTCTTGGTTACTGCGAAATCAATCAAGTCAGGCACTTTCTGTGGATCTGTGGGCCAATAAGTAGGCCTACCCGGTGAGACGCAATCCATCTTATTGAGAGGGTCGACTATTGTTTTGTACAACTGCTTGCCTTTAGGATTTACCAGGCGAGATCCCCAGTGCGTATGTTTGGCGTTATAGTCCCCTGCTGCAATGAAGCGATCTCCGAGTGTGTTAAAGAAATCGGTAAATTCATTTTCAGAGATTGAGAAGCGTGGTGGGCAGTACAGGGCAGCCAATGAAGTGTTGCCGCAGCTGGTTTGGACGGTTATAGCAGTTGCTTGTAGGTGCTGTGTTTCAAATCTGTTGAGGAACGAGTGTTTTATACGGTTTTTGATTAGGATACCAGTCCCGCAATGAGCTTTTCCGTCTGGATGGTTTGTTGCATAGAAGGTATATTTTGGTATTTGAAAATTATTTTTTGATGTTAAATGTGTTTCCGAAATCAGCAAAACGTCGATTTCACTTGAGTCTAGGAATAGTTGCAGTTCATTTTTGTGCTTGGAGATGCCGTTAGCATTCCAAAGACATAGACGTAGGGAAGCCATTATTTATTCTCGATAAGCTTCTGGATAAGCAGGTTTTGATTCCGCATCAGTTCTTGCATACAGTTTTGCATGAACGTCATAAAAGTGGTCATGTTTTGATTGAGTGAGATCAATAGGGCTTCTAAGCCACTTGGAGTTTGCTGGCCAAGCTCTGGTGCGCTAGGTTGCGGATTCTGTAGATGGTGGAGTGACGGGGTCTCTTTTGCGGGCTCCGTCTGTCCAGTTCGGAGCACACTAGCGAAGGATACACTAGGACTGTATGTAGCAGGCATGTTAGATGATCTAACAGCCTTGGCGAAGAATACCTCGGGTGTAGTTTTAGAGGCGTTGACGGTGATTTTTGGTCCAGCTGGGGGTTTGCGCCCGTTTAGGTGAGATTTAAGATCCTTGAAGACAGGACATCCTCTGTAGTTGGCCGTGTGGTTCCCTCCACAGTTACTGCATAATCTTAGTGCGACATTGTTTCTGTCCTTGTTGCAAATGCCATCTTTATGATGTTCGCCACAGCCAACACACACTGACCTGAGATTGCAGTTGTTAGAGGTGTGGTTGTATTCCTGGCAGTTTTTACACTGCGGTGGTTGGTGTCTCTTATGGGGCTCCTCTACGGTGATTCTTCTGTGCAATAGGAGCTGTAGGTTGTAGATTGGGTGCACTTCATTTGGCTTTGATCGCTTTGCATCTGGTTGGAGCTCGATTTTAAAGAGCGGCTGTGCGACTTTGTTCCTGTTGATGATGTTGACAACGGATTTGACCGCAAACCCTTTTTCGACCAACGCGTCTGCTATTTCTTGAGTAGGGACCGATGGCTCAATCCCCTTCAACACAACCTGGAGCCCTTTACTGCTTTTTAGTTGGTAGGTATAGAAGTTGATGTTAGCATTACGGAGGTACTTTTCCATGATGCGGAAATTGTCCTCAGTTTGGGTTTGACATTTAATTTCTTTAATGTTACCCCTATTGAGAGGGGTTACAACAAAGTTATTTGCCCCTACTGTTTCTACTAGCTTCGAAATCAGGGCGCTGCAGTTGGCTCCACGGATGTATAAGGGGGGTGGTCTAGCCGATTTGAGTTTATCTACAGCGCCGGCTTGATCATCTTGCTGATCGGCAAGAATTTTAAAACGATTCCCGCTAAGGGGTGCTACTCGTTCATTTGGTTTGGTTATTTTCGGCGTGTTGCCACTTTTTTTCTTTTGCGGGCTTAGCTTCCGCTTAGTTATTTTAATATATCTATCCATTCCAGTTTGGACAGAAGTCGTTGGGTTTACTATTGTGGCTGACTCAGGGCGACTTGTCGTTGACGGCTTGAGGCAGGTCAATACTTCGGCAGACGCTGCAGTAGTTGCTGTCAACGAGCTGACGGTGCTGGTCGGTGCAATCGGTGACCCAGTTATCGTTATTGATGGAGAAGCACACTGCTCTCTCCACGGTAAGTTGCTTTTGATTGCTGAGTGGCTGGCACTTTCGGTGTTATTGCTTACGTTAGCATTCAGTGGGGTCGGCGACACCACCGAAAAGTACGCGTTGTTGCGTTGGACCGAGAGTCGACGCTCACGTTGTTGTTGTACAATTAGTTCTTGTAGCTGTTGCTGTTGGGGATCGAGAGAGCTTGGGCCCGAATTGGTGGACATGGCTTTTGTAAAAATTACGCACTTTGTTGTTGCAACTTAGTATTTATTGCTATTATAGAAATCTAATAGTAATATGATTGTAAATAGGCGTCTCTGGGGCGACTGAGAGCTCAACACAAATTTTTGCAAACGCGGTCTTTTTTTACACTCAATTTTTGCGGAGTGCATTAAAAAACACGTCTGTACACGGCGGCAGTTAAATTATGATTCGATTTCTGCTGAAGTGCTGTGAAATCTTTCTACCTGAGGTATTGTGCAGTGGGGGAGATTTTACAACTTCAATATTAAAATGATTTTTTAGAAGGGACTTTATTGTTCCCGAATTTAGTGATGGTTCGTTGTCGCAATATATAATTTTGGTGTGAGGATAGAAGTTCATGAGTTGGAATATTTGGGGTTCAATACCAATTATTGTCCTAGAGTCTATGGACTGTAATGTACACAACCAAAAATAATTCCAGATCATGTACATCACCTCTTATTCAATAAAAAAAAATCTTTCTTGATCAAAGAGGAGGTCGGGTTCGACCTAAATAGGTGGCCTCTCTCTTGCAGTCCCTGTACATCCGATGTCATGATGGGCAAGAGCACCACATATCAGGCCGAAGCCAACATATACGGACTTAATGTATTGAGAAGTTTGGATCCGGTTGGGACTTCTGGCTGTCGGCTAGCAAACAGTCTTTGGGGGGGGTTCTTTGGACCAACATGTTCTCAACACACCCGTATTACATAAAATAAAACAAAGTCCCTGTTGCACTAATATTACACAATTACTTAATTGAAAGAAATGAACTAAAAAGATAGAGAAAAAGGGATATTAATGTCGCACGAATAGGGAAGCTACTAAGATGTTATTGTAGCTTCGCGTCTTAACCCACAAAACCAATGATTTTCCTTTCGCCAGATTCGGGAAAATCCCAAGATAATTAGCTCACCGCTCACATTTCGCCACAAGGAAGATTGAACACTCTTTACTCAAACATTATAAACGATATTTATTCACGAGGGTTACGGAATACTAAAATACTTTGATAAGTCGGAAACATAATCCGATTTAACTAAACTAAAATGATGATTATTATAATAAACGATACTCAAATTAAATAATTGGATCATTTCAGGCATCCAGAAGCCAAATTAGTAATAATATGTTTTGTTTTGTTGAATCTTAATTGTAAGGCTGATATATATATAAAATTATAGATATTCAAAATAAAAATGTCAATTGAAATTTGTAAATCTTCAATTTAAATTATGATTTCAAATATAAATGGCGACTCTGCTCACACAGTCAAAGGCGATTATCGATAGCGTTTTAAGTTTAACACAATGATTGACAATTTCCTTTTCTTTTCAATACTTCCAATGCTTTTTTAGCTTTACTGAACTCGAGATGGTTTTTCTTATTTGCAGATTAATTGACACTGAACTCGCATTCTTTTTGCATAAAAAAAACAGGGAATTCAGATCGTTCATGAATTATGGCTTAGAACTTAGGACTTACCCATCCGTCCGGTCCGTCGAAGGACTTCGTCGTCCGCTGGATGATGCTTAGGAATAAAATATTAGGTTAAATCAAGCGACTGGCATTCCTATGCAACAAATTTGGTCTAAGGGACTCTCAATCCGCAACGAAAAAACTTTCTCTGCCCGTATCCGATTCGGGCGGCTATTCCAAGCTAGTTAACTTCCTCGAAAAGTCTCTGTGCCCTTCACGGTGTGCAGCTTTTGAGCGGTGTCTCAACAGAAAAATATCTTTTGCAAATTTACAGAATTCCAATTGTGATTCCTTTTTCCTGGTTTCCAAAATACAAATCAATTATGGCTAATTTTCAAACGAACTTGTTATAAATTTACAATGATTGAAATATCCACAAAAAATATAACTTACGATAATAAGATTTACAAAACTATAATAATAGTTGTCCTTGATGATCCAAATTAGTATAAAGTTAATATTTAAATATTTTTTGCCTGTGAAAAATATATCGATATGAAGTATTTCTCCAACGTAGTTGGGAATGCGGGTTTCGCCGATGTATTGTTTTTGTGGGTGTCGGTCATATTTTGCCTTATTACAAATTTTACAGTTTGCGACAATTTCATTAGTCAAACGGGTCATTTTAGGGAAGAAATAATCTTGAAGTATCTTCTTTATATTTTTTTGGGCCGCTCTGTGAGCTTTATTGTGTTCTGTAACTATGATTTCTTTCTGTTCGTTTTTATCGTGGACATCAATAACCAATTTATTGGCATACCAAAATTTGGTGGAAGGGAAGGTTTCAACTATTTTGTTTTGGATGAATGCCAAAGTTGGCAAATCGCATTTAATAGCGTTTACTACGTGCTTTTTTACTGCATCACATACTTTCTCTATTAAGGTATCCCTGTCTGAAAAGCATATGACATTTCTTGTCTTTTTCCCGAACTTTATAATGATTTTTTGGGAAGCCGGAACGCTTTCTTCGATAATTATTTGGTTTCGAAAGCAATTAATTGCCTTTTCTGTGGTGGATAGATCCGATGGAATGTCCTCCTCTAAAGCATAAATATTTTGTCTTGAAAGAGCATCGGCAACGAAGTTTTCTTTTCCCGGTTTAAAAAAAATTTGGGAATTATGCTCATTAATGTACGCTTCCCACCTTTTGATTTTCGCGTTTGTGTTCTTGTCGGAAAAGGCAAATATAAGTGGCTGATGGTCAGTAAATATATTTAAATTCTTGACACCGTACAGATAGTTTCAAAGGGTTTTTAAAGCCCACACTATCGCAAGTAGCTCACGTTCATTTGTCGCGAAATTCAATTCGTTGTCTTTTAAGATTCTTGATATCATCATAATTGTTTTTTTTTTCTTGTGACAAAACAGCACCTAAACCAGAAGACGAAGCATCTGTGGTCAAGTCAAATGCTTTTTGGTAATCAGGGTATAGAAGCACTACGTCCTCTGAGGCTAAGATATTTTTCAATTTTTCAAAAGTCAGTCTTTGCTTCTCATTGAGACTTACTGGAATTTTCTTTGGCTGTCCAGCACTTGCTTTACCATTATCACCCTTAAGAATGTCAGTTAATGGTTTAGCTATAGATGCAACGTTTTTTATAAAACACCTATAGTAGTCTGCTAAGCCGAGGAATGATCTTATTTGGAACAGGTTGGTATACATAAACATAGCACGATTTGCCAATCTGTTCGCGAAGGACGTCATCAATTGCCCGCTGAAAGATTCCGGGAGCGTTTTTTAAACCGAAGGGAAGTCTACAGAATTCGTACTTCCCATTTCCTACAGAAAATGCGGTTTTTTCCCTATCTTTTTCCGCGAGAAGGATTTGATGAAATCCTGACTTCAAATCAAGAGTTGTGAAGTATTTGGCTTGTCCGAGGTTTGAAAGAATTGCAGTGATATTGGGTATAGGGTATTTATCATCGATTGTTTTAGAATTTAATTTCCTGAAGTCGATAACAAGGAGTTTTTTCCTATTTCCTTGTTCGTCTTCTCCTTTTTTGTCAACTACCCACAAGGGATTATTATAAGGGGATACTGATGGTCTGATAATATTATCCCTCAACATGTCACTAGTCTCGTTATTGACAAAGTCTGAAACCCTATTGATAGTGCCTAGAGTACATCGGGTTCTCGTCTTCTGTTCGGATTGTGGCTATGATATTTGTGTTGTAAGGTAAAGCTTCGTTTGGGTCAGCGAAAACGCTTATTCTTTCTTCTAACATTTTTGTAAACTTTTCTCTGATTCCTGGGGGTACTTCTATGTCTTCTACCTCTGTAAAATTTACATTTAAACTTTTTTGGAATTGAATTTTTTCGGATCCGGACTGGGATTTTATCGTGCTGCTTTTAAAGTCTAAAGTGGCACAAACTTCGTTTTTAAGCTTGTTAGATTTGGCAATAGAAAGAATGTGACGTTGTGTGAGGAAAGTAATTGTAACAATAATGTCCCACACAACAAACAAGTAATTAACAAGAAGCAACGTACTGAATATAATACGCAAAAACAAGGATTCGTGGTGTTCAGTAAAATGTTGCTAAAGATCACTCTTAGCAACATGTTGCTACAATTAAAACTCGCAACATTACGATACGACGTAACATGTTCGATCGAACCACATACGACCAACAGCGAATTTCGTCACAGCGGGAAGAGCATACGCGCAAGAGAGAAGGCCGCTGTAGGGCATGGGCCGATACGTAATTATGCATGAATATATGGAATCCAGTAATACAGGCATAGTGATGGCTATGCATGTCGAACGGGGGGTAGTGGGGACTGTGTGCATACCAAGTCAAGCGAATATCGTCGATCAAGTTCGTTCGGCAAAGGGGGGTATGTGCAAGCCGAAGAAGGGGGAATTGAGTCTTGGGGATGCCCTGTCTACGAGGCGAATAATATATTGATGACGTAGACGAACGAATTTAGTTAATTTTGACTTGAATTAACTAAAAACGATACAAACGAAAATCAAAATTGTTATGTATCATATGAAATCTAAAATAAGCATTTTCCAACATTGTTAAACCTTGTATTCCTTAGATATGGTAACATTGTTATTACAAATCAATAAACGGTCAGTCTAGTATCAAGATGTCAATAAAAAGCGAGGAAATTCAAGAATTGCTTTCCCAGCAACAGAAATTCACAACGAACATTCTAGAACAACAACGACAATGGATAAGAGAAATTCTTGAGAATAATTCTTCATCTAGTGCTAGTAATTCAAGCCACGCGGGTGAATTATCTATGTGTCCTCCATTTCACAAATTTGACAAAGACAATCAAAATTGGGAGTCTTATCTAGAACAGTTATCGCAACATTTTAATGCATATTCGGTCAGTGCAGACGAAGAACAAAAAGCATATTTTCTTTCTTGGTGTGGCGTCAGTTTGTTCGAGCTTCTTAAAAATCTCTTTGGGAAAAACAACTTCAACACTCATACATATAAAGAGCTCACAGACAAACTTACTGTACATTTCACAACTAAGCGTCATATTGTAGCAGCGCGTTACGAATTTTTTAAGAAAGAGATGGCACATGGTCAAACACACAAAGAGTGGGTAGCCGATTTGCGCGGGATCGCTCGTGAATGTCAATTTGTGTGTTCTGCACAAGGTTGTTTGTCCAACTACGTAGATGAAATGATCCGGGATCAGATCATCGTACATACCCCGTATGATGCAGTACAGGCAGCTGCTCTTCAAAAGCATCAGCCAACTCTTGAAGATGTGCTCATGGTTGCGGAGACCTATGAGACAACGACAAAAACCGTTGCAACCCTTAAAGACAAGAAAGAGTCAAGTTCCACTAAACGCGATCCAGACATTCAAAAAGTATCAGAATAAACCGAACAAAGAGAAACAGTGCAAAAACTCGTGGAAGTCGTGTTTTGGGTGTGGAACGTCTCACAATAGAAAGAGATGCAAGTATCGTGAAGCAGTATGTTACAAATGTGGTAGAAAAGGCCATATATCTATAGTTCGCAGACACAAAAAAGGGAAGGAGCAAATTTAATGGAAAAAGTGAACACTACAACAGGTCAAGTCAAAAACGAAAATCGTAAAAAGCTAATTGATGTCAAAATATTGAATCAAGTTATTACTTTTCAAATGGACTCAGGGTCAACAGCTTCAGTGATAAATTTTGAAACATATTTATTACTGAATAAACCGAAATTGCAAGAATGTTCCAGAAAATTTTTCGCATATACACACATTCCAATACCAATACTAGGCGAATTGCACACTGTCGCAAAGTGTGGAGAAAAAGTCGAAAATATTGTAATCATTGTGACTAGTAAAAGAGAGAGACTAGTAAAAGAGACGAAGCCAATCTTTTCGGAACAGATTTATTTAAAAAATTTGGATTTGACATTGTCCAAATATGTAAAATTTATGAGCAAGAAAATATTCAAATTAACGATCTTTGCTGCAAATATAAGTCAGTGTTCGAGCCTGCCATGGGTACCATAAAAGATTTCAAAGCCAGCGTATTTTTAAAATCTACAGGAACACCCAAATTTTTCAAAAGCCATCAAATTCCAGTTGCTCATTTGGAACATTTCAAAGCCGAAGCAAATCGTCTCACGGAAACCAATATGCGGAACCCGGTCAACTTTAGCAACTGGGCATCCCCCATTGTGTTAGCACCTAAGCCAGGTGGAGCCATTCGGATTTGTGGTGACTTTAAACAAGCAGTTAACGCACAAACCGACATAGAGCAGTATCCATTAACAACAAAAGAGTCCCTATTTCACATAATTCGTCATGGTAAGCAATTCAGCAAAATAGACCTAAAAGACGCCTATCTCCAGATGGAACTAGATGAGGCAACCAAGCAGTTTATGGTCGTCAACACGCCATTGGGCCTATTTCAATATCAGCGCCTTCCGTATGGAATTGCCAGCGCACCGGCAATCTTTCAGTGATACCTTGAGCAACTTCTGAAAGGAATAGAAGGTTGTGGCAACTACCTAGGTGACATCATCATCTCAGCTCCAACAAGCGAAGAACATCTAAAACGAATCGAGCAAGTTTTAAACATACTTCAAGAAAACGGTATCAAATGCTAAAAGGAAAAGTGATTCTTTTTCAAAGACGAAATCGAATACTTGGGAAGACGGATTAGTGCTGCTGGAATTTTGCCAGACACATCCGGATTAGAAGCTGTGCGACTATTAAAACCGCTCTCAAATTTAAAGCAATCGGAAGCATTTATGGGTAAAGTAAATTACTATTGCAACTTTATACCAAACTTTTCACAGTTGGCAGCACCTTTAAACCAACTTCGTAGAAAAAATATAAAATTTTATTTTGGTCCGCAACGCAACTGGCGCATTTTGATGAAAACTTTTCGATCGTACTCGCAGCAGACGCATCATCTTTCGGTCTCGGAGTAGCCCTTTCTTATATTCAACACGATGGTCAGGAGAGACCCATTGTTTTTGCTTCGAAAACACTCGACAAACATCAATAAAAATACAGTCAAATAGAAAAAGAGGGATTGTCAATAATTTTCGGAGTTAAACGATTTCACCAATATCTGTATGGGAGAAAGTTCATACTGTTAACCGATCACAAGCCGCTTGTATCGATCTTCAATCCTGGGAAACATCTTCAATTGATGACTTCAAACAGACTACAGCGTTGGGGTATCATTCTGATGGCTTATAATTTTGATATCCAGTATCGGGCAACATCGGCACATGGCAATGCCGATGCTCTTTCCCGACTACCAATTGGAACTGATATAGAATTCGATAATGAGGAGGAAGCTTGCAACTTAATAAGGGAAATCAATCCACCGGTTAGTGCAGAAACCATTCTCAGGCATTTGAATAACGATAAAATCCTCAAACAAGTCCTGCACTACGTTTCTGTAGGATGGCCAGAAAAGTTACTTTAATCGTAAGTTAGCTTTAACAATTAATGATCACTTACTATGTTTACAGTCAGATTAAAATCAGATGGTAATTCCAACAAGTCTACGTCCAAAAGTGCTTAAACTATTCCATGAGGGACATTGGGGCATTATTCGCATGAAGCAAATTGCAAGAAAACATGTTTGGTGGCCTGCCATTGATGAAGACATAAAAAATCTAGCTCAGTCATGCAACATCTGTAAGAGCAACAATCCAGCGCCACCATGACAATACCAGGCCTACAGCACCCACAGCTTGTGAGCGAATCCACATCGACTTCGCTGGCCCAATATTCGATGCCATGTGGTTAATTTGTGTAGACGCATACTCGTAGTTCCCATTTACTGTTCAAATGACATCGGTAACAACCGCGAACACAATCTCAGCTTTGTCTTCAATTTTTGCAATCGAACGATATCTTATGACTATGGTCAGCAATAGTGGACCGCAGCTTACATCTGAAGCATTCAAAGAGTTTTACATACTCCATGGAATCAAGCATATAACAACACCACCATTTCACCCAGCCTCTAATGGATTGGCTGAGCGATTTGAACAATCTTTTAAAATTTCTGTCAAGAAAAATATTCAGCTAGTTTTGCCAGTACGAACAGCAGTAACGAAATATCTGGCTTCTTACAGATTCACTCCAAATGCACAAGGTAAATCTCCTGCTGAGTTAGTTCACCGTCATTTAGTTCGCACCGTAGTTGGTCAACTTTTCGAAAAGCCTGTCGAAACTAAGCAAGAGTTGACAAAATACAGCACAAATCAAAAGGTATTCACCCGAATTTCTCGAGGGGAGAAAGTGGATCAAAGGCACTATCGATCGACCAATTGGACGAATGCTGTACGTAGTACGTACATCAAAGGGCTTTATCAAGCGTCATTTCAACCAAATCAAACCACGAATGTCAGACCGAGGACAACACGACAAAGTATTGGTTCGTTCCTGAAATACCACAACCAGCTCCTAGTTCAACACCACAATTACAAGAAAACCAGCCAGAAACGCACCACGATCTTCCGAATACACTTCAAGAAACTGTTCATGATTCTGATGAAAATGCAGCAACGTCGAATGAAGCTCACAATCGAAACCAATCTTCGCGAAGACGGTCTGGTATACCTGTTCGACAAAGTACAAGAGTTGCCAGGAAGTCAATCGGGTCAAGCCACATGTGTTATGTGGGAGATGTGTTATGTATCATTTAAAATCTAAAATAAGCATTTCCCAACATTGTTAAACCTTGTATTCCTTAGATATGGTAACATTGTTATTACAAATCAATAAACGGTCAGTCTAGCATAAGCTCTCAACAAGAACGCATGAACCTCTCTACTGTGGACACAACAAATATATTAGCAACAAGAGAGGATATGCGACCAATGGGAGAAAGCGAGTATTGGAGGCAGTATCGCTAAGGGATTTTTTTGTGCCAGAAATAAATACCCTTAATGGGTCGGCTCGATATTTGGCATTAAGGGAAGCAGCTATGGTGGAATAATATGTCATGATTGTTTTGTTTATTAGGAGTGTCAATTTTTTTTGATAAATTTCCTTGTCTTAGTACAGACAACTCTTGTTCTATTATATAAATCGGTCTTTTGTCAGTGTAAGCAAAGTCAAGTCTGTTTATAATAGCTTTAAAATTCAAAGGTGTGTCGTAGGAAGACAGTACCATATCAGTCGAGCCTTTAATTTTATTTTTCAGAATGCCCAGTACCTGATAATGTTTTGAACTTCCATCATGACTCTCAAAAATCTTACACGCTGTATGCGCAGCTTTCCGCCACGAGACATATGTTTCAATTTTTCCCTCGAAATCGGGTACCGGTTTCACAATATCTAAAGCCACATTACACTCGATGCCCGGAACTATCTCGGCATCTTTGAAGACTTCTACGTCCGATACGGACTTTGTTAGGTTCTTGAATTCATTTCTAATATCCTGAATTTGTTTTTCGAATACATGCGCCTGACCTTGCAGTACAATGGCAACAGCACTATTGACTGCAAACTCTAATATTGCTTTCATATTTTCCTCATTTACTGATTTTTCTTTTAAATCTTTTACTAACTCTTCTAACTCAGTATCGTATTCTTTCCTGTCACTTTCGCTCATAAGATATTTTTAATCTTCTTTCAAGGGCATTTGATCGGCAATTATCATGGAATAGATATTCGACCCTAATGTAGAAGAGAAAAAAAAAAAACTGCAACAAGCAGAATCAGCTTTGGTTGGCTTTTCAACCCCTAGTCTGATTTTTCCAGGGGGGATTTGTAAAGGAGCTTGTTGCTAGAGATTGGCAACATTAAAAAGGAAAAAAATGTTGCAATGTTAGCGGGTATGATCGTATGTTGCCGACCACGTATCTTCGGGTCAGCGCAGGCAGCCTCTCTTCAGCAACCTCTCTGTGGAACCTCTCAAATGAATCAATAAATATTCTCCTGTTGCTTAGGGAATGCTTTCTAATGGGAGAAAAAAAGAAAGGCAGCAGTGTCTATAGGACCGTCTTAGAGAATCCAGGATGGCGGCGATGTGGGTACACCAAGCGTCTGATTTAATAGGTTTCGAAGTTCTTGGCGCAACCCGTAGGAGTCATTACAAATTTGTACATGGGCAAAGTGAGATGTGCCAAGTCAAGTGGTCAAGTGATAAATTTAAGTAAAAGTCAAGTGATAAATAATAGTAAAAACTCAAAAGACTTACATCTATTTTTGTTAAATTACATTTCCTTGCGGATTGCTAAAATAATAAAAATAGACATTTGGGCCAAGTCCCCAAGAGGGCGGAACCATATTTTTTTTTGTCAAGGCGATACCCGAGTCACATAAGGTAAGCAATTAGAGAAAAAAAAATATATATATATGTAGGTGTTTAAGAATAAACATCGTGTTCATCCGAAATGGCTTCATCAAACCAGATGGACCAACGATTCTGGATCTGGATTTATCTGGATTTTGATTGGCCTATTGATTTTTGCTTACTAAGCGTTCTAACGCTTGGAAGATTTTTTGGGGACATTTGTTTTTAGGATTTTTGTTAAGTCTCGGTTGCAGTAAACATCCGCTGTATTTTAGACTAAAGGGGGGTCAATTTATGTGGGTGATTGGAGTGGGAAATTGAGTGGTGTGAGTGGATGGAGTGGCGGATATATTACTATATACACAAGAAGTTTGTTAATAAAATGAGTTATTTTGAATTCAAAAGATGAAGATCGTGTTTTAGTTTGCGGTGCGAAAATCCTCTTCATTTTTGGTCCTTCGAGAAAAAGGAACTTGTAGTGCCCAGTTTCTCCGTTAGTTCTATTTTTTTTGTAATTTTAAGGCGTTAGTTTGTAATTCAGTAAGTGGTGGGTAAGTGCGTCGATAAAAATTATCAGCTGAGCTTAGAAGTTCGATAGTTCTACTAGTGCAACCGTAGCGAAGTGGTATCATGCGCGATCGCTTGCTTTGGTCACACTCTTTTCTGACGAACTTTCGACCTGGCTAGACGCATAAACCACGCTGCTCCTCCCGAAAAAATATAAAAATTTAAATCTGAAATTTTCTCGGCCATCAAGCCTAATGATTAACTTTACACTAATTTGGAGCATCAAGGATAACTATTATTATAGAGTTTTGTGAATCGTATTATCGTAAGTTATATTTTTGTGGATGTTTAAGTATTTGGAAGTGTCTAATATGTTCTTTTGAAAACTTAGCATAATTGAATTGAATGTTGGAAACCTAAGCAAGGCATTTCATATTTGAGTTCCGAAAATCCGTCAGAGATATTTTTGAGATACCGAGGGCTCAAAAGCTGCACACCGTGAAGGGCACAGAGACATTTCGACAAAGTTAACTAGCTTGGAATAGCCGCCCGAATCGGATACGGGCGGAGAAAGTTTCTTCGTTGTGGATTGAGAGTCCCTTAGACCAAATTTGTTGCATAGGAATGCCAGTCGCTAGATTTAACCTAATATTTTATTCCTAAGCATCATCCAGCGGTCGACGAAGGCCTTCGACGGATAGGACGGATGGGTAAGTCATAAGTTTTGAACCATAAATCATGATCGTTCTGGTATTTCCCTGTTTGTATGCAAAAAGAATGCGAGTTCAGGTCAATTAATCTGCGAATAAGAAAAAACTCTCGAATATAGTAAAGCTAACGAAAAGCAACAGATAAAAAGAAAATTGTCAAACATTGTGTTAAACTTAAAAAGCTATCGATAATCGCCTTTGACTGTGTGAGTAGAGTCGCCATTTATAATTGAAATCATAATTTAAATTGAAGATTTCCAAATTTCAATTGACCTTTTTATTTTTGAGTATCTTTAAGCGTATATATATCCACCTTACAATTAAAATTCAACGATCAAAACATATTATTCCTAATTTGGCTTCTGGATGCCCGAAATGATCCAATTATTTAATTTGAGTATCGTTTATTATAATAATCATCATTTTAGTTTAGTTAAATCGGATTATGTTTCCGACTTATTGAAGTATTTTAGTATTCCGTAACCCTCGTGAATAAATATCGTTTATAATGTTTGAGTAAAGAGTGTGTGATCTTCTTTGTGGCGAAATGTGAGCGGTGAGCTGTTTATCTTGGGATTTTCCCGAATCTAGCGAAAGGAAAATCATTGGTTTTGTGGGTTAAGACGCGAAGCTACAATAACATCTTAGTAGCTTCCCTATTCGTGCGATACTAATATCCCTTTTTTCTCAATCCTTCTAGTTCGTTTCTTTCAATTAAGTAATTGTGTAATATTAGTGCAACAGGGAATTTGTTTTATTTTATGTAATACGGGTGTGTTGAGAGCATGTTGGTCTAAAGAACCCCCCAAAGACTGTTTGCTAGCCGACAGCCAGAAGTCCCAACCGGATCCAAACTTCTCAAAACATTAAGCCCGTATGTGTTGGCTTTGGCCTGATTCGTGGTGCTCTTGCCCATCGGATGTATAGGGACTGCAAGAGAGAGGCCACCTATTTAGGCCGAACCCGACCCCTTCTTTGATAAAAAAAAAAAAGATTCTTTGACTAAGAGGGGATGTGCATGATCTGGAATCATTTCCGGTTGTGTACATTACATAATTTTGGCGCCCAATGTGGGGCCTTGTTAGAATTGTTACAGTGTTTCGGTTCAACCGTGTTTCTCTATAGGATTCAGGCTGAGCTGAGTTGTTCAAGAATTTCAGGTTCCTTTTTTTTCTTCTCCTACTTCTTATTCTATCTCTTAATGAAATCCCTGGTCTTTTTATCTATCCTTTGCTATTAAATTTTTATTTTCTTTTCTCTTCGCTTTCTTTTTGTATTCACGGATGGTTGTTTGAGTAACTTATTCATTAGGAATGCCGATATTTGGATACTTTAACATGAATCGGTGAATATACTAAGAAACATATACAAACTCTACAAAATAGTGACAGACGTATATTATAGGCTGTGTTTTTCTTGGAATTCGTCAATTTGATTGTTTCGATTTTACGACCAGAAAAGCATATTAGGCTTGTGATGTCGGTGTCGGCATTGTAGTTTATTGATTTTGTCCATTTCTTTTAATAACAATAGAACAAATATTTCAGCATATACCATTGAATTGACTGCTTAATCATCTGGAACTGCGAGGCCCGAATTCTGACCGATGAAACAAAGCTAGTTTAGTTTATGTATTAGTGAGATTAGTCTGTTCGTTTTGGATTTGATATAGATGATTAGGTCTAGGACGACTAGATTTTCTATCCCTTCACAAAAATTTTCTGAGATTGAACTATCGATTAGTTCATTTCTCCCTCTATATTAGTACCGCACCTACAATTTTGCTCACCCTCACTTTCAAAGCAAGGAAGATAATCAATCGTTTTATGAGTTAATATATTAAATCAAATTAAATAAAGTATGTATAATAATTTTTTCGTGGAAAAATAAAAAAATGCAAGTAGAAGTAAGGAAGAATTGAGTGTGCTACCAGAAGCAGAATGCACAATTTGTTCGAAAGTAATTTTTGAAACAGAAGAGCTTAGGATTACTAAATGTAATCATATTTTTCACCAGGAGTGTATAGAAAGTTATATACAAGAACATCAGGAATGTTATTACTGTAAGAAAGTATGCGACCAGAAAGATTTAGTCCGTTTCATAATGTCTGAACAAGCGGAGGGTCCATAGATAATAAAAGCAAGAAGACCCATAATACTAGAACTCAATCTCAGTCAAGTATTGTAACATCTCCGGCTTGTCTATTAAAATCAGGAGCTAGGGGAAGAAAACCTAAATCTTCAACGGCACGTAAACCGGAGAACTCGAATCAACACAACCAGCGTTCAGCTCGGTCGCAGCAACAATCAACTCCAAGCCGAGCAGCTGAGGTAAAAGTGGATGCAATTTGGAATATTTAATTGATCAGAGATTGGGAAATTTGAATTTAAATAATTCAGTTGGACGATCCAGTAATCATGAACAGCATCGCGTTCCAACCCCAAGATCGGATTCAACGTCTCACCATTACATTAATCATAGAAAGCTGCCCAACTAGTTCAAAGTTGGGGTATTAAATTTGAGGCGTCTCCTAAAGATCCTACAGTTTCAGAGTTTCCTTACAGAATAAAAGCGTTAACTGTAGATAACTTTCGGAGTGATTTTACACCGGTGTGCAGAAATTTGCACCTACTATTAACCGGAAGAACAAAAAAATGGTATTGGCGCTATCGAAAAGAACATGACGAAGTTATTTGGGAAGAGTTTTGTCTAGATTTGAAACAGGAATATGACGATTTTAAGGATGATGATTTGATTCTTGAAGAAATACGCTATCCGAAACAGAGGATTGGTGAAGCATTTGATGTATACTATGAAGACGTAATGACTTTGGTATCGAGATTGACAATACCAATGGAGGAAAAACGACTCGTTCATCAGCTTAAAAGAAACCTAATGTCTGAAGTACAAGAAGCGTTATTATACAGTCCCATAGAATCGGTATCTAAACTTCGCCAATTGGTGCACCGCCGAGAGCAATTTCTCCGTGAAGAATCAGGAAAACGCATCACGAAATATACAAATGTTAGGAAGAATATCGCTTTACTTGAACAGACAAATGAAGATCCCGAGGAAGAAGATGGGACATGTGTTAGAAGAGCGCCGCATTTTCTGCTACGGATGCGGAAAGAAAAATGTCTACAAACCACAATGCGATATATGACTAGCTCGTTCGAAAAACTCCAATCAGGGCCCATCATTCCTTCGCAATCGAGTGAACCCTCAGTAGATGTTAACAATAATACAGCGACGAACAACAAAACACCGGATTTGACAGATACCGTTGTGAATCGGCGAATAAATAAAATACAGCCAGATTCCAGACTACCATACCATCAACGGCTGCAAAACTATTTAGCGATTCGAGACAAAATCTTTGCACAGGAGGTTGCAACTTGCCAGTTCTTTAGAAGTAGCTCGAGCGAACGTCTGCGTCGCTTTTGAAAGAAAGTAAAAGATGCCCAAAAACTAATAATATCGTCTATGATTAATGAAGCCGCAGATGGCCGTTTCTACGGTCCAGTTAAATTTCTCGAATTTTCTGAGCTTGGTCTATTAGATACTGGAGCCAATATCAGTTGCATCGGATCAGATTTAGCAGCAAAAGACTGGACGAAATACCCTGGATTTTCAACTATTATATCAAGTGTGGCCACAGCTGATGGGAAAAGACATCCAGTTACCGGAAAAGTAAGAACAGAGGTGCAATACGAAAGCAAGCGAAAACCTCTTTCTCTTTTTATTATCCCGTCATTAGCAAAACGACTTATTTTGGGAATCGATTTCTGGAAATCTTTTGAGTTATGTCCAGAATTTTCATTTCGTTGTAAGACTCCCACATTAGACAAAAATATTCACTCGGTTGATGACGAAAAGAAATGTGTATTAACACCAGAGCAGGAGAAAAGATTAAGTGATGTTATTCAATTGTTTCCGGATTTTAAACAACAAGGATTAGGTCGAACTCCACTTATTGTGCATGACATAGAGATCAAAGAAGCAACTCCAATCAAGCAACGCTTTTATCCTGTGTCGCCAGCGATTGAAAAGTTGATGTATAAAGAAATCGACC
This sequence comes from Drosophila tropicalis, assembly GCF_018151085.1. NCBI lineage: Eukaryota > Metazoa > Arthropoda > Insecta > Diptera > Drosophilidae > Drosophila > Drosophila tropicalis. Next base: position 1,353,283 of record NW_027172999.1, read on the forward strand.
GAATGTTAGAAATGGGAGTGATCGAGAGAGCCAATAGTCCTTGGAGTTCTCCTATGCGTATGGTGGTAAAACCCGGAAAAGTACGATTATGTTTGGATGCACGAAAAATAAATGAAGTCACAAAAAAGGATGCATACCCTCTGCAAAGCATAGATGGAATTTTCGCGCGACTGCCAAAGGCCAATTTTGTAACAAAAATCGATTTGAAAGATGCCTACTGGCAAATTGCTCTTTCAGAAAAATCCAAACCCATAACAGCTTTCACGATACCCGGCCGCCCCCTTTACCAATTCACCGTAATGTCGTTCGGATTATGCAACGCTTTGCAAACCATGGCGCGTTTGATAGACGATCTAATTCCAGCAGATCTGAAATATTGTGTGTTCGGATACCTAGACGATCTCTGCGTTGTTTCAGAAGATTTTAATACTCACTTGGAGATTCTGATTCGTATGTCTCAACAATTTAGAAAGGCAAATCTAACGCTAAATATACCAAAGACCAAGTTTTGTGTTACAGAAGTACCATATCTGGGCTATATTATAGGAAGAGGAGGAATTTCAACAGACCCTGCCAAAATAGAAGCAATAAAAAATTGGCCGGTTCCGAAAACTATAAAACAGACCAGAGGTTTCTTGGGTGTTGTTGGTTGGTATCGTAGATTCATTAATAATTTTTCTGACATTACATTTCCGATTACCCAATTGCTAACTAAGAAAAAGAAATTTTTATGGACACAGGAAGCTCAAGTTGCCTTCGAAGAACTTAAGGAAAAATTAACCTCGGTCCCGATCTTGATCAATCCAGACTTTAACAAGAAATTCTACGTGCATTGTGATGCAAGCAACTACGGCATTGGCGCAATGTTGGTACAATTGGACGAAGAAAGAGCTGAGAAACCTATAGCGTTTATGTCGAAGAAGTTAACGACAGCTCAACGAAATTATAGCGTGACAGAACGCGAGTGCTTGGCTGCTTTGGAGGCAATAGAAAAATTCCGCTGTTATCTTGAACTACAAGAATTCGAAGTTATAACCGATCACGCCAGTTTAGTTTGGTTAATGCGACAATCGGATTTGAAAGGAAGACTTGCGAGATGGGCGATGAAGCTGCAAGGGTACAAGTTTGAAGTAAGTCACCGAAGAGGTCAAGATAATGTAGTACCAGACGCATTGTCCAGAATGTTTTCGGAAGATTTGTGTGCTTTGGAGGAACTCCGCCCTTTAGTCGATTTGAACTCACCTAGTTTCAATGACGACGAATATCAACAACTGAGAGAGAAAATTGAAAAAGAACAAGACAGATATCCGGATTTGAAAATAATGGATCAGTTTGTATATATACGCACGGAACATGATGATGGAACAGAGTTCAGCCAAATCAATATTTGGAAACTATGGATTCCACAAAGTTTATCAAAGGAAGTTATCAAAAGAGCGCATGAAGATGAAATATCTGCACATGGCGGGATGGCAAAAACTTTGGAGCTCATACGTCGGACATTCTATTGGCCTGGCATGGTGATACAAGTCCGCGATTATATCCGGAATTGCGAGACGTGTAACTCAACGAAAGCACCCAATCAAATCTTAAAGCCACCGATGGGTAAAGCTGTAGTATCAGAGAGACCTTTTCAACGATTATATATTGATCTTTTGGGACCATATCCGAGAAGCAAACGTGGGCATATCGGACTTCTGATAGTGGTTGATCATTTATGTAAGTATCATTGGCTTCAACCCCTTAAAGTATTTAAGAGCAATGTGATTCAAGAGTATCTGCAGGATAATATATTCTTTCGATATGGAGTTCCCGAGATATTAGTTAGCGACAATGGTTCACAATTCAAGGCAAGCGAATTTAATGCATGGTTAACGACATTGGGCATAAAACATGTGTATACAGCAATTTATTCCCCACAGTCGAATGACTCTGAGAGAGTAAGCGGATCTATCACTGCAGCAATTCGCGCCTATCTCAAAGAGGACCAGCTCGAATGGGATCTACTAATATCCGCTATAAGCTGTGCACTAAGGACTTCGTATCATCAGAGTATAGGATGCTCTCTTTTTCATGCTTTGTTTGGCTTTGACATGGCCACACATGGTTCCCATTACACTCTTCTCGAAAGGATAAATATGCTAAATGAACCGAACAACGTATTGCGAATGGACGATCAGTTAGCATTACGCCGTAATTTACTGAAGAGAAACATAGCAAAGGCAGCGGAGCATAATGCAAATGTATATAACCTGAGAACCAAAGAAGTTAATTTCAAGGTAGGACAGAAAGTCTTTACACGTAATTTTGGACAGAGTAACTTCCAAAAATGCGTTAGTGCCAAATTGAACTTGCTATGGTTAAAGCCTCGAGTAAGGGAGAGATTAGGAAACTGTTGGCAAACTGCTAGGAACTTATGCTAAGGACATTAGACAGTAACTGTCTTTTTTCAGGCTAATACTCCGAAGCAAGCTCTAGTATTATCTGCTGCTCCTCACGAAAAAATATAAAAATTTAAATCTGAAATTTTCTCGGCCATCAAGCCGAATTATTAACTTTACACTAATTTGGAGCATCAAGGACAACCATTATTATAGAGTTTTGTGAATCTTATTATTGTAAGTTATATTTTTGTGGATGTTTAAGTATTTGGAAGTGTCTAATAAGTTCTTTTGAAAACTTAGCATAATTGAATTGAATGTTGGAAACCTAAGCAAGGCATTTCATATTTGAGTTACGAAAATCCGTCAGAGATATTTTTGAGACAACGATGGCTCAAAAGCTGCACACCGTGAAGGGCACAGAGACATTTCGACAAAGTTAACTAGCTTGGAATAGCCGCCCGAATCGGATACGGGCGGAGAAAGTTTCTTTGTTGCGGATTGAGAGTCCCTTAGACCAAATTTGTTGCATAGGAATGCCAGTCGCTTGATTTAACCTAATATTTTATTCCTAAGCATCACCCAGCGGACGACGAAGGCCTTCGACGGACCGGACGGATGGGTAAGTCATAAGTTTTGAACCATAAATCATGATCGTTCTGGTATTTCCCTGTTTGTATGCAAAAAGAATGCGAGTTCAGGTCAATTAATCTGCGAATAAGAAAAACTCTCGAATATAGTAAAGCTAACGAAAAGCAACAGATAAAAAGAAAATTGTCCAACATTGTGTTAAACTTAAAAAGCTATCGATAATCGCCTTTGACTGTGTGAGCAGAGTCGCCATTTATAATTGAAATCATAATTTAAATTGAAGATTTCCAAATTTCAATTGACCTTTTTATTATACCATACACCCATAGGGTGAAATGGTATATTAAAGTCGCCAAAATGTATGTAACAGGCAGAAGGAAGCTTCTCCGACCCTATAAAGTATATATATTCTTGATCAGGATGATCAGCCGAGTCGATCTAGCCATGTCCGTCTGTCCGTCCGTCCGTCCGTTCGTCCGTCCGTCCGTATGAACACGCAGATCTCGGAGACTATAAAAGCTAGAGCCACCAAATTTGGTATGTATACTCGTGTATTATGTACATATATAGAGTTAATTGGAATTTCGGCCACGCCCCCTTACGACCCCAGGAATCACCTTAAACTATTTTTCTTAAAAAGTATAACAGCAAGAGACATCAAATTTAGTTTGTATACCCGTTTAGTTAGCGCGCAGAAAGTAATTGTTTAAACTTTTTGCCACGCCCCCTTCCGCCACCGGAATTTACATAAAACTGATTTTCTTAAAAACTATGACAGCTACCGACATCAAATTTGGTATGAAGAGTAGTTTAATAGACGCGCAGAAACTGGTTATTTAAACATTTTGCCACGCCCACTTACGCCCCCGTAAATTAAACAAAACTGATTTTATCAAAAACAAACAAAGCTAAAGTCACCAAATTTAGTATGTATACTGGCTTAGTATGCGCGCAGAGTATATATTTTCATATTTTGCCACGCCCACTTCCGCCTCCATAATTAAGAAAAAACCGATTTCCTCCTGTAGTTTTTTGACTATCGCATTCAAATTCGGCAGACTAATTATTCTTATCTATTTCTACAAAACTACCCAATTTTATTGAAATCGGACTAGAAACATGCAAAATATGCGTATGAACGTATTTTACTAAGCGGTCCACCAGACTAATTATTCTTATCTATTTCTACAAAACTAGCAAATTTTATTGAAATCGGACTAGAAACATGCAAAATATGCGTATGAACGTATTTTACTAAGCGGTCCACAAGGCCAGAATTTGCCGTTGGCTAGTAGCGGCGCTAGAGTGCTCGTGTGTTCGTAGAGTGAGCGAGATAGCACATACTATGAAACATGTAAAAACAATTTAATAGACATACATTTGGTTTTCGAAATTTGCAATATTTGTTTCACCTGGAGTATGGTATACCCAAGTCGACGAGTCGACTTACTTGCTTCATTTTTGAGTATCTTTAAGCATATATATATCCACCTTACAATTAAAATTCAACGATCAAAACATATTATCCCTAATTTGGCTTCTGGATGCCCGAAATGATCCAATTATTTAATTTGAGTATCGTTTATTATAATAATCATCATTTTAGTTTAGTTAAATCGGATTATGTTTCCGACTTATTGAAGTATTTTAGTATTCCGTAACCCTCGTGAATAAATATCGTTTATAATGTTTGAGTAAAGAGTGTGTGATCTTCTTTGTGGCGAAATGTGAGCGGTGAGCTGTTTATCTTGGGATTTTCCCGAATCTGGCGAAAGGAAAATCATTGGTTTTGTGGGTTAAGACGCGAAGCTACAATAACATCTTAGTAGCTTCCCTATTCGTGCGATACTAATATCCCTTTTTTCTCAATCCTTCTAGTTCGTTTCTTTCAATTAAGTAATTGTGTAATATTAGTGCAACAGGGAATTTGTTTTATTTTATGTAATACGGGTGTGTTGAGTGCATGTTGGTCCAAAGAACCCCCCCAAAGACTGTTTGCTAGCCGACAGCAAGAAGTCCCAACCGGATCCAAACTTCTCAATACATTAAGCCCGTATGTGTTGGCTTTGGCCTGATTCGTGGTGCTCTTGCCCATCGTGACATCGGCTGTACAGGGACTGCAAGAGAGAGGCCGCCTTCTTTGATCAAAAAAAAAAAAAAGATTCTTTGACTAAGAGAGGATGTGCATGATCTGGAATCATTTCCGGTTGTGTACATTACAAACTCTGTAGTTTTCCCCCACCAGTGATTAGACACTCAGAGAGTGAATCAACTCCTTAAAGTCTGATTTCTTATGCAAGTACTGCATACTAAGATCAGCTAAAGGTTGCAAAATAATTAACTCTGGTTTTAATATAACCATAGCACATTTTTGTAACTCAGTTTTAAGTTTTCATTCAAATAATAAAGTACGTTGCTTTTAACTTACAGTATCTTTTTTTTCCTCTTTGGGAAAACCAGATATTTAATTAGCGCAGTCGGTAGGATCGGTAAATGTGAACTAGTTATTCTATCCGTGTTACACATAGAATTATTATCCGTGTGTTAAATAGAATTAGTGAATAATCACTGTTTCTGTAGGGGGCTTGAATTTCCTGGGTAGGCAGCTAAATGAATTTTCTTAGAAATGCCTTCCTTCGCCAAATTGGCTAATGCAGCAATCCTCTTCTATTATGTTGTGTTATATCCACTTGTAAGTTTTACACTTAAAATAGCTTAATTAAGAGCAGGGCACCAAGCCCCGCTTGGAGCGAAGTGTGGGGAGTTCTTTTTGTGGGGAGAGCGATGGGCATTATCGCGAGAGCGGCGCGAGGTGAAAGCTCCCGCCTCCCTTAACCCTTGTGTTGCCCGTTTGGGCATAAACATGCTCCTCCCCCCTCCTTGCAGGAGCGCAAGACCCAGGCAGTCTTATGGCACGCTCCGGACAGGTTCCAGCCAAAGACTGTGCGCATCGCAATTGGCCGCCCGCCAACCCCGGGTAGACTCCCCACTAACATGAGCTCCGTCATCACGTCCGCGCCCAGGACCAAAGACACCGACGACGGTCGGTAGAATGTATCATTCGCCAGGACGATGCCCTCGAACTTCTTGGAGATTTGCGGGTCACTTGTGCGGCAGCACAAGCCATCGACCACCTTCAGGATCGCCTCCAATCGCCATCCTTCACTGATCGTGATACCGGATCACTGCTGCCACCGCTTTCTCCGCCCCAATATTGACGGCTGTCAATTTAAAGGCCGTGGCCAGTGACGTCGCCATGCCCTCATCGTCTTTTTCAAGTTCAGCCGCAGGAAGCGACAGCATCGCTTCAGAGGATGGATACCGCGAAAGACTCGGCAACGGAAGGACTCAGTTCCTCGCGAACATCTGCGCTCCTCCTTCGATGCCTTTTCTGAACGTGGTCTCGGAGCCGTGGAAACGGGATATAGAGTGATTCAGGAAGCTGCCGGGACAAATAATGAAGAAAGTGAATTAATGTAGCAAGTGCTGGACGCTACTGTAGCTTTACGTATGAGTTTGAATTCTTTCTTAAGGAGGAAGAAAGATCAGCTTTGCGACTGGACGCTTCACAACACCGCGAGCGGTAAGCAGTTCGACGACGCGGACGTTGCCGTCACTGCCAGGGTATGTTTGGTGGATTCGCCCGAGACGCCACTCATTAAATGGAAGATTGTCGTCTTTTAGTACCACCAGATCGCCCACTTCAAGATTTTTAGATGGGAATCGCCACTTATTGCGCTTATGTAGCTCCTTCAGATACTCGTCTTTCCATCAGGTGCAGCAGTGCTGACTCACAGCCTTCAGACGCTGTCACCGGTTAATGATAGACGGAAATGCCAGGACAGATTCTGATGGCTGTAGTGGGATAAGATTTTCTGCTGGGTAGACCTTAGGAAATCTTTTTCAAGCACTCTGGATGCACCTACGAAGTTTTTACCGTTGTCGGACTGCACTTTTCTCAATACAAAGCGAGCGAATGCTGCCAGAAATGCTTCGGTACTTAAATCCGAAGTTGCCTCAAGGTGAATGGTTTTGGTGGAAAAGCAAACAAAGACACACACATATCCCTTTGATATGCGACAAGCGCGGCCGGTGAAACTCTTGAGGTCGAAAGGACCTGCGAAATCTATCCCCGTGGTAGTGAAAGGACGTTGGCAAGTAATTCGCACGGACGGAAGGGTGCCCATTAGCTGTGATTGCAGCCTTCTTTTGTAAATCACACAGACCTTGCATGAATTGACCACCGATTTGACTAGATTCCGCAGTCTTGGAATCCAGTATCTCTGTCGGATGAGACGGACTACCAGTTGACTGCCCCCATGGAGAGAGATCTGATGCGTGAAAAGCACCAACAGCCGGGACAATGGACTTACTACTGGCAACAGAATGGGGTTACGCTCGCGCTGCTTGTTGCACGCGCCCACATTCTCGGATCACACCTGATGCGTCAATGAAAGCATTCAAATTGAAAATGGTGCTAGACGTGGGCAGAGAATTCTTCTGCTGTAGACACCGATGTTCCTTCGGGAAGTAGTCACGCTGAGTGACTCGGATCAACGCCTGGTGTACTTGATTGTTCTCCTTAGAGGTCACCTCCCCGGAGTAATCGTTTGGAAGTTTACGACACTTTCTGCCGAAACGGACCACATATGCTACCACTCGTAAGGCACGTGCCAGATTGGAAAAACGAGACAGTATCTCGTTGGCTGGCTTAGCGATCGCGACGTGGACCTTCACTACCCGCTTCTCCAAGGTAGTGTATAGTGGGAGTGGTGTCGCTCGCCGCCAGGACTCTTGTGGTTCGCGTAGCCATGGTGGGCCGTGTCACCTTAAATCCTTGTGTACAAGTTCCTGCGCACTCAGGCCGCGGCTAGGGAGATCTGCTCGATTGTCCTCTGAACGGACGTGATTCCATGGGGAGCTATTTGTTGCCGTCACAATTTTGGCTACCCGATTTGCGACAAACGTTGTCCATGTGCAGGGTGGCTTATTTAACCACGACAGTACGACGGTGGAATCTGACCAATAAAATGCCTCCGCATTATAAACTGGACGTTGCGGAAGAACTGCAGCTGCCAGTTCAGCTAAAAGCGTGGCTCCGCATAATTCAAGGCGGGGCAACGAAACCGTTTTTACCGGGGCTACTCTAGATTTCGCTGCAAGAAGGCAGCACGATATGCCTTGGTCATTGCTAACGCGCACGTAAATTGCGGCACCACAAGCCCGCTGTGATGCATCGCAAAAACAATGGAATTGAATGACACTTTGGAATGCAACTGATGCAAGAGCGTCTTGAAGTTCCTCCTGCCAGGACATCATAGACATACATATAAGACTTGATAATATCGCTAGCCAACGGGAGTTTGGATTGTACATCACTTGCCAGTTGCTGAAGTACTCGGATTGCTAAGAACGGAGCACAGTTAATGCCAAACGTCACAGTATTAAGCTCGTAATCACCAAGTTGCCCTTCTTTGTTTCGGAATAGAATCCTCTGAAATGGTGTATGAATTGGATCGACCATAATTTGTCGGTACATTTTTGTGATGTCGGCATTAAAAACTACTCGGAAAAAACGCCACTTGAGAATCTGAATAGTGAGGTCAGACTGAAGTACCGGACCAGGAAAAAGTATGTCATTGAAACTTACTCCGTTTGTGGACTTGCTAGAGGCGTTAAAGACTACCCATACTTTTGTTGTGATACTGTCGGGCTTCAAAACTGCATGGTGTGGCAAGTAAAAGTTGTTTTTTACTGCCGAAAAATGGCACCTGACGGATACGGCCCAAGTCCAAATACTCTTGGAAAACGGCGTCATACTCATTTTTTGCCGGAATATTTTTTAGGAGACGGCTTTCGTTTTCTAGGAATTGAGCCATTGTCCCTGGTCTGGAGTGACCAAGGTTGATGTTGGTTGTGTCTCGAAACGGAAGTGAGACCATATATCTCCCCAAAACATCTCTTCTTGTGGTCTTCTGGAAATTGACCTCGCAAACTGAATCAGAATCTTCTACCGATTTGAACGGTAGATCCTGCACCTCCCAAAACCTTGTGAGAAGAGTCTCAAGTGCCTCCTCTCGGCTTAAAGCCACCCTCGTAGTGAACGCGACACACGAACTAACGGGGACCCCTTGCAACGGGCCTGAAATGACCCAACCAAATCTCGTCTCTTGAACCATTAAAGATCCGCACACTTCGGTCTGGATGCCGGAAAGGGTCACCTCTAGTATGACATCAATACATAAAAGTAGATCGATGTTCGCCTTTAATCTGAAGGAGGGGTCGGATAGAGGAATATTGGGCATTCCTTCCTGTGTGGCTTGGGCTATCGTATATGACGGCAAATCATCAGCAACTTGGGACAAGACAAAAGCTTCTATCTCTATCTGAACTGGAGGTCCATGCGATGACCGAATGCTTATGTGACAGACCTTCAAGGTTCTATTGACCTTTCCGTTAATGCCTGTCACGTCGGCCCTGAAAGTTTGGAATGGTAACTTCATGAGCCGGAACATTCTTTCGGATATAAAATTGGCTTCCGAAGCCGGGTCTAATAGCTCCCGTGAAGCTAAGTAGTGCCCTTGTGCCAAAAGTCCAGGTCTGGTATGACATCAATGCCAAGAAGTAGAACGATCTTCGCCTTTAATCTGAAGAAGGGGTCGGATAGAGGAATATTGGGCATTCCTTCCTGTGTGGCTTGGGCTATCGTATATGACGGCAAATCATCAGCAACTTGGGACAAGACAAGACATACAGAGGTAAAGTATGTCCGGACAATATTGTGAAAACTGGGCTGCGCTGGGACCGGCGTTGGACTATTTTCCGGTCGGGCATCCTTGTGCAAGAGCGTAATATGACGTGTTGACTCGGGCAATCTTTTACTTGATGCCCTCTTGCGAAACAGTTCAGACAAAGGGAATTTTTGTTTATGTATACCACCCTCTCTGGCACCGACATCTGAAGGAAGCTGGGAAATCGACGCACCGGGTGATTCTCCTTCATACAGAGATCATAGGATTTTGGTTAGGTGGTCACCTTGGCTTCAAATGTATTAGCCTTTCGGGTAACTGGAAGCGGATTTCGCGGAAGTTTCGAAGTGGGAACCGAAATAGCCATTGCTGTTGTATTTTCAACTGCTTCGCGCGTACGAAACCGCTCAGTGAGGAAATCGTCCATCATTTGCCACTCTGGAATGGCAGTCTTGTCTGAGATTGTTCTCACAGTGAAAGGGTGTTCTTTGGCAATTTGATGAAACAGAAAAATACGAACATGCCCCCCCAAGTGGTTACTGGCAGGCCACAGTGCTCAAAAGCACGAATGGATGCCTGCAGAGCATTCTGATGATCCTGTAATGCTTTTCCGGACTCATGGAAAATTTGAGGCAGGTCAAGAAGTGCTCTGAATTGGCTGTTCACGATAAGTCGCTTATTTTCGAAACGCTGTTTGAGTGCATTCCATGCCGTTTCAAAACCATCATTTGTAAACGGGAATTTTGCTACAATGAGGTTGGCTTCACCCCTCGTTTTCGCTAGGAGATGGTACAGCTTTTCATCGGGGGAAATTCGCGAATCGCTTACGTAGATGGCTGTAAACAAGTCACGGAACGTAGGCCATTTTAAGTAATCTCCCGTAAAGACTTCTATGCCAATGGGTGGCAATCGACAGCCTCGTTCTGCTGGTGCAGAGGTAGACCCATGACGGTTCGGAGGAGTAGGAGCAGACGCTTCGTGGATAAGCTCGTTTAATCGAGCCGTGCATAGCTCGTAAACTTAATAGCATTTGTCATATTTAGCTTGGATGGCTAAATCTTCAGAGTTATCGTCTTTACCATCTGGGAGTACCTCGCATTTCTCATATTCCTGCTCGACCTTCTATCACAACGCTTAAACTCGATCACGACAGACCTCGGACAGTGAAGTGACGTGGGTGTCGACTTCAAACTGAATTAGTTTATCGCTAATGGAGACAGACTTCTTCAAAGCCATGGTGGAAGCAACTAAAACCCTTTTGGTTTCGGACCGAGTGACTCTTGGGGCGGTTACCAAAATCTGTGGAAATGGTACCAATGATATGACCTCTTTTTGGCTTGCTCTTCGTGGCTCTGACGTGGCTTGCTGAAAGGTCGTACTTGATGGTGCGGACGTGAGAGCTAATGGACTAGAGAGGGTCTGAAATGCTCGGAAAGGAGGAGTAGTAGGGCTGGTACTCCTCTGGCGCTGACCTGGAGCAGCAATTGAGGATTTGCTCGTAACCGCAGTGTTCTCAGCTTCTTTCTCGTCTATTGACGGGCTCGTGTTCATACCCCCAGAAAATGGCGGTTGTAAAGTAGTGAGCTGGTTTGGCACAGCTTGAAAATTAGCGAAAAAGACAAGCTGGAACGTTCGGGAAAAACTGGTACACTACCAAACCACTCAAAGGACGGCTTTGAAACGCCTTGAAATAGATTAAAATATCCAGAAAACGAGCTGGTTCGTTTGGGATGTTTTGGAACACTGCAAAAAAACCCTAGGAACGGCTTAGAACGCCTTGGAATTGAAATATAAAACCCAATGATACGACTTGGGACACTTGGAACACCTTGGAATTCTAAAATATAACCAACGATACGACTTGGAACGCATGGAAACACTTTGCAATTGAAATATAACCAAAGATACGACTTGAAACGCGTGGAAACACTTTGGGATTGAAATATAACCAAAGATACGACTTGGATCGCGTGGAAGCACTTTGGAATTGAAATATAACCAAAGAGACGACTTGGAACGCGTGGAAACACTTTGGAATTGAAATCTAACTGCAGATACGACTTGGAACGAGTGAAAACACTTTGGAATTGAAATATAACCAAAGATACGACTTGGAACGCGTGGAAACTCTTTGGAATTGAAATCTAACTCCAAAGAAACGACTTGGAACGCGTGGAAACACTTTGGGATTGAAATATAACCAAAGAGACGACTTGAAACGCGTGGAAACACTTTGGAATTGAAATATAACCCCAAAGATACGACTTGGAAACGATTGGAACAATTTGGGAATTCAATATTGAAAAACCCAAGATACACAAATTTTTAATAATTTAATATTATTCGATCTTTCCCTCAACGTGACCCTTCAACATATATACCCCACAAGTGCCTGCCAACCTAGGGTATACAGCACAGCTACTTTTGGTCGTTTGCTTTGTGCCGCTCTTTGGCACATGAGCTTGCAGCTGGGCTGGTATACTGCAGTTAAGCGGGACTTATGTATGCACGTATGTATGTGTGTATGTATATAGGCTGGGATTTTGTTCGCGGTGATGGAAAAATATATTTGTGTGCGAAAAAATAAGAATTTTTGTGGAATACATATATTTATGTATGGATATGTATGTATATGTATTTGGATATGAATATCAATATGTAAAATTTTATGTATGGAAAAATATGTATATATACATATGTATGTATGTATGTGTATGGATATGTAAAATGTTGGAGTATATGTATATGTGTATTTACATTTTTTTTTTAATATGAAAATATGGAATGCAAATATGCAGAGGTTTAAATGGATCGGATTTCTTTATATAAATTAGTAATTTTTTTTGTTTTATTCTTTTGATGTGTCTACCTGATATGCCCCTACTTTATAGGGTGTCGCGGGACACAAGAAATGTCTAAGTGTGGCCTTTACATGTGAGAGGGTGGTTCACTTTCTTTTTTGTTTTGTTTAAAAATCTTTATTAATTTGTATTGAAAATTTTTTCTCTTCGTTGGTACCACCTTTCACTTCGCGCACACTTTTCTCAGGAGTGGACTGTATTTGCACAAAAACTTTTATTGTGGGATTTAAGTTAGCACTGGATAAATTTTGTAATTTTTATTATGTCACATTCACACACTCTGCTTGCATATATGTACATATATTTGTATGTAGGAGATCACTTTGAGTTTCGTAGGTTTGTTTCATTGCATACATATGTGTTGTTCGTGGGGGGGCGGAAGGATCCAAATGAAATACAAGGAGTTGGCGGGTGCCAATTTCTTCAGTTTGTGGTGAGCGAGTGGTGAATTAAAACGCACGAGAAACTTCGGTTAACTAAATGTAGGTTTTATTATTTATATAATATTCACAGGTAAACCGGCACACACGGAAATGGTTCGGGTTGAAAGTGATTAACAAATCGTAAAAAAAATGCAAGAGAACGGGTGTTCGGGTGAAAGGCTCGATTCTTAGTGATGGCGGTGCCCATTGGAAAAAATCAAGTCACTCCTCCTGGTGTGACCGTAGACGCCGAGGATCAAAAAACCCTCCTCACTCCTCACCGCTCACTGCTCTTCGCCGCTCACTGCTGTTCACCCGGTGGCGTGAACATACCGCCCCCCTTGCAACATGTTGCAATTGTCACCCTGGACATATAAAGGATGGGGGACGGCAACGTCCTGGAGCGCCTAGATCCCACAGGAGCCGGAGACGACCCATCCGAACACGGTGCTCTGGGCTGCGGGAGTACCGCTATGACCGGGCACACAGCCTGGTTGGATGACCTCAGGATAGAGGTCTGCCCCGAGCACCACGGATACCGACGCCGGCCGATAGAAGTAGGGGTCGGCCAGGATCAGGGTTGCGAACTTCTCTCGGACCGGCGCCGCCACTTCCCGGATGGGAGTGCGGATGAGCAAGTCCTCTTCGACCCGGAATATAACGTTCCGTCGGAACGTCTTGTCGGACCTCGACTCGAGGACGGCCGTACAGGCTTGGTCGACCCCGACCGTGGTCACAGCTAACCCCAGGGACCGGGCAAAGGAGAGATTGATGCGGCTCTCAGCCGCACACGCATCAAGAAGGACGCGGGTCTCGAAGGATTTCGAGCCATTGCCCAACCGTAGGACTGCGGTGGGCAGGACAGTCGTCGTCCTGGCGTGGAGCAGGGAGGATAACGAAATCTCGGGTGCGCCTTCTGGGGAAGCGGAGCGGTCGGACGATGATCGGGAACGGGGTTGTAGCGGGGGTGCAGCACGACTGGAGGGGGTGATCGGCTGCGACGCCGGGCGGAGGCACGTCGTCTCGGCGGTTGGTCGGCCATGTGGAGCAGGGTATGGTGCCTTTGCCCGCATCGTCGGCAACCATGGCGAGTCCGACACGCGTCGGATGAATGCTCGTGGGCCAAGCAATTGGGACAATATTTATTGATGAGCACCGCCCGAAGCCGCTTTTCCCCTCGGAGGTTTAGGAAGCGCTGACACTGCCGGAGTGCATGAACCCCCCGACAGACCCGGCATCGGTACACGTTCGTGCCCTGTGGAGCTCGTTTGCTGCGGTGGTGCGGCAGACGCGTGGGGGCCATGTCGCTATGAAAGGGCGAGCTGAATGAACTGTAACGAAAGAAATTACGTATGGGGGAGTGGATTAGTCTATGCACGGGAACGAGAAACATGCACGGAGACGAGGACATTCGGAGGAAACATAGAGGGATTAGGAGTCACGATAAGGTTTTAGACTCAGGACTCCTGCTGTCTTGCAACAGAATGAGCTTCGCTACGGGTCTTCGGATAGACCCACGCGCGGTGGTGACATCAGCCACTCGGACGAGGCCGTCAGCCCCGGGCAGAGTGCGCTCAATTCGCCCTAAGCGCCACTCGTTGGAGGGGAGATGATCTTCGGACACGATCACGAGGTCGCCGGTCTGGATGCTGCGAGTCGGTGATTTCCACTTGTTCCGTTTGTGAAGCTCCTTGAGGTACTCACTCTTCCAGCGGCGGCAGAAAGCCTGCTGGATTGCCTTTAGTCGCTGCCATCGGTTGATCAGCGACATAGGCTCGACCAGAATTTCCGGTTCCGCAATGGCTAAGAGTGGTCCTCCAATCAGGAAATGTCCCGGGCTTAGGGCCAGTAGATCCTCTGGGTCCTCACTCATGGGAGAGATTGGCCTGGAGTTTAGGCACGCTTCGATCCTACACAGGAGAGTGGAAAGTTCCTCGAAGGTGTATTTGACAGTGGACGAGGACTTGTAAAACAGGGTCTTAAAACTTTTGACCCCTGCTTCCCACAGTCCTCCCATGTGGGGCGCGCTTGGCGGAATGAACTGCCAGGATAGGATGTGCTGGGGGAATGCCTTCATTATTTCAAGCTTGGTGGCGTTCAGGAAATCTTTTTCGAGCGCCTTTGAGGCCCCTACGAAGGTTTTGCCGTTGTCGGAGTAAATGCGCTGTGGACATTGTCTCCGTGCGACAAACCGAGAGAAGGCTGCCAGAAATCTTTCAGTGGTGAGGTCGGAGGTAGCCTCGAGATGGATTGCCTTCGTGCTGAAACACACAAAGACGCAGACATAACCCTTAGTTATGAGACACGCACGCCCGGTGTAATTTTTGATCTCGAACGGCCCTGCGAAATCAATGCCCGTGTGGGTGAAGGGCCTGGAATACGTGATGCGTTCTCGAGGGAGATCACCCATCATCTGGGTCTGTAGTCGTCGACGATGAACGATGCAGACCTTGCACCCCTTGATGTGGGACTTTACCATGTTCTTTATCCGTGGGATCCAGAATTTGGTGCGCAAATACCGCACCATCAGTTGATTGCCGCCATGCAACGTGATGCGGTGGGCGAATGCGACAAGCAGGCGAGTGAAATGAGTACTATATGGGAGGAGAATAGGGTGACGTTCATCATATCGGAGGGACTCAGCGGCCCGGAGTCGTCCGCAGGAGCGGAGTAACCCATGCTGGTCGAGAAATGGGTTCAGATTGAGTAGAGTGCTGGATGATGGCAGGGGTCGCCCTTCGCCCAGGGCCCGTATCTCCGCGAGGTATTCCCGCCGCTGAGAGGTCCGAATCAAGGCGCGCTCGGCGGAAAGAAGTTCGTCATTGGTGAGGCGAACCGTGGAAGGCGTCGAAATCCTCTTGGTGGCGAAGCGTAGGATGTACGCGATGACTCGTAGAGCCCTACCATAATTCGAGAACCGTTCGCTGACGTCCTCGAGTAGCGTGGTCGCGGTGGTGTGGCACTGGACCCGTTGCTCCAGCTGGGTGTCTGGGAGTTCGTTATGGGGAGTTGGCCAATACTCGGGGGCTCTCTGGAGCCAGTCCGGCCCATGCCACCAGAGGCTGCTGGCCGATAGCTCGGCCGCGGAGACTCCACGGCTCGCCAGATCCGCGGGGTTGTCCTCGGAGCGCACATGTGACCAGCTTTGGCCACTAGTGCTTTCGGAGATCCTGGATACGCGATTGGCCACGAAGGTGGACCAACTGCACGGAGGTTTATTGAGCCAAGCCAACACGATGGTAGAGTCGGTCCAAAACTGGGAGGTTGCAGGTCGGATTGGAAGTTCAGGAACGATCGACGCCCAGAGATCGGCTAGCAGAACCGCTCCGCACAACTCTAGCCGAGGCAGCGAGACTGTTTTGACTGGAGCTACACGGGTCTTAGCCGTTAATAAATGGACGTCTACTTGATTGCCGTACCGAACCCGCACATATAGGGCCGCTCCATACGCTTTCTGTGACGCGTCACAGAAGCCATGAAGCTCCCACGAGAGCTTATCGCTGGTGTTTAGCCAACGGGGAATGCGGAGTCGACTGAGGCCTGGGTAATCCTGCAGGAATTCATGCCATTGCTGCAGCAGGAGAGGCGGCAGAGCATCATCCCAGCCCAGTTCGGTAAGCCAGATTTGCTGCATGAATATCTTCGCTCGGATGACAAATGGGGCTAGCCACCCAGCGGGGTCGAAGAGCTTAGCGATATGAGACAGAACCTGCCTCTTGGAGATCGACTCCTTCAAGGGGGGGGTCCGCTGTGGTGAAGAAGAAGACGTCCTCAGCAGCTTGCCATCGAATACCCAAGGTTTTTGCGGTGCTCGCGTCTTCCAGCTCGAGAAAGTCCTCTCGCAGCAGGTGCTCTCTCGGAATGGCTTGAAGTACTTCCTTCTTATTGGAAGTCCACTTCCGAAGCGGGAATCCCGCAGATTGGAGGACCGCTTGAAGCTCTCGTATGGCGAGACGAGCGTCGGCTTCAGTGTGAGCGCCGGCAAGGACATCATCAACATACATGTAGTTCCGAAGGATTTCGCTCGCCTGAGGATACATCGTTTGCACGTCTTGTGCCAGTTGTAAAAGGACTCGGATCGCCAAGAATGGCGCGCAGTTAACCCCAAACGTGACAGTTTGTAACTCGTAATCCTGAATATTGCCGCAGCGGTCTCGGTAGAGGATCCGCTGAAAGGGGGTATGCCTGGGATCGACTCGGATTTGTCGATACATCTGCGTTATGTCGGCATTGAAAACGAATTGAAAGAACCGCCATTTCAGTACCTGAAGCGTGAGGTCGGCCTGAAGAGTAGGACCGGTGTGCAAGACATCGTTGAGGCTGACGCCTTGTGTGGAGGGGCTCGACGCGTTAAATACCACGCGTACCTTAGTGGTGGTGCTATCGGGCTTAAACACCGCATGATGGGGGAGATAGAAGTTTTTCCCATCTTGAGGCGGCGTCACCCGAATCATATGACCCAATTCCTCATATTCTTGAATAATGGCATCGTACTGCGTTTTTAGAACCGGATCCTTGAGAAGGCGTGCCTCATTCCGCAGGAATTGAGCCAGCGCGATCGGTCTTGAGTGGCCCAAGTCAACGCTATTCGGACCTTTGAACGGTAGGGACACAACATATCGGCCGTCCTTTCCCCTTTGGGTGGTCTCCTGGAAGTTCCGCTCGCAGAATGCGTCATCCTCCTTTTCCGGCTTTGCGGGAAGGTCTTCCACCTCCCAAAACTTGGTGAGGAGTACATCAAGCTTTGCTTCGGGACTAACTCGCGTCTGTGCCGCGAAAACGGATCTAGACACCGGGGGGTCAGGAGTGATAGCCCCACACAGAACCCATCCAAAGATGGTTTCTAGCCCGACAAAATCACCAATATCCTTTTTGATCCGTTCTCCGAGGATGTGGGGAAACAGGTCTACACCGATGATCATGTCAATAGGCGCGGGCTTGTTGTAGTACGGGTCAGCCAGGGGGCGATCGAGGCACTGCGTCGGAACCGTATTAAGGAATGGAGCTGTTGGAATGGCCCCTGACAATTTGGATACGACCAGGGCGGAGACCTCAATCTTGTTCAATCTGTCACACGGGGGAGACAGCATTAGCAGACACACCTTGTCGGCGCAGCCTCCATCACTCTGGCCCATGCCAGTAACCGCGGCGTCTACTGGGTAGAAGGGGGGCTGGACCATGCTGAAGACGCGTTCGGAGAGAAAAGTTGAATCGGCTCCCGAGTCGATCAACGCCCGAATATGATGATCCACACCACGATGGTGCAGAGTGACAATCGCAGTGCCTAAAAGGCCTCTGCCTGGGGTAGATGCAAAATAACTTTGAGCATTTGTGAGCTGGTCGCTCGCGGACGGGCGCTCTGTGACGCTGGATGGTGGGACTTGCGCAGCGGATGGCGAGGGCACGGACACATCACTAGGATGCAACAGCGTATGATGACGTTCCTTGCAGGTATGGCAATTATGCGCACTGGAGCAGCCCTTCACTTGATGACCGCGGGCAAAACAGTTCAGACAAAGTCCCTGCTGTCTAATGGTTTCCAGCCGCCTCTGAACAGGCATATCAAGGAAACTAGGGCAGAGCCGTATTGGGTGATTTTCCCGATGGCACAGCTTGCAAGACGCCGATTTGAGCTGAGCTTTCGCTGGAAACGCTTGGACTTTCATCGTTGCAGAGGATTTGCGGGGGCCAATGGGGATGGCTTGGACACTTGGGGCCGACTTATGTTCGTCGGTGGCATCCAGGACCCGATACCGATCGGTAAGAAATTGGTTCAAATCGGACCACGTTGAGACGACAGTCTTATTGGGCACTGATTGCTCCCACAGGAGGATTGTGGCCTTCGGCAATTTACTAGTGCAGATGGCGATAAGTAGGACATCCCAATTCTCAGTACTAACACCCGAACGCTCAAGTGCGGTAAGACACCCTTGAAACGCGGTCTGCAGCTCTCGCAAGGATTTGCCCGACTCTTGTGCCACCGCGGGAATCTGAAGGAGTTGTCTGGCTTGAGTCATGACCAGCAGACGGCTGTTTTCGTACCGTGCGGTGAGGTTCTCCCACGCGGCCTGGAAACCCTCATTCGTCAGGGGGGACTTAGCCACGATGGTTCTCGCTTCCCCTCGCGTCTTGGCGTTCAAGTGATAGAGCTTCTCCACTTGTGACAAATACGGATTGGCGATATAAATGGCGGCGAACAAATCGCGGAATGTGGGCCATGCTAGGCTGTCGCCATCAAATGTCTCTACCTCACACGGAGGAACTCTATGCCCCGGTGGCCCCGACGGAGCGGTTGGCTGACGCCTAAGAGTCGTCATCTGTACCGAGAGCTGTTCGATGCGTTCTCCGAACAACGTCCCGCATCGCACATATGCCGCGTAAGCGGATTCGTGCTTCGCCTTGATGTGGCTTATGTTTGCCAAGCTTTCCTCGTCGGCTTGGATTGTCAAGGCCTTGTGACAACGGGAGTATTCCATCTCGACAGTTGACCAAAGGGATTTGAGCTGCTCTAAGTGCATTTTAATGGAAAACAAGGGCACTTCAGAAGTTAGAGCTTCACTCTCGCGAGCTTCAAACAGAGTCAATGCGTCGCACGCTATAACGAAATCGGAAAGGGACATTCTGGAGTGTTCTCTACGCTGTTGTGATACGGATCGGGTGACGGGAGCGTCAGAACAGTGCGTCACAACAACGTGCGGAATCTGGGTCTGAGTTGAAAGCTTGGAACGACCTTGGTGTTCCCTCGAGTCTTTAACCGAGAATCTGCGACCCTCAGGTAAGCTGGACGAAGACGGACGGGACCTTGGGGATTCGCTGCGGCTGCGAACTGACGAGAACTTGCGCGAAATATCCGTACGCTTCACGGTCACCGGAGTTGTCGGAGGCCGAACCTTCTCCGGAGTTGCAGAGGGAGACGAAAGACTGTTGGACTTCGGCGCAGTCTTGGACGGCTCCGTGGACATACTCAGGGGACGAGCTTACCGACGAACACCGCGTTTGTGCGCGTCCCTTTTTTTTTGTTTTGGAAGTGAGAAGTGGACTGTATGGGGACGCAAGAACTTCCTCACTGTGCACCGCAGGATTGCGGGAGAATTTTCTCGCGTGTGGCTCGGAAACGAAGCCTCTTTAATGGGGATAGATGCGGAATAATATACGAACGCACGAATGCGGATTGAAAATTACCGATGGGAGTACGTATAAAACAAAACACGGATGAAATATATAAACAAAGATGTATAGGATAAAAGGAAAATACGTTTTTATATAAATCTGGATCTGGATATATATGTGTGCGCAGAATAATGGCCGGAAAAAATTGTATATATAATTTATAAATATGGACGGAGATATAAATATGGGCCCGATAGTGCTGGAAAAAATATATATATATGTATTTATTTAGAAATATGGGCGGATATATATATGAGCGCAAAAGGCTGGCCGGAAAAAATATATATATAGTTTTTAAAGCTGAACGGATATATAAATATGGGCCCGATAGTGCTGGAAAAAATTTATATGTGTTTATTTATAAATATGGGCGGATATATATTGAGCGCAAAATACTGGCCGGAAAAAATATATATATAGTTTTTAAATATGAACGGATATATAAATATGGGCCCGATAGTGCTGGAAAAAATTTATATGTGTTTATTTATAAATATGGGCGGATATATATATGAGCGCAAAATACTGGCCGAAAAAATTATATATATAATTTATAAATATGGACGGATATATAAATATGGGCCCGATAGTGCTGGAAAAAATATATATGTATTTATTTATAAATATGGGCGGATATATATATGAGCGCAAAATACTGGCCGAAAAAATTATATATATAATTTATAAATATGGACGGATATATATATGTGAGCGCAAAAAGTTGGCCGGAAAAATTATATAAATGATTTATAAATATGGACGGATATATAAATGTGGGCACGATAATGCTGGAAAAATATATATGTATTGTTTTATAAATATGGGCGGATATATAATTAGGCGAAAAAAAGAGAATCGGAAATAATGTGATTTAAATTTGGCGCGCTTGAGCCGCCTATCGATATCACGACTCGACTCACGTGTCACCACTACTCCGAAAACAGCTGTCGGCCGCTGTTTATATATTTGGTTTTTGATTTTGTTGTTTAATTATGTATGTGAATAATTTTTTTTTTGTGGTTGTGCGGAAAAACCAAGAACAAGTGTTGTGCGGAAAAACAAGCGAGTGTTGTGCGCAAATAAAACAACCGATCAATGCATATGGACAGATGCTTTGATCTATGTGTGTACGTACATGCATAAGTACACAGGTGAGTATAGATATGTATGCACACGCGTTGTTCACAACAACAAAAAAAACGTAAGTAATTGTAATTTAATTGGATGTGGGGTTGTGTTAAATCAATGCGCGACACCGAAATGTATTATGCGTTGTGGATATGTACATATGTATGTGCAATGTATGACTATGTAAGCATATACATATGTATGTATGTACGTATGTAAGCAAGTGCACCGGTATCCAAAGACGCGCGTGAGGAAATTAATTTCGCACCTAATTCGAACGCGCAAGAAATCGCGGTGCATACGTGAAGTGCTATTTAAAAAAAAGAATATTTTTTTTGCCTTTTGTGTCGTGGTAAATGTGCGAAGGGATTGTATGTATATGGATATGTATGTACATATGCGCGTACATCAACAGGTGACGATGTATGTATGTACGTAGATACGCGCGTGTGGAAATAAGTTTGGCATTAAAGATTATTATTCCAACACATAAGAAAACGCGGTGAACACTTTGATTTTTATTTTTCCCTATTTTTTATAACACTTTAATAATTTTTTTTTTTTTTTGTTTTTTAAACTTTTACGCGGATTTGGCAAACAGCTGTGGAAATTACATGTACATGTGAATGCATATGTAAAAAAGGTGGATTTGGACAAGTGCGAGGAGAAAAAAAACATAAATGAAAATGGATAATCGTGGAATGTAAAATGAGAACGTTGGACAATCACGCTAAGGATTAGGAACTACCATGAAACCTTGGAACAGGTCAGGTATGTACATACAATATGTAAAAGTGTGTAGGTCGCTATGGAGAAGCGGGAAAACCTCACACTTTTAGTAGTATGTAAATGAAATGAATAATGAAATTTTGTACTTATCAGGAATTCCGCCGATGCAAGCTGGAGGAGCGGAAGGATATCCGGCTCGAAGGACCAATGTTCGTGGGGGGCGGAAGGATCCAAATGAAATACAAGGAGTTGGCGGGTGCCAATTTCTTCAGTTTGTGGTGAGCGAGTGGTGAATTAAAACGCACGAGAAACTTCGGTTAACTAAATGTAGGTTTTATTATTTATATAATATTCACAGGTAAACCGGCACACACGGAAATGGTTCGGGTTGAAAGTGATTAACAAATCGTAAAAAAAATGCAAGAGAACGGGTGTTCGGGTGAAAGGCTCGATTCTTAGTGATGGCGGTGCCCATTGGAAAAAATCAAGTCACTCCTCCTGGTGTGACCGTAGACGCCGAGGATCAAAAAACCCTCCTCACTCCTCACCGCTCACTGCTCTTCGCCGCTCACTGCTGTTCACCCGGTGGCGTGAACATGTGTTAATATTTTTTTTGGAAATTGCGAAAAAATATATATTGGAAATAGGCAAATAAATATGGCGCCTTATATACTTAGCTTATATATGCCAAAGTGCGAGAAAAAAAACCTTGAAGTGGGCGAACAAATATGGCGCCTTATGTACTTGACACATTGTATATGTATATGTATGAAAAAATTGGGGACCAAAAAGTTTCACACCTTTGAGGAGGAAAAATTTGCGCGAAAGTAATTTGACCTTGATTAAGAAAATCAAGGGAAGCAATTATATGTATGTGAGTATGGGTACGGATGCTGGGGGCATGTACATGTACTCATATACATATAATTTGGAAAAAAATTACTTAGCTTGAAATATGTATGAAATTTCACCGATGCAAATGGCTCGAGAGGATCTTGGTATCCGGCTCGGAGTACCAATGTTTGTGTAGGGGGTTGAATTTCCTTGGTAGGCAGCTAAATGAATTTTCTTAAAAGTTTCTTCCTTCGCCAAGGAAATTGGGTAATGCAGCAATCCTCTATGTTGTGTTTTATTCACTTGTAAGTTTTTCACTAAAACTAGCTTAATTAAGAGAAGGGCACCAAGCTCCGCTTGGAGCGAAGTGTGGGGAGTTCTTTTGTGGGGAGAGCGATGGGCATCATAGTAGAGCTGGGAAATCCATCGATGGCTCCATCGATAGTATCGATGGAAATTAAAAAGTGCGATAGATCGATGGAAATTTTTCGATGGCGATCTATCGAACTTGATTTGTGCGTGGTCACGTGTTTGGTAAAGTGCAGTGCTGGTTGTGGTCGCCGGAGCAGGTGGATTTTTGGCAAGGATTTTCAGGAGCTGCGTTTTGATCTTGGCAATTTAAATGGAGAAGTTTTTACATACCACCAGTAAGTATTTTACCCTGATAGTCAGGGCCGTCGAGAATATATCAGGGCCCAGTGGTAGTAAGCTACGCCCCCCCCTCTCTCTCTCTCTCTCTCTCTCTCTCTCTCTCTCTCTCTCTACCACAAACCCTTTACTTCAATTCTGTTTGATATAATTTCGATCAAAAACCGGGCCCCGCTAAAAACTTCGGGCCCGGTGGGAATCCCACCTTTACCACCCCCCTCTCGTCGGGCCTGCTGATAGTTTATTATCCAGATTTTGATTCAAAGACTTCAGAAATAATATAAATGGTGTATATACAGTCAAGGAAAAAAGTCAACATACACCGAATAAGAAAGTGACATTTTGCGATGTGTTTCGTCCTTTTCTGCCTACAAGTTTTGTTATTTTACTTGACTGTATACTTTTTTGTTCACATATGTACATACAGTTGTGTTCAAAAATATAGTAACGCATCACCTTAAAAAAAATTTAATTAAATTAAACTGTTTTTTTTTTTACTCCTTTGTTGCCACTACTATAATTTTGAACAGGCACTTCTTGGTGTATTTCGGAAAAGTCATTAAAAAATTATAAAAACCAATGGAAAACTACCGGAATCTAGTCATATTCTCATCTTTATATCCTATTCTTTGAAAAATAAAAAAGAAAATTTTATTTTTAATGTTAAACATGTCGAAAAATTAATTTAAATTTTTTAAGGCGATGCGCTATATTTTTGAACACAACTGTATGTATGTATAACGATTATACATAAATAAAAAAATTGTTTCGCTGGCATCAAAATTAAGAATCCCTTACAATATTAAGTTAGAAACTTGAAAACATGTACTTACTTATTAATATTAACATTAGAAAACCATCGGGATGACCAAATGCCCTCAGCAATGGTGCCGCCTGAGGAATCTGATAAAAACGAGCCGGTGCGAAAGCGGAAGAAGTTATCATCATCGGTGTGGTGCCACTTCGATAAATTACCAAGTCAACAGCAAGCAAAACGTCGGCATTGTAGCAAAGAGCTACGAACCAGTGGCAATACTTCCAATTTAATGGAGCACCTTAAACGTGCCCACCCTCTAGTGCATGAAGAGAAGAAGGAAAACGTTTCTCCAATTGGATTAGATAAATATTTTGAAAAGACAAATGTTTATAGTTCAACATCGGAGAAAAAAAAGAGAATTGACGAAGCCATTGCGCAAATGGTTGCAACGGACATGCAACCGTTTAGCGTTGTCGAGAACGCAGGGTTTATAAATTTGATGCAAGTGGTAGACCCCAAATACGCCATGCCTTGCCGGAAAACCTTACGGGACGCACATGTACAGAACATGTACGATGGAATGGTATCGCAACTAAAAGGTATGCTGACTGCAATTAGTTCATGTTCGGTGACGACAGATGCGTGGACGTCTCGTGGCAATATAAGCTACCTCACTGTAACTTGCCATTTTATTATAAACTTCGAGCTCAAGTCAGTAGTGTTGGCTACGAAGCCACTCACTGATCAGACAAACCATTCAAGCGCAAATATCGCAACTACATTTCGCGAAATATGCGATGAATGGAATATTTTTGATAAAGTTCACACTATTGTGACCGACAACGCGGCGTCCATGATAAAGACTTGCGAACTACTAAAAAAAAAAGCACTTAACTTGCTTCGCTCACACTCTTAACTTAGTTGTGCAAGATGCGTTAGCCCTAGAAAATGTGCAAGGTAATATTAAAATCCACTAAACGAATTGTTTCGTTTTTTAAAAGCAGCGCTACAGCCTATGCTAAGTTTAAAATTGCACAAGGGACAGAAAAACCGCACTCCCTGCTGCAAGAGGTCTCAACGCGGTGGAACAGTGCTTATTACATGCTGCAAAGGGTATTGCTGACTCGGGATCCTCTGATAGCCACTCTTTTGAAATGTCACAATGCGCCGATTCCGCTCACAGAGAATAACTTTCGCATAATCCAGGATTTGTGCCTGCTTTTAGAGCCATTCGACAAAGCAACAAAACATGTATCGGCTGCCAAGTCCGTTTCCATTTCCCTGATTATTCCAGCAACTTTTGCTCTCACTCAAAGCTTGGAAGAGCTTACTGAAAAAATGTTAACGGATGTGGGCAGCCAAACATGCGAATTTTTGATAAACAGTGTGAAAAAGAGGATTTTTGTGTATGAAGGAAGATCTGGACCACGCCTAGGAACACTTCTGGATCCACGGTTAAAAAAAGATGGTTTTCAGAACCCATCTAATGCCCAACAGGCAGCGTTGGCCTTGGAGTCTGAGGTTTACGAATTATTGAAGGATATTGCAGATCCTATCATAACAGAATCGCCAAAAAATGCTAAGACTTCATTTTTATTCAAATGTGTCGGAAAAAAAATCGACGAAAAACACAAATCTTCACGGGCGGATGCAATCATAACTATTCGGCAATACTTGGAGCAAAGCAATTCACCAGAAGACGTGGATCCTTTACAATACTGGCAGGTAATCTATATAACTTTCTGTTTTACCCCATTATTCTTACATTTTTACCTGTTCCAGATAAACAAGGAATCATTTTCAGAGCTCAGCCAATGTGCAGTTAAACATTTATGCATACCAGCAAGCTCAGCGGAATCTGAAAGAACTTTTAGTAAGGCAGGAGCAATTGTATCGGACCGAAGAGCGTGCTTAAAGCCAAAGCAGGTGAACACATTGGTTTTTTTGAATAAAAACCAATGGCTCCTTAACCACTAAGTCGAATGTCGTTGTCTTTTCTCATATTAATTTCGAAAGTAATTTAACGTATTATTAAGTGTTTTTGCTTGTTAGCACAATAACTATCTGTAGAAGACTTATATAGTTTTAAGTTATCCAGTTGAGACTGAAAATCTTAATGAATTTTGTTATTGTTTTAAGTTGAAGCTTTTGTTTCACAATAAGTATGTGTAAAAGACTTATATAGTTTTAAGTTATCCAGTTGAGACTGAAAATCTTATTGAATTTTGTTATTGTTTGCAGTTGAAGCTTTTGTTTCACAATAAGTATGTGTAAAAGACTTTTATAGTTTTAAGTTATCCAGTTGAGACTGAAAATCTTAATGAATTTTGTTATTGTTTGAAGTTGAAGCTTTTGTTTGAAGTTGAAGTTGAATTTTTTTTTTCAAATGTTAATTAAATAAATTTAAAAACCTAAATAACAATTTTGTATTTTATTTGAATAATAATCCGATGGAACCATCGATAATATCGATGGTTTTATCCATCGATGGAAAAAGACCAAACCATCGATACTATCGATTTTTTTTCCATCGCTTAAAAAACCATCGAGGGGGGGAGACTATCGATGGATTCCCAGCTCTACATCATAGGGGAGCGATGGGCATCATCGGGAGAGCGGCGCAAGGTGAAAGCTCCCGCCTCCCTTAACCCTTGTGTTGCCCGTTTGGGCATAGACAAATCTAAACAACAACATACTCCCAACCGTTGAACACCTGTTCAACGTTATCCAACGTTGACTGCAAAATTGCTGGGGGCTGGGTTTGCTGCAGAAGGGGTCGGTATAGTATTGACGATCCTTACGATTGTCTGCTCTGGACCTTGGGGGTTGAGAGCAATTCCTGATTCCGTATATCATCACGAGAACCAATATATTAACGTCACAGGTCACTGCGAGTTCAATTGGTCTGGTGGTCTCAAAAATCCACTGATTTTTGTTATACATGTCGTACCACACGAATGACCTGTTTGTGTGTTGTATCTGACAAGTTGATGATTTCGTGTTTTTGAATAGCTGGAACTCACAGTTACTATTAACCGTAAACGTCGTTTGTTTAGCAAAACAAATATATTGCTCGTTGTTGAGCTGATGGCATTGTTCCAGATCTGTTCTTGAGAACCCAATGTATTGATTTTGTTCTTTGTTGACAGCAATAATGGGAATTTTAAAGTTCATGATTATAATCCCATGAGTTCCAATTGCTGGAATGGGTATCAGGTTATACAGTTGCACTGCCTGCGTTGCAACAAATGGAAACGTGACTTTAAATATCACATGATTGTTTGCGATTATGCCTTGTGCCTTCATTAAGCTATCTAATTGCAAGACCTCGTTTTCTGGAACTGGCAAATCAAAACCAAACGGAAGATGTCTCTGAAGTTGGTTTAGATGTTCCCGAAGCTGGCCTGGTGATAGTAGTAACGGGCTTATTTTGCTATGATGGGCATCTGTGAATACTCGGGAAATTTCGGTTTGAATTCGTTGCAAATTCCCTGCAGTCACTGTCATCTGGGTAGTTAGCGTGATATACCATTGCAATGCTTTTGCCGCATTGTCCTGGACCTTGGTTATGTCGTTCATTTGTTGTTTCATTAGTTTCATCTGATTTTCAATTGTGGCTTGAAGATATTTATCGTTGAGTCAATGACAGATGTCTAGTTTTGCAGCAAATTCAATAAGTAGTCTTCATTTGATTCAACCTTTCGTATCGTGCCTGACATCTCTGTTGCATACTTGAAATTCAGCACACCAAATAAACCGTTCGCAATGTTCCCAATTATATCTAATGGTGATCGTCGTTGGCGTTCTATGTGAAGGAGATCGTTTCCTGTCCTTAGCTATGAGTTGACATACTCGAAATGTCTCTGCATTGCGCTGCAAGCCCCTGGAACCTTCATTAACACGCATATTTCTCCAACCTTTACTACTCCGTTTAAAAATGTTTTCAGGTCGGTCCAATATGGTTCGAGATCGTAATATGCCACAATAGTCCAGTCAGACATTGCCATCCTTCCTGTGTCAATACTTTCATAGTATATGCCTGGTTTGGGGTTGAATCGAGTTATGTTAGTCCTTTGAGCAAATGCTATAGGAAGTAACACCATCATTAGGCAGATCGTCATGCCAATGGTGGCAGACCGAAAGACAACCGTCTTTTTGTCTCTGCTTCTGCAGTGTCCTCTATACCAGGGTTTTCTTGGGAGATCGATTCTGTGTCATTTGTCTCGATTTTGCGTTTTATCGCCGTCTCTCTAAGCAAGGGAGCAAATTTATGGATATCCCGCTTGTAGGTGCCTCTGGCTGTTTTAACGTCCACCACACGGACGTATCCATCCAGGCCTGGATATAATTTAACAATTCGTCCAATCGGCCACTGCAAGATTGGTACATTATCCTCCTTTAGAATTACCATCATGCCTTTTTTGACGTTGTTATATGGTTTCTTCCATTTGGATGTACCCTGCAATTCCTGTAGGTACTCCTGAGACCACTGTGTCCAGAATGTATGCTTAATTCGTTGCACTAATTCCCATTGTTCTGGAATCGATCGTTGTGTTACTGGCTCTGCATCTGGTTGGGCTACTAATAGTTCTCCGATTAATAGATGGCCTGCGGTTAAAGCTGTGAAGTCGTTGGGATCGTCTGAGTTTGGCGTTAATGGACGAGAGTTCAGCATTGCTTCATCATTGACAATGATGGTAGACAGTTGTTCAAACATTAAGCTGTCAATACGTCTTTCAACAGTAAATGCTTAGCGGACTTTACCGCAGCTTCCCATAATCCTCCGAAATGTGGAGACCATGGTGGTATGAATTTAAATTGCACTCCTTTTTGGTTGTATTGTATCGGTCAGTTCCTTTAGTTAATTGTTTGCTCCAACAAAGTTTGTTGCGTTATCGTAGTATAATGCCTGGCACCTTCCTCTGCGCCCAATGCAGCGCTGAAGCGCACCCACAAATGAGAAGGTGGACAGGCCTCCGACCAACTCCAAGTGTACTCCCTTGGTTGCAAAGCATACAAATACTGCAATGGAAGCTCTGTCGGGACGTTTTCCTCGAACTTTATGATAGATCCAGAATGATCCACAATACTCCACTCCGGTGTTGAGAAAAGGTCTATTTTAAAATACCCGGTGCTCAGGTAAGTCACCCATGACTTGTTTAAAGAACTGAGGCCGGTACTTCGTGCATGCTACGCAGCCCTGGACTACACTTCGAATCATAGGTTTTATCTTAATGATGTGGTACCGTTGCCGAGCTATCCCGCGTAGTGCCTCATGTCCACAATGAAGATTCTCTACATGAAGTTTCTGCAGTATCATTTTTACCACCGGATCATTATACGGTAAGAGATATGGATTCCTTGTTTCCGTTCATACTGGTGCTTGTTGTAGCCGAGTTGAGCCAGCGGTTGATCACGTCGTTTCTTTAAGTGTGTTAATTCATATGCAAATCCTGTATCTTGCATTTGCTTGATGATTATTCTTCGTGCTTGGTACAATTCTTCCAACTCTAACTGAGTTTTATGTTTTCTATTCTGCTTGTGACAAAAGCGTCGCACATACGCCACTATTCGCTGTAGACGGTAAAATGAATTTCTGTGATTTACCGTACATTCACTCGTGTTGTTTGCAGTGGCAGCCACCATGCTGAATACCTTGGTTTTCTTCTGAGCGGTATCCATCGTGTGCTCTGTAGGCTCAAATATTGCCACGTTGTGGTCCACCCATAGGGTTAGACAACCCTAATGTATGTGTGCTAAGCTGGGCTGCTGATATGCCTCGAGACAGAACATCAGCTGCGTTGAGTGCTGATGACACATGACGCCATTGCAGTGAACACATATTTGTGTGTCCTGAACCGCAGAAGAATTGAGAAGAGGTGACTTTGTACAACTGGTCAAGGATATAAAGGATAATTTGCATGATGCATCAAACACCACTCTTAGCTTGGTGGTGGTACTTTCTGATTTTAGTACATAGTGCGGTATAAAGTAATGGTTCTTGGGAATTTGTTCTACCATTACCTGCTTCATATGTCCAAGCTGTTCATATTTTGACAGAAATTTTACATTCATGAATCTTCTTATGGCTACTTCCCGAGATTCTCCAAGAGATGAAGCCTCTTCAGCAAATGGAAGCTTTACAATTAGTCGATTGTCCGCCGCCGTGTGTAGGTTATCGAGGAAGAATTTTTCACAATACTCTTCCTCCGGACTCCTGTATTTTTTATTGGCTCTAGTGTGTCTAGCTGCCAGAATCTTTCTAGAGATTCCTCCGGATTTGTTATGCCTACCATACATGTGATTGCGACAGACGTTGCCATATTAGTTCTGCCAGCAACAATCCATCCAAACTCTGAATTTTGTAATGTTGGACGGTTTCGATTGCCCCTTCGTCTTTCTGGTAGCAGTATAGCATAGTGATCATCATATCAATTTTTCCTGGTTTATCAAATGTTGGGTCCGCTAATTGAATGTTTTCTGGATATGTGACTTTCTGCGTTAATTGTTCTGTGGGTCGGTCACCTATTATGTGTGGTATCTTGACCTTATAACCAAGCTTTCTCACGAGTTGCTTATCTGTGGTTGGCCACCCACTCCATTTATGTGCACATGAGTCTCGTTAATTTTTAACGATAACTTTTTAGCAGTCTTTCTTTCTTTACTTATGAGCCGCTATCCAGGAGTGCTAGAAATTCTCCTCTCCTTTCATTGATCCCTTTTACCACTACCTTGGCCGTTGCCAACAGGCTGTATTTTCTGTCAATTTTATACGCAGAAGCTGCAGAAGCGGAGGTAGCAACTTGGTTGCCTGTTTCTAAGCGCAACATTGTGTTATGTTTTTTATCGCATTTAAAGCAATTTTTTGCCATATGGTTTTTTGCAATGATTGTATCGATTGCAATACAGGCGGTGGTTGTATCACTACATTGTCTGCTGGTGCCACACAGAATTTCAGCATTGTATTTTCTGCGGCCACAAACGTATTTATATTACATCCGGCTTCGGCTGGATTTTCAGCTAGCCGATGAATCTCATAATGGATTTCTTCAATTTGCGTCCATAGTTTGTCGACTACCGATTTATAATTCATCTTTTCTTCAGGCACTATTTGTCTTAATGTCCTGGACAATGAATCCAGCAGCGCAGTTTGCTTGCGAATCAGTGGTTTGATCATGACTCGCTCTTCCTCTCGTTGGCGAGCTTGCCTCTCTAGTTGTATCTTTGCCAAATGGTCCTTCCAATCTTTCAATGGTATTAGTTACAACCGCCTTCATTTTGTTGAAATAGTCCGTTACAAAGTAGTCATCTTCTGTTGGCACGTTATTTAATTAGTCCATTAGCTCCTGATGACTTTTCTCGAAGTTCTCCCACATGTATTGTAGGAGGTCAAGTTTCTCCTCGAAAGAAGATGGCTTCGTTTTCCTGGCGATGGAATCCTTTTTGCTATTCCGAATGAAGGCCTGAACAGCATTGGCAACAGCATTTGTATGTGCAATACTTTAGTTTTTGACTAACATTTTTAGATTTTACGCTACGTATATTTAGATCATTTTGAATGTTGTCATTCGTATGTACCACGGAGCCCCCGTGATTGATCTTAAAATCTGCTACATTGCTGGTACTTGCATTACCGAATAGTACGGCAACGTAAGTCCAGATGGGTTTCAGTACGCAGTTATATAGAAGGACTTTATACTCCAGACGTAGAGGGGAGCCAGCATTAATAATGCAATGTAGGCTACTCGCTTTCAGTTAAAGCTGTGATTTTTTTCTTCGATGTGCCTGCGCCAAGTTAGCCTTCTGTCTAGGTGGATGCCAAGGTAAGTGACATCATCGGCTTGAGAAAATGATACGTTGTGACAGTTTCTTCTGTTAAGCGTAAATGTAACATGTTTGCTTTTCTGCTCGTTGACACGGCTACGCCAGGTTGCTAGCCATTCCTCTGCAGTACACTGCCTTGCGGTAAGTTAACAAACAATCCAGCTAACTGCCCCCTCACTAAATCTTAAAACAATCTGTGCAGCTGTATCGTCGATGTGACGAATTCCATGTAAACTTTAACAGCGTCTGACCACAGCCCATAGCATGACCACACGCCTTATATATTTACTTCATATGTATGTATTTAGCTTTAGATTCATTTAGTTCTCTTTTATTTCCTTCAACATATTCAGTTTTGTATAACCATCTAAACAATAAAGACACATAACTCCGGCACTTGGCCTTAACACGAATTATAATCTCTCATATATTGCTGATGCACAAGGACAGTGATTCATATACCTAATCGTATCTCATCCTAATCAACCTTAATCATCTCATAAGGTTGGATCCTATCAACGGTAACCCTCAACAGGAACCAATGGACGGACCCAACATCCTAATTGGTACACCAGCTCTTATTCTAGTATTCTATTAGTTCTAGTGCTGTTCGTAAGAAATAAGTTTAGTCGGATCTGCAGGACCTTTTAAAAAAGCTTCGAAAGACATGGCAGCAAACTAATTGGCCTATATGATGATGGCTGGGTTTTGTTCTTTCCCACTTTAGGAATCATAATAATATTGGACAATTTCCACGCTCTTGGGAAGAAGCCTCTTCTTTTAAACGGTGGAAAAGTTTTCAGATATATTGTATGGCGAAGAGGGGAAATTTAGGGTTGGGGGAAAAACCCCCATTCCAAAAAAACAAAAAAAATCTTTTCAATAATAGGTATTAATTTTGGGAAAAATAAAAAAAAAAAAAAAATTATTCTCTTTTGACTCTGGACTCTGGGGAAAAATATCCGACGTCAATTTTTTCTCTTCACCACGCCGCGAGTGATAGCAGACCCAGCGAAGTATTGGGTGGGCCTTTTTTTTTTTATTTATTTAAAAAAAAAAAAAAAAAAAACATTTTGAGGAATTGATTTTTTATTTTTAAAAAAAAAAAAAAAATAAATATTTTTTTTAAATATTTAATTTTTATTTTTTTAAATAAAAAAGGGCAAAAGGTAAATAAAGAGAAAAAAAAATTTCAATTTTTAAAAAAAAAAAAAAAAAAAAAAAAGAAAAAAAAAAACTACAAAGAATAAAAAAAAAAAAAAAAAAAAAAAAAATAATAAAAAAAAAAAAAAAACAAAAAAAAAGAAAAAAAATTTTTTTTTATTTATAAAAACTATTACAGTACATATATTATTGTCGACGCCGACAAAATTAACAGAACAGCTCGGCAGAAGAATATTATCGCCAATCAATATTCATACCATTCCTCGATCACTTCATATCTTCCTTATCTGACAGATTCGTCAAACACAAAAAGACATTGTCAATTATTGAAAATATACTCCCTGAAAAATTGGTTAAAAAACAAGTTGAAAATGGAATTGTTTCTGAAACTGTCAAAGTAATAATGGATCAATGGCCAACAGCTACTGAGGCAGCTGTTTCCATAGTAATAAATGAAGTCCTATTGTGGAGACAACGTTGTATTGGTGCAGAAACTCATCCGAAGACATTTATCGACGCATTAAAACTTTGCAACTTTGAGGTGTTTAAAAAATTGGATAAGAAATTCAACTGGAGAAGATAGGCTGAACGGACTTGCTCTAATGAGTACCAACAGAGATATTGATATTACGGTGGAAGAAGTTATCGACAGATTCGCTCAAAAACAGAGGAAAATCGATTTGTGATTTTGTACATTTATGTTTTCCAACAGTTTTTTATGTTCCAGAATTAACAATA
Organism: Drosophila tropicalis; assembly: GCF_018151085.1. Classification (NCBI taxonomy): domain Eukaryota; kingdom Metazoa; phylum Arthropoda; class Insecta; order Diptera; family Drosophilidae; genus Drosophila; species Drosophila tropicalis. The sequence continues at coordinate 1,387,279 of NW_027172999.1, forward strand.
AATTGATCAATACTTATTCAATACAATATGATTTCAACTGTTTTTTCCACAAACAATTATTTACATGTAAATATTGTTTAGTTTCTTATTAAAAATGTTTTATCCATAATTAAACTTAGTATAAACCACAATGGAAAATTGTACGTCAAATTTTATCTTGAGATGGTCATATATACACTCTATAAATATAAATTTTTATATTCTATACGGCATTTCAATATAACACCCTATATATTACACATTATCTAAGTTATATCTCATATTTAAATTTTCGTCAATATCTTTGATCCTAAAACATGTTGACACCCCCCCACCCCCCTGGGGGGCTCCGGCACTGTGTCCAGGTGATCGGCTTTAAGTGGGTTTTAAAAACTGCAAAGAGCTCCGAGTACTCACTATCCGTTAAAGGGTTCGAAGGGAGTGTGTGTGGCAATACAGATGCCCTTTGTCACTGCGGGCCCATCCACCGATTGCGTGAGTATGCCATTCTTTTCTTAGACGTCGTTTTCCGTTACTAGTTGTAACGGATCGTAGGCCTGCCAACAGTTTTAGTGTAAGAAGAGGCAGTTGGAGTTGACACTCTTGCTGCAGCTCCCAGCATTCACTCAAGTGCAGAGACGCATATGTTAATGACCTCTGCAGCATCCAGTTTCGGCGAACTGTCAATGTGGGCACTCATGTACGTTTTAGATTTAAGCCAGTTTGTTTCGTTGTTTGTAAGTCTATATGGGAGATCAAGTACTTGAGGTCTGCATTATACAACTGCTTGCATTTTGGATTTACCAGGCGAGATCTCCAGTGCGTATGTTTGGCGTTATAGTCCCCTGCTGCAATGAGCCGATTTCCAAGTGGGATAAAGATATCGGTAAATTCCTTTTCAGAGATGAAGAAGCGTGGTGGGCAGTACAGGGCAGCCAATGTAGTGTTGCCGCAGATGGTTTGGAGAGTTATAGCAGTGGCTTATGGGTGCTGTGTTTCAAATCTGTTGAGGAACGAGTGTTTTATACGGTTTTTGATTAGGATACCGGATATACGGAAAAGGTAGAAAATAGAGGCATAATATCAGTAAATTGAAAGTGGATAATTTCACAGATAACAATGTTGCAATTGAAGAATTGGGCCAGCAAATGTTTAATATCAACGTAGTAAATAGGTAATAAAATCAATGAAAATGTAATTTTGAAATTCGAAAAACTTTTTGAGAAGGATGTAGCACCGCAAAGACCATTGAAATCCAAGTGGAAACGATCTTACAGCAAAACTTAGCGAAAAGATACATAAGACCAAGTGAGTTTGAACTTGTGTACCTAAGAAGACAGGAGAAATCAGAATGTGTGTCGACTATCGTTGATTAAACAAAATAACATGCAAAGACAATTACCCGAACCTCTTAATAGATGATTTGTTAGAACGATTAGTAAATAAAACGATTATTTACAAATTGGATCTCCTAGATGCATTTAACCATGTAGTAATGGATGAAGAATCAATCAAACTTACAAGATTTACAGCGCCATCAGGCTGACATCAGGCCCGGTCCTGTTATGAATGACCCTAAGTAAAGTTAATGTTACAACTTCTACCCACTACGACTTAAGGGCATATGCGTATTACATATATAAACTTAAATTAAACTAAAGAAATAGGAAATATTAAATGTTATAAGATAATAGGTTACATATAAAAAGAAAACAAAATAGTTTAAAATAAAGATGATTACAACTAATTACAAGCGGGGAAGGACAAGAGCGCAGTTTTTATACCCGGAAGCGATGTTTCGGAACCGATAACGTGCAAAAGTCTGTTGTAGTCACTACATGGTATACGAAAAGGTTCATGCAGAGAAAAGTTAGTAGTGCAAGTGGGAAGTATAAGCTTGTGAAATTGCGGGTCCTTCTAGATGGAACAAAAATGTTAATTTGGCTCAACAGCTCGGAGGAGTCAATCTCACCATTCAAAAGTTTGTAAAGAAAAGTTTCACCAAGCATAGTTCTACGATTAGTTAAAGAAGAAAGGTTAATTAACTGAAGTCGACTAGAATAAGATGGAAGTTGTACAGTTGTATCCCAGCGCAAATCACGAAAGGCAAAGAGTAAAAACTGTTTTTTGTACAGGTTCTAATATGTTTTGATAAAACTCATATTGACGAGACCAAACACAAGATCCATACTCCAATATGGGGCGGACTAAAGAAGTAAAAAGTATTTTGGTAGTATATGGATTCTTGAACTCCTTCGACCATCGCTTTATAAAGCCAAGAACGCTTTTAGCCCTTTCTTAAAACCTTGGATTACAAAAGATGTAAACTGTAAAAGGTTAGTTGTGGTAGACCTATTCTTGATAAACACATGCTGGTATTGCGAAAAAATAGATTTACATAAATGCTGTATTTGAGACGTCATAATTTTCTCAAACAGTTAAGGTATCGCTGACAATTTAAAAAATTCTTCTGTTATTAGTGACATCGGATTTATTGCCACATTTTGAAGAGGTGAAATAAACGAATCCTTCCATATAGTTCGAAACTCGGAAAGTGTAACGGACAACTCAAAAATTTTAAGTAAAGGCGAGCACAACGACTCCGCACAGAACCTCAGGACACAAGCGGGAATACCGCCTGGGACCGGTGAGTATAGCATCAATCTTGAGTATATATATTAATCGTCATTAGTTCCTTAGCTACCGAACTTTCCGTTATAATAGGATTATGAATGCAGTGGGATTTCGTTATAGGATATGGATATGGATATATCTATACTAGAGTTGTACTTAGTGGATATGTACGTAGTCAAAGTAAAGAAGTTAGCAAGTAAATTAGAAACAGATTGATCAGAAGAAGCCGAAACATTATTAAAAACTGCAAAAGATGGAAGGGAGATAGAATTTCGCTTTGAGTTAACGAAACTATAGAGCTCTTTAGGATTTTTGAAGAATTGAAACTTGCAGCGTTGTAATTAATTATTATAGCATTCATGAGAAACAATAAAATTCGATTTAGCAACCAAGTAACGAGAAAGATCCGATGATAGACCCGTGACTTTATACTTTTTTTAATACCTAGACTTAAGATTCTTTAGTTTTGACAGCTCCCTCGTAAACCATGGTGATTTTTGCGTCACCACAGGAGACACTAGGGGTACACAGTCATTAAAGATTGATTCAACAGTGAGATAAAATAAAGAAATTGCGAAATTCATATCCGTACAAGTGTATAAATTAGTCCAATCGGTATTAAGAAAGTCATTGTTCAATGCGACAAAGTTAGTTTTCCGAAAACATCGGGTGCGTGCCGTAGGATCACACTCGGAGACGGGCTCGCGGCTGGGAGACTCAATAGATAACTCTAAAGTTGGATGACAACTTTCCTCTGGTAACACCATTGGAGTAGTTCTAGTACTTCACACAAACTAGGACAAGAAGTAAAAATCAGATCCAGAAATCTGCCAGACGTATTAGAAATCGAATTCAGCTGGGCCAACGAAAGCTCAAGCAGACCATCAATAAAATCGTGACTCCCAGAGGGCAGCAACGTTTTGCTACCATTAAGTGTTGACCAAGTTATAGTGGGCAGGTTAAAGTCCCCAAGGACAATTAATGAGTCTCTGTCAAAAGGTAGTTCAAGTATAAATTTAATAGATTCTATGTGTAATAAGTAGGTTGGCAATTCCGATTGGAGTGTAATTTAAAAACAGGTAACAAAAATAGAAAAACGAATATAAGATAGCTTAACGCATTTAAATTCGATACTACTTAAGACAGGAATTGTTATCAGACCCGATGATAGTGCGGAATCTACAGCAATGAGAACTCCACCACCCCTGCGTCCAGTTCGATCACGTCTAAAGATATTGAAATTAGAGGGTAAAACTGTGGCGTGAAAAACGTCAGGTTTTAACCAAGTCTCAGTAAAGACAATTAGGTCAAAATCAAAACACAGACTATCTACAAAGAGTTTAGTCAACTGACTAGTATTAAGGCCTCTGACATTCTGATAGCCGACAGAGAAGGAAGTTCTTATTTTTTTGATAGAGTAGAAGAAGGAATACATAGATAAGGAAGGAGTGGGAATAGATTAAATTTTGAAAGAGTTTTTCAAATACTACTCGACAACAAACTGGAACTGAGAGTGGATAAATGTAAATGTTCAAAGTCATTAATAGATTATCTGGGAAATACGATTACAGGAAAAGGCATAGAAGCCATTAAGGCAGGTGTGGAAGCAATAAAATGTTATCCAACTCCAACAAAAATTAATGAAGTCCAAATTTTCTTAGGATTATGTTTATATTTTAGACAATTTGGCAAAGATTTTTCAATAATAGCAAAGCCTCTATATTACCAGAGAGTTTAAGTTTGAAAAAGAGGAACTGTTTAAGAATAAACATCGAGTTCATCTGAAATGGCTTCACCAAATCAGATTGAACAAAGAAATATACAAAACATAAAAACAAAAATAGCTGATACAGATTCATATATCAAGTATGGCTCAAAAACCAAACAAAACATGCGTCCACACTCTGTGGAAAACACTTAAGATTTTAACAACGGCGCAATATCAAGTCGCCAACGCTGTGCATGAAATATAAACATTAGAATAAGCATTTTTAAGAACAATTTTCGCCTCCTAGAGTCTAAGAACTCTTTTATATACACAAGACGATTGTTAATAAAATCAGTTCATATTTTGAATTCAACAGATGAAGTTGGTGTTTTAGTTTGCGGTGCTGAAATCCTCTTCAGAAACTCGATGCATTTAATATAGTTAAAATCATGTTAATAGAAGCACCGGTTTTAACAATTTACGATCCAAGAGATGAAACAGAATTACATTGTAACGCAAGTGCTTTAGGCTTTGGAGCAATAATACTATAAAGGAAAAGTAATACGAAATTTTATCCAGTACTTCATTTTTTTAAAAGAACTAGTAAAGTAGAGTCCAGATATCACAGTTTAAAATTGGAAAAATTAGCAATCATATATGCATTAAAGCGACCACAATTCACTTACACTAACATTTAACAAGAGAGAACTAAATCCACGTATCGCAATGTGGGCATTAGAATTGCAAAAGGTAAATAAAGGAAAAAGGAGACGTTAATTGAACAGGACAATGAATTTTATAAAAAGCGGTGTCATATATAAGAAAAAAGGGTAGGATTATGTAACTAGTACCAGGTTCAAAAGAAAAAAAAAATATTTAAGTTTCATGGTAAAATGGGGCATGTAGGAGTAGACAAAGTAGAAAAAATTATTGGTTTTGCAGCCTGAGAAAGAAAATTGATACGCATATAAAAAATGGACTTAAATTTGTTCTCAAATAAATAATGTAAAACAGAATTATTTCTTCACCCTATACATAAAGGAGATAACCCATTTAAATATTCACATATAGATCACTATGGACCGATATACTAAATATACCAAAATCAAACATTTTTTTATTTATTTAGTGGATGAGTGGAAGAAACATATATTAGTCGTTATAGATGCATGTACCAAATTTGTGTGGTTAGTTGCTGCAAAGGCACAAAGTATAAGATAAGGTAGAGTGTACAATGAATTACACGAGAAATAGATGCCCCAATGAATATCCAAGGAAAATGTTATAGAAGAAAGTCAAGTAAAAGAAAAACGAAACTTAACAGAAATAAGGAAAGACGCAGTAATCTGGCAACAAAAATCACACACAGTATAATAAGCGATATGTAGACTCCAAACGACAAAAACTAACGCTCTTAAAAGTGGGAGATTATGTAGTAGCCAGAAACTTTAACCAACAAAAAGGTGTGTCGAGTAAATTAGTTTCAAAAATTTAAAGGTCCATCTGTAGTTTCAAATGTACTTGATAATGATTTAAATGATAGATATTTTAAAGAAAATGTGGGGAATTTTCAGCAGACTTAAATTCCAAATTCGGGTATATGGCCAATACAGAATATGAAACCTTGGCTTACAAAAAGATATAATAAAAATGTAGAGTTGAATGAAAATTCTGAGTTAAGTAGAACAAGATTAAATTAACAAGAAGTAAAGCAGCGAGTATCAGGGTATACTCAGGGTCAGGACGGCCGAATTGTAGTAGTCTTTAAGCTTAGTATAAATACCCCATTGTGCAATACATAGCTATTAAGATAGAGAAAAGCGCTTTCTCATAAAGAAAGAGAAAATCGTGTATCACGAGACAATTAAAATAAAGATTCATTTTGTGAGTGACAATTGATGTATATTACTCTCCCTCCTAAATGTCATCTATTCTGACGGTAATCAATAACTAATCGCCATCTTTTCTTCTCAGACCCTGGTAGACATTTTTTGGGTACAAGTACTATTGGACTATTGTACTCTAAAGTTAACGATTCTGTATTAATCCCGCCGCTAAGATATTCCTTTTATATTCTTTGTGTAGTTTTAAGTGAAGAGTAAAAGCATGTCTTTTCGTTTTGAGTTGCATTTATTAAATATTCATAAACCTATACATAATTGTCTTGTACAGCTGAAACCGCGTAGCTACGCTGCAAGTGACGCCGGCAGATGAGCGGGCTGCTTATGTATTTATGTGTGGTCTTGTGGCCAATAAATGCATGGTACTTGAGAATGTAGGTTTTGTAAGGAAGCTCTGGCTGGGGTACAATTCTCAGTCTCCAGAGTTCCGTCTACAGAAAATTTATTTGATCTGAAGACCTTGAGAGTATTATGGGTGAAATGGAGGCAACCTAAAGGGATGAAAAAGGGAAAGAAAATTGGATGAGGAGAATCCAAAAGGATCTGCAATGACTGATCTTGTCTGCCAAGCGAAACCCGCTTGGCCAAGATCCGTTGTCTTTTGGACTGGGAAAAGGAAAGGGAGACTTGAGGAGAAGCGTTAGTGGGATTACGGGGTGGGGGCGGTGAAGAGAAATTACAACGACTAATCTTGCCTGCTAAGCAAAATCCCGGTGGCCAAGATCCGTTGTCTCTTCACCTTGGAGCGACTGAGCCTTGGGGTCAGTGACTGTCTTCAATGGCGGGAGAGTTACTCATCCCGACGAAGACCACTGATTCTTCGGCTCCAGAATGTTAGTGGACCGGGGTAAAAAGGGAGAGGGTAGGGTAGGCGTAGTTTTTTTGGTAAAAAAAAAATGCAAAGCGGGTTAACTAAGAGTAACACATCAGATTTTATTCATAATTAATTAATTTCAAAACATTTTTAATTCATGGGCCTAAAGGGGTCCCTACCGCACTCAAAGGTTAAAAGGAGATCCTAGGTAATGAGCTCACCTGATACTCCTTGCTACACAAAAGAATGTCCTGGTACTTTGCTGCTGCTCTTTCTTTTTTTCTTTTCTTGAAACTTTTCACTGTGATGGTCACTTGCTGAGTGATTTCTCTCTTATTCTATCTCTCTGTTCAAACCGACCCTTGCTCTGCCTACTTATATCCTAACGGTAAAAACATACGATGCGTCTTGCGCTTTGGCACGCTTTCGCTTTCCAGGCCTTTGCTTTCCCATTTGGCGTCGGCATAAGGCGCAGCGGCCGATTCTGAGAGATTGCCCTCTCCGCGACGCGACGACGGAGCCGCCACACCAAGTCGGTAGCCAGAAAGAGAGAGGCGTAGATCATGAGCATTGTCTGTCAAAAGAACTACAGTTATTTTATATTTTTATATGCCCTCCATGGGCGTTACGAAGATAATCAACAGAGGGGCCCTGCATGGGCGTAGTTTAACTTAGATATATATATCAGTAGGGGAACGGTAATGAGGTGTCAGACGCTTTGTTTGTAAATAAATATTGTAGTTAGTTAAGTGCTACAATATGTTTGTAATTATTTTATGTATTTTGTGTTTGTACTAAATGTACTTAAATGTTTCACTGAGTACAGTGAGTATTTAAATACTTGAACATGCTACAGTTCAATAATTTTGTCCAAAATGAGTTGATTCGGTTTCCAGTTATGTCTGTGTATGATGTACATAAATCTGTTAAGCTTTGAATAGTGACGGAAAGTTTTTTGTTAGTATTTCTCTGACATCTTCATGTCTTTCCATCTTCTTCAACTATCTCGTAGTCTCTTAGCGCTTCGGTTTCTATTTGGTTTAATTTGATGTATTCACCAGTCGGACAAAGATGTTATCTTCATTAGAAACTGTATTTCCATAAAAATATTCCTTTCTCAATTTCTTCATTTGGGATTATTACAGTATGTTTTATTGATGGTGATTTAATTTGTCAGACAACTTTAGCGCGAGCTGGAAGAATTGCCATTATTATCACAAGTATGTGTAACTGGAATATTTTTAAAGTTAAGATTGTCAGGCCTAAGTATTAAAGTGTCACTGGTATGTGTACAATCAAATAGGCAATTTAGTTTTTTAATGAAGTCTATACCTTAAATGTCATCGCTGGGGATTGGAAAGTTATGATTAACTTCATGTTAATTATGTGGGTTTATATACTTTATAACATTCTACGAATGCTAAAGCTTTTGAAAAAATGGAACCTTAGCCAATTCCTGAATTTTTTTTTGATAAATTGGTATTGACATTGTGAAAAACATCAACATCAATTTTTGAATAAATAATTTGTTGCATTTTTTAATTTAACAAATATTCCTGAAACCAGACTGATGTTGTATTCAATCGCGCATTTAAAATTTCTTGAGGGATCTATTATAACATTAACCCCGGCCTTCTATATTATTGTTATTTTTACCTGGTCGATAATTTTTTTTTTTTTTTGAGTGAATTTGAAACACAATAATAAATGCGTTTATTTATTATATAAAAAAGAGTTCATAAAAATGAAAAAAAGATTAACAACAACAATACTTTTTCTGCTCTATGGCTACGTTTCATAAGTTCTAACTAGATCGTCCAAACTTATCGGATAATTAGTCACCGGACAAGCTCTATGCTCTTTCAAATGGTTAATGATGCATTTCCAGCAATAGACATAACCAGAGACTGAGCAGGCTGTTGGTGTTTGGAATGGGAGTAGGCACACTGGACATTCGCCACGTTTGGGCAGTGATTGCTTTACCTTATCGGGCAGATTTCCATCTGAATTTAAGGACTTAGCTTCTGGATTCTGTAAAGAGCCGCCCACTTTCCGTCGCTGATCGTTGGAGTACCACCATTGGATAAATTGTAAAAAGAAGGCCAAAACTTCCAGCATTTCAAGAAATATATAGGTCCACTGGTACTCCTTCGGAGTAGAGCTGGGAAATCCATCGATGGCTCCATCGATAGTATCGATGGAAATTAAAAAGTGCGATAGATCGATGGAAATTTTTCGATGGCGATCTATCGAACTTGATTTGTGCGTGGTCACGTGTTTGGTAAAGTGCAGTGCTGGTTGTGGTCGCAGGAGCAGGTGGATTTTTGGCAAGGATTTTCAGGAGCTGCGTTTTGATCTTGGCAATTTAAATGGAGAAGTTTTTACATACCACCAGTAAGTATTTTACCCTGATAGTCAGGGCCGTCGAGAATATATCAGGGCCCAGTGGTAGTAAGCTACGCCCCCCCCTCTCTCTCTCTCTCTCTCTCTCTCTCTACCACAAACCCTTTACTTCAATTCTGTTTGATATAATTTCGATCAAAAACCGGGCCCCGCTAAAAACTTCGGGCCCGGTGGGAATCCCACCTTTACCACCCCCCTCTCGTCGGGCCTGCTGATAGTTTATTATCCAGATTTTGATTCAAAGACTTCAGAAATAATATAAATGGTGTATATACAGTCAAGGAAAAAAGTCAACATACACCGAATAAGAAAGTGACATTTTGCGACGTGTTTCGTCCTTTTCTGCCTACAAGTTTTGTTATTTTACTTGACTGTATACTTTTTTGTTCACATATGTACATACAGTTGTGTTCAAAAATATAGTAGCGCATCACCTTAAAAAAAATTTAATTAAATTAAACTGTTTTTTTTTACTCCTTTGTTGCCACTACTATAATTTTGAACAGGCACTTTTTGGTGTATTTCGGAAAAGTCATTAAAAAATTATAAAAACCAATGGAAAACTACCGGAATCTAGTCATATTCTCATCTTTATATCCTATTCTTTGAAAAATAAAAAAAGAAAATTTTATTTTTAATGTTAAACATGTCGAAAAATTAATTTAAATTTTTTAAGGCGATGCGCTATATTTTTGAACACAACTGTATGTATGTATAACGATTATACATAAATAAAAAAATTGTTTCGCTGGCATCAAAATTAAGAATCCCTTACAATATTAAGTTAGAAACTTGAAAACATGTACTTACTTATTAATATTAACATTAGAAAACCATCGGGATGACCAAATGCCCTCAGCAATGGTGCCGCCTGAGGAATCTGATAAAAACGAGCCTGTGCGAAAGCGGAAGAAGTTATCATCATCGGTGTGGTGCCACTTCGATAAATTACCAAGTCAACAGCAAGCAAAACGTCGGCATTGTAGCAAAGAGCTACGAACCAGTGGCAATACTTCCAATTTAATGGAGCACCTTAAACGTGCCCACCCTCTAGTGCATGAATAGAAGAAGGAAAACGTTCCTCCAATTGGATTAGATAAATATTTTGAAAAGACAAATGTTTATAGTTCAACATCGGAGAAAAAAAAGAGAATTGACGAAGCCATTGCGCAAATGGTTGCAACGGACATGCACCGAACATGTACGATGGAATGGTATCGCAACTAAAAGGTATGCTGACTGCAATTAGTTCATGTTCGGTGACGACAGATGCATGGACGTCTCATGGCAATATAAGCTACCTCACTGTAACTTGCCATTTTATTATAAACTTCGAGCTCAAGTCAGTAGTGTTGGCTACGAAGCCACTCACTGATCAGACAAACCATTCAAGCGCAAATATCGCAACTACATTTCGCGAAATATGCGATGAATGGAATATTTTTGATAAAGTTCACACTATTGTGACCGACAACGCGGCGTCCATGATAAAGACTTGCGAACTACTAAAAAAAAGCACTTACCTTGCTTCGCTCACACTCTTAACTTATTTGTGCAAGATGCGTTAGCCCTAGAAAATGTGCAAGGTATATTAAAATCCACTAAACGAATTGTTTCGTTTTTTAAAAGCAGCGCTACAGCCTATGCTAAGTTTAAAATTGCACAAGGGACAGAAAAACCGCACTCCCTGCTGCAAGAGGTCTCAACGCGGTGGAACAGAGCTTATTACATGCTGCAAAGGGTATTGCTGACTCGGGATCCTCTGATAGCCACTCTTTTGAAATGTCACAATGCGCCGATTCCGCTCACAGAGAATAACTTTCGCATAATCCAGGATTTGTGCCTGCTTTTAGAGCCATTCGACAAAGCAACAAAACATGTATCGGCTGCCAAGTCCGTTTCCATTTCCCTGATTATTCCAGCAACTTTTGCTCTCACTCAAAGCTTGGAAGAGCTTACTGAAAAAATGTTAACGGATGTGGGCAGCCAAACATGCGAATTTTTGATAAACAGTGTGAAAAAGAGGCTTTTTGTGTATGAAGGAAGATCTGGACCACGCCTAGGAACACTTCTGGATCCACGGTTAAAAAAAGATGGTTTTCAGAACCCATCTAATGCCCAACAGGCAGCGTTGGCTTTGGAGTCTGAGGTTTACGAATTATTGAAGGATATTGCAGATCCTATCATAACAGAATCGCCAAAAAATGCTAAGACTTCATTTTTATTCAAATGTGGCGGAAAAAAAATCGACGAAAAACACAAATCTTCACGGGCGGATGCAATCATAACTATTCAGCAATACTTGGAGCAAAGCAATTCACCAGAAGACGTGGATCCTTTACAATACTGGCAGGTAATCTATATAACTTTCTGTTTTACCCCATTATTCTTACATTTTTACCTGTTCCAGATAAACAAGGAATCATTTTCAGAGCTCAGCCAATGTGCAGTTAAACATTTATGCATACCAGCAAGCTCAGCGGAATCTGAAAGAACTTTTAGTAAGGCAGGAGCAATTGTATCGGACCGAAGAGCGTGCTTAAAGCCAAAGCAGGTGAACACATTGGTTTTTTTGAATAAAAACCAATGGCTTCTTAACCACTAAGTCGAATGTCGTTGTCTTTTCTCATATTAATTTCGAAAGTAATTTAACGTATTATTAAGTGTTTTTGCTTGTTAGCACAATAACTATCTGTAGAAGACTTATATAGTTTTAAGTTATCCAGTTGAGACTGAAAATCTTAATGAATTTTGTTATTGTTTTAAGTTGAAGCTTTTGTTTCACAATAAGTATGTGTAAAAGACTTATATAGTTTTAAGTTATCCAGTTGAGACTGAAAATCTTATTGAATTTTGTTATTGTTTGAAGTTGAAGCTTTTGTTTCACAATAAGTATGTGTAAAAGACTTTTATAGTTTTAAGTTATCCAGTTGAGACTGAAAATCTTAATGAATTTTGTTATTGTTTGAAGTTGAAGCTTTTGTTTGAAGTTGAAGTTGAAGTTTTTTTGTTTCAAATGTTAATTAAATAATTTAAAAACCTAAATAACAATTTTGTATTTTATTTGAATAATAATCCGATGGAACCATCGATAATATCGATGGTTTTATCCATCGATGGAAAAAGACCAAACCATCGATACTATCGATTTTTTTCCATCGCTTAAAAAACCATCGAGGGGGAGACTATCGATGGATTCCCAGCTCTACTTCGGAGGTTCGCTTGGGTATCGCAAAGTCAGCTTCATGCCCCGAAAGATGGGCGAATGTCTACGAGCTTGTTTAATAAGGTACAGGAATGTGTGCACTGCCTTGGAAGCATTATATGCATGGAACAGATTGATGGCATAGTCTTCCCATTTGTAAGTATCATCTTGATGAGCACTTCGCTGCCTTAGTTTGCGTTCCACATAGGGTAGAATGGTAAGCAGAGTGGCGGATATCCATTGCTGGCGTCTTGTCAAGAGCTCCCCCGTTTTTGTGCCTGTTCTTTGCAGTCCACAGAATAATAATAATAATAAACCAACTGGAGCAGCCATGTCAACAGCGGTGAGAGTTCCTCCTTCAGCCTAAATGAACCCCAGAGCTTAAAGTCCAATAGTAGGCCGAAATAGTCGAAAATTTTACTCAAATCTAGATAAGATTGTCCAGCGTTTCGGCTGCTGATATTTCAAATATCGATGGTACATTCTGTAAATTTTGACGCACATTGGCTCCCTCCGCCATTTAAATACCAATTAAAGAAATATATTCAAGTATAAGCAGTTGAGATTAAAATTTTAAGGCAAGACTGTTTTAATTTGACCTGTAATCTCCGTACAACTGTTTACGATTTTTGACACGGCATCATTCATATTTGTGAATGTGTCTACCTAAACAATAGGTTTTACCTTATCAATGGAACAATTTTGTGTCATAACTTTTACAGCTGTCTTGTGCTGTATTTATTAGCCAGTGGCTAAATTAGAACTTCACTGATCTAGGCACTTTTAAGGGCCTTTGCCAGTTTTTTCTCTTGGGCATATTGGTTAGCCGTTTTACTTTTTTGTTGCAGATTAAGGAGTTTAGCAGACATTACTTCTATTACTTCTCCTTTAACTGTTTTTGATAATTGAGTAATGATCTCAGCTATTATTTTCTCAGTGCCTTATCAAATTTCTCTCATGGCCTTCTAGTTTTGTTATACCATAACCGCATAAAGTATATATGTTGTTCATCAGGACTAACAGCCGAAGCGATCTAGCCATGTCCGTTTGTCCGTATGAACCCCTAGATTTAGGAGACTATAAAAGCTAAAGCTATCAAATTTGTTACTTAGACCCCTGTAATACCTACGGTGTTTAAGTATATTTCAACTTTTTGACACGCCCCCTGGCGTTTCCGAATATTAGATAAAACCGATTTTCTCAAAGACTATACTAGCTATAGAGATCAAATTTGTAATGTGCACTGATTTAGTACATGCACAGATTTTTCTTTTCTCAAAATTATGCCCGTCCATCTCCGCCCCACCAAATTTGTTATGTAGATTTGTTCGGTATGCGTGCAGATTAATTATTTGAATTATTTGCCACGCCCACTTTCGCCATCTAATCAAGATAAAAACGATTGCCTGCTGCAATTTTTAGACTATCTACCAACCTATTAAATTTTATAAAAATCGGACTAGAAAAATGAAAAATAAGTATACTTTTAAACAAGTTTTACCGGGCGGTCTATACGGGAAAAGTTGGCCGTAGGCTAGTGGCGGCGCTAGAATGCTCGTGTGTTTTTGTGAGAGTGAGCAAGAGCGAGATAGCATATGCTAACGCATGTAAAACGAATTTAATAGACATACATTTGGTGCTCGACATTTTAAATATTTGTTCATCTGGTGGATGGTATACCGAAGCCGGCGAAATGACTTACTTACTACATTTCTTCATGTTTTGTATTTATGTGCTATTTTCTTCTTTTTATCGAATAGCATTTATTTCTCTCTTTTCACGTGTGTTTGATTTTCTTTTTATGTTTTGAATTTGATGTCCTCTCCAGCGTTGTTTTTGTTTTGTGGCAGGTCCGTTAGGACCATGGCAGGGTCGCCATATAATATGTTTGTTGCTTAATAGTTTTAGTTTTTTAAGGTTTCCTTGCTTGCAAAGTAATAACACCTTGTTTGACTTGCTTTGTTAGGCATATAATTTATAATGAATCCATCGTTTTATTATCAAAGCAATTTAGCCTGAATACACGGATTTCTTTTAAACTCTGGTGCACGACTATAGCCGCACCCTGTTTTTTCTTATAACTCAAACACGAATAGATACATATAGAAGAAATCTAAAACTACCTTTAGATAAAGCATGAAACAAGATGTAGAAATAAATAAGAAAAACAACAACATTCGCACAAAATAACTGTAATTTTTCACATTTCGTTTTGTTCTAAGTGCATAACTATAGCGTATATAGATTTGTTTAGGATGCGTGCAGATTAATAATGTTTAAAATTTTTGCCGTGCCCACCTTCGCCTTCATAATCTAAAAAAAAAAAAACGAAGAATGCAAATATACGTAAAACGAGTTTTACTATGCGGCTCATATGGGCGGAGTTGGCTGTACACTAGTGGCGGCGCTAGAGTGCGTTCGTGAGAGTGAGCCAAAAAGTCCAAAAGGTACTGGGTGACCAGTACCTCCGGTAAGGCCGCACTCTGGTCATGCGGCGCCTCTCCGATCCAACTGCGACACCCTATGGCAGGAGAGCACTTTGTACGCGCACAGGCAGACGGAAAATGGGTGTAGAGCTGCTACCTGCCCCCCAGCGTGAGCCATGATAATTTTTGTAGAGCGCTCGACGAGATAGTCAACGACGCGCGTTCTCGCAGTCCCCTCGTTATTGCAGGGGAATTCAACGCATGGGCCCTTGACTGGGGGAGCGCGTTTACTAATGCGAGAGGACGATCGCTTCTGGAAGCCTTTGCAACGCTGAACGTAGTCCTTCTGAACAGAGGGTCAAGCTTCACATTCAGCAGAGCAATCGGCGGGTCCGTTATCGACCTCACCTTCGTCAGCGGCGGGCTATTTAGGTCTCATCATGGAGCGTTGGTGAAATCTACACGGGCAGCGACCACGAGGCGATATTATTCTCCCTAGGAGTCACCCAACCCCGTCGGGCGGCGCTGCCCCAAAGCAGTGAATACAAGAGCGACTCTGGACGTAGGAGCCTTCGCCGATGCATTGGCAACGAGTGGACCCAGAGCACTGCCCAGCGGATGGCAGACCAGCTTTCCAGCATGCTGGCTGCATCGTGCAACGCAAGCATGGCGGTAAGGAGACCTTTTAAGGGACGTCAGCAACCTGTTTTCTGGTGGAAAAGCTCAATCGGAGACACACGTAGAATGTGGCTAGCCTCTAGGCGGCGTTAACAGAGAGCAAGGAAATGAGGATTGGAGACATGGCCGCAAGGAGGAAGGAGCTGAAGAAGGCTATGTATGAAGCGAAGCGCGAAGTGTACCACAGTTTCTGCGACACGGCCGATCAGAACCCTTGGGACAGGGAATACAAGTTCGCGGTCAAGCGAGTCTACGCCAAGCGAGTCTTCTCCTACTGAAGCCAGCGAGCTGGAACGTATTGTCTGAGATCTCATCTCCCAGCGTGCCGACTCCCTTGTAATTGTAGGCGCGTTGAACATGTTGCTTCCCGCTACCACGTCCCAGTCACCACCGATGAAGTGCTTGCGGCCTCCAGGTCGCTGAAACAAAACAAGGCCCCGGGCCCGGATTCCATCCCCATCCGTGCACTTCAGCTGGCAATGGCAACTCGCCCGAAAATATTCGCGGCAACCTTCGACCAGTGCCTGAAGGAGGGAGTATTCCTATCTTAGTGGAAGTTGCAAAAGCTGCCTGTTGCCTGTCTGCCAATCAGTACGGATTTCGCAAGGCAAGGTCCATAATAGAAGCGGTCAGCAGAGTAGTGAGTACAGCGGCCGATGCTATTGAGGGCTATCGGGGAGAAAGCTGGTGCACTCTGCGTCGACTGGATCCGTTCAACGGCAGGTGTCTGCAGGAGTACCTCAGGGTTCTGTTCTGGGTCCGCTTCTGTGGAACATCATGTACGATGGCATCCTTCGACTAGACATGCCGAGTAGGTGTCTGCTTGTCGGCTACGCGGACGATGTCGCTGTCGTAGTGGTGGGCAAGAAACTGAAGGATGTAGAGTCAACGGCAAATACAGCCATTGCATCCATCACGACCTGGCTGCGCTCGGTGGGCCTAGTACTAGCGGCGCAAAAGACAGAAGCGGTGCTAATCAGCAGCCGGAAGTTAGTGGAAACGGCCACCGTTACAATCGACGGTATCGAGGTGAAATCGGCTACAGCAATTCGCTACCTAGGAGTGTGGCTCGACACAAGATTGTGTTTCCGAGAACACCTAGCAGCGGTATAGCAGAAGGCAACGGAATCGGGTGGAACACTTGCCAGGATCATGCTCAACACAAGAGGGCCCAAACAGGAGCGAAGAATGTTGCTGATGAGCGTGGTCAAATCACAAATATTGTACGAAGCCCAGATCTGGGCACCGGCCATGGAGGTGGAAAGCTACCGTCGGCTCATCAGTCCGACTTATCGACTCTGCGCTCTCAGAGTCTGTAGCGCCTTTAGGACTGTTTCGGAGAATGCAGCCTTAGTAGGAGCTGGCATGGTGCCCATCGACATTTTGGCTGCCGAAGTTCGGGTCACTGCATTCCGAAGAGTGGGGCCAAAGCAGACGCTAGAAGGCTCAGTTTGAGGAAATGGCAGGACCGATGGGACGCTGCACCAAACGGCAGATGGACGCATCGCCTCATCCCCAAAATTGAGGCTTGAGCAATCGAGGATGCCCACCACGTCTTATTCAGTTGCGGCCGCTGCGGTGTGGATAGACAGCGGGTCGAGCGGGCGATCGGCCAATCCATATCGGAGGCCAGCTTGGTACCCAGCATGCTGGAAAGCAAGGATAACTGGGCGGCGGTGAGAGCCTACATCGGAGTCATCATGCGCGAGCTTAGGAGACTGGAGCGAGAAAGACTAGGTAAAGCATAGAAGTTGCCATAACCCTGGCGAAGCAATTCCCAATGGGACGTACCGCCGGGCGGGCATTCTTTTTATGTATCCATGATAATCGATTTCTGTTGTCAGTATGGTTGTATTTTGTTGATCTTCTTTATATGTTAATAAATGAATTAAAAAAAAAACATATGCACTGATTGTTTCTTAAGTTTTTGTCACACATTTGTTTTTGTTTTTCCTTCGCACAAAAACTCGCAAAGTGTGGAAATGTTTTATTTTTTTTCGCACATAACATTATAAAACAATTAATTAAAGAAAAAAATATGTAAACATTGGCCCGCAGCTGTTTTGGAGGAGGGGTGACATGTTCTTTCACATTTATCCATACATTGTCCATCCTTATTTATATAAGTTATGACCAGCCAAACAAGAAAGTGAACGGAAGCGATTGCAACATAGCCGCAGACGCAGCTTCAGCAATTAGTCGGTCCCACGGCTGACCGAAAATGATCCTCCAGATGAAGCGCATTGACCGCGGCTACCAACTGGATGGCACGAGCCGCTGATTCATCTATTTTTGGTTAGCTGTGGATTTCTTGGGTCTTAATAATATATTATAAGTTTATTTTTTAGCAATATTTGGAGTCGACCAGTCGCCCATAAAGATCAAATATAAAAAAAAAAAAATATAAATAACTTATATCCATATATATTTGTTTTAAATCCATTGTTTATTTCTTTATATACATATACATAAGAAACGAGTTTCCACGTGGGGTTTTATTGTCTATGATGAACAATAAACCACTGTGTACTTCAATTTTGTTGAACTGTGTCTGCCACTGCTAGAACACGTCTTGATCGTTCGTTTGCTTGCTTATTACTAAATTTTCAATTCTTACGCAACTACGTAGGTCATACAGGTTTATAAAGAGTGACAGAGACAGAGCATACCAGACTGACGCCAGTATATTCTAGAAAACTTAAGAGAAAATACAAAACAAAAGCATTGTGAGATGTACAAGATCATTCATGAGTCTTTGCTTTGCTGCGTATAGCAATGCAAGTCAAATGACAATTGGTTCCTCAACATCCCACCCCCCCGTGAAACTCCGTTTCTGAACCCGGTAGGCCTGCAATCTTTGTGATAGGGCGAGTGACTTCCCCTGATTTGGTGAGAACCTGAACCGCTCTGACGAGGCCATCATCTCCTGTGAACACCTGAGTTACCCGTCCTAAGAGCCATGCCGATGGAGGCGCGTTAGAGTCCTTGATGAGTACAAGTTTACCGATCGCAATGTTTGGTAACTTGGTGGTCCATTTCGGGCGCTGTTGTAGCGATGTCAAGTATTCTTGATGCCAACGCTTCCAAAATCCTTGAAGCATTGCTTGAACATGCTGCCAGTAGCTCAATCGATTGGTCGGAATCTGCAAATACCCGTCTTCAGGAACTGCTGTATATGTTCTGCCAATTAAGAAATGTGCCGGTGACAGGTAGGCAATTTCAGTATCCGATGCTGTGCACAATGGTCGCGAATTAACGACAGATTCTATTTGCGAGAGCAGTGTGTGCATCTGCTCAAAGGTGAGGACGTTGGTTCCTATTACACGTCGCAAATGCAGCTTAACCGAGCGTACTGCCGACTCCCACTTACCACCCCAGTGTGGTAAATATGGAGGAATAAAATTCCATTTGATGCCTTGATCGGCAAGGGCTTTTGAAACGACATCATTGTGCTCGCGTGAAGCGAGAAGCTGTACCATTTCGTCTAGTGCACGTTTTGCACCAACAAAGTTGCGCCCGTTATCGCTATACATTTGGGAGCACTTCCCACGACGAGCCATAAAACGTTTTAATGCCGCCAAGAATGTGTCGGTGCTGAGATCAGTGGCCAGCTCCAGATGAAGAGCTGAAGTAACCATACATACAAACAGGCAAATGTAGCCCTTTTCCTTCCTGGGGTTTCGTCCCTTGTGAACCTTCAACAAGATAGGTCCAGCATAATCGCATCCAGTATGCTCAAATGGAAAGGCTTGTCGCACTCGAACAGCCGGTAAATTGGCCATTAACTGATTTGCTGTGTGATGGCGCTGTCTAAAACAGTTTAAACACTCATGTGTGATACGTCGAATAAGGTTTCGTGCGCCAATGATCCAATATTTCTGGCGAATTGTTACAAACATTGCTGAAACTCCTGGATGAAGATTGACCTTATGCTCATGTTTCAGCAGCAATTCCACAAGGCGATGTTGTTTCGGCAAAACTACTGGATGCTTGGCATCTGCAGGCAATTGCGACCTTTCCAAACGTCCACCCACACGTACAATTCCATCTTCGTCAACGAAGGGAGATAGTTTGCTTAAAATTGATCGTCTGTCCACAGATTGCTTCCTCAAAAGCAGCTGTCAATCGTCATTGAATTGATGTGCCTGTCGTAGGCAAAACTTCCTTGCTCTGGTAACTTCATCGAACTTTAGAGGTCCTGAATATGTAGACTTGCTTGATTTGATTCGATGAACGAAGCGGAATACATATGCGACCACTCGAACCAGTCTGATCCAAGATGATGTCCTTCCGAGTAGTACCTCAAATGGGGAATCCTCAATATCCTTGGAAATGGTTGTCAAGATTTTGGTTTTGAACTCAAGTTCTGCTGCTGGCTTGAGAATTGAGCAGCAAGTTGGTGGTCTATTCATTGTCTCTGAGTATAGTGTACAGTCGTGCAGCCAAGATGGTCCCTTCCACCATAGATCAAAGTCAATTAAGTCACTCGCTAGCATGCCTCGTGATGCACAATCCGCAGGATTCTCTTTAGTGCTGACATGTCTCCAAGCGCTACGTGGTATGGTCTCTAGTATTTATGCCGTTCGGTTGGCAACAAATGTTTTAAGTTTACAGGATTGATGCGAAAGCCATGACAAAACGATTGTAGAATCGGTCCATGCGTGTATCTTAACATCTTTCTGGCGCAGACCAGACCTTACTGCTTGGAATAAACGAGCTAATAGTAGAGCTCCGCAAAGTTCCAACCGTGGCAACGACTTCTGCTTTAATGGTGAAACTCTTGTTTTAGCTGCAATGAGTGCCACTCCGATGCTTCCATCTAGGTGTGTCACACGGTTGTAAATGACAGCAGAGTAAGCCTTTAACGAAGCATCTGAAAATCCATGGAGTTCGATGTCATCGGGTTGATTGTCTACAAATCGTGGTATCTTCAAGTTCCTTAACGTGAAAATGTCCTTTCTGAATGTTTGCCATAAGTGCGCTTGCTTCGTTGGCAGTTCCGAGTCCCAATCCAGATTAAGCAGCCATAATTCTTGGAGCAGAATTTTAAACTTGATCACCACTGGCGCCAAAATGCCGAGTGTGTCAAAGATGCGTGCCGTGTCAGATAGCACTTGTCGCTTCGTACAAGTAATATGTTCCGATAATGAAACCTTATATGTTAGGACGTCTTCTCCAGGACGCCAATGCAGCCCAAGCACCTTTGCTGCCATCTTTGAGAAATCGATTTCATTTCCCTCGTTGCTGGCAATTCGTTTACTATTCGAGACCCATTTGCTTAGCTCCAATTGTGCCCGTGACATAAGGAGTATCAGCTCTTCCTTAATGTCGAGTAGTTCTTGTTCGTTCATGGCTCCTGTCAGTACGTCATCGACGTAGAAATCATCCAAAAGTATCCTAGCCGCCCTTGGAAACTCGTATTCGTGATCAGTTGCCAGTTGTTCCAGCACTCTAACTGCCAGAAACGGTGCACATGCCGTGCCATAGGTGACTGTGGTCAACTTGTAATGCTTCAATGGTTCCTCAGGGTCTTCTCTCCAAAGGATTTGTTGAAAATTCTGATGTTCAGGGGCCACTAGAATCTGTCTGAACATTTTGACGATGTCCGCAGAAAATACGAATCTGTGCATTCGAAAACGCAGACAAACGTTGAAGAGGTTGCGTTGTATACATGGGCCAATGTGAAGTGCGTCGTTAAGAGATCGTCCATCCCGATCTTGAAATGATCCATCGAACACCACCCGCAGCTTGGCGCCTATGACTGGATGGTGTGGCAAATACAATGACTTCTTACATACGTTTGTGTCTTCGTCTGCAGCTACTTCCTTCATGTGACCCAGCTGGATATACTCTCTCATAAACTGAGTATATTTTAACTTCAAGCTGGAGTCCTTCATTAGACGACGCTCGACTGCGAGAAAGCGCGATCTCGCTCCTTGAAATGTATCCGCAAATTGTGGGTTTTGTTCCTTGAAGGGCAAATCGACGATGTATGATGTAACGATGTATCTTCCATTCGAGTTGCGGTTGTGGGTACGCCGGAAGTGCGTTTGGACCTTTTCATCCTCTTTGTTTACAGTTGTGTGTGATGGAACTTCCTCTAGTTCCCAAAATCTTTGCAGTAGTCCATCTATATTAACCGTAGTCAGCAATGACGTAGATGATGTTTGCAATCTTGAAGTGTATACCGATGTGATTACCCATCCAAATATGGTGTTAACTGCAATAGGGTGCCCTTGACCATCGCATAACTTCTCTCCGGTGAGAACTAACCAAATGCATTCATTGCCCAGCAAAATGTCGATTGAGGCGTTAGTTCTGAAGTCAGGGTCAGCCATTTGGTATCCCTTAAATACCGACAGTGATGAAGCATCAATGTTTTCACGTGCCAATGGTGAGGTGATCTTTCCTAAAATGTGAGCTTTAATATCGATGCAATGACTCGACACACGAGACATCATCTGGAGAGAGCAGAAACCTCTGGTTATTCCCGCCTTGACGTCTGAGATGCCCGATGTGGCAACTGGAAATGGCGAACGTGCAAGACCCAACGTCTGTACGCACCGTTCCGAAATGAATGACAAGTCTGAGGCGCTATCCAATAAAATACGACACGTCAGCAAGGCTCCTTGAGAATTTCGGACGTGTACCAATGCAGTATGTAGAGTGCTTCTTCGTTGGCCATTTGGCTTACTGGGTCTGGTAACATTCATCATTGCTATCGCTGATGCCGCTGGTGACTCCTCAGAAACCTGGCCTGAGTTGCATTGGTGCTGCTCTGAGCTATTTTGCTGTGTAGAATGGCCTTCAGAATGCAGCATAGAATGATGGCGGCGCTTGCAATACTTGCAAGAAGACTTCGAGCCACAAGCGCTTACTCCATGTCCAGTTCTGAAACAATTAAAACACATATGTTTCTCCTTCGCAAAGGTGTAATGTTGCTTGACAGTCAAGCTTTGGAATTGAGGACAAGCCGACAGTATGTGCTCAGTACTATGACATTTCATACAATTACCTGTAATGGCAAGCATGGTGCGTGCTTGCCTTTTTCCCCTTTTATCCCTCGGTTTGCTCGCTACATGATCGATAACTTGACTGAGCTCAAGGCGATCGCATCGTGAGTCCAAAAACTTGAGCAACTCTTCAATGGTAGGATTTTCGATATCTTGGCTTTTGTCGATCCATTCACGTCGGGTAGCCTCATCAACCTTGTTGATGAGCAAGTATATGAGCCAACAGTCACGGCCCGTTTGTCCAGAAGCGTCTAAAGCCCGAATAACATCACTGGCTCCGCAAGTCAGAGCGCGTAGCGATGATGAGTTTTGCCCAACAGCTTTTGGCAATGCGGTGAATGTGTCCATCAGTAAATTCACCAAGTAACGGGGCTTTTCATATCGATCACTCAATGATTTCCATGCAGTGACGTAATTTGCATCCACTACGGGCAGATGCTGGATGAGTATCGCTGCTTCTCCTATGACGCATGACTTAAGGTGATGAAACTTTTGGATATTCGTTAAAGTTGTCTTTCCGTGAATGGTACTCTCAAACAGGCCTTTAAAGGCATGCCATTCCTTGTAATCTCCACCGAAGGGCTTGATGTTGATTTTCGGTAACTCACAATCTCTTGGTGCCGCTGTTGCAACCGACTGTGAGCCTGACGAAGACGAAGATTGCTGTGGCGAGAGCAATCTCTCAACCAATAGTTGCTGCTGCTCCATTTGCCGTTGCTGGTGTTCCATTTGACGTTGCTGGTGTTCCATTTGACTCTGCATCTGGAGTTCCATTTCACGCTGCTGGTGTTCCATTTGACCCTGCATCTGGAGTTGTAGTTGTTGCTGTTGATTCTGCATTTGTTGCAGAATTCCTTGGAAGAGCGAACCATCGTTACCAGCCGCGCCGATTTCTTCCAACTTGCCAGACGGAGCCAAGGCAGCTCGTAAAGCCGTAAGGCGGGCATTTGCTATTTCATATTTCTCCTCGTATATCCCGAAGTCTTCGGTAGGGTCCACATAACCCTCTAGTTTGTCGTATTTGGCCAATTCGTCGCCAGACTTCACGAACTCGTTCCACGCATTGGACAAAGTTTTTAATTTGGTGTCAATTGCGAAGACGTCGGCATCCTGTGCAGGATTCTCTGCATATCCATATATGCGTGTAATGGTTGTCTTCAATCTTCCTCTGGCCTTTATGAATGTTTTCATTTCCTCCATGATGAAATACCAAGAAATCTCCACTGCTTGTGTGGACCAAAAAATTTCAAGACGCGTCTTTTTCCAGAGATGTGTTCCCTCACGATCTCGTCGATTATATCGATAACAGATACCGATAGGCGAGTGGCGCCACCGTTTGTCCGCGCTTTTTCCAATAAGCACGCGATTGTCTATTCGATAGTAGGCCAGAACTATCGACTACTAACTTTGAGGTTAACAATTAATTGCAACCACGTTGCAACAAATTATTAAGAAATGAGTAACAAACAAACAATGCCCAATGATCCGGCTCGAAGGACCAAATTATGATGAACAATAAACCACTGTGTTTAATATCTCATAAGAACTAAACTTTATTTTTACTTCAATTTTGTTGAACTGTGTCTGCCACTGCTAGAACACGTCTTGATCGTTCGTTTGCTTGCTTATTACTAAATTTTCAATTCTTACGCAACTACGTAGGTCATATAGGTTTATAAAGAGTGACAGAGACAGAGCATACCAGACTGACGCCAGTATATTCTAGAAAACTTAAGAGAAAATACAAAACAAAAGCATTGTGAGATGTGCAAGATCATTCATGAGTCTTTGCTTTGCTGCGTATAGCAATGCAAGTCAAATGACAATTGGTTCCTCAACAATCTAACCATGTCTTTCCTCGTGATAAAGGATCAGGTTCTGAGAACTCAAGGTTTTAAAATATATTAATTCACAACACAGGATGGTTAGCTTACAACACTTACACTTACACTTACACTTAGACTTACAACAACGATGATCTTCAGTTATATGTCCAAACAAACATTACCGAATTAACCCGTGAACAGAAAGGCGTTTATGATCATGTTGTGCAAATGATAAATAATGGAAGTGGAAGCATCTTCATAGATGCTTCAGGGGGAACTAGGAAAACATTCCTCATCAGATTGATTCTGGCCACGGTTCGAGCAAAAAAGGACACAGCTTCAGCTCTTGCTTCGACTGGAATAGCTGCGACTCATAGCTCATTCACCGCTGAAGTTGCCATTGAACATGCAAATCATCGAGACTCCCATCTGCAACATTTCCAGACGATCGCTGGAGGCTTTTGAAAGATCATTGCGGGATTTACGTAGAATCACTCAAGCATTCGGGAATGCGTTGATATTTCTGGAAGGAGATTTCTGGCAAGCGTTACTGTAATTTCTCGATCGAAAGCGAACGAAATAAATTCTTACCTGAAATATTCAACGTCGTGGCACGTACGTACATTGTAGCTGACGACAAATATATGTGTCCAGTTGCAGAACGAAGCTGGACCGACTGATATACCGTTTCAATTCAGAAGATTGCAGTTTCCTATTCAATTGGCATTCGCCTTGGCAATTAATAAAGCTCAAGGTCAGTTTCTGCAATTATGTGCTTTAGATTTACATGCAGATTGCTTTTCACATGGACAATTGTATGTTACGTGTTCTCGTGTCGGTGAACCAGATAGCCTTTATATTTACGCGGAGAATGGATAAACAAAAAATATTGTATACCCACAAGTATTACAGATTTAAACGTATTTGAAAGTTATGCTTTGTTGTGTACCTCATTTTTTATGCGTGCACCGACAAAATGCCACAACGAAGCGTGTATTGACCGCAGCGCCATCTGCTGCATGCTGGGGCACAGCGAAACGGAGTTCGCCTGGTTTTCTAAATTACATTTTTGTAATCGAAATTAAATTATTACTGTCATCTGCTGACGAAACGGGGTTTGCCGGGTTTTCTAGTTATTATTATAATAAAGAGAGTTACGCAAAATTGTAAATTTCACGTAT
This sequence comes from Drosophila tropicalis, assembly GCF_018151085.1. Lineage (NCBI taxonomy): Eukaryota > Metazoa > Arthropoda > Insecta > Diptera > Drosophilidae > Drosophila > Drosophila tropicalis. The sequence goes on from NW_027172999.1 coordinate 1,413,047, forward strand.
CATAAGAAATTAAGCTATAGCAACTAAGGCCTTAAGTTTATTGGGTGTATGTTTAACATTGAATTAACCTAGTTTTAATATTATAATATTATTATACCATACACCCATAGGGTGAAATGGTATATTAAAGTCGCCAACATGTATGTTACAGGCAGAAGGAAGCTTCTCCGACCCTATAAGGTATATATATTCTTGATCAGGATCAACAGCCGAGTCGATTTAGCCATGTCCGTCTGTCCGTCCGTCCGTCCGTCTGTCCAAATTTGGTATGTTTACTCGTGAAGTATATAAATTGGTCAAGTTTATTTCAAATTTTTGCCACGCCCCTTTCCGCTGACGAACGATGACAAAGAGTGCCGAAACTCCTGGGTGTAAATTATGTTGATGCTCGTGTTCCAAGATCAGGTGAGATATGCGATGCTTCTTCGGCAAGAAGAGCGGGTGCTGGGCTAAAAATTGGCTAAAACTCTGAATTATTGAGGCGACCTCCTACACGTATAAGTCCAACGTCATCTAGAATCGGCGTCACGGTACACAGCTTCACATGGACAATTGTATGTTACGTGTTCTCGTGTCGGTGAACCAGATAGCCTTTATATTTACGCGGAGAATGGATAAACAAAAAATATTGTATACCCACAAGTATTACAGATTTAAACGTATTTGAAAGTTATGCTTTGTTGTGTACCTCATTTTTTATGCGTGCACCGACAAAATGCCACAACGAAGCGTGTATTGACCGCAGCGCCATCTGCTGCATGCTGGGGCACAGCGAAACGGAGTTCGCCTGGTTTTCTAAATTACATTTTTGTAATCGAAATTAAATTATTACTGTCATCTGCTGACGAAACGGGGTTTGCCGGGTTTTCTAGTTATTATTATAATAAAGAGAGTTACGCAAAATTGTAAATTTCACGTATCATAAGAAATTAAGCTATAGCAACTAAGGCCTTAAGTTTATTGGGTGTATGTTTAACATTGAATTAACCTAGTTTTAATATTATAATATTATTATACCATACACCCATAGGGTGAAATGGTATATTAAAGTCGCCAACATGTATGTTACAGGCAGAAGGAAGCTTCTCCGACCCTATAAGGTATATATATTCTTGATCAGGATCAACAGCCGAGTCGATCTAGCCATGTCCGTCTGTCCGTCCGTCCGTCCGTCTGTCCAAATTTGGTATGTTTACTCGTGAAGTATATAAATTGGTCAAGTTTATTTCAAATTTTTGCCACGCCCCTTTCCGCTGACGAACGATGACAAAGAGTGCCGAAACTCCTGGGTGTAAATTATGTTGATGCTCGTGTTCCAAGATCAGGTGAGATATGCGATGCTTCTTCGGCAAGAAGAGCGGGTGCTGGGCTAAAAATTGGCTAAAACTCTGAATTATTGAGGCGACCTCCTACACGTATAAGTCCAACGTCATCTAGAATCGGCGTCACGGTACACAGCTTCGAGCTTTTTGGCACTCATCCTTAGTTCCGTAATGATTTTCGTTCTTCAGGCCATGCGTCTTGAGCTTGCTGCAAACATAGGTTCCTAAAGGCCTTATACTCGTCAAAGGTTACTGCGAGCGTGTTTGAATTTTCATAAGCGTTTTTTAATGCGTCGAATGAATCGTAAGATATACAGTCGGGACCCTTCCACCAGAGAGTAAACTGGAGTAATTCATCAGCCAGCATTCCTCGGAAAGCGCAATCTGCGGGGTTCTGCTTGGTATTAACATGGCGCCACGAGTTTCTTGGTATTATTTCCAATATTTCGGCAGTACGATTACCAATGAACGTCTTTAAGTTAGCAGGCAAATGGTTCAGCCATGTCAACACAATTGACGAATCACACCAAGCATACACTGTGCTTTCTAGATCCTTCCAAGCCAATTTAATTGATGCGATCAGGTGACTCAGCAGGAGTGCGCCACATAATTCCAAACGAGGGAGCGATTGCTGCTTAAGTGGGGCGAGACGTGTTTTTGCCGCAATCAGTGAAACCTCTATGCTGCCATCCTAGTTTTCTATCCGAGAGTATACGACCTGAGGAGTCTGAGAAGCCATGTAACTCTATTCGTTTGTCGACATATCCAATATGACGTCATTATGCTTTATGTTGTTAATGTCTTAATGTCTTTATGCCACCGATCTGCCAGTTTAGTTGGAAGCGGTAAATCACAATCTATATTGAGAGTTCTTGGAAAAGGATCTTGAATTGGACTGTGACTGGTGCCAGTAGTCCAAGCGGGTCAAAAATGTCTGATAACACTTGCCTTTTTGAGCTTTCTGTACATTTGCCTAACCTTATACCATATGTGAAGATGTCAGACTTTAGTTGCCAATGGATTCCCAATATCTTGACGGAGGAGGCCTCTCAATCAAACTTGTCGATAGAAGAAGCTTCTAAATGACCGATTCCGTCGGTATTGGACACCCATTTTCCAAGCTCTAGTCGCACTCTACTTAATAATTGGATAAGTTCATCTTTGTTAGGTTTTCCGTGTCGGCGAGTCGACTTACTTCATTTATATTTAGCCTCTTCGCAAATTGTACAGATAAATTGTCTATGGAAATCAGCAACCGTTCCTCAACACAAACAAATCCTACAAAGTTTTCTTCACCTTCCCTCATGGCAACTTAAACCAATTGTTATACATACGCATACACATACAGCTTTTGTGCGGTTGCGTCTGTGTGTATATGCGTTGGCTCTGCTGCTCGGCTGATTTCGAGCTATGACATAGTAGGCTTTTGGTAGCGTTCAGTTAAAAACCAGAGGGCCGGGGCTAACTTCGACCGCGTCAAAGTTTCTATACCCTTGCAACTGTTTTGGTAAGTCTTTCCTTACCTATTAGCCATCAATGTGGAAGAACGTTTGATCTAAAAAGGCTTATGTTTGCGAAAGAATGGCCTACAATCATTGGAAATAACGAAGATATTGATCAAAGTCACTGTTTTCCACCGATCGTTCCTATGGGAGCTATATGATATAGTCACCCGATCTTTATCAAATTCGACACAGTCATTAACAGATATATTAAATTAAGAAATGTTTAATTTGAAAGCAATCGCGTTAAAAGTAACGAAGTTATTTACAAAAGTCACTGTTTTCGCCCGATCGTTCCTATGGGAGCTATATAATAAAGTCACCCGATCTTGATCAAACTTGGGACAGTCATTAACAGATACACTAAACTAACAAATGTTTAATTTGAAAGCAATCGCGGTAAAAATAACGAAGTTATTTGTAAAAGTCAGCTATATGATATAGTCATCCGATCTTAATCAAATTTGGCACAGTAGTTTATAGGCGTAATAAACTCTCTAATATTAAGTTTCACGATAATATATATATATATATATATATATATATACTTTGTATGGTCGGAGATGCTTCGTTCTATGCGTTGCACACTTCTGACCAAAATTAATATACCCTTTTTGCAAGGGTATAAAAATAAAGTTTAAGATTAATAAGAACCAGAGGACCGGAGCTAACTCCAACCGTTCCGGAAATTGTATACCCTTGCAAGTTTAGCTTGTTAATCTTTCCTTCCTATAGCCGTCAAAATGGAAAACGTTTTATCTAAAAATACCTAATAGACGGTCTACAATCTTATCATGCCAAATAACGAAGTTATTGATGTTTTTCACCGATTGGTTCTATGGGAGCTATTTGATATAGTCACCCGATCTGGATTAAATTTAGTAAAGTCGTTATCTATGTTAAACTGATAAATCTTTAATTTTGAAGCAATAGCGTAGAGTAAAAGTAACGACGTAATTCATAAAAGTAACTGTTTTTGACCGATCGTTCCTATGGGAGCTATATGATATGGTCACCCGATCCTGATAAAATTAAGCACAGTCATTAATAGCTATGTAAAACTGAGAAATATAAATTTTTATGAAAATTGCGTAAAAAGCAAAAAAATTATTAACAAAAGTCACTGTTTTCGACCGATCGTTCCTATGGATCTATATGATATAGTCTCCCGATCTTCTTCACATTTGGCAGAGTCGTTTATAGGTGTAACAAACTAACCAATATTAAATTTAGGAAAGTCACTATTCGTGACTTTGCCGTTTGTTTGGGAGCTATATGATGTAGTGGTCCGATCCGGCTGAATCCGAGATATACAATCCCTGCAGTATATACAAGCCTACATGCAAAATGTAGCTCTTACGGTCTAGGAGGAGTTTGCGCTGATCCAGACGGACGGAAATGCCTCTTTCTCTGTTTTACAAACATCTGACCAATTTTATAACACCCCCTGCAAGGGCATAAAAATCGTTTATCTATAGAGGACTTAGAAAAGAATAGATTACACCATGTCCGACCGTCTGGATCAACACAAACTCCTCCTAGACCGTTGGAACTACAGAGTTGAAATTTTCAATGTAGGCTTGTATATACTGCATGTATCTCGGATTCAGCCGGATCAGACCACTATAAGTATCATATAGCTTCCATACAAACGGTAAATCACGAACAGTGACTTTCCTTAATAACTTTGTTTTCGTGAAATTTAATCTTGGTCAGTTTTTTACCTATAAACGATTGTGTCGAATTTGATCAAAATCGGGTGACTATATCATATAGCTCCCATAGAAACGATCGGTCGAAAACAGTGACTTTTGTCAATATCTTCGTTATTGCCTATGCTAAGATTGTAGGCCATTCTTTCGCCCCTCCCTCGGGTTTCTAAGTACCGTTGAACGTTTAACGAAGCGAAAATGAATGCCAAGTAAAGTGCACACTAATAACTGTAAATTTGCGAACATTTTGCCTATTATGTTTTGTCAGTTCTTTCTTTTGATAAAAAATGCCAGAAGCCAACAATTATTGCAGGGGCATAAGAATTTTGACATTGCGTGTGTTCGTTGTTTCTCTTTTGATTTAATAAATCCGTATACGTATTTTCCATTATCCGGTTTTTAAGTAAAATACGTATGACTTTGGTGAGCACTTTCTCAGAACTGTTCCGCTCTCATTATTTTATTTGACTCTCTCTATTCTTTTTGTAACAAGTGAGACAGCCTTCTCGCACTGTACCACTGCATATCAAATGTAAGAGTAAGATATAACTTAAAAATTAGTTGTAACAAAGAAAAGAGTAAGATATACTTAAGGCTAAACATATTGCACTGGGGGAAAGAGTAAGATATACTTAATACCAATACATATTCCTACAATTCGGCCATTTTGACCATAAGGATCACCCGATCCAAGTCTTATTTATGACGACTTTTGCTTCTCGTATTATACCTGTGTGCACTGTTTTTATTCCTAGTGTTTTTCAATTTACTTGTTTCTTTGTTTAATATACAGACTTTTTATATATAGTATATAGCTCGGAGACAGAGTAGTTAGAGAGTTAGACGCGAAAGACGCTTTATGAAATCAGAGAGTGAGGAATCTTTATCAGAGACCGGCACTCATATCCCCCCGGGGACGAACACGTTCGGCACCTCGTATGCGTGTAACCGAACTGCTGCCGAAGTCCTCACACAAAAATCTCAAGATCATGAGGGTGGATTTAGTTTTCCTCAGCATTTCGACGCAAGCAGATCTATGTCGCTTTGTTGAAAGAACACACATGAAAAAATTGATCGCTGTTTTGTTTTTTTCTATCTTTCTCTTGCATTAGATTATCTGCTCTACTAATTTTCTCGATTCTCATTTTGCGCAGTGTAAAGCAACATTCGCACACAAGCAAGTGCACACATACAACTTCATTTTTTTAGTGCTCTCTTTGTGCCGGGCCCTGATCTATATCAATAGTTATAACAGTGGTTGCAATACCACTGTTTCTTATGCTTTGGACACTGCGCCTACTACAACTCGGCCGTCCTGACTTTAAGATTGTCTTCAATCTCTGCTTTACTTTATTATTTTGACGAACTTTGTCATGTAATGTTAACATAAATTTAGAATTTGATTATTTTCTATAGCGACATATTTACAATTTAATTATATTGTTAAACCTAGTATCGATATATATGTATATACATATATATAGTTTGCTAACAATTTTCACCATTTACTTGTTTATCCAATGCCTCATGCTGAGCACTCCAGACGCCTTGGTAAGGATTGCGCGATAATTGAAATCCATCCACATCTCTTATTAAAAACCTGTAATTTTTCAAACTTTTTGCTATCATATACGGCTCTTTATTTTTCGGTATTAACTTCCTCGTTATTCCTGCGGTACTATCAAAATTGTTAACCATTATATAATCGCCTTCTTTATATTCCGGTGTAACTTTCTTTTTATTGTTATAGTATTTTTCATTATCGGCCTGAGCTAACCGTTGATTTAACTCTGCCAGTTTTCTAATATTTTCTACATTTCTGTCACTGACTTCATCTTATTTTGTCACTTCGTGTAACTTTTCTTTCAAATCATCACTAACCTCTCCTTTTTGTGCTAAACTAAAAAGCATCTCTGCAGGTAATTTTATGATGCTACGATGTTGTGTATTGTTTAACGAAAATTCTACTTTTCAATGACCACATCCCAATACAATCCATTCTCAGGTTCGGTGAGTTTTGCAATCATAGGTCCTAAACTTCTATTAATCCTTTTCACTTGTCCATTTGCTTGTGGCGATCCCGTAGCTATTTTTATAAGTTTTATATTCGCTTCTTTCATGAAATTTTCAAATTCTCCCGATGTAAAACAACTGCCTCGATCCAATATTATACACTTCGGTCTACTATATGATCGAAAAAAATCTCCTAATGCTTTAATGACTTCTTTCGTGTTTGTAGTTTTCGTGGTGTATTATCTAACAAATTTCGTAAATGAATCTACAACAACTAAAATATGCTTCTTTGATCTTCCTGAATCTACCGGTCCATAATGATCAATGTGAACTGTATCAAAGGGCTTATTTCCTTTCGGTATACTATGCAAGATACCATATTCTTTTCCTGTTTTCGGTGAATACGCTATACATTTCAAACAATTTTTATATGTTTTATTGTCTTCTTCTTCATACCCCTTTTTCCTCATCCAAAGCAAGCACCAGTTGTTGGCTTGTTACACTCGGCTGCTAGATGACCTACACAGTTATAATTATAGCAATTAAATTTAGGCTTTCTCCTTTGTGGAAACAATTGGCAGAGATACAGGTTTTTCCCGCTGCAGCATTATATTGACACGTCAGTGGAAATTGCGACAAAACTTAAAGTTTATGTACGCTTAAACAAAAGAGTTAGTCATGGGGGTGGGAACGTGAAGTTCTGGAAATCTGTCTCATACAATGGTGTGGGCGACTTGGTTCCTATTGACGGTTCTATGAACCAGGGTCAATATTTAAGAACCTTAAACGACTTTGCGTTCCCATCTGGCGACAGATTGATCGGCGAAGCATTTATCCTGCAGCATGACAATGCTGCTTGCCACAAGGCGAGAATGATAGCAACATTTTTGAGAGAGTTGGGATGGAAACACTGCATTGGCCATCCGAAAGTCCAGATTTAAATATTATTGAAAATGCGAAATAGAGCCGCCGATCTGACAAGGACAAGAATTGAAACGATCGCTGAGGTCACAAAAGTGTGGACAAAGATTCCATTAAAACATCTCTAAACCTTGGTGGATTCCGTCCCAAATTGCCTATAAATGGTCAAAAAAGCAAAAGGAGGGTATATTTTCCATTCATTTAAAATTTAAATTGTTTTTTTTTTTTACCATAATATTAAGTTTTGTTGATAAACATAGGCATGTCAAAATGTATATGCCACTATTGCATTTTTTTATTTTTAGTTATATGGAAAAAAAATTTAGAATCAATGTTAAACATGAAACAATTTTTTATTTATAATTTTCTACATTACAATGTAGCCTTAAAAAAAAATCAAGAGTTTATTGCTTTTGAAATAAGGAAAATAAACTATGGTAGTGCAATGCCACAATATATATGCCGATTAGTGTAATTAAAAGAATATTCTGTTGTTTTTTTTTTTCTAGTCGATTACTGTATTACTGTAATTAATAACTCGTTTTTTTAAATAAACTACAAAAAAACTGTATTTCCAATATCAATGGTATTGAAATTATTTAAGCTCTTAAGTCCGCATTGCATTCCCAAATTTTATCCACAATAGTACCCAATTTACAAATTTTTCACAAAATGGCCCTATTTTTATATTTACCCAAAAATAAGCTGATCCAATTTTCTCCGATCGAAAGAAACCGTAATAAGCGAATGCCCAAAAATCGGAAGGTTTTGTGAGGGATACTATCTGTAACACCACAGAAATTGCAATAGTAAACCACGAATTTGCAGATTATGTAGAGGCTTAACAAATTGAAACAAATAAAGACCAGGTAGAGCAGGAAATAAATGGAAACTCGAACATTTATGTTCCATACATCACCAATTTTGATGCACTTTCTTGGTGGGAAATGCACCAAAATCTTTTTTTCCTTTGTTGCACAAAAGAAGTTGTACAATTTTTTGTATACCGGCAAAGCAGCTCAGCTTCCAAAAAAACTTTTTGAAAATCGAAAATCAAATAACGAAATGACGATGTTTAATTGCTAAAAATTCAGAAAATATTAATAAAATAATGATTTTGCATTCAAACTTAAACTAAATAGATCTGTGTATAGGGCAATAGGCCCTGAGACTGTGAGAAAAGTATCCAGTGTCCACCAATACTCTTTGTGTGTTGCCTTTGATGTCAGATATTATAATTGCCGATGTTTATATACCCTTGCAGACCTTGGCCATTATATTTATACATGTTCCAAACTCTTTTTCTTTAACTCAATTCATCACTGCATAGAAAAAACATTCCAAAGTAGTAGGTTGGTTGCAGCGCTGCACAGTTGGGCCTCTGTTCGGATGTTTAATAAATTTTAATAATTACTAAAATCGTTATTGAACTAGAAGCGTTTAACTTTTAACTTTGGTGGAATAAGAAAGAAGAAGAACGCATGCATATTTGCCTGTGGCTTGTTTGTTATTAATTGATAACATTGCGTTACGCTGTTTTGCAAATACTACCTGTTTATATATATGCCTTTCTACAATGTTAAATTGCTAATTATCTGCTTTGGAAAAGCTGACAAGGCAGGTAAATGTTATTTAAGTTGATGACAAATTGGTCCTAGTTGCAGGTTTGTCCTTTTTTCCGTTTACCTAATTGCATGTAAATATTAAGTTTTTTAACTAATTAATACAAAAAGGAATACACCGATTTAGCCTTCTACCTAGTTAGTTCAAAAAATATAACATAAAGAGCTACTTATTTCTCTCGTTTGCGACAGTATATTTTTAACTTCATAATTGAAAACAGCTTAAATCCGGTCTGAATAGTATTTGTCAATATAATTCAAGGCAGTTTTATTCATTTGTGCAAGAATGTTGTAAAAGAATGAAAGGATTTTGAAATGGGATTGATGAAGGAGATGGGCGTTTCATTCGAAAACGCTAACACGGAGCTTAGGGTAAAAATCAAATATTCACACTATAAGTTAAGGCGAAAATGGATCGCAAGCAGCAGAAATCTGATGTGAATCTGACCTGTTGATTGCCGGCACCGGAGAGACGAACACGTTTGGCATTTGTTTCGTTTGGATTAATTTGTTGTTGTTGCTCAAAGTCACGGTAGCGTTCTCACGCTGCGGGCAGTCCGCATAAGTGGCGGATCCTATTACTGCACTTATGTGTATTTGTTATTGTATAAACATGGCAACAAAGTGTCGCTATGTTATGAGGTGTTACTCTTACTTTATGACTGCTTGGGTACGGTGTTTTAGTCCGATTCTAAGGACTTGAGAGGTTACTCGTAAAGCCTTCTCAGTTATTATACTTTTCTTTGGTCTTTTTCTCAGGACTTGTTTGCCACTTGCTGAGCTTTTAAGGTTACTCGTAAGGCCTTAAAAACTCTTTGGTTGATCACGACTTGTTGACTAAATGATCTCCTTGATTTGTGTTGCCTTTATATAGGCAGCTCCTACGGCCTCAGGAATTGATTGGTGTATTACCGCTATACAGCTGGTACTTTTCCATCGGACCTCTGCTTTCACCCACGCATTTACTTGTTGCTTTGCGTGGGAAAAGTCCGCAGCGAAATCCTTGGGCCGCATGTGTCCACTTTCTTTGTAGCTGCGCGCCCATCCATCTGTTGTCCTACCCTTTCTCCCTTGCACGCATAGCGTCTCTGTCGCTATGCTGGCTTCCGTCACTTTCTCTCATTGGCGGCGCCTTCCCATTGGCTGCCCAACTTCTCTCATCGATTTCATGACGCCTTATCTTCTCTGTCGACGCTGCCGACGCCCGTCGCTTCCCCTGATCCACCAGTCATACTAGCTTTGCTTTTTTTTCCATATGGGAACTTACACATACATATATCTTTACTACAATTAACTTAGTCTATTGTTTTATATTAATTAGTATTATTATTCTACCAAATACTAGTATCTGATTTAATAGTATCGTTATCGTTCTCTCATCGTAGTCATCGTATTCTCTTCCCGCTACTTCCCGCTTCACAAGTATAGCCGCCACTTGTGTTTGTTATGGGCGCAATGCACCCCCGGACCCATCTCGTGGGATTGCTTGGCCTCTACTTTTACTCTCTTTGAGCTTCGGTTTCGCACGATCTCATTACGCACGGCTCTGATCGTTTATACAATAGGGTTATTATTAGAGAACTGCAATGAGTAATAAATTTTACCGTGCACCCAATCATTGAGTTTGATTTTGTGTGATGCGGTCCTATGTATTGAGTGAATGAGCTGTGTCGGTTTAAATCAAACGCTCACAAGAGTATTGCTAGTAGTTCATTCTGTATGACCGCATATTTTCCTACAACTTGATTGAGCGGAACGAATCTTTTGCTTAGGCAAATGGGAGTGACCGAAGATTATTTATGTTTGTACATCTTAAATACATACATACATACACTCACAATGAAAATAATAGGCACAACCCTTTAACTTTATTGAATTTAGATTAGCAGATACATACATACTGTCACTCATCGAAGTCGGACGTGTTTTTTTTGCGCTCTCGCTTAATTTTTGTGTTTCATTCTTTCGTGAAGCTAGTTTATAATATTCAATTTAAATTGCCTTCTAATTAAGCTAACTAACTAATTCTTAATAAATCGGGCTGCGATTCGTGTCGTGGTTTGGAGCTCGAGATGCGAAGTTTTATGAAACGGACTGGGGAAGCATTTAAAACCCTGTCAGCTGGCGTTCATAAGCTCCAAGAGGATCTTTTGGCGATGGAGGTTCAATTCAGAACTTCTAAACTTTTGATTGAATCTCCGACGCGAAAGAGGGCCAGGTTTCAGGGCGCGTCCCTCAGTCCGTCGGCACATTCGTCTCTACCAGTTGAACCTATGTCACCAAATGTACAGCAGCTGATGTCGTTTAGGAGTCCGGCTTTGGCAGGTGTGGAGTCTCTTCCCATTTCCCCTGGAGACAGTATCCCACCTACTAACACGATATCGGTTGTAGTTTCCGAACCGTCCGGGCAAACATCCGTTTCCAGGAATATTGCCAATAAAGTAGTTACAAGAGGAGCTAGTAAAGTGCTGGCTGCTTCAGCTGTTTCTGCGTCTGCTGTAGCCGCTACTGCTGTGCCTAGTATTCCTAGTTCCCTTGTTGTAGTTCCACCCAAAAAACTAATTTTTATTTCGAGGCTTGATCCCAACACTACTTGTTTAAGAATAAACATCGCGTTCATCTGAAATGGCTTCACCAAATCAGATTGAACAAAGAAATAAACAAAAATAGCTGATACAGATTCATGGCTCAAAAACCAAACCAAACATGCGTCCACACTCTGTGGAAAAGCACTTAAGATTTAACAACGGCGCAATATCAAGTCGCCAATGCTGTGCATGATATAAACAAGCATTAATATAAACATTAGAGTAAGCATTTTTAAGAACAATTGTCGCCTCTTAGAGTCTAAGAATTCTTTGATGTACACAAGACGTTTGTTAATAAAGTCAGTTCTTATTTTGAATTCAACAGATGAAGATGGTGTTTTAGTTTGCGGTGCTAAAATCCTCTTCATTTTGGTCCTTCGAGAAAAAAAAGGAACTCTGTAGTTTTCCCCCACCAGTAGTAAGAGACTCAGAGAATGAATCAGCTCCTTAAAGTCTGAATTCTTCTGATAAGATCAGCTAAAGGTAGCAAAATAAATTAACTCTTGTTTTCCCCACCAGTGGTAAGAGACAGAGTATAAAATAAAAGCAAAATATTATTGCTTAATAAATTAAAAGTGCGTGCGTTCGAATTTAAAGGCAGTTTGGCTAGCGGAGCAACTGTAGTAATTTCGGCGGCGGAGTGGTTTTGTGTGTGGCGTAATCGAAGCCCAATAAAAAAAAAAGTGCGTGCGACCGAATATATAAAGGCAGTTTTGGCTAGTCGAGCAACTGCAATAATTTCGGCGGCGTTAAAAAAAAAAAGAACAATATAAAGTTCGTGTGTGGCGTATTCGAAGCCCTAATATCGAAAAAAAAAAAAAACATCCTCGCCTATATATACACTATAGGCGGTTACAAGTCGACTGGCAACAAGAAGCAGATTAACGAAGCATTTGCAAGGCAACAGGATAGTTGCAAAGAAGAGGCTACTGAAGAACAAGGAAATCTGGTGCACTGACCGGCACCGGTACCGCCTGAGCCCATAGGCCCTGGACATCAGCAGCTGACAACGAGCGTGAAAGGCAGGCCGTCTTTTACGCCTTCGAGGGAGCATCAGCGTGCCAAACGGCGACGACCAGCTGATGCGGGAAAAACAAAAAAAGCAGTTGCAGCAACCGAGATTGAAGTGAACCGATAGCGCTACAAAGAGCGCCCAACAAAAATTAATAATAAAACTGTGCGCTGCGTCGCATAATTTTTTTAATGCACTGCGATGCATATTTTTTTTCTATAAATTATAAAACAAACTATGTAAAATTGTGCGGCATTAAAGCTGTTCAATTAGAGTGTGGCCTGAAAACCACACGCAAAACTAGGCAGGGATATATGTAAAAAAAAAAAAAAGTAATATACATTCATTTATCCTATAAGACAAAAATGTTCACTAATAAGGCTGCAAAAGTGTTGGAGAAGCAGGCAGAGTTACATACCAGGTTAAGGCAGTTAGAAGCACTAGATCCTAGAAGCATAACTGGCAAAGTTGTAGAGGAAGTAAAAGAGATAAGGAATCAATGGATACCTAATAACAAAAAATTGATCCAGTCTGCTCCAAATTTCGAGCATGATTATTTCAGAAATAAAATACATGAAGATGCTTTAACGATAGTTGCCAAAATTATAGCCATAGGAGAGTCAGAAAAACCAGGCACTAGTAAGTCGGTGTGCGTTGAAGCGGAGGCAAACATGTCAGAGATAGTTGATGATAGCATAGGAGAGTCGCCCGGGAATGCGACCTCCAGTAATGAAAACTCTAAGGTTAACCAGGAGATAATTATGGATAGAGTCCGACAGCTCCAGGAATATTTGGAGGTAGTAGAGTTGAAGTCAACAGGCAATGAGGCATGGATATTATATATTAATAAAATTAACTATTTGTGGGAGAAAGTACAGGCATGTCAAGTATTAACAAGTGATGCAAAATTAAAGAATATTATGGATGATTTACAATTTGATGTCCAAAATATATTGTCAATGCTAGAAATGAAAATGAATAATAGGGAAAATTGTAAGAGTGAGAATATTACGGTGAGAGGCGAATTACCGGTGTTGCCAAAGATTCAGGTACCCACATTTTCTGGAGAGGCTAGAGAATGGGACCTGTTTGTGGAGTTATTTACAGAATTAATTGAAAAAAGAGAAGATTTAAGTCTTGCGCTTAAGTTTAATTATTTAAAATCCGCGTTAAAAGGCGAAGCAAGGAGCATGGTAGCTCATCTATTGTCAGGTTCAGCTGACAATTATAGTGCCGCTTGGGAACTATTAACCAAGCGGTATGAAAATAATCGCAGGGTATTTTCCGAGCAGTTAAATCGGATCGTTGATTTACCGATGATCAACAATGAATCCGCAAAAAGTGTAAAAGGAGTGATTGACATAATTAATGAGTCAATACACTTAATTAAAATTAAAGCAAACTTGTCCGATGAAGTTGACCTGATATTCGCTCAACACATACTTCGAAAATTTGACAGAGATACTCTACAATTATATGAGAGTCAAATTAGAAAATCTAGGCAGATACAATTGCTATCTGATGTCATGGAATACTTGGAGCAAAGATATTGTTCACTAAGTGCCATGAGCAAAGAAGAGAAAAAACCGTTACAGAAAACGTCGAATTCGGTGTTCGAAGATAATTGTCCGATTTGCAAAGTTGCAGGGCATAAGGCGTATAAGTGCTATAAATTTAAAGGTTTGACACCCATGGAAAGGTATGAAATGGCCAAAGAAGTACAGATTTGCACAAGATGCTTGAACCATTCAAGCAATAAAGTATGCACAAATGAAATGGTCTGTTCCCTGTGTAGTAAGGGACACCATACCTTACTCCATTTTGAAGAAAAACAGGAGAGAGTTAATACTTGTGTAACGGCACAATCAACACTGTTGGCTACAGCTCTAATACAAGTAAAAAATGTAAATGGAGGATATAAGACTCTAAGAGCCCTTATTGATAGTGGCTCACAGAGTACCATTTTGTCTGAAAAGGCGGCTCAAATACTAAATTTACATAAAATTAAACAATATACAGAAATAAGTGGCGTGTCGTCAATAAAATCCACAAAATCAAAATATAAAGTAAAAATAGATGTGAAGACGCGGAATCCACGGGATAAACTTCATAAGGTTGAGGCAATTGTATTGCCAAAGTTAATGAAAGCTCTTCCGTTAAAAAAAGCAAATGTGGATATGTCAAAATGGCAATCCTACGTACTTGCTGATCCTACCTTTAATAAACCTGGTAAGGTTGATATAATAATGGGGGTAAACGTACATACCCAAATCATAAAAGAAGGAGTTACAAAGATTGATGGCCTACTAGGTCAAAATACTCAATTTGGTTGGATCGTCTCGGGATGCAACAAATCAAAAAGTAATAAATCTGTAGTGGCAACAACAATAGATGTCACAGGTTTAAAAAAGCGTTGGGAAAAGAAGAAGAATGGTTGTAGTGAGGATAAATACAAGACAATTCAAAACAAACTCAACCACAAAACTCAAGAAACAAGTCCGCATTTGACTCCCCGGCAGGACCTCACCTTAGAGGTAAGATAAAAGCTGAGGTAAAAGAAATAGTTTTTCAAAGTAATAAAGAAACAAGTTTTTGTCCCCCGGCAGAACCTCAGTTTGGAGGTAAAGTAAAATCTGGGGAAGAAAAAGTATATATCCCAGAGCCAGTACAAAATGAAAATATTCAGATGGCAATGGTTAAATTAAATAATGATCATCTTAAAAATAGTGACAAAATAGATTCCGGTAACAAATTGTCCGAGTCTATAGTACAAAAAAGGCAGATATTGCAAAATGTTCATAAAGGGGCAACATTTAAACAGAATAAACGCTCAAAGTTCAGCTATCAGCGAAATGTCAAAACGGTGGAGCAAAAGCCGAGAGGTAGAAGTTGTTGGTCTTCAAAGTCTCCACCGTATAAAAAGGCTAGAAGTCAACACAGTAATACAGATCAGGAGTGGGTAGATATCCCGAAACCAAAATTGTTAAGCATCGGGCGATATTAGTAAACAAATTCGGTAAATCATACAAAATAATCGGAAGTCAGTTTATAAGAAGGATAACATTGATTTGCTAGGGTTAACTTCTCTCATGTAGCTCGTCATGCTTCTTTAAAAAGAGTTATCTTACTAATGACAATATTAAAATTAATTTGTATAAGACAACTAACTATTTAAATCAAAAACCAAAACGTCACATTTGGCGGCCCTTTGGCAGAATGTTTAAGAATAAACATCGCGTTCATCTGAAATGGCTTCACCAAATCAGATTGAACAAAGAAATAAACAAAAATAGCTGATACAGATTCATGGCTCAAAAACCAAACCAAACATGCGTCCACACTCTGTGGAAAAGCACTTAAGATTTAACAACGGCGCAATATCAAGTCGCCAATGCTGTGCATGATATAAACAAGCATTAATATAAACATTAGAGTAAGCATTTTTAAGAACAATTGTCGCCTCTTAGAGTCTAAGAATTCTTTGATGTACACAAGACGTTTGTTAATAAAGTCAGTTCTTATTTTGAATTCAACAGATGAAGATGGTGTTTTAGTTTGCGGTGCTAAAATCCTCTTCACTACTTCTGAAGAAGTCATAACCTACAGCCAGGGTAAAGTTCAAGCACCAAACATTGCGGTGGAAAAGTTTCGTTTTTCATATACTCGGGACATTTCGTCCTTTAAAATAGGTGTCTCCCCAGATCTTTTTGGCCAAATATGTCATAAAGATTTTTGGCCGGAACACCTTGTTGTAAAAGAGTATACAATAAAAAAGAAGAATCGGCCTCCGATTAGTTTGCTATCTGCCTCTGTGAATAACGTTCCTTCCGGCTCGTCTGCACCTGTTGGCGAGTCAAAAAACTAATTTCGTTCCTAACTCTGGCCTATCAGAACGTACGGGGACTAAAGACTAAACTGTCTAGACTCTATGTAGATAGTATAGCTTTTAACTTTCATATTCTTGCCTTTACTGAGACTTGGCTGAAGCCTGATATTGCCGGCAGGCTGCGTATTAAGGTTTTGCGCGGAGGCCCTATGTAAGCCAATACTTAAGTTGTTTACACTGTCCGTCACATCTTCCGCCTTCCCGCCTATCTGGAAGGAATCATATATTATTCCTCTTCATAAAAAGGGGAAGAAATTGTCTGCCATACCCAAAGCATTTGAGAAAATAATAACATCTCAATTGCAGCATTTTTGTAGCTCAATCATTTCGTCATCCCAACATGGGTTTAAAAAACGTAGATCGACAACTACTAACTTATTAGAATTTACGTCTCACTCAATCAAAGGGTTCAAGACTTCTGTGCAAACTGACTTCATTTATACTGACTTCAGCAAGGCCTTTGACTCTGTTAATCACACTCTGCTTTTATATAAATTAAACGCACTTGGCATACCCAGCCTTTTGCTAGATTGGATTCTTCAATATCTTTCTAAGCATACACAAAAGGTCCTTTTAAGTCTTCATTTTCTAAGACCATCCAAGTGACCTCTGGAGTACCTCAGGGTAGTCATTTGGGTCCATTGCTATTCACTCTTTTTATAAATGATCTTCCATTGGTAGTGTCACATTCTCGGGTGCTTATGTACGCGGATGATGTCAAGCTTTACCTCAGTTTTAAAGACATATCATCTTCTAGCCTACTTCAATCGGATCTTAATGATCTTCAGAGTTGGTGTGAAACAAACCTATTAAACCTTAACGGCTCTAAATGTAAAGTTATGTCTTTTTATAGATGCACTCCATACTTAGCAACTTATTATCTTAACGACACTGCCTTAGAGCGGTTAAATATTATCCATGACTTAGGTTTTCTTATGGACCATAAATTAACTTTTAATCCTCATATTTCTGCTACAGTTAGTAAAGCCATGAATATTCTTGGGTTTGTGAAACGATGGTCGAAAATTCTGTATACTTCTTTAATCCGTCCTATCTTAGAGTACGGATCTTGCATATGGTCACCTCAATATGAGACGCACCAAAGTAAAATTGAATCGGTTCAAAAGCAATTTCTGCTTTTTGCTCTTCGCGGTCTAAATTGGGATCGCAATGTCAAACCTATCTGTACCCCGTAGACCTACTAGAAATTTTATTCCTCTATCCTTCAAACACTGTAGTTCTAACTATTCTTTGCATGAACCTTTTCGAGTCCTATGTTCTGATTACAATCTTCTGTATCCCGTAATCAGATCAGAAGCCTCTCTTTCCCTTGTGAAAACTTCTATTTTAGCACATTTAGCTCGTAATTAGCTGTAGTTAATCATATTTTTAATTGTTTGTCCGTTTTATTTGTATTTGTCCACGCGATCGTGCCGTCCGATATGCGGCTGCGCCCCACGGTCGGTCGGGCGGGAGTTGGACAGCGCTCTGCTTGGGCTCGCGCGAAACAGGCCATGTCCTGGTGTCGTATGGGCCACTTGAACGTACTTCGCATTGTACGCGTCAACGTCCAGACAATATAAAAAAAAAAAAAAACAAAGAGAGACAGCTCCCGATAATATGGGACGAGACACCAGTTTTGACTCCAAGTCTCCAATATATTTTAGGTTCTCATTGCTTAAACTTAAGAGAATCGGGAGACTGAGGCCCTTTTGGTGGTCGGTAATGTTTACAAGTGACAATGCCGCTGAGCTAGAAGTACCCTTAAAAATTCCATTGCAATTCTTGTAAACGGTTCCGTTCTGAAGGTGACAAGATAAGTCTCATTCACAGTAAGTTCCCTTTCATCATTCTCACGAATCGACATTGTCACGTCGTTTATTATCAGGATGCCTTCGTCTACAATTGTTAAGGCATTCAAATGGCTTGGCTGAGTCTCGCAGTGCGCCGTGCCTCCAGAATACAGCTGCTTCGCACATGTCTCTGTCAGAAACAGTTGACAGAATGGAGTATAGACGGCCTTGTTGCAATTTGCCAATACAATATTTATTTTAGCCAGTGAGATTGATGGTATGATATTCTGTAATTCTGATATGATTATTCTATTTCTAGATAGTAAAATTTCAAAAATTATTTACCTAGGTATTAAGGCTCCTAGCATGCCTATGGTGAATGAATAGGGATTCCGGAGAGAAGGAAAATAACCCAATCTTGATTCGTTGAATTCAAAATATGAACTGATTTTATTAACAAAAGTATGGAGTTTATATAGGGAATCTTAGGCTCTAGGAGGTAACAATTGTTCTTAAAATATCTTATTCTAATGAGACTCAAACCCAAGATTTCGGGGCTTGAAAATTATTATTATTTTGGGCACGCCTTCGGCCACTTGACATCCTGCCGTTGTGATCTTTTGGGTTAGTTTAGAATTACAAGTGTTTTTCTACAATGTGTGTGGCTGATTGTAATTCTAGTCATATGCTAGATTAGTTGTTTGTGACAAAAGTACAGTTGTATTATAATTTCTTTAGTGCATCTGATTTGGTGAAGCCGCTTCAGATGAACACGTTGTTTATTCTTAAACATTCTGCAAAGGGGCGCCAAATGTGACGTTTTGGACTTTAGTTTTATTAAGTTGTCTTAAACAAATTATTATTATTAATGTTCAATGAAAGACGTTAGTGTTTCTTGAAGTTATTAAATGTTTATTTATTTATATATAAACTAGGCACCAGCACATAAACCAGTGACTAAAGGTTGTCGCAACCAACACATAAATTGGGTGGACTTCGGAGTGAGATTACAAAGGTAGAGATGGGGGCCAAAGACACAGCGATGCACACCCCATGTAGCTACAATTGGTATCTGATCTTACTAAGAATAATGCATTTCTTTTATAGTACAAAATAGAGAGCTCACCAGTGCATAGTTCGACATAGTGTTTAGGTCAGCAAAATACGCTTTATTATAATCGCTAACCATAACAGCTTGATTAACTAGGTCTTTATTGTTTACAGCTGACCATATCAAACCTACTTATGACTGATGAGCCATCGCTATCTATAATCGGGTTACATCCTTATATTAACATACATTTCCATTTGTTCTATATTAAATATAATTGTCTTAATGTTATCTTATTTTATATAATCTAAACACCAACATACTCCCGGCCGTTGAACACCTGTTCAACGTTATCCAACGTTGAATGCAAAATTGCTGGGGGCTGGGTTTACTGCAGCAGGAGTCGGTATGGGATTCACGAACTCCTCACTTTTCTTTTTTTTTTTATTCCGTATACCATCACGAGAACCAATGGTATTGTTAGCGCTACGTAGGAGACGATAACATGGTGTGTCGGCTGGCTGGGGTCTTCTGGTAACTTCCAGTTTAGCTTACTTTCCAGTTTTCCGGGTCGAGGGTTAAAAATCCAGTTTTCTTGACAGTGACACCTTTTATATTATCGTCACAGGTCACTGCGAGTTCAATTGGTCTGGTGGTCTCAAAAATCCACTGATTTTTGAGATACATGTCGTACCACACGAATGCCTTTTTTTGTTCTAGTCGATGATTTTGTGTTTTTGAATAGCTGGAACTCAAAGTTGCTATCAGCCGTAAACGTCGTTTGTTTATCAAAACAAATGTATTGCTCGTTGTTGAGATGATGGCATTGTTGTATTGATTTTGTTCTTTGTTGACAGCAATAATGGGAATTTTAATGTTCATGATTATAATCCCATGAGTTACAATTGCTGGAATGGGTATCACGTTATACAGTTGCACTGCCTGCGTTGCCACCAATAGAAATGTGACTTTAAATATAACATGATTGTTTGCGTTGTTCGGTGCCTTCATTAAGCCATATAATTGCAAGACGTCGTTATCTGGAACTGGCAAATCCAAACCAAACGGAAGATGTCTCTAAAGTTGGTTTAGATGTTCCCGAAGCTGGCCTGGTGATAGTAGTAACGGGCTTATTTTGCTATGATGGGCATCTGTAAATACTCGGGAAATTTCGGTTTGAATTCGTTGCAAATTCCCTGCAGTCACTGTCATCTGAGTAGTTAGCGTGATATACCATTGCAACGCCTTTACCGCATTGTTCTGGACCTTGGTTATGTCGTTCATTTGTTGTTTCATTAGCTTCATCTGATTTTCAATTGTGGCATCGTCTTGCTTAATGATATTTATCGATGAGTCAATGACAGATGTCTAGTTTTGCAGCAAATTCAATAAGTAGTCTTCATTTGATTTAACCTTTCGTATCGTGCCTGACATCTCTGTTGCATACTTGGAGTCCAGCACACCAAATAAACCGTTGGCAATGTTCCCAATTATATCTAATGGTGATCGTCGTTGGCGTTCTATGTGAAGGAGATCGTTTCCTGACCTAAGCTCTGAGTTGACATGCTCGAAATGTCTCTGCATTGCGGTGCAAGCCTCTGGAACCTTCATTAACACGCATATTTCTCCAACCTTTACTACTCCGTCTGAAAATGTTATCAGATCGGCCCAATATGGTTCGAGATCGTAATATGACACAATAGTCCAGTCAGACATTGCCATCCGTCCTGTGCCAATACTTTCATGGTATATGCCTGGTTTGGGGTTGAATCGAGTTATGTTATTCCTTTGAGCAAATGCTATAGGTAATGGTGGGTTTTTTTTTTTGGAAGTCGTTGCACTAATTCCCATTGTTCTGGAATCGATCGTTGTGTTACTGGCTCTGCATCTGGTTGGGCTACTAATGGTTCTCCGATTAATAGATGGCCTGGGATCGTCTGAGTTTGGCGTTATTGGACGAGAGTTCAGCATTGCTTCAACATTGACAATGATGGTAGACAGTTGTTCAAACGTTAAGTTTGCTGTCGATACGTTTTTCAACAGTAAATGCTTAGCGGACTTTACCGCAGCTTCCCATAATCCTCCGAAATGTGGAGACCATGGTGGTATGAATTTAAATTGCACTTCCTTTTTGGTTGTATTGTATGGGTCAGTTCCTTTAGTTAATTGTTTGCTCCAACAAAGTTTGTTGCATTATCGTAGTATAATGCCTGGCACCTTCCTCTGCGCCCAATGAAGCCCTGAAGCGCACCCACAAATGAGGAGGTGGACAGGTCTCCGACCAACTTCAAGTGTACTGCCTTGGTTGCAAAGCATACAAATACTGCAATGTAAGCTTTGTCGGGACGTTTTCCTCGAACTTTATGATAGATCCAGAATGGTCCACAATAGTCTACTCTGTCGTTGAGAAAGGGTCTATTCTGAGATACCCGGTGCCCATGACTAGTTTAAAGAACTGAGGCCGGTACTTGGTGCATGCTACGCAGCCCTGGATCACAATTCGGATCGTCGGTTTTACCTTAATGATGTGGTGCTTTTGCCGAGCTATCCCGCGTAGTGCCTCATGTCCACAATGAAGATTCTGTTCATGAAGTTTCCGTAGTATCACTTTTACCACCGGATCATTATACGGCAAGAGATATGGTTTTTTTGTTACCGTTGATACTGGTGCTTGTTGTAGCCGAATTGCTAGTCGTATGATTGAATGTTCATTCAGTAATAGTGGCAATGTTGCCACCGTGCTTTTGCGATCCAGCGGTTGATCAGATCGTTTCTTTAAGTGCCGTAATTCAAAGGCAAATCCTGTTTCTTGAATTTGCTTGATGATTATTCTTCGTGCTTGGTCCAACTCTTCCAACTCTAACTGAGTTGTTGGTTTCTTATTCTGCTTGTGACAAAAGCGTAGCACATACACCACTATTCGCTGTAGCCAGTAAAATAAATTTCTGTGATTCACCGTATATATACATTCACTCGTGTTTTTTGCAGTGGCAGCCGCTGAATGCCTTGCTACCTTGGTTTTCTTCTCAGCGATATCCTTGTCTGAGGGCTTAAATGGTGCTGGCTATCCACGTTGTGGTCCATGCAAAAATAGTGGTCCTAGTACCATAAGCTGGGCTGCTGCTGATATGCTTCGAGATAGAACATCAGCTGCGTTGAGCGCTGATGACACATGACGCCATTGCCTTGGATTTGATACTGTATGCATGTATTTTGGTCAACCGATTAGCCACAAACGTGTGGAAATGTGATGACCATAAGTTAATCCAAGAGAGTACTACTGTTGAGTCTGACCAGAGAAATAATTCAACACTTTCTGATCCTAATTGGAGATCCTGTCGAACTCTATCTGGTGAGTTCAGCTCCAAGCACAGCTGGCCGGGACAGTGTAGTTTCCAGCCGGGCGTACAATTTGTCTATTTTTATAGGTTGAGGCAACTCCTCGCCTTTTCTGATGCACAACAAATGTATGCAGTTCCTTTGTAGTGGGGACCTTGCCATCAAAAATATTCCTTGGAATTTTCATGTGGTTTAATGCCTGTACATCCTCTCTTAAGCTTCCCATTGCTTTTCCAAATACGGCGGCAGGTCATCATCCATCTCAATTCGTTCGGTGGCAACATGTTAAAGAAACATTTTCGTTCTTACCACTACCGGTGCGAACAGCCCTATAGGATCGAAGAATTGACCGACTTCAGATAACACCACTCGTCTGGTTATTCCTTTTGTATGCTTTTGAGCCTTTCCACATAATTGGTCTTCTTTGGGTGCCCATATGATTCCCAATGTTTTCACACTTGTTTGTTCCACTGTGTCACCGAGATTAATGTCAGCAATCGTATCTTTCATTGGAATTTCCTTTAGAATTTAACCCCCTTTTAAAACCCATTTTTTTAAAATAAAAACCTTTAGTTTTAAAAATTATAAAAAATTTTTTTTTTTTAGGGGTAAAAAAAAACCCCAATCATCAACATAAAAGTCATTTTTTAATGCTAATGCTCCAGCCGACAATTTTTCCATGTTTTTTAGTGCCAAATATTCCAGACACTTCTTAATATGGTGATGTGGTTCCATAAGTTACCGTTTTTAAACGATAAAACTTTAGTTATTGACTTGGATCCTCTCTCCACACAATCATCTGATTGAATTGATACGCAGGGTTTATGCAAACTTTTCGATACATTTTTTCAATATCCGCAGTGAACACATATTTGTGTGTCCTGAACCGCAGAAGAATTGAGAAGAGGTGACTTTGTACAACTGGTCAAGGATATAAATATCGTTCAGTTTTCCTGATAAGTTTTGCATGATGCATCAAACACCACTCTTAGCTTGGTGGTGGTACTTTCTGATTTTAGTACACTAGTGCGGTATAAAGTAATGGTTCTTGGGAATTTGTTCTACCATTACCTGCTTCATATGTCCAAGCTGTTCATATTTTGACATAAATTTTACATACTCTTTTTTATGTCAGGGCTCATTCGCCCTCTAACGACATGAATCTTCTTATGGCTACTTCCCGAGATTCTCCAAGAGATGACGCCTCTTCAGCAAATGGAAGCTTTACAATTAGTCGATTGTCCGCCGCCGTGTGTAGGTTATCGAGGAAGAATTTTTCACAATACTCTTCCTCCGGACTCCTGTACTTTTTTATTGGCTCTAGTGTGTCTAGCTGCCAGAATCTTTCCAGTGATTCCTCTGGATTTCGTCATGCCTACCATACATGTGATTGCAGCTGACGTTGACATATTAGTTCTGCCAGCAACAATCCATCCAAACTCTGAATTTTGTAATGTTGGACGGTTTCGATTGCCCCGTCTCCTTTCTGGTAGCAGTATAGCATAGTGATCATCAGCTCCCAACAGCATATCAATTTTTCCGGGTTTATCAAATGTTGGGTCCGCTAATTGAATGTTGTCTGGTAATGTGACTTTCTGCGTTATTTGTTTTGTGGGTTGGTCACCTATTATGTGTGGCAATACAAATGCCTCAACTAGCATCAACTTGTTGAATCTTGACCTTACAACCAAGCTTACTCGCGCCTTGCTTATCTGTGGTTGACCACCCACTCCATTTATATGCACATGAGTCTCGTTAATTTTTAACGATAACTTCTTTACCAGTCTCTCTGAAACGAGATTTACTTGAGAGCCGCTATCCAGGAGTGCTCGAAATTCTCCTTTCCTTTCATTGATCCCCTTTACCACTACCTTGGCCGTTGCCAACAGGGTGTATTTTCTGCCAATTCCATACGCAGAAGCTGCAGAAGCAGATGTAGCAATTTGGTTGCCTGTTTCTAAATGCAACATTGTGTTATGTTTTTTATCGCATTTAAAGCATCCCCTCCAAGAGCAATTTTTTGCCATATGGTCCGGATTGAAGCAATTGACACACAATTTGTGTCTCTGCACCCAATTAAGCCGCTCTGCTGCGGATTTGATTTTGAACTTTTCACATTGGAAGAGTTTGTGCTTTGCTCTTTCGCAGAACGCACACAGGGTACTGTTTGTCGCAGATGCTGTTGCGCATGTCTTCCTTGGACTTGGTTTCTCAATGCTGCGATTTTCGTTTCTCGGTTTCCCAATCGCCTCTAATGTTAGGAAGCGCTGTTCCAAGAAGGATAAGAAGTCCTTTACTTCCTGCAGATCCCTTGTGTTGGAAAAAGATTGCTCATATAGTGCGATGTTGAATCTATCCAATTTCTTGTCATATGAAACATTATGACAGCATCTGACGATTCCATATTGACGCCGACATTTTTTAAGGCTTGCAATGATTCAAAAATGTTATCATGCAAATTCTTTATAGAAGCTGCGTCATTTCCCACATTTGGGTGATCAAACAGCTTTGCCAGTATGGCTGTTACTAGAACTCGTTTGTTATTAAAACGTTCCTGCAACACTGACCAAGCAGTGTTGTAATTGGCTTCTGTTAATTCCAGGTGCCGTATTAATCTCTCTGCTTCTCCAGAAAGGTTTGATTTTAGGTACCACATTTTCTCTATCGTGGATACATTTGACTCATGAACCACCTTTTTATAGATGTCATGAAATTGTTGCCATTTCAGATAATCCCCATCAAATTTTGGAATGGGAATTTTGGATAGTTGCAATGATTGTATCGATTGCAATACAGGTGGTGATTGTATTACTACATTTTCTGCTGGTGCCACACAGAATTTCAGCATTGTATTTTCTGCGGCCACAAACGTAGCTATATTATATCCGGCTTCGGTCGGATTTTCAGCTAGCCGATGAATCTCATAATGGATTTCTTCAATTTGCATCCATAATTTGTCGACTACCGATTTGTAAGTCATTTTTTCTTCAGGCACAATTTGTCTTAATGTCCTGGACAATGACTCCAGCAGAGCACTTTGCTTACGAACCAGTGGTTTGACCATGACTCGCTCTTCCTCTCGTTGGCGAGCTTGTCTCTCTAGCTTTATTTTTGCCAAATGGTCCTTCCAATCTTCCACTATATTAGATACAACCGTCTTCATTTCGCTCAAATAGTCCGTTACAAAGTAGTCATCTTCAGTTGGCACGTTATTTAATTTGTCCATCAACTCCTGATGACTTTTCTCGAAGTTCTCCCACATGTATTCCAGGAGCTCAAGTTTCTCGTCGAAATAAGATGGCTTCGTTTTCCTGGCGAAAGAATCTTTTTGGCTATTCCGAATAAAGGCCTGGATTGCCTCTCCTCGTTCTGTCTGCTGTTTATAAAAATCCTCCATGTTCTTTTATATTCTTATGTAATTGCTTATCTGTACTAGAACTTGACCCGATGGGAGTTTATTTATTTTGTCAAAGACAGGGAACGCTCCGACTCGTTCCTAAAATTGGTCAAGTGTAGCACAAATAAGAATAAGAAATAAATCGAAGTTGCCTTTTGAATAGTGTTTTAATAATAGTTTTATTTTTATTTCCAATATACCTATTCTTTTACACTGATAACTGCCACGACAGTGAAACCACTTTTTGGAGTTTCTTTTCTTTGTTTAAAAAAAAAATTGCTGATCAATGCCAAAATCTATACTCGAGCTTACTACCTGGGTTACTGACCGAGTTAACTAGGTCAGATATTGCTGACGCCAGGGAATGCAACAGAGTTGAGTTGATCAAACTTTATTTTATACAAAAATAACTTTTTATGATTTGATTCAAAATGATTTATGATTTGGTCGCCTCGTTGACACAAATCGTTGTTAAATGATTTTTATAAGGTGATCGCTTAGTTGATCAACTTTTATTAAATGGGTATGCACTGCTACCCCGTTGCGGAAACCAACTCCTAGTTTTCCAGTAAATCTTTTTTATTCGCCAAGGTGGCTACGCAATGATTGCCAAGTTAATCAATTGCGATGTTTTTAGTCGGGACCCCAGATTGATGTGAGATGTTCATCAATTTGTGCCCTCGCTTAGGATTGTCGTGTCCAAAGCGTGCAAAGAAAGTAGTCGCCTAGTTGACCAGTTTCCTTTTTGTTGAGAGATTGGTCGCCTGAGTTGACCAAATGTTCTCGCTTGATGACGGTTTCACCAAGTCTGTTATTCTTTTAACTTGGAGCCGCCAATGTCGGGGTCACCAAAATGTTCAATGAAAAACGTTAGTGTTTCTTGAAGTTATTAAATGTTTATTTATTTATATATATATCTAGGCACTAGCACATAAACCAGTGACAATTTTTGGAGTTTCTTTTCTTTGTTTAAAAAAATGCTGATCAATGCCAAAATCTATACTCGTGCGTACTACCTGGGTTACTGACCGAGTTAACAAGGTCAAATATTGCTGACGCCAGGGAATGCAACAGAGTTGAGTTGATCAAAATTTATTTTATACAAAAATAACTTTTTATGATTTGGTCGCCTCGTTGACACAAATCGTTGTTAAATGTTTTTTATAAGATGATCGCCTAGTTGATCAACTCAATTCAATGGGTATGCACTGCTACCCCGTTGCGGAAACCAACTCCTAGTTTTCCAGTAAATCTTTTTTATTCGCCAAGGTGGCTACGCAATGATTGCCAAGTTAATCAATTGCGATGTTTTTAGTCGGGACCCCAGATTGATGTGAGATGTTCATCAATTTGTGCCCTCGCTTAGGATTGCCGTGTCCAAAGCGTGCAAAGAAAGTAGTCGCCTAGTTGACCAGTTTCCTTTTTGTTGAGAGATTGGTCGCCTGAGTTGACCAAATGTTCTCGCTTGATGACGGTTTCACCAAGTCTGTTATTCTTTTAACTTGGAGCCGCCAATGTCGGGGTCACCAAAATGTTCAATGAAAGACGTTAGTGTTTCTTGAAGTTATTAAATGTTTATTTATTTATATATATATCTAGGCACTAGCACATAAACCAGTGACAATTTTTGGAGTTTCTTTTCTTTGTTTAAAAAAATGCTGATCAATGCCAAAATCTATACTCGTGCGTACTACCTGGGTTACTGACCGAGTTAACAAGGTCAAATATTGCTGACGCCAGGGAATGCAACAGAGTTGAGTTGATCAAAATTTATTTTATACAAAAATAACTTTTTATGATTTGGTCGCCTCGTTGACACAAATCGTTGTTAAATGTTTTTTATAAGATGATCGCCTAGTTGATCAACTCAATTCAATGGGTATGCACTGCTACCCCGTTGCGGAAACCAACTCCTAGTTTTCCAGTAAATCTTTTTTATTCGCCAAGGTGGCTACGCAATGATTGCCAAGTTAATCAATTGCGATGTTTTTAGTCGGGACCCCAGATTGATGTGAGATGTTCATCAATTTGTGCCCTCGCTTAGGATTGCCGTGTCCAAAGCGTGCAAAGAAAGTAGTCGCCTAGTTGACCAGTTTCCTTTTTTGTTGAGAGATTGGTCGCCTGAGTTGACCAAATGTTCTCGCTTGATGACGGTTTCACCAAGTCTGTTATTCTTTTAACTTGGAGCCGCCAATGTCGGGGTCACCAAAATGTTCAATGAAAGACGTTAGTGTTTCTTGAAGTTATTAAATGTTTATTTATTTATATATATATCTAGGCACTAGCACATAAACCAGTGACAATTTTTGGAGTTTCTTTTCTTTGTTTAAAAAAATGCTGATCAATGCCAAAATCTATACTCGTGCGTACTACCTGGGTTACTGACCGAGTTAACTAGGTCAAATATTGCTGACGCCAGGGAATGCAACAGAGTTGAGTTGATCAAAATTTATTTTATACAAAAATAACTTTTTATGATTTGGTCGCCTCGTTGACACAAATCGTTGTTAAATGTTTTTTATAAGGTGATCGCCTAGTTGATCAACTCAATTCAATGGGTATGCACTGCTACCCCGTTGCGGAAACCAACTCCTAGTTTTCCAGTAAATCTTTTTTATTCGCCAAGGTGGCAATTGCGATGTTTTTAGTCGGGACCCCAGATTGATGTGAGATGTTCATCAATTTGTGCCCTCGCTTAGGATTGTCGTGTCCAAAGCGTGCAAAGAAAGTAGTCGCCTAGTTGACCAGTTTCCTTTTTGTTGAGAGATTGGTCGCCTGAGTTGACCAAATGTTCTCGCTTGATGACGGTTTCACCAAGTCTGTTATTCTTTTAACTTGGAGCCGCCAATGTCGGGGTCACCAAAATGTTCAATGAAAGACGTTAGTGTTTCTTGAAGTTATTAAATGTTTATTTATTTATATATATATCTAGGCACTAGCACATAAACCAGTGACTAAAGGTTGTCGCAACCAACACATAAATTGGGTGGACTTCGGAGTGAGATTTCAAAGGTAGAGATGGGGGCCAAAGACACAGCGATGCACACCCGATGTAGCTACAATTGGTATCTGATCTTACTAAGAATAATGCATTTCTTTTATAGTACAAAATAGCGAGCTCACCAGTGCATAGTTCGACATAGTGTTAGGTCAGCAAAATACGTTTTTATTGATTAACTGAGAAAAGATACATATTGTCACTCATCGAAGTCGGTCGTGTTTTTTTTTGCGCTCTCGCTTAATTTTTGTTTTTCATTCTTTCGTGAAGCTAATTTATAATATTCAATTTAAATTCATTGCCTTACTAATTCTTAATAAATCGCTATACTCATCGCGAAGTTTGCGTTAAATTTACAAACATTTATATAAATTTATAATCAAAACTTTAACAAACGCAAATATAATTTTGTTGTTGCGCTGCTTAGTTTTTGATTTCGTTCTATCTTTTGCTCCCACCCGCGCTCTCAATTTATAGTTCATAGTTTGCTTTTGTTTGTGTGGTGTTGGTGCTCTCTATTCTTTTGTTTTCTCTTTTGATCGCGCTCGCGGCCGTTAACTTCGCGCTTGTGACAAGTTTTTGTTGTTGTGTGTTTTAATACAGATAAGTACAAATATTCTCTCTTTTTGTTTTCTCTTTCTAATTTGCATATTGCAGTTAGCTTTTGCCTTGGTTTGTATACGTCTCTCTTTACATACATACATATACAGTTTTCTTTTTATTTACATATTGATTTATAATTTGTTTTTGTATAAATCAATTATTTAATAATGTCTGTCTGTTGCAAATATAATTGCAATAATCCCAGCAAGACCAGTGAAGACTTTCTTTACTGTTGGCTGTGTGACAATGTAATGCACTTTAAATGTGCTGGTTACACAGTCAAGGTGCGGGACAGTATTGCACAGGGTGGCGGCCTTAAATGGGGCTGTGATTCGTGTCGTGGTTTGGAGCTCGAGATGCGAAGTTTTATGAAACGGACTGGGGAAGCGTTTAAAACCCTGTCAGCTGGCGTTCATAAGCTCCAAGAGGTGCTTTTGGCGATGGAGGTTCAATTCAGAAGTTCTAAACTTTTGATTGAATCTCCGACGCGCAAGAGGGCCAGGTTTCAGGGCGCGTCCCTCAGTCCGTCGGCACTTTCGTCTCTACCAGTTCCGGCTTTCGACATTGACCCTATGTCACCAAATGTACAGCAGCTGATGTCGTTTAGGAGTCCGGCTTTGGCAGGTGTGGAGTCTCTTCCCATTTCCCCTGGAGACAGTATCCCACCTACTAACACGATATCGGTTGTAGTTTCCGAACCGTCCGGGCAAACATCCGTTTCCAGGAATATTGCCAATAAAGTAGTTACAAGAGGAGCTAGTAAAGTGCTGGCTGCTTCAGCTGCTGCCGCGTCTGCTGTAGCCGCTACAGCTGTGCCTAGTATTCCTAGTTCCCTTGTTGTAGTTCCACCCAAAAAGCAAATTTTTATTTCGAGGCTTGATCCCAATACTACTTCTGAAGAAGTCATAGCCTACATCCAGGGCAAAGTTCAAGCACCAAACATTGCGGTGGAAAAGTTCCGTTTCTCATATACTCGGGACATTTCGTCCTTTAAAATAGGTGTCTCCCCAGATCTTTTTGGCCAAATATGTCATAAAGATTTTTGGCCGGAACACCTTGTTGTAAAAGAGTATACAATAAAAAAGAAGAATCGGCCTCCGATTAGTTTGCTACCTGCCTCTGTGAATAACGTTCCTTCCGGCTCGTCTGCACCTGTTGGCGAGTCAAAAAACTAATTTCGTCCCTAACTCTGGCCTATCAGAACGTACGGGGACTAAAGTCTAAACTGTCTAGACTCTATGTAGATAGTATAGCCTTTGACTTTCATATTCTTGCCTTTACTGAGACTTGGCTGAAGCCTGATATTGCTGATGCTTCGATTTTCCCCTCAAAATATTTAATATATAGACATGATCGGACTATCCGTAATGGTGGTGGCGTTTTGATCGCTGTTGACTCGGCGTTCTCGTCTCAAATTGTCCAGTCCTCCAATCAGGAGATTGAATTTGTTTGTGTTAAAATTTCGTTTAATTCTTTTTCTGCCTATATTACTTGTTCGTATATTCCACCACAGTCCGACTTGGCAGTATACACTCACCATTTGGAAGCTATTCAACTTATATCCTCATATCTCTCTGACAAAGACTTGCTCGTTGTTCTGGGAGATTTTAATTTACCTGAGATTGCCTGGACCCTCTCATTTGATTCTTTATTACTGTTGCCCTCCTTGTCACATTGTTTCATAGATGGTCTGCTTGAGTTGTCCCTAACTCAAATAAATCCTGTCCGGAATAGTCGTAACAGATCACTAGATCTGGTATTTGTGTTGGATTCTTCCAACTGCGATATTTCCAGGACTGATCCCTTAGTTATCCCCGAAGACAACTTTCATCCAACTCTGGATATAACCATTGACCTTCCTTTTGGTGTTATGTCTCGACATAATAACTCGATGCCTCCAACCCGATGTTTTCGAAAGACAAACTTTACTAAACTTAAAAAACTTTTTGTTAACTAATGATTGGACATATCTGTATACTTGCACGGATATGGACTCGGCCATTTCTGTCTTCTATAAAACTCTTGAGTCGTTCTTTGATGTTTGTGTCCCGCGTGTGACTCTAGGATGGTCTGATAGACCTGCTTGGTTCTCACGTGAGTTATGTAACTTGAAGAACGTAAAATCGAGATGTTATAAAAGATTTAAAAAATCCGGTAAAGCATCGGATTTTTCCCTATATGTAGTTGCTCGATCAAATTTTATGGTGCTGAATTCACAGTGCTATAAGGATTATCTTCAGCGATGTAAACTCAGGTTTTCTCGCGATCCTAAGCAATTTTATAAATTTGTAAATGTTAAACGTAAGACATCGGTGCACCCGTCTTACTTGTCTTTCGAAAACAATAAAGCTGACAATGATCAGGCAATTGCCGACATGTTTGCTGATTTTTTCAAAACAACTTATTGCTCTTCGATTTATCAAGCAAATCCTCCTTATCCTCATCACTTGCAATCGTCTAATTGCATTTTAGACCCTGTGTTTGATGAAAGTTCGGTTCTTAGCGTGCTCAGTTCCGTCAAACCAATATATGCACCTGGCCCTGATGGAATACCAGGCTGCGTATTAAGGTTTTGCGCGGAGGCCCTATGTAAGCCAATACTTAAGTTGTTTACACTGTCCGTCACATCTTCCGCCTTCCCGCCTATCTGGAAGGAATCATATATTATTCCTCTTCATAAAAAGGGGAAGAAGTCCGAAGCCTCCAATTATAAGGGTATTTCTAAATTGTCTGCCATACCCAAAGCATTTGAGAAAATAATAACATCTCAATTGCAGCATTTCTGTAGTTCAATCATTTCGTCATCCCAACATGGGTTTAAAAAACGTAGATCGACAACTACTAACCTATTAGAATTTACATCTCACTCAATCAAAGGGTTCAAGACTGCCGTGCAAACTGACGTCATTTATACTGACTTCAGCAAGGCCTTTGACTCCGTTAATCATACTCTGCTTCTATATAAATTAAACGCACTTGGCATCCCCAGCCTTTTGCTAGATTGGATTCTTCAATATCTTTCTAAGCGTACACAAAAGGTCCTCTTTAAGTCTTCATTTTCTAAGACCATCCAAGTGACCTCTGGAGTACCTCAGGGTAGTCATTTGGGTCCATTGCTATTCACTCTTTTTATAAATGATCTTCCATTGGTAGTGTCACATTCTCGGGTGCTTATGTACGCGGATGATGTCAAGCTTTACCTCAGTTTTAAAGACATATCATCTTCTAGCCTACTTCAATCGGATCTTAATGATCTTCAGAGTTGGTGTGAAACAAACCTATTAAACCTTAACGGCTCTGAATGTAAAGTTATGTCTTTTTATAGATGCACTCCATACTTAGCAACTTATTATCTTAACGACACTGCCTTAGAGCGGTTAGATATTATCAATGACTTAGGTGTTCTTATGGACCATAAATTAACTTTTAATCCTCATATTTCTGCTACAGTTAGTAAAGCTATGAATGTTCTTGGGTTTGTGAAACGATGGTCAAAAGAGTTTGACGATCCGTGCACAACCAAAATTCTGTATACTTCTTTAATCCGTCCTATCTTAGAGTACGGATCTTGCATATGGTCACCTCAATATGAGACGCACCAAAGTAAAATTGAATCTGTTCAAAAGCAATTTCTGCTTTTTGCTCTTCGCGGTCTAAATTGGGATCGCAATGTCAATTTGCCATCATACTCCAGTAGGCTTCTTTTAATCAATCTTCCTTCTTTAATTAATCGTAGAGTAATGCTTGGTGCTATCTTTATTCATAAACTTTTAATAGGTGAAATAGACTCTCCTGAGCTATTGAACCAGTTAAACCTATCTGTACCCCGTAGACCTACTAGAAATTTTATTCCTCTATCCTTAAAACACTGTAGCTCTAACTATTCTTTGCACGAACCTTTTCGAGTCCTATGTTCTGATTACAATCTTCTGTATCCCGTAATTAGATCAGAAGCCTCTCTTTCCCTTGTGAAAACTTCTATTTTAGCACATTTAGCTCGTAATTAGCTGTAGTTAATCATATTTTTAATTGTTTGTCCGTTTTATTTGTATTTGTCCACGCGATCGTGCCGTCCGATAAGCGGCTGCGCCCCACGGTCGGTCGGGCGGGAGGTGGACAGCGCTCTGCTTGGGCTCGCGCGAAACAGGCTATGTCCTGGTGTCGTATGGGCCACTTGAACGTACTTCGCATTGTACGCGTCAACGTCCAGACAATATATAAAAACTAGGTCTTTATTGTTTACAGCTGACCATATCAGACCTACTTATGACTGATGAGCCATCGATATCTATAATCGGGTTACATACTTAATTGACATACATTTCTATTTGTTCTATATTATAATTGTCTTAATGTTAGCTTATTTTATGTAATCAAAACACCAACAATTAATATTATTATTAGTAAGCTAACTAACATTAAAGAAGCATGACCAGCTACATGATGGAAGTTTAAACCTAGTAATTCAATATGATGTTCCTTTAATGATTTTAATTGACTTCCTATTCTTTCTAATTCTGCCGAATGATTTACTATGTTTGCTTCTACTGGATTCCATACTACATTTGCCATGTTACTAATATCGCCTACGTGCGAAGTTTCAATAGTTATGTGCGATTCTGACTGGACGCTATGATGGGCCACTAAAATTTTATCTTCTGCCCTAGCTGTGCAACCTGATCTGAGGCTCAAAGTTCCTTGTTCTGGTATCTCCAGCACCTCCTGCTGTTTGTTACCGCATTGAACTCTGGCTTTAGTTTTAGGTGGAACTTTGAATAACCAACTACTACTGTTATCTAATTCTACCCAATAAGATCTTTTTTCCACAATCGTTGTGTATAAGCAATTCGATTTGGTATTCTGTTTAAAAGGTGTCATCTCACAGGTATCGTCATTGGCACTACTCCATGGCCAACTTCCTTCGCATGTTCTCCTGTTTGACTGCCAGATCTCACATTTTTGCATAGCTGATTCATACATTAAATGATACGAGTCTATCTCAAAATTATATATTATGTAATGACTATCTATATGGATCATTACCATTTGATTAGTGCTTAATCGTACCGGCACCGGAATAACTTTGTAAAGAAAGGATGGATGTCTACCAAAAGGTGGTATTTTTACATTTATAATTAGTTTTCTGTCTATAAGAATACCCTTGGCCGTCAACAAAGTGTATATATCTTTTAATTCAGTACCTGACATTTTACCTGGTAACACTAATGTTTCGGACAACTTGTCCTTTATTTTTGTTATTTCCGACTTCATTTGGCTTGGTTTTAAAATGTTAGGGTTCAACCTACCATGGTTAATGTCTATTAAAAGATTTATAACCCCTGTCTGAATATTTTCACATTCATCAATCACGGAACTCAGTTGTCTTACAATCATGAAGAATTGGATGGATTCTCTATATACGTAATAGCTTTCTTTTAGTACTTCTGTCATATTTTCAATCCGGTTGTTCATGTTGCGAAAGTTAACATTTATTTCATCTATAGTTGTTTTAAGAATGTTTGCCGTTGAATCTACTATCGATGTCTGTCTTTCTTCTAGGTGTTTTAAATTTTGTTGATTTGTCAGCAAACTTCTCATGCTATCTTCCATCTGTACTCTGTCATCTGCATCCATGATGCCGAATAATATGTGGTACAATGAACCCATGAATTCAAACGGTGCTCGCTTGCTTCTTGGCTTATCTTGACTCATAAACAATCTATTATTTTCTTCGATTTCCGTCATTCGCTTTACCGTGTTGTCTAATACGAAATGACACTGGTCTTCAAAATTATATAACTTTTGACATAAATCCCCCATTTTAGGAATCAACCTGTCGCCTTTATTAAGCATTTCAAAATATGCCGACATGTCATAGTACACTACCAGATCCCATGAGGACGCTACTACTTCCACCTCACCCATTGGATCTAAGTACAACGCGGCTGTTGCGTTTAGTTCTTTTACCGTAATTTTTGGTCGATTATCTTTAATGCTTGCTGCATTCGAAAGTTGACAAAGCAGCATCAACATTGCTAACATCATTACGGTTCCTGCTTTGGACAGATGACCGAATCTGTTACTTTTCCGATATCGATTCTCCTTAACTTCTTCGGATGATTTTACCCCAACCAGTGGACAGATTTTATTTATAGGTCTTGTTATTGACCCTTCTTGCAATTTGATTTTGACGACTCTTACTTTTTCGTCCGTGCCTTTATGAATTTCCTCAATCTTGCCCAGAGGCCACCTGGCTGGGTGACAATTTTCATCTTTGATCAGCACGACCTGTCCATTCTCTAAATTCTCTGTGGTTCGTCGCCACTTATTTCTTTGCTGGAGAGTATATAGATATTCGTCTTTCCATTTTGCCCAGAAATCTTTTTTCATTTTTTGACTTAATTTCCATCTGTCTAAACTTCCAATTTTTTCTTCCGACATGGACTCGGCTGCTTCTAATGTCGGTCTTCCAATTAAGAAATGACCGGGAGTTAACACCTCGTTGTTGTCCATATCTTCACCCGTCGTATATAACGGACGTGAATTTAGGACGGCTTCTATTTGACACAACAATGTTGCCAGTTCCTCATATGTCAGGTTACTGTCCCCTATGACTCTTTTCAGATGATACTTAACGGATTTGACCCCAGCTTCCCATATACCTCCGAAGTGAGGTCCTGCCGGGGGCTAAAATGCCAGCTAATCTGTTCTCGCTCTAGAACAGGGGCAACCTGGACGTTATCTTGAACTGCTTTTTTGAATTCTTTATCCAGCTTCCTAGCCGCTCCTACAAAATTTGTACCGTTATCAGAATATATGTTAGCGCATTCACCCCGTCTTGCCACAAATCTTCGAAATGCTGCTAGGAAGGCATCAGTTGTCAAGTCACTAACAACTTCTAAATGAATTGCCTTAGTTGACAAACACACGAATATTGCTATGTACCCTTTGAATGTTTTCTGTCCCCGATTTTTTGAGCATCTTATATGATATGGACCGGCAAAATCAATCCCGGTGTTATGAAATGGGGATGACACCGTTACCCTACTTTTGGGTAGGTTACCCATAATTTGCTCCGCCGTTACTTGGCGGTATCTGGCACAAGTGACGCATTCCCTTAGGTATTTTTTAAGCGCGTTTCTTAAACCGAAAATCAAAAATTTCCTTTGAATTTGGCTTCTCATAAGGTTAATTCCTCCGTGTAAGGTTTCCTTATGAGCATCTTTAATCAACAACATTATTATATTTGATTTATCTAAAATAATTGGATGTTTAGTATCAAAACATATGTTGGCATTTTGCAATCTTCCCCCCACGCGCAATATTCCATCGTTATCCAAAAATGGATTTAAGCTCAAAATTTTGCTTTTCATGTCAATTTGCTTGTTCTGCGTAAGACATGAAATCTCTCTGCTAAATTGACATGCTTGTTGGTGTTTAATTATAAAATTTTTAGCATTCTTAAGCTCATTGACGGTTAGATATGATGGGTACGCCTTATCGCTTTTTTTAGTGCCAGTAAATCTAAATACATATGCCGTAATCCTGACGGAACTTACAATAACCTTGTCATCATCTGTTTTTTGTTTAGGCCATTTGTCTTTTGCCTCAACGAGCCACTTTGGCCCATTCCACCACAATTCGCAATCTTTTAACTTATTTGGATAAATACCCCTTGAAGCTACGTCTGCAGGGTTATCTTCAGATCTTACATGGTTCCATTTTATTTCTTTGATTTTTAGGATATCCTCTATGCGCCGCCTTACGAACTTTTCTTTACTAGCACCGTTTTTAATCCAGCATAGTGTGATAGTAGAGTCGCTCCAAGCATACATTTCAGCTGGAGCAGCAATAGCCTGTTGGACTCTTTGTAGCAATTGCGATAGCAAGTGTGCTGCACATAACTCCAATTTAGGAATAGTTTTCCTATTTTTGATAGGGTTAACTTTGTTCTTACTGGCTATTAAGGTAACTGCCCCACCAATTTTTTTTTTTGTCATTTTTTGCTGACGCGTCAGCAAAGTCATGAATCTGTAACAACATATCAGGTTGTGTCTTGACCCATCGGGGTAATCTGACTTCTTCCAGATACACCAAATTGTCCCTGAAAATTTTCCATTCTGTTGCGTCGATATCGGACAACTCTTGATCCCAATTTTGCTCAGCTAGCCACAACTTTTGCAAGAATAACTTGCCTATTACTGTTACTGGTGCTAGCCAACCTAGTGGATCATAAATCTTGGCTAGTGTAAATAGCACTATTCTTTTATTTACTTTTTTGTTGTCGTCACAGTGTACCTTAAACTTAAATTCGTCTTTAGACGGCTCCCACTGCAACCCCAAGGTTTTAATTGCTTCGTTCTCATCAATTTTTAATACTTTATTACCGCCTGTATCAATAACTTCTTCAACAATTTCGGATTTATTCGAAATCCATTTTCTTAAATTCATTCCTGCCTTTTCCAGCTCTCTGGAAACCTGCTGACCTTTGTGTTTTGATTCTTGTACAGTATTACCTCCTGTCATTAAATCATCCATGTAGAATTCATCTCGGATAATTTCACTAACCACTTCATCCTGACACCTGTTTGCTATCTCTGCAAGTACCCTTGTGGCTAAATAAGGTGCTGATGCAGTACCGTACGTTACCGTCGTCAATTTATATTTTCTCAATTTTTTCTGCGGTGAATTTCTCCACAAAATATGCAAATATTTTTGATCATCTTGATCAATGTTTATCTGTCGATACATTTTCTCAATATCCGCAGATGCTACGAACTGCCATTTTCGCCATTTTAGTATTATGTCAAATATGTCTTTTTTAAGTCGCGGCCCGATCCACATCACGTCATTGAGACTTCTGTTATTCGTGGTTTTCGCGGAAGCGTCAAATACATCTCTTAGTTTAGTAGTCAAACTTGCTTCTTTTACTACTGCTTGATGTGGCAGGTAGTACATACCTTCATCCTTAGTTTCGACCATATGGCCCAAGTCCAAATATTCTTTAATAAATTTTTTGTACTCTTCTTTAAGTTTTGGATTTTTCTGAAATTTTTTCTCCAAGCTAAGAAACCGCGCAGTTGCTTGCGCCTTTGATTCACCTAACTCCTTTTCTTTTTTAAACGGGATCGTTACCACAGAATCATTAATCTTTGTTGTCTTGCTAAAATTTTCTTCACATTCATTAGTTTCTATATCATCTTTTTCATCTGCATCCATTTCCCAAAAACGTTCCATATCTGTGATGTCTATTGTTGTAGCTACTATGGACTCATCTCCTTTTGACTTTGTACATCCCGACACGATCCAGCCAAATTGAGTATTTTGCCCTAGCAGGCCATTAATCTTGGCCACTCCACTTTTTAAGATGTGGGTATATACGTCTACCCCTATTATCAAATCTACCCTCCCAGGTTTATTAACGTTGGGGTCAGCTAGCACGTAAGTTTGCCATTCTGACATATCAACGTTTGCTATTTTTAATGGAAGAGCTTTCATTAATTGCGGCAATACAATTGCCTCAACCTTAAGGAGTTCTATTTGAGAATCACGCGTCTTCATTTCAATATTGACCTTATACTTAGATGTTCTAGTTTTTGTTAAAGATATGCCACTAATTTCCGTTTGTTTCTTGATCTTTGGTATTTTTAACATTTGAGCGGCTTCTTCAGATAAAATAGTACTCTGAGAACCACTGTCAATCAAAGCTCTTAATGTTTCATACTCTCCATTTATTTTTTTAACTTGTATTAGGGCTGTGGCCAACAATTTTTGTTGTGCCGTAACACAAGTATTTACCTTCGTCTGTTTTTCCCCAAAGTGAAGAAGGGTATGGTGTCCCTTGCTGCAAAATGAGCAGACCACTTCATTGGTGCATCTCTTGTTGCTTGAATGCTTCAAGCATCGTGTACACAATTGCACTTTTTTTGCTATTTCCCCCTTTCTTTAGGTGTTAGCGCTTTAAACTTATAGCACAGAAGTGCGCTATGAAAAGGACCTTTGCAGATCGGACAACTATCTTTGAAACCTGCAACCGTCGTTTTTTGTAAAGGTTTTTTCTCTTCTTTGCTCATGGCACTTAGTGAGCAATATCTTTGCTCCAAGAATTCCATGACATCCGATAGCAATTGTATTTGCCTTGTTTTTCTAATCTGACTCTCATACAACTGTAAGACTCTCTGTCAAATTTCCGAAGTATGTGTTGAGCGAGTATTACGTCAACTTCATCGGACAAATTTGCTTTGATTTTAATTAAGTGTATTGACTCATTAATTATGTCAACCTTTTATACTCTTTGCGGATTCATTGTTGATCATCGGTAAATCAACGATCCGATTTAATTGTTTGGAAAATACCCTGCGATTATTTTCATACCGCTTGGTTAACAGTTCCCAAGCGGCACTATAATTGTCAGCTGAACCTGACAATAGATGAGCTACCATGGAATATCGAGCAAGTCCGTATCCTTATCATTTAAAAAAGGCTAATTGCATTTTCAATCCAGTGATTGATGAAAGTTCTATTCTTAGCGAACTTAAATTAGTTAAACCTGTTTATTCTCCGGGGCCAGATGGTCTTCCTGGATGCGTACTCAGGTTCTGTGCAAACGCATTATGTAAACCCATTTTAAAATTGTTTCTATTGTCTGTCGAATCTTCCTCTTTTCCATCTATTTGGAAGGAGTCGTATATCATTCCTCTGCATAAAAATGGCAAAAAGTCCGAAGCCTCTAACTATAGGGGTATCTCAAAATTGTCCGCTATTCCGAAAGCTTTTGAGAAAATTATAACTTCTCAATTGCAACATTTTTGCAGCTCTATTATTTCGCCATCCCAACATGGGTTTGTGAAACGTAGATCTACAACCACTAACCTTTTAGAATTCACATCAGTAATTATCAAGGGGTTTAAAAATGGTAAACAAACTGATGTAATATATACTGACTTTAGCAAAGCCTTTGATTCCGTTAATCATACCCTATTACTTTCTAAGCTGAGCAACATTGGGTTTCCACCCCTTTTCCTTTCTTGGGTTCGTGAATATTTAACAAATAGAAAACAGAAGGTACTTTTTAAGTCTTCTTTTTCCGCTTCCATTCCTGTGACTTCTGGTGTACCTCAAGGTAGTCATCTTGGCCCTCTGCTCTTCACACTATTCATTAACGATCTTCCATCAGTCATTGTTCATTCGCGTGTGCTTATGTATGCTGACGATGTCAAGATTTGTCT
Organism: Drosophila tropicalis; assembly: GCF_018151085.1. Lineage (NCBI taxonomy): Eukaryota > Metazoa > Arthropoda > Insecta > Diptera > Drosophilidae > Drosophila > Drosophila tropicalis. Next base: position 1,454,034 of record NW_027172999.1, read on the forward strand.
TACTCATAAAGATACAGATTCATTTAGTCGGCTACAAGCTGATCTTAAAAACTTTCAATCCTGGTGCCAGTTTAATCTACTAAATCTTAACACTACCAAATGTAAGGTAATGACTTTTTTCCGTAACTCTCCCCAACTGGTCACTTATTTTCTAAACAATAGCCCTTTAGAACGTTTAAATAATATAAATGATTTGGGCGTACTTATGGACCATAAGTTAAATTTTAACACCCACATTTCCACCACGGTCGCAAAGGCCATGAGTGTCCTGGGTTTCATTAAAAGATGGTCAAAAGAATTTGATGACCCCTATACAACTAAAGTTCTTTTTACTTCGCTTGTCCGTCCTATTTTAGAGTATGGATCTTCCATTTGGTCACCTCAATATGAGTCGCACCAGATTAGACTTGAATCCGTTCAAAAGCAGTTTTTGCTATTTGCTCTTCGTGGCTTAAGCTGGGATCGCAATGTCAATTTGCCTTCGTATTCTAGTAGACTTCTCTTGATTAACCTTCCGTCCCTAACTAACCGTAGAATTATGCTTGGTGTCATTTTTATGCACAAGCTCCTAATTTGTGATATCGACTCGCCTGAGTTATTAGCTCAGGTGAATCTGTCGGTACCATGTAGACGGAGTAGACATCCTTTGATACCTTTATCCCTTAGTCGTTGTTCTTCTAACTATGCTATGCATGAACCTTTTAGGGTCCTCTGCTCTGATTACAACCTTCTATTCCCTGTAATCAGCTCAGAGTTTTCTATTAATATGCTTAAAACATCTATCCTATCCCATTTAGTTAATAGATAGCTATAGTATTATTTGTTTGTCTGTTTTTTCTATTGTGTATTTGTCCACGCGATTCGTGCCGTGCGTTATACGGCTGCACCCCTCGGTCGGTCGGGTGGGAGGTGGGCAGTTATCTGCTTGGGCTCGCGCGTAACAGGCTATGTCCTGGTGTCGTAGGGGCCACTTGAACGTACTGCGCATAGTATCGTCAACGTCCGCTACATAAAAAAACTCTACTACCTCCAAATATTCCTGGAGCTGTCGGACTCTATCCATAAATATCTCCTGGTTAAGCTTAGGGTTTTCATTACTGGAGGTCGCATTCCCGCGCGACTCTCCTATGCTATCATCAACTATCTCTGACATGTTTGCCTCCGCTTCAATGCACACCGACTTACAAGTGCCTGGTTTTTCTGACTCTCCTATGGCTATAATTTTGGCAACTATCGTTAATGCTTTTTCATGTATTTTATTTCTGAAATAATCATGATCTAAATTTGGAGCAGTCTCAATCAATTTTTTGTTATTAGGTATCCATTGATTCCTTATCTCTTTTACTTTCTCTATAACTTTGTTAGTTATGCTTCTAGAATCTAGTGCTTCCAACTGCCTTAACCTGGTATGTAACCCTGCCTGCTTCTCTAACACTTTTGCAGCCTTATTAGTGAACATTTTTGTTTTATAGGATATCGATATAATTTATTATTAATTTATCATTATAATGATAATAATAAAATATGTAGGTTGACGTAAGTACTTATGACTATTTTAAATTATATCTTATCTGATGATCCTGTTCGTGGCTGCTTGTCCGCCAATGGGTAGAGTTCGCTGTTTTATTTTTTACTGTTTCGTCGCTCAGCTGCTGTTGCCCAGGGCCTTTGGGCTCAGGCGGTACCGGTGCCGGATATCGCACCAGATTTCCTACACGTTCTTCAGTTTCTTCTTTGCAACTATGTATCTTGTTGCTCTGCTGCTGTTGGTAGTTGCCGACTTGCAACTACATACACTGCCAGCCACTTTTTTTTTCGATATTAGGGCTTCGAATACGCCACACACGAACTTTATATTGTTTTTTTTTTTTTTACCGCCGCCGAAATTATTGCAGTTGCTCGACTAGCTAAACTGCCCTTATACACTCGGTCGCACGCACTTTTTATTTATTAGGCAATATTTTGCTTTAATTTTATACTCTGTCTCTTACCACTGGTGGGGAAAACAAGAGTTTTTTATTTTGCTACCTTTAGCTGGTCTAAGCATTTACACTTGCATTAGATCTCAAACTCTTAAGGAGCTGGTTGAACCTCTGAGTCTCTTACCACTGGTGGGGGAAAACTACAGAGTTCCTTTTTTTTCTCGAAGGACCAAAATGAATAGGGATTCCGGAGAGAAGGAAAATAACCCAATCTTCATTCGTTGAATTTAAAATATGAACTGATTTTATTAACAAAAGTATGGAGTTTATATAGGGAATCTTAGGCTCTAGGAGGTAACAATTGTTCTTAAAATATCTTATTCTAATGAGACTCAAACCCAAGATTTCGGGGGTTGAAAATTATTATTATTTTGGGCACGGCTTCGGCCACTTGACATCCTGCCGTTGTGATCTTTTGGGTTAGTTTAGAATTACAAGTGTTTTTCTACAATGTGTGTGGCTGATTGTAATTCTAGTCATATGCTAGATTAGTTGTTTGTGACAAAAGTACAGTTGTATTATAATTTCTTTAGTGCATCTGATTTGGTGAAGCCGCTTCAGATGAACACGTTGTTTATTCTTAAACAGTGAATTTCCAATATGTTCCGTGTCTGCAATTAATATTTTCCGCATGTGAGATTATAAAAACATCTTTATTAAATCTAGTGTCGCGCTTTTAATTTCCGTGTATTCTTCCCTTAGCCAGACTCTGCATCCCTCTACAGGTATATAGTTCGAGTTGGTAAAGTCCGTTAACTTGGCCGTCACCGCTGTTACGAGAAGTACTAGAAAAATCCTAATGTCAAATGAAAGGATATTTCTTACTTGTTTTGACTTATTTATCATTATCTAATAATTTCCTTATGGACTTTCGGATACTTCGTGTTTCTGTGGATGTCTATCATATTTTGCTTTTCTGCAGACCTTGCAGATAATAACTATTTCGTTTGCAATTCTTGTCACGAGTGCCTTGCAATGCTGATGCTGAATTTGTGCTAAAGGATGCAAATCGCACTTTATCCCATTTACAACATTGGGATTGATATTTTCCCTTAGGACTGGTAGCAAATCAACTTAGTTATCAAATTCTAAAACATGCCGAGTTTTTTCCCCAAATAAAATAAAGTTACGACAAGATGGAGCATCCGTTTGCTCAATGATTATTTGGTTGCTGTAACAATTAATTGGTTTGTCTGAGCCCTGAATCGTGTAAGTCATTGTCACTGTGGACCGTGCTATCACCATATTTTGCTATGTTTGAAATTACATCATTTTCTAATGCACTAATATGTTTAAGCGAAAGCGCATCAGCCACATCATTTTCCTTACCGGGTTTATAAAAAACATTAGCTCCATATTCGTCAGTGATGGATTTCCATTGTTTGATTTTAGCGTTTAAATTTCTGTCAGCGAATGTATGTGGCTGGTGGTCTGTGTAAATGTTTAGACACCGGACCCCATACAGATAATTCCACAAGTTTTTCAATGCCCTAACGAAAGCAAGCAGTTCTCTTTCATTTGTGGCATAGTTAAGTTCAGGTCCTCACAGAATTCTCGAAATCATTGTAATGGGCCTGCCCTCTTGTGTCAAGACGTCGGTCGTAAGATCAAAAGGTTTGCGAAAATTGATTTTATTTTTTTCAAATGCTTTTGTTTAAAGATCATTGAATGTGATCAAAAGTTTTCTTGGCCGGCTTGTACTAACTTTATTATTGTCACCTTTTAAAATGTCCGTCAATGGTTTTGCATTATAGGCAAAATCTTTAACGAAACATCTGTAGTAACAGGCTAGTCCAAGAAAAGACACCAGGACAAAGTCTGTTACGCGCGAGCCCAAGCAGATAACTGCCCACCTCCCACCCGACCGACCGAGGGGTGCAGCCATATAACGCACGGCACGAATCACGTGGACAAATGCACAATAGAAAAGACAGACAAACAATAGTACTATAGCTATCTATTAAATCAATGGGAAAACTCTGAGCTGATTACAGGGAATAGAAGGTTGTAACCAGAGCAGAGAACCCTAAAAGGTTCATGCATGAGATAGTTAGAAGAACAACGACTAAGGGATAAAGGTATCAAACGATGTCTACTCCGTCTACATGGTACCGACAGATTTACCTGAGCTAATAACACAGGCGAGTAGATTTCACCAATTAGGAGCTTGTGCATAAAAATAGCACAAAGCATAATTCTACGGTTAGTTAAGGAGAAAAGTTAATCAAGAGAAGTCGACTAGAATACGAAGGCAAATTCACATTGCGATCCCAGCTTAAGCCACGAAGACCAAATAGCGAGAACTGCTTTTGAACGGATTCAAGTCTAAATAAATCTGTATCTTCATAAGTAAGACAAAGCTTGACATCGTCAGAACAATAACTGAAGGAAGATCGCTAATGAATAATGTGAAAAGCAGAGTGCTACGATGACTACCTTGAGGTATACCAAATGTCACAGGAATGGAATTTCGAAAAAGAAGACTTAAAAAGTACCTTCTGTTTTCTTTTTGTTAAATATTCTCTAACCCAAGAATCGAAAAGAGGTGGAAACCCAATGTCGTTCAGTTTAGAAAGTAATAAAGTCTGATTAACAGAATCAAAGGCTTTGCTGAAGTCAGTGTCTATGACATCGTTTTGTTCGTGGAGGGGCGGAAGTATCCAAATAAAAATACAAATAGTTAGCGGGTGCCAAGTTCTTCAGGTAGATGAGCTGGTAAATAATTAAAAACGCGCGGGAACTTCATATAAAACTTTGATTTTTATTAACAGTATAATCTCACACACGAAAAAAGTTCGGTTAAAGGTAAACTGGATATTTTAGCAAGTGGAAACAGGTGCCGGTATTCAGGGAAAAATCTCGTTCTGGAATGAGTATGGCGATTTACAGGAGAACCCTTCGTCACCCTCCTCAGTATGACCGAATTCGGTTTAGGGAAAAAACCCTTCCCCTCACTCTCTGCTGTTCACCCGGTGGCGTGAACATACCGCCCCCCTTGCAACAAGTTGCAATTGCCTCGCTGGACATGTCTAAGGATGGGGGATGGCAGCGTTCTGGATTGCCAAGACACGGGTGGAGATGGAGGAGGAACTTTGGATGCACATGGAGTAGGCGGCACGATGGCTGATGACCTCTGGATAGAAGCCCGAATGAAAGGCCGGTGCCTTTCGGGTCTTTGCTCTTTGGGTTGGATGTACGCGACAGAGCTGTCGATGTGCAAGAGCGTGTGGTGTTGCTTGCCACATTGATGGCATCCTGCTGTGCTCCTGCAGAAACCATTGGAATGCTCATGAGTCAAACAGGTCGGGCAGTATCCGTTGCTCAAGACTACCCGTAGCCTGTCGTCAGCTCGTAGTCCTTGAAACTGTTGGCACTGACGAGCGCGTGTACCCCTTGACAAACGCGGCACCTGAAGCAATTGCAACTGCGTTCTAAGTCGGATGGTGCTGCTGTCCTTGGAGACATCTTCGGACTGCTGGAGGAGGTGGACCGAGACCTTCTGGATTTTCCAGTAACGGATCCACAGAGAACCCATCCGAACATCGTCTCGATCCCCACGAAAGAATCACCAACATTCTTGATGATTCGTTCCCCAAAAATAGTGGGAAGGAGCTCGGCTCCAAGCACCAAATCCACAGGAGCTCTTTGGTGAAATTGCGGATCAGCGAGCGGAAGGTCAAGCGCATCCTGCTTCACTTTATTCGGGACGGCGCATGACGGAAGTGCTTCAGCTACACTAGACAGCACAACGGCGACTACTTGGAACTGTCGCAGCGGTTTGTCAGGAGGAGAAATCTGTAAGCGGCACACTTTGTTGCCGCTACCAGCTACTTTGCAGCTTGGAGGATTAATCAACTCAAACATTATTTGGGAAATAAAGAACGCTTCGGATCCCATATCAATCAAAGCGCAGATTTGAAACTGCTTTCCACGATGATGAATAGTTACCCTCGCAGTACCCAGGAGGCCAGTGTTGCGAGTGGAGGCGAAGTAACTTCCCACGTTTACATGAGGGCTGCTGGAAGAATCGGAGGACGCAGGATTCGGAATTATACAAGCATCAGGTGCTGAGCTCTCTTGCACTTGAGCGGAAAAGGCCTGAGCTCTTGCCGTAGGTTTTTGGCTTACGGATGGAAAGGTCTGACCGCTAGAGCTTGGTTGAAGAACATCTATGGCCTCTAGTACACGGTGGCGATCAGTTAGGAATCGATTCAGGTCGTCCCAGGATGAGACGGCGGTCTTGTTTGGAACGGACTGTTCCCACAACAGAAGGGTGGATTTTGCTCGTACAGATTGCTTTGCCAGACTCTTGGGTTACAGCTGGGATCTGTAGAAGCTGCTTGACTTGGCTCATAATCAATAATCGATTATTTTCGTATCGCGCAGTGAGGTTATCCCACGCGGACTGGAACCCTTCATTGGTAAGGGTGACCTAGAAACAATGGCTCTGGCTTCGCCGCGAGTTTTGCAACTTAAGTGGTAAAGGTTCTCCACTTGTGTTAGGCTTGGATTATGGATAAAAATCGCGGTAAACAAATCACGGAATGTAGGCAAAGCCAGGCTGTCTCCGTTAAAGATTTCGACTTCGCACGGGGGAACTGTGAAGCTATTACGAATCGAGTGGAAACAAATAACTTCGTGTAATTAGAGCTCTCAAGCGGGGAGATCGAAACGAAGCTGTAAGTGGGCTGTGTAATTTAAGGATAGAGGAGTGAGAAGGAAAAATGTCTCCTCTTTTTAATGAACACAATGAATAAGCATAGATAGCATAAATGAAATTAGTGGAATTATGTTGAAATTTATAAGAGTATTTAAAAAATATGGAAAAATTGAGATCATTAGGATTGGGAGTGCCGATAACTTTTCAATGAAAAAAAACTCGGAATTAATTTTCATTAAACTGTGGATCTGTGAGGAAAAATCAAAATGCACCAAGACAAGCCAAAATATTAATTACGTATGAATAAAATTGTACTTATTTTTCTTTAGAAAATATTTTGCGAATTAAATTCAATCAGTCGATTGAAATATATTTTTTTTGCATAATACGAAAATCACGATGGAAAAAATGGATGTCGTGACCGAGTCACGACTTGGCTCAAGTGTCAGCACTGATCGGAGTCAGCTGTTCTGTCGTTTTTTATGTTTTGTGAATTTAATTAATTTTAAATTGTTTAACGAGATTCACGATTTCTTGCGGAAAGCCAATCGGAGTGGCTGCCATTAATTTTGTGTCGGTGAAATCAAATTGTATGTGGACATATGTAAGTATGTCGTATGAGTGTGCTTGCCGCGGCAAAAATTATTACATATGTATGTACATATGTACATATGTATGTATGGATATACAAGGTATTTGGCATAAATAATTTATGCCGCTGGACTAATGATCCGCCCGTGGAGTGTGCTTTACACTTTAAGTAAAGGTAATTGTTACTATATTAATTCTCGATTATTAAACACTTTTACTTGCAGGTTAGAAAACAGCTGTTACTACATGTACGTATATATATGTATGTACATATGTATTGCTATGCAATTGGACTTTTAGACAATCAGAATTTCGAAGAATGGAAAAAAAGCACTTCATAAACACAACAAATGATCGGGAAATGTCGGTGAGCTGGTAAATAATTAAAAACGCGCGGGAACTTCGTTTAAAACTATGATTTTTATTTACAGTATAATCTCACACACGAAAAAAGTTCGGTTAAAGGTAAACTGGATATTTTAGCAAGTGGAAAATGTTGCCGGTATTCGGGGAAAAATCTCGTACTGGAATGATTATGGCGATTTACAGGAGAACCCTTCGTCACCCTCCTCAGTATGACCGAATTCGGTTTCGGGAATAAACCCTACCCATCACTCTCTGCTGTTCACCCGGTGGCGTGAACAGTATTGTTTCGAATTTTTTAACCCTTTGATAATTTAAAAGGTAAATTCAAAAGAGTTAGTGGTTGAAGATCTTAAAAGATGGGTGGTCTTAACAAAATTATAAAACTGTTTAGGGTTAGAAGAAAACTGAAGCTTACACCGCTTAAGATTATTTTTTGAACTTTGAACGAGAGACTGTATACAGAACGTAATCTATTGAACGACGTGTTTTTTGAAACTTCTTGTTAAGCTGCTCTAGCCTACCAAGAGGCACACAAATATTTAAAAGTGAATTCAGAGTAACATAAAAGGTATCATAAAAAAAACGAAAAGCTGAGTTCATATCTCCACAATTGTACAGATAAGAACAATCGGTAGTAGTAATGTTTTCATTAAGGCTGGCAAAGTCAGTCTTACGAAATCACCTAGTTAGACATAACTCATTTGAACCAAGTAATGGTGAAAGCAAGGGCAGATCAATTTTTAAATTTAATGTAGGATGAAATTTGTCTTCGGGGAGAACAAATGGTTCAATCCAAGAAACATCACAATAAGAGTCCAATACAAAGATAAGATCTAACGATTTTCCATTAGAATTCAAGACAGGATTGACTTGGGATAAAGATAAGCCAAAGAGGCCATCAATAAAGTCATGTGACATAGAGGGCAGCAACATGATAGATTCATCTGTTGGTGACCACGCTAAAACAGGTAAATTAAAATCACCTACAACTATAAGCATGTCTTGACTGGAAACTAAAGAGGAGTCAAACTGAATTGCCTCTAAATGATTTAAATATACCACCATGTCTGACAATAGTGGAATATAGGAAAAGGTAATAAAAGCATTAAAAGATTTAAAATCAATCTCAATCTCCTGGGTACTAGAAAATTGAATCATTTCAGATGATAAAGCAGCATCAACAGCTATCAGAACGCCACCGCCTATGCGACAGTATAGAAAATTTTGTGGAAAAAACCGATGTATCAGCAATATCAGGTTTTAGCCACCTCTCTGTAAAAGCTAGAATGTTATGTTCAAAAGAAAGACTATCTAAATAGAGAAAAGGAAGTTTATATTTCAGTCCTCTAACGTTCTGGTAACCCAGGTTAAGGGACGAAGCTAGTTTTTTGACACACCAGCAGATGCTGATGTGGCAGGAGTAGTGTTAGTTGATGTTGTTGGCAGGCGAATCGGTTGCCGATTTTTCTTTTTTACAGTATATTCCTTAACTATAATATGTTTCGGCCAAAAGTCTTCTTGACATATAATGTCGAAGATATTGGCAGAAACACAAATTTTAAAGGACGAAAGGTCCCGAAAATAAGAAATTTTAAACTTTTCCACCGCAATATTCGAGACGCTCACTTTCTTCCGAATATAGGCTATTACATCATCGGATGTGACAACAGGGTCTAGCCTAGAAACAAATAAATGTCTTTTTGGTGGTATGCCAACGAGAGGCCGCGGTCCTCCTTAATTCCTTACTAATAGCATTCACAACCGGGCTCTTAAACGATATCAATTGCTGTACATTAGGAGTGGACGGTGCATGAGACCGGTCGGGGACGATAAGAGACGCTGGCGGGTCTACAGATGCAGAAACACCCCAAGGACTGGTCCTTTTACGTTTCGGAGACTCATTCATAAGCGATAAACTTCTGAACTGAGTCTCCACCGCAGTAAACTCCGCTTGGAGTTTGTTAAAACCTGCCTTCAAAGCTATCTCTAGTCCGCCTCATAAAAGAGCGCATTTCATTCTCGACCCTCCCATCTTTAGCAATAGACTCCTTGATTCTGCCTGTGTAACCTGCACACTTAACGTGAACCGCATTATCACACAACCAACAAAGAATATAAAAATAATAATAAAGAATAAAGAATAAAAAAAAAAAATATATGAAATAAAAATTGTAAAGGTAAAAAATTTGTGTATAATAATATACTGACCAGTTCTGACACAAGGGTTAATGTGCAGAGTAAGCCTTCACAACTAAAGAAATTAACAAGCAAGAAAACGCAAAAACAAAAACACGTATCACAGAGTCGCGGGTAGGCAAAAGACGAGAGCGCAAATCAAACAAGAATAGGAAAGAGCGGGAGAGTGTGTCAAATTGACACACGCAACAACAATTTGTACGCAAGAGCGCGAGAGTAAGTTACAACGGTAAAGACACAAAAGCAAAAGAGATAAGCAAAAGAACAACACCGCTAATGCAATTATTGTTGTAAGTTTTGATTTATGTATGTATATTTAAACAAAAACACAAAAGCGACTACAATAATTCGCGAAATAAAAATAAAATTCGGATGCTGAGATTATTATTAAACCGATAATGAGTTTAAAAGTTATAGAACAGTATTTAATCGTGACAAAAAAATTAAAATTTGATAAGCGCAAAAAAAACACGTAAACTTCAGATCCAATGTCGGAAAATATTTTGATTTTCCTATTTTGCACAAAATCATCGTGACATTTCGAATGGGATGTGTGTCGCTAATTGTGATTGAATTCCTGAATTTTCTGAAATCAATTACTAATCGATTGTTCCTCTCTTCCTCTTCGTCGATCCCTTCCATATCTACAACCCAAATTGGGTTCTTATAGGGGGATTTGTAAGGTCTGATAATCTCTTATTCAGAAGTTATACTTCAGAGTTTAGGAAATCCGATGCACCCATTGGATACTGATATAGTGCCGTGAAGACTGGTACATTGCTTGTTGTGAGGATTGTTGCAACAATGTATGTGTTGAAGGGTAGGGACTCTTTTGGATCGGCAAATGCGTTAGCTCGTTTGTCGATAATAGCTCTAAATTCTTTCCTTACAGCGAGAGGCACATCGGCATCGTTGATTTTTAAAAAATTCAATACCATTTTTGGTCAGATCAATAACTGCGCCCGCTTGTTTTAACAAGTCCCGTCCGATAATACCCTCGAAAAGTGTTATGTTGGGTAATACGAAAAAATCTGGAATTACTTCAAAGATTTGAATCTTGCATTTCCTATCAACTAAGCTAAATCCATGAATGGATTCTACAGTAAAAGGGGAGTCTGCTGGCAAACTTTTCAGTTCTAGACCGGGTATTATATAATTTTTTGAAGCTCCCGTATCTATCAGAAAACGAATTGTTTTCCCTGTGCACGTCTCTTCTATGTACGGGAGCAGGGATTGTCCCCTAAAAAATTTACGTTGTCATAATCAAGCAAGTCGTCTTTACAATCACCAGTTTCAATTTCGGATTCCTTATAATATTGGCTGTTCTCACTTGACCTGGTTGAATCATCTTGACTCAAATGATTCACACTTGTTTGTAAAATTTTGGGGCTGGCCTAAAGCTGTGGGCTGCTTAAATTCCGAGGAGGACGGATCGACATCCATCGGCTCGCTATATTCCTGATTGGGTTTTTGGTTAGAAACCCCCTTTTTCAGAATCTGGATTCCTAGAGTAATAAGGATTTTTCCCCATGTTTTGATTTTCGTGATTATATGTTTTCTTGCCCCTTATTTGCCCTCTAAGTTTTTTGAAAATGTATAGCGTTCTTGAATATACTCTACCTCCTGAGCTTATACTAAAGCAGATGGTAAGTCCCTAGGGCGAGACGCAAACAAAGCATCTCTGTATATTTTCCTAGTGCCTGATATGAAAAGAGATAGACCGTTCGCTCTATATTTATCATTTATGGAATTTGCCAAGGATGTCTTATGGGTCATGGTGGTCTTGTTTGTGAGTAAGGCCAATTATTTTTCAACATTTTCATAATATTCTTCTAAAGACAAGCATCTCTGAGTAAGCATGGCCATCTCACGTTCATGCAGGTGTAATGAAAGCCGGGAGCTTTATGTTTAGCCGATGGTCAGGCTTATAATTGATTTTTTAATTATTATTAATTATTATATTGCAATCTTAGCTTATGCAGTGGGGCCGTGTGCAGGCCAACATAACTGGCCGTCTTGCAATGAAAATGATTATGGCCTACACTGCGCGTGTGTGTACTTATGGATAAATTGAATATGCCTCTATGGTGTACTGCACCATACAGTGAAGGCCTTATCATAAGAACAAATGAATGGAATAAATTTATAGATAAAATAAATTTATTCAAGATTTTTACCAACGGTATACTTATACATCGGTGTAACTATTTTGTATTTCACATGAATTTAATGTATTACAAAAAAAATGATTTCATTTTATTCGTAATTAAATTTTATTACTCTATATAATTTAAATGAACTTTTACTCTTTATACCATACACCCATAGGGTGAAATGGTATATTAAAGTCGCCAAAATGTATGTAACAGGCAGAAGGAAGCTTTTCCGGCCCTATAAAGTATATATATTCTTGATCAGGATGAACAGCCGAGTCGATCTAGCCATGTCCGTCCGTATGAACACGCAGATCTCGGAGACTATAAGAGCTAGAGCCACCAAATTTGGTATGTATACTCGTGTAGTATGCACATGTTCAGAGTTAATTGGAATTTCGGCCACGCCCCCTTACGCCCCCAGGAATCACATAAAACTGTTTTTCTTAAAAAGTATAATAGCTAGAGACATCAAATTTGGTATGCAGACTAGTGTAATAGACGCACAGAAACTGGCTGTTTAAAAGTTTTGCCACGCCCACTTTCGCCCCCGCAAATTAATCAAAGCTGATTTTATCAGAAACAAACAAAGCTAAAGTCACAAAATTTAGTGTGTATACTGGCTTAGTATGCGCGCAGAGTATATGTATTTTTATATTTTGCCACGCCCACTTCCGCCTCCATAATTAAGAAAAAACCGATTTCCTCCTGTATTTTTTTGACTGTCGCATTCAAATTCGGCAGACTAATTAATCTTATTAATGAGGAAGAAATAGGAGATAACTATCATAATGATCCAATAGAAGGAGGTCACCGTGGGGTAATCCGAATGCTATTAAAAATAAATATCTAGCTTATGTCCTGATTCATTCCTTATAATTACTAGATCTCCTATCGATAATTCTACTGTATTTATTTTCTTATTGTAGATATTTTGATTAACTACCTTATGTTTACTAATATTTGAGCTCTGTTACGTGCACATTGCAATCTATATTTAAATTATTTGTCAAAAGCGACAATGTTCTAGGCTGGATCTATCTCATTGGATGTCATTAAGCTATAGGGGATGGGTATTTTTCCAAACATTAATTTTGTGACGAGTCACATTTCCATTGCTGCTTAAACTACGCCCATGTGGGGCCCCTCTGTATTGTTACTTTTATTTTTCATACGCCCATGGAGGGCACATTAAATACCTCAACACGAAAACTAACTGTAATTCCTTTTTTTGATAGGCAATATTTACGATCGCCGCCTCTCTCTCTTTCTAACTACCGTCTTGATGCGGCTGCAGCGTCGACGCGTCGCGGAGACAACAACCTCCCGACTGCGGACGCTGCGCTGCATGGCGACGCTAAAGAGACCATGAGAAAACTGAAAGTGAAAGAGAGAGACGGCGATCGTGACGCGTGCCAAAGCACAAGACACATCGAATGTTTTCACCGTTAGGACATAAGTAGGCAGAGCAAGTGTGGGTTTGGACAGAGAGCTAGAATTAGGAGAAAATGACTTCGCCAGTAGCCACGTGAGTGATCAGTCGCATTGCGAAACAGTGAGAGAAAACCAACAAGTGCAACCAAGGAAAAAAACCAAGACTAGAGACCGAGTAACAGAGAGAGATCCTTCAGGAATAGCAGGTGAGCCCGTGACCAAAGTCCCCCTTTATTTCTACTTGAGTGCGGTAGGGACCCAGATTTCCAAATATGTTTAGGATTAATTAATTATTAATAAATATTACAACATGATCACTTAATCTAACCCGGCATTATTTCTTTATTCGGCACTGAACTTTTGTATACCCTTTCCCTTCCCTTTTCCTTGCCCACTTAACTATTTGAGTGGAGCCAAAGGATCAGCGGACTTCGGCAGGATGAGTTATTCTCCTGCAGTCGAAGTCAGTCGCTGGTCCCTAGGCTCAGTCACTCAAGGTGAGGAGGCAACGGATCTCGGCCAAGCGGGCTTCGCTTGGCAGAAGAGATCAGTCGTTGCAGTTCCTCTTCACCATCCCTATCTAATAACCCCACTAACATTTCCTTTCACACTTCCTTTTCCCAGTTCAAGAGGCAACGGATCTTGGCCAAGCGGGCTTCGCTTGGCAGACGAGATCAGTCGTTGCTACTCCTCTTGGACTCTCCTTTTACTCCTTTCCCTTCCCTTTCCCCCTTCAGGTGGTCTCGGTCCCTTATCCTAATACTCGTCAAGGTCTCCAGATCAAATAAATGTACTGTAGACTGGACTCTGGGACTGAGAATTGTACCCCAGCCAGAGCTTCCTTACAGATGGCCCCCGAGCAGGGACCTTGACGAGTATTATGGGGAAATGTTAAATTATATATAGATATATGCCCATTCATAGATATATATATATATATAAGTTAGGTGTTTCCATTTTCCCTTATAGGGGATTTCTTACCATTTCTTTCCTCTGGGGGAAGGATTGGGCTTTGGTAACTCAAGGGTTTACACTAAGGCACAACACAATACTTGATTTTAAACGTTATAAGTTTATTTAGGTTTTGTAGTTAGATTTACTTAGTTGTACGTCTAGCTTAAGACTACCCGCTCTGTCGAGCGGGGTCCCTTAAATATACCCTGAGATGCCCTAAGGGCGCTGGCAGCGGCGCTAGGCCGTTGGCAGCGGCGTTGGGATCGACTCTCAAGTGGGTCGCCTCTTCCGGCGAATTCTGCTCATCGTCAATATCTAAAAGAGCGGCTAGGCTAAATAATACAAAAGTGCTTATCCTAGGAAGGGGAAGTCAAGTGTCTAGTGTGACCCAATATGGGTCGCCTTGGTCGCATGTCTGCTTGGGTCGCACTAGGAAATACAAACTGCTTACTTGGCTAAGTGTGTTAGGGTGACAGGAAATAAAAGATGTGGGTTGCTTATTTGGCTAAAGTGAGGAGTGATATAGGTCCCGATGCACTTAAGTCATACGCGTGTGTGTGGTCTGTTGGTGTACCTAGAATGTTTTTTTTTTTTTTTTTTATTTCATTTAAAACATTGCTAACATAATTACAAATAACATAACAAGGGAACAAACATACGAAGTCGGGTATAATGAAAAAAGGATTACGGTTACTGCGGGACGACTTGTCGGTATTGCTTCGCAGACCGTGTGCTTCTTTAATTCGCCAACCTTTCCCTCTCCAACTGCCTAAGTTTTTTCATCACGTGTGCGGCGAAGGCGGCGGCCGCCTGCCACACGTTAGATTTTGCGACCATCATCCCGGCGAGGTTACACTGCGTCACCGGCTCGCCCATGACCCTCTCCAACCGGTGTCTTTCCTCGTCAAATCTTGGGCAGTGTTGCAGCACATGACTCGCATCTTCTATGATGCCAGCGCCGCAACATGTGCACTCGTCGGAGACATCGTGGTGAAACCTCTTCAGGTAACTCCTGAAGCACCCGTGGCCGCTCATGAGCTGAGTAAGGTAGTAGTCAACTTTACCATGCTTCCTCGACACCCATTGTGTGATGTCCGGGATTAGTCCATGAGTCCACCGTCCGTTGGGCGAGGAGTCCCACCTCTCTTGCCATCTGCGCATGGAGTGCTGCCATGCCATGAGTCGCGCCTGTCCTCTTGGTTGGGTTATGTTGCTGCCACTTGATTGCCTTGATGCTACAAACGTGGCCGACGCAATTGCCGCACATTCATCGATGGGCATCATTCCAGCGATCACCAGAGCTGCGTCACCGGATATGGTGCGGAAAGCGCTACACACCCTAATAGCACTCAGACGATGAGTCGACTCGAGGCTCCTCCTGTAGCTCCTAACCTCCACACCTTTAATCCACGAAGGAACTGCGTATAGGGCGGTGGATTTTACGACGCTCGATAGTAGCAGGCGCCGTCCTTGCTTCGGGCCACGCGAATTCAGCAATATACGGGCTAGGGACCGGGCCGACGCAGCTGCCTTGCTACTGCAGTATTCTAAGTGCTCCTTGAAGGACAATCTAGTGTCAAGCATGACACCTAGGTATTTAATGGCACGCTTGGATACCACGAGGGAGTCACCTACTCTGATTCTTGCGGTTTCGACGCGCTTCCGGCTGCTAATGAGCACCGCCTCGGTCTTTTGCGCTGCCAATTTAAGCCCTGCGGCCGATAGCCAGTGACCAACTTTGGCTATCGCCACGCTACACACTCTTCGGCGACGTGAAGGTCCTTGGCCGAAACCACCAGTGCGACGTCGTCAGCAAACCCGACAATGTGTGTGTGCTGCTCGAACTCAAGGCGCAGGACTCCGTCGTACATGGTGTTCCATAACAAGGGGCCCAGGACGGATCCTTGTGGGACACCAGCCGATACCCCTCTTTCTTCCAGGCCATCATCCGTTAAGTATCGGATTCTCCTGTCACGAAAGTAGCTCCGCACGCAGTTCATCAAATAGCTTGGGATATTGAATGTTGCCAGCGCGTCCAGTATACGATCCCACCTTGCTGAGTTAAACGCGTACCTAGAATGTGTAGGGGCGTGTGTGTGGTCAAGGGCTCATGTTGCTTAGACTGAGGGAGGGTATTTCGCCCGATACTCGTACAGGCGTTTGTGGTAAAGTGTGCCGATCGAGTCCCTTTGTAATGTGAGAGGCCGGGGTGCGGGGCATGGTCTGGCAGATGAAGGGAAAGGCGTCCCAGGGGCGCTAGTTGTGCAGGAGGAGGGGGAAGAGGCCTCATTTGAGGATGGGTGTGTTAACTCCTCCCCCTTTAAAAATCGACGTCCCGGAGATCCTTTGTATTTATGAGAGATGACCCTGGGGGGTGGTGTTTTTGTTTTTTGGAGCACCTTTTTCAGAGTCCATCCTATGGAGATGGCGAGGAGTACGAAGATTAGTGCCGCACAACTGGCCGTGATGGTGGTCCCTTTCGTTAGGGTGTCGAGGCGGCGTAGATTGTTTATATGTAAATTGTGAATGTATTCTACATTTATCATGTGTCCTTCGTTTACGACTTCTGACAAGGTGGAAGGAATTGCCACCATTCTCGTGATCGTCTGGCTTTTGAAGGTTTTATTACCAATTGTCACTGATTCGTTCGAGATTTGAATGACAAAGGTACCGTTTAGGTTTGATTCTGCAACGCCGTTTGTTAATTTCCCCAGAAAGTTGGTTGTGAATATGGTGCCATCTTCCAGTAACTCGACGGGGCTTGCCATGTTGGTTATTGAATGGCATCCACCCTTTATCAATCTTGGCAGGCATGAGTCTTCATCCAGGTGGGTGAGGTCTGATTCCTTACAAATGGTGATGTTGCCCATGGTCTGGCAGCTCCTCGATACAATGAAGGTATCTCGTGGCCCTACCAGGAGTTTTCCTGAGGGAATGTCCAGTTGCTGATTATTTGTTATGGTTGGCCTGATGATTTGCACTGAGTATTCTTGCTGCAGTACCCGTGGCATTACTATGTTGTAAAGGAGCAAGGTGCCGTTCACGAAGATGGTTGGTTATTGTAAGGTATGCTGGGTGTAGTGTTGATGATGTCCTGTAACTCGTCTATGTCCAATAGGTTTGAGTTTATTACGCCGACCTTTGCGAGTTGGCATGCTTGCACAATTTCGTCCAGTTTCCGTTCAAGCAATAAGATCTTGTTTAGCAGGATGGATAATTCAGAGTCGTAATCCTTGTTGATTGTGTTCAAAGCCCCTGCTAATTCGTTTATTTTGTCGAATGCTTTCTGGATGGCGGACAAGAATTGCTTATTTATGGTGAGCTGTTGGTTATTCTCTCTAATTTGGGAATCCTGGGATTGTAAGATACGGTCCCAGTCAGCTGCGTCAGGTGATCCCGCTACCCATTTCCAAGCTGAGCCTAACCATCTAATTGATCGTCTAGCCCGTTTGTTGGAGACCGTCAGTTCCTCGATTTTTACTTTTAAATCCTTGATTTTGAGAGAGGCCAGTGTTTTCAGGTCACCTGAAGGGTATTGGTCCAGTGCTAATGATAGGTTCTCCACAAGGCCCGCGAATGAGTCAAGAGGAATTACATGTACCAGGTTCGAGTGTCCTGCTATCCTCCATCCTTTTCCCTGCTGTAACGTCACGATTGGGGACTCATATTTAAAGACCTTGTAGCTCTCCACCGATGAGAGACACAGAATGATGGGGCTTGTATTGGAAGTAGAAGGGTGTTTTTTTTTAATGTGATATTAATTTTACCTTAGCTTCTCGTGGCTTAAGTGCTATGTGTATGAGTGTGTTTTTACTTGATGTGTGATTTAAGTAACTTCTTGCCTGTTTGTGTGATTACCGTAACTCTTTTGTCTTGAGCGACTTTTTCCTGAAAAAATCTTTTTGCATGTTTCCCTTTAATTTGCTTGTTGGCCACGAAAATTTCTTGGTCAACCTCATATGAAAAGGGGTTGTCCCTTTTTAGGTTTTTGGCCCTATTCGTAATTGCTTGTTGATGCTCGAGTAAACCTCTCACGTTTTCAAAGAGTGTTTCTTTGGGATTGGTGTTTTCACTTACTCCCTGTCCCGTAGTTCGATTGAAAAAAAGGTCGACGGGTTGTTGTTTGGTTACTGAGTGTATGGATTGGTTGTATCTCGTGACTGTCAACTTTGCCAGCTGAGCAGCGCTCAATTTTGGGTGCTCCATGCGTAGGCATCGGTATATTTCCAGGAATGTTGAGTGGAATCGCTCTACTTGCCCATTTACTTCACTTTTTTGGGAGGGAGTCCGGTAAATTTCGATTTGTAGCTCGTGCAGATAATTGATGATGATGGGACATAACAACTCTCGCTCATTGTCCATGACGATTAATTTGGGCATTGAGAAGTATGCCAGAACGTCCATAAGTTTCTCTTTTAGGTGTATAGACGATCTGTTCTCGATAGGGAACAGCATTGCGTACTTAGAGAATTTGTCGATGCAGGACAAAAACCATAGTTTTTCAACTACGAAGAGATCGATGTGTAGTATTTCGCATGGCCTGCAAGGTATTGGTGTCGGTTGCAGGTATGGTTTTTTTGGTCGCCGGTTGTATTTTTGAGTTCCACATATAGTGCATTTTGACACATAATTTTTGATTTTGGCCGCCATCTTCGGGAAATAGTACCTTAAGAGAATTTTTTGTTTGTTCTCCAAGTAATTCCTATGGGCTCTTTGGTGTTCCTGTTTGATTATGTCCTGGATTTGATCTTCTGAGTCTACATCCTCCACGATTCCTTGAGACGGATTTTATAATCATTAAAATATTCCCAGATTATGGGTTGTATCTCGGAAACGGCGATTTCAGGGATCTTGATTCCATTTAAATGAGTTTTGGAGAGCGCTCCTTCAAGTGCAGCTCTAGATAGGGCAATGTCTTGGGTTAATTCTACGTGTATAATATGTCGCTGGAATCCAGGGTATGGTTCCGTGGAGGTGTCCGTGCCTGTCCCTACGATGATGATTTCGAAAGGAGTTGAGTGGCGTGTCGACCCTGTGCAATGGGATGCGGAGTGTTTGTCCTGCTGGTTGTGTCAGCCTGAGAGGGTTCAGGTGTGAGGTAATGCGTGACAAGGCATCGGCCACTGCATTAGCTTTCCCAGGTTTATAAAACAGTTTGCAATTATACTCCTCGATTCGCCCCTTCCATCTTTTCAATTTGGCATTCGAGTTGCGGTTTCCCAGGGCAAAAGTCAACGGTTGGTGATCGGTGTACACCCTGATTTCCTCTGCTCCATACAAATATGAACGTAAGGCCATTAGTCCCCATAGTATTGCTAGCATTTCCTTTTCGTTCGTTGCATAGTTTTCTTCTGTACGCGATAAGCCCCTAGAAATAAAGGAGATCGGGCGGTCTTTCTCATCCTGTACCTGGGACAGGACACCAGCCAGTGCCTCGTTGGATGCGTCGGTCGTAAGATTGAAGACATCACTAAGGCTAAGACTTCGGACGAACCTAGCAGTGCCTTAAAATCTTCGAAAGCCTTTAATTCGCTTTCCCCCAAGGTGATTTGTACCTTTCTTGATTGGTTTGCTCGAACTTGTCCCAGATCCCCCCTCGTCAGGTTAGTGAGGGGTTTGGCTACCTTGGCGTAGTCTCGGATGAATTTCCTATAGTACGATGTCATTCCCAAGAAGCTCTTGAGCTCCTTCAGATTGGTTGGAGGCTTCATAGCGGTGACGGCTGCCACCTTTTTCTCATCAGTGCGTATTCCCTCACTTGATACTGTATATCCCAGGAAATTTACCTCGGTTTTCATGAAGGTTGTCTTCTCTAAGTTAACCCGAAGGTTAGCCTTTGAAACCTTTTCGAAAACCCTTTGAATGTCTGCCATGTGTTCTTCCTCGCTCCTGCTGAATATTATAATATCGTCAATGTATACATAGCAGCAAACTCCGATGAGGTCCCGAAGAACATCGTCTATCATACGTTAAAATATGGCAGTGGAAATAATGAAGGTAGATTCAAGTTCTGAATCTGATTGGGATTCGGACTCTAGTTCTGAACTGTTCCCTCGTGTTATCAGAGGTGGGTCTTCCAGCTCCGATCAGAGCTATAACTTGTGGGAGGATGATTTTGGCAGCTCGGGAATAATTGTGCCTACTCCGGGTGAAGACGAGGAAACAATCCCTTTCCCGTTTCCTGTGCCGGTGATCGTTCCCGAGGTGGCCATCCAGGAGTATCTGGATTACCCCCCACCATCCGAGGGGTCTCTTTCTACCATCCCTAGATTGCAGAGACGATCTCTGCAGTCAGTTTTCCGTTATGAGGAGAACAGAAGGCGAGCTGGGTGTCCCAGCTTGAGGGGGTATACTCAGGTGGAGGCACCCCACTCCTGCCCGCAGACGGCTACGATAATCTGTTAAATATACTAAGACACATGATCAAAGAACAAGAATTTGTTTGATATTTTTTTCCCATGTTGGGGTACTAGCTCGTATTTTTTGCGGCTTCTTAGGAGGGCATTGGTTCTCAGCTATTCTTTTGCTGCACCAAGGCTTGGTATTCAAATCAAAAAGTTAACTTTTTCCGCAGCTCCTCGGCTACTTGGTTTTTCAACCATTCACAAAAAGTGAACTTTTTCCGCAGCTCCTCGGCTACTTGGTTTTTCAACCATTCACTAAAACGAACTTTTTTCGCAGCTCCTTGGCTACTTGGCTTTTCAACCATTCACTAAAAAATTTTGCAAGACACCAGAAGAGGAGGTTCAAATGACATATTCACCCATGGGATTGATTTGGCTTTGCCACAGTGTGTGGCTAAAAAATTTTTCATTATTTTCCCTTATCATATTCTTTTTATCTTATAGTTTCGCGGAAGCGTAATGCTCCCCTTCTGGTTTCTTTAATTTTCATATTAACGCCCAAAAATGCATGAGGCGCAAGAAATTTAAAAAAAATTTTTTCATTGTTTTTCTTATCATTTTCTTTTTCTCTTTTTTTTCCGCGGAAGCGTAATGCTCCCTTTCCGGCTTCTTTAATTTTCATATTAACGCCCAAAAAAAATGCATGAGGCGCAAAAATTTTCTCTTCGTATTTGCTGAAGCCGCTGGCGTGGGAATGCGGTGGCTAGCAAGACGCGTTCGGGATTGTTACCTGAGGAGTCAGCAGTTTTATGCAAGCCGAGTCACGAGTTGGTCTCAAATATCACCATAATTAGGTGAAGCATTTCCGTTGGCCTCATGGCCCATATAATTCTTTAGGAAAAAATTTGTGATAGGTCAGGCTTTTATGCCTGAACAATAGAACCTTTTTTTTCTGACATAAAATTTGTGATAGGTCAGGCTTATGCTTGAACAATTATATATTTTACTTCGACAATATTTTCTGCTGGCATGGCTTGCATAAACCTGTGTACCTCTTCTTACTAAATTTCTAGACCCGTAATCTTCCTAGATTCCCCCTGACGGGTGGTTTTAGCATCATTATGGCTTCTAGAAAAATTACGGGTCCCTGCTCGGGCGCCAGTTAGGTGTTTCCATTTTCCCTTATAGGGGATTTCTTACCATTTCTTTCCTCTGGGGGAAGGATTGGGCTTTGGTAACATATTCAGGTACATATTCTTTCAAGGCATAAGAATATCTGGTTCACTCGTGACGTACATATGCGTGAAGAGTATTCGTGGGTATTCGTATGGAAGGGTATGCACAGGTATATCGCCTAAGCTTAACACACACATGAGCAAAAGAAAACCATTTGTTTTATGCAGACTTCCATGATTGTTTTTTTTTTTTTTTTTGTTGTTTTGTTGAGAACAGAGGAACAACAGCAACATTTAAAAAAAAAAAAAAAAAAAAAGTCTATATTTACATACGACACGCACACATTCATGCCCTGCTATGGGAGAAAAACGGCAGAGTCTCGGGCAGGGTTTCGACAGAATTATCAGCAGAGTCATCAACAGAGTTCTCGACAGGATTAATAGCATCTTCAACAGCATAGTTCGGAGGGAATTATTAATGAAGTCAACTACTGAGCTACCGACAGAGCTAACGATAGAGCCATCAACCGAGACATCGACAGAGTCGCATATAGGAATTAGTTTTATTGAAACAAAAAAAAAAAAAAAAAGCTAACGTTACCAGAAGCACATAGAACGAGTCTAGGAGTCTCTCTCAGAGAACCATTAGTGAGGTTGTAACCTACCGCATTACGAGTCGAAAGGGACCTGGGCATGGGTAACCTAAAAATCCACCACTCTCACCCAAAGCAGCAGCAGAAGTCACAGCAGCGGTAACAGCAGCAGAGGAAAAGAGACAGAAGAGTGACGCACAAGGAACTATTTAAAACCAAGCCTTTGCACTGGCAAAGTCAGTCAGTGTTTGGAACTCAACAAGGAAACATCGAAAAAATTTGCTTCAATCCGGAAGGATAGCAACTGGACAAGGATCATTATCAAGGACTACTCACCAATACAAGGATTAACAACTGGACAATGATCAGCACCCGGACAAGGATCAACAAGGACATAGGACAAGGACATTCATCGCCAAGCTGAACTAAGCTTCAAGGACCCAACGGAGATTAATGCAAAGGACATCAGAAAATTCGGCAGCAAGCACCACTATTTTCTCAAGGATATTCTAGACAGTAATCGGAGTAAACTTTTATTTTCTTTGGACAACATCGAGGGAGAATCAATCACGTCCCCAATAACTATATTCTACATTCAAGGATTTACCTATTTCAATTAAACAAACTGGATCGAATTCTACCAACAGGCAAGATCTTTCTTATATACATTTGAGCCATTGCAAAGATTTTGTTCAGAATATTTAAACTAAAAACTACCTCGAAAGTTTTATATTTTCTGACCCCTCCCTTGCAGAATTTATTAAAATTTAAATAAAATATATATGTATATACGCATTGGTCAAATTGCATGTCCACATCATAGTCTATCGGTTTACCGTAGCCATCCTCAATCAGTATCGCATAACCTACTGGGCAAACTCCGAGATCCTTTAGCTGGTTATCACTTATACTACGACTCCGAGTCTTTACTAACATACTAGCAATGGGCGTTAATTGGATAAATCATCGTCGCAAAGCCGAATTGGAAGTCCTTTGTGACGAATTCGGATTAGATACCGGTGGAATAGTGGAAGAACTAAGAAATCGGTTCCGTGAGTTCGCCTCAAGGGAGGATCATCATCCTGAGGTATTGAGTCGACTCGCAGAAATTGAAGCCCAATTTAGTGCCGGGGACAAGAAATTAGATGTAAAGCCACAGTCTAGAGCACCGTCGCCTACTCCCGAAGGAATCATTTCTCAACTACCTGTGCCACAAGACCCCAACTATCGTTCGGAATCGCATTCTGGTTCTCGTTCCGGTTCTCCGACACCTTTCGGCATGGCTGGCTCAAAGATTAACATCGAGCCCAGTGAGCGGAGTCGAGTCCATGAATCTATGGTAGGCCGTACTACTGGGAGCTATGCCTCGATCGTGGAACGTATAACTAAATGGGGAATTGCCTTTAGCGGATCTACCGACCCTATCTATTTCATAGAGCAAATAGAGGCTCGAGCCGCGACTTACCGTTTGAGTTTAGAGACGCTGCCTCCGATGATAGCCATCCTATTGACCGGACGGGCCGAGAGCTGGTGGAAAACCAGCGGCTATCCGGAGATGACATGGGTCGACTTCAAGTCCGAATTCTTAGAGTTCTTTCTACCCCCACGCTATTTTGAGAAACTAGAGGATAGTATACGCGCTCGAAAGCAACGCCATCAGGAACCATACAAGGAGTATCTAGTAGTAAACGGGACTGCTATATGTCAACTCTCCGAAGCACTAGTAGATACCAGTACCGCTTGCCGCAAATGTGCGGGAGCTGGTCACTTCGCACGAGAATGCACGAAGCCCCGTGTATTGTTCTGTTGGCAATGCGGACGAAGGGGGGGCCGTCGTCGAATGTTGCCGTCGTTCGGGAAACGGGCCAAACCTCCGTCTCAATCTGGGCCAGACGGAGGGACCAGACCAGGACCTCAGCCCAGTAACCCACTCCTCCTAAAGAAAGACCGCATCCAACTCCATGTCTTCGTCAATAGAAAACCAATGGTAGCTACCTTGGATTCAGGAGCGAACAAGAGTTTCATAAACGAGGAAGTGGCTCTTCAGCACTTCGCTCCGTTCCTTCTGCGAGACATTCATACTAATATTAACCTTGCCGATAATACTCGAGCAGCAATCAAAAGTTCTCTTAGAGCAACCATCAGCCTCGGGGTACAGATCGTGCATATGACCTTGTTAGCGATGCCATCGATGATGGATCCCCTTATTCTAGGAGTGGATTTCCTTCGGAACATAGGAACTTCTATACGTTGTGGAGGTTATCTATTACAATTGCCTCCTTTCGATAAGACCCACAGCCCAGTCAATTCTACAATTCAGCCATACCTATTGGCGGATGACCACACGCAGCCGGATGCTCATACAAATCAACTGGGTCCTGCAGAAACGTCAACTATGCCCAAGGATACCTCTGACTCTCAGCATAGCAATAAACCAGTATGTCAAGCAGGCTCAGTTTTGCCGCCTCTTACACCTGACGCTGTCCGTAAAAACCCATTCCGCCAGCCCGGCGGCAAAAACGAACCGGTAACCGAGGTGGACGCCCGATTAGCCTCAGTAGAAGCTGAGACCCGTGACGAGGACTTAAAGCCAGAACAATCATCCAGTATGGAACAGGAGACACTAGAGCCGGAACTTCAAGCGGTTCTTGAAGCGGAAATCACTAAGTTCGACGGGCTTAACGGCGTTACCCAAATAGCACAACATGTCATTGTATTGAAGCACGATAGACCCATGAAGCAGAGGTATTATCCCCGTAATCCGGCCCAACAACAAATTATCAATGAAACCGTAGACGCACTGCTGAAGGAGGACCGTATTGAACCATCCAAAAGCCCTCACAGCGCACCAATCGTGTTGGTAGGTAAGAAAACCGGTGACACTCGCATGTGTATAGACTTTCGACAACTGAACTCTCAGTCAGTACGTGACGCATACCACTTGCTTCATATACACCATATCCTGGAGGAATTGAGGAAGCGAAGTACATTTCTACTCTAGATTTAAAGAGTGGGTATTGGCAAATACCCTTAGAGGTCAAAAGTAGAGAGTGTACAGCCTTCACAGTACCCGGACGCGGGTTATTCCATTGGAAAGTCATGCCCTTCGGCTAACATTCCGCATCCGCCACGTTCCAGAGGGCTTTGGATAGTGTGATTGGACCCGAAATGGAACCACATGCCTTCGCGTACCTAGACGATATTATCGTAATCGGAAAGACTCTCGAGGAGCATCTCTCACACCTGCTTGAAGTCTTCCGACGTCTACGAGAAGCAAATTTAAGGATCAACCGAGACAAATGTCGTTTCTTCAAAAAGCGGATCCAATTTCTAGGTCATGTCGTCAGTGAGGATGGTATCCATACCGACCCCGAAAAGGTAGCAGCTATCCGCAACCTTCAGCCCCCAACCAATGTCAAGGAGTTACGACGATGTCTCGGCATCGCCTCTTGGTATCGTCGGTTCGTACCCAATTTCTCCGACACGGTACAACCTCTCACAAGTTTGTTAAAGAAAGGTTTGAGTTGGTTTTGGAACGTGGAGCAACAACAGGCGTTCGATGCACTCAAGACACGTCTCACCACTGCCCCTGTCCTAGCTTGTCCCGATTTCGCTGTAAAGTTTTACTTACAGACGGATGCCAGCGACGTTAGTCTCGGCGCAATGCTCACTCAGAGTATCGACGGTACAGAAAGAGTCATTGCGTACGCTAGTCGACGTCTCTTGAAGGCGGAAGAAAACTACTCGACTACTTAGAAAGAATGCCTAGCGATAGTCTGGGCCATCAGGAAAGGCCCATTGCATTGCTTTGGAAGGCTATTGCTTCGACGTGATCACGGACCATTTAGCTCTCAAATGGCTAAACTCGATAGAAAATCCCACGGGGCGTGTGGCCAGATGGGCGCTGGAGTTGCAACAATACGAGTTCGAGGCACATTATAGACGAGGTAAGGTGAACGTGATTGCCGATGCCTTATCGCGTCAACCTTTGGATGTACTTCACTGGGCACAACTAGTAGAACCGGAATGCAAATGGTGGCTAAAGATGCGGCAGCACGTCACGGAGCACCCTGCGGATTTCTCAGACTATATATTTGAAAACGGCCAGATTTATCGCAGACGAGACTCCCACCCCGATGACTACGATTCTACACCTTGGAAACTATGCGTCCCCTTAGAATTTCGACACCAAGTACTAAAGGAATGTCGTGATGTGGTGACGGCTGGCCACTTGGGAATCAGGAAAACCACCTTGCGAGTCGCGGAATCGTTCGATACCGTGTGTACTGACTTTATCGGGCCTTTGCCGCGTTCTAAGCAAGGTAATACGATGTTACTAGTTTTCTTGGATTTATATAGTAAATGGGTCGAGATGGTACCACTTCGTAAGGCCACTGCAGCCGCTTTGGAGAAGGCATTTCGGGAAAGGATCTGGGCCCGATTCGGCAATCCTCGTACCCTCGTGAGCGATAACGGTACCCAGTTCACTAGCAAGCTTTTCAAAAACTTCTGCAAAACGTCCGGAATTATACTCCAGCATACCGCCCCCTATTCTCCACAGCAGAATCTTACCGAGCGCGCAAATCGAACAATCAAAACCATGATTGCACAATACCTGGAGAATGGGCAAAACACGTGGGATCAATGGCTTCCAGAAATAACACTAGCGATCAACTCAAGCGTCAACGACACCACCTGATTCAGTCCAGCCTACATCATATGAGGGCGGGAACCCCGTATGCCCGGCGCCCTTTATGACCAAGTAACGGATGTCGCCGGTAACGAACCCCCTAGCCCTAAAGAGAGCACCCGACGAATGGAAGAGATTTTCAAGCTCGTACATGAGAATCAACTGAACGCGACCCAAAATCAAAAGAAATACTTCGACCTGAGGCGACGCGACTGGCGTCCAAACATCGGGAGCATGGTCATGCTCAAGCAACAAGTGCTGTCTAATGCCATCGAAGGGTTCAATGACAAACTGGCGCCTAAGTATAAAGGCCCGTATAAAATAATCAAGTTTCTTTCCAGCAAAGTCGTTAGACTACAAGAAACCCAGGGGCGTGAACGACGTACCGCCGTTCTGGCTGACTTAAAGGCCTTCAATAGTGACGACGGCGAACCACCAGAACTTGGTCCTTCTGACGATATCGGCCTCGGGACACCGCGTTCCCACGGCCCGCACGAGGCCACTGATTAAAGATCTTTCAAAGGGGACCACTTGTTGGTGGGTGCGCCTGCCCAACGTCCCCCTCCCTTCTAAAGAGGGGTTCTTCGCGCCGATGCTAGGCAAGAATTGTCTAAAACCATTGTATCTTAGTTTTAATCATAGCATTTTTGTAAACCGCACTCATAGGGCCCCGTTAATACACTCAGAATGCAGGGTAGTTTTAACGCACTTTATATTTCAGCAGTATGTCACAGCAAGGAGAAGACGACGGCGATCGCGCGGCAGATATAGCCCGGATCGTCGAAGAAATGATAGCCGTATGGGAAAGGGAACATGGCCCTGCCATGCCCCCCCACAGGCGATAGTGCACCGGAAGAACCTGTCCGGCTTTGCCGCGTAGAGTTGGCCCCGACAGACATTCCTATGGAGCGTCCATCAGGGAGCAAGGGTCACCAGGGCGACCGAAAACCACCCGACGAGGCTCAATGAGTTGCAGATTCTGCCCGACCGGAGCGCGCCGTGATCCTGTCGGTGGTCAACCTCCCCTCCTTGGCACCAGATATTGGACCCTCGGAGTCTGCCCGCCCCATTTATACAGAGGAAGAGACGATCGTCTTGGCCGCAGCTACGTTCTTTGGATCAGTACCAGTGCCCGTGTGCCCCCCAGATATGGCGCTCGGACAATATCGACAAAACATGGTTACACCCCCGCTTCCCCAAACGGAGCCCCTCGTCTGGCTGGCAGAGCGCGTTTTCCGGGAGGAGATGTTCGTCCTGCCGTACCCAGGGCCGGACCCTGATGAAGTACTAGCCGTCCCAATGGAGGACTACAGAGTCCCAGCCGCCGATGACCAGGGATCCAAGTCCCACTCTCCGTCCCACCGTGTATCGGACACCCCTCCGCGGCCCGTACATGAGTCTTCCAAAGCCCGAGCAGACCCAGTTCCAATCACAACGGACACCCCTTCGCGGCCCGTTTGTAAGTGTCTGGAGAGACGTCCATCTCTGGCAGCCGTAGAAATAGCCATGCCGGACACCCCTCCGCGGCCCGCGTATGAGCCGATAAGTCCCCCAACCGTCAGGGTCCGTGAGTGTCCACCTGTCAACGAGGAGATGCCTCTGGATCTCTCTGGGCCCCGCCCCCGACCAGTGCTCGCCCCAGCAAACGAGACCGCTACCACACCAACGCACGCCAGCCTTGGGCTAACGTCGCGAGGTTCTTTGCGCCGATCTAAGGGCAATTTATGTGCCGGAGGCCACCCCCGCGGCTTCCAATTGGGTCATCACACCGCCAGAATGGATCGTCAACACCCCGGATAGGCGAGTGCCCGCTGAGATACGAGACCGGGTGGCGGTAATCCATCAAGAAGGACCCCGACGTAGCCACCGCTTCCTCATGTGGGCGGAAGAGCATCTGTCCCGCATCGAAATCAAGCTACCTGGGCGAGTCACGATCGGTTTCGTCCGGTCGAAGTAGGGACACCGTGTGACGAGTCACATTTCCATTGCTGCTTAAACTACGCCCATGTGGGGCCCCTCTGTATTGTTACTTTTATTTTTCATACGCCCATGGAGGGCACATTAAATACCTCAACACGAAAACTAACTGTAATTCCTTTTTTGATAGGCAATATTTACGATCGCCGCCTCTCTCTCTTTCTAACTACCGTCTTGATGCGGCTGCAGCGTGGACGCGTCGCGGAGAGAACAACCTCCCGACTGCGGACGCTGCGCTATATGGCGACGCTAAAGAGACCATGAGAAAACTGAAAGTGAAAGAGAGAGACGGCGATCGTGACGCGTGCCAAAGCACAAGACACATCGAATGTTTTCACCGTTAGGACATAAGTAGGCAGAGCAAGTGTGGGTTTGGACAGAGAGCTAGAATTAGGAGAAAATGACTTCGCCAGTAGCCACGTGAGTGATCAGTCGCATTGCGAAACAGTGAGAGAAAACCAACAAGTGCAACCAAGGAAAAAAACCAAGACTAGAGACCGAGTAACAGAGAGAGATCCTACAGGAATAGCAGGTGAGCCCGTGACCAAAGTCCCCCTTTATTTCTACTTGAGTGCGGTAGGGACCTAGATTTCCAAATATGTTTAGGATTAATTAATTATTAATAAATATTACAACATGATCACTTAATCTAACCCGGCATTATTTCTTTATTCGGCACTGAACTTCCGTATACCCTTTTCCTTCCCTTTCTTTTCCTTGCCCACTTAACTATTTGAGTGGAGCCAAAGGATCAGCGGACTTCGGCAGGATGAGTTATTCTCCTGCAGTCGAAGTCAGTCGCTGGTCCCTAGGCTCAGTCACTCAAGGTGAGGAGGCAACGGATCTCGGCCAAGCGGTCTTCGCTTGGCAGACGAGATCAGTCGTTGCAGTTCCTCTTCACCATCCCTATCTAATAACCCCACTAACATTTCCCCTCACTCTTCCTTTTCCCAGTTCAAGAGGCAACGGATCTTGGCCAAGCGGGCTTCGCTTGGCAGACGAGATCAGTCGTTGCTACTCCTCTTGGACTCTCCTTCTACTCCTTTCCCTTCCCTTTCGCCCCTTCAGGTGGTCTCGGTCCCTTATCCTAATACTCGTCAAGGTCTCCAGATCAAATAAATGTTTTGTAGACTGGACTCTTGGACTGAGAATTGTACCCCAGCCAGAGCTTCCTTACAATTTGAAGGGACAGTGCTCATGCACTGGTGATGGCGTGGTGTTGTAGCAATAAGTATAATATTTAAGCCATGTATCCCAATCCGTTTTATCTAAAGAAATATACATTCTAAGATATTCATTGAATGTCTTATGGTTTCGTTCAATGGTTCCTAAAGTTTGATGGTGATATGCTGTGGAAGTGACGTGGTCAATTCCTAGAAGCTTGTATAGTTCTGAAGCAACCTGATTATTATATTCTGTGCCCAAATCAGTAATTTTTTTCTTGATAGGGCCATACAGATTACTTTTTCAAATATTGCTTTGGCTATGTCTTTGGCACTCTTAGTTTGTACAGGAATGCTTACTAAGTATTTTGTTAAGCCGCAGATGGCTGTGACCGCATATTCGTACCCGTCTTCGGTTTTTAAAAGTGGTCCTATTGTGTCAATTAACACAACATCAAAATCAATTTGAGGTGTTGGTGTTATAACCATAGGTTGCTTTGTGTGTCGTTATGAATTATTTAGCTGGCAAAATTTGCAATTTTTTACATATTGGACAATATCTTTGCGCATATTTTTCCAGCGGACATGATTATGTAATTTTGATAAGAATTGCGATATTCCTGGGTGGCCGCCCCAGATGGGATCATCGTGATATTTACTCATTATTGCAAGCTTTTCGTCATCATTAATAATGGTTTTCTGGGAGTGAGTTCTATACTTCAATTTTTTTATTTTGGATCCTTTAATTTTGAAGTCTTTTATGCTGCAGCTGTTAAATAAATTGTCGTCTAGCGACAATTGGTACCTTCTCAGACCAGTGCCATCTGCTTTTTTTTCAAGCTGTGAAAAATTTGATCTGAGTCGATTCTTTCATTAATAGCATGGTCAAAAATTCGAGCCCGTTTCTTGACTTATTTAATTATTTTGTAATCGTGTGGTTACTCGTGGTATATTTTGAGCCTGATGCTGGATTGATTTCATATCATTGAAATTTATACGAGACAATGCCTCGGCTGCGTAGTTTTCTTTTCTCCTCAGATACTCTACAGTGAAGTCACATTCCTCTAAATCTAGCCTCATTCTCGTTGGTTTTTGATGATGGGTTTTTCATAGAAAATAGATATGATAGTGGACGATGGTCACTTTTTACTAAAAATTTGTTTCCATATATGTATGGTCCAAAATATGTTATAGCCCAGTGTATTGCTGTTAGTTCTTGCTTAATTGTTGATTTATTGCTCTCGCCCTTGTTAAACGAGTGGGGTGCAAATGCTATCGGTAATTGTTGATTGTCATATTCTTGACTGAGCATTGTTCCACAAGCGAATCTACTAGCATCGGTTGTGATGCAAAATTCTCTTGAAATCTGGATACTGTAGTATTGGTTGATTAATTAGTGCTGCTTTTAAATGCTAAAGGGCGAAAGCACATTCATCAGTCCAAATGAATTCGACATTCTTTTTACATAAATTTGTCAATACGCGTCCGTATTGGGCAAAGTTTGGTACAAAATGTTTATAATAGTGACAAAATGCAACGAATCTCTTTACTCATTTGGATCTTTTGGAGTTGGATAGTCTTGGATAACTTTGAACTTGCTATCGTCGGGAGGAATACCTTTGTCTGTACACTTGTGACCTAATTATGTTACTTCATGATTGAAAAATGTACATTCGACGGGATGTAGTTTTAGATTATATTTTCTACATATGCTGAAAACATCAGTTAAATTTTTGAACATATGTTTTTCAGAACAGCCTAATACAACTAAATCATCCATGTATAAAAAGGCTTGGGATGGTTGTAGTCCGGAGAAAGCTAAGGTCATCATTCGTAATTTTTTAAATCGATATAAGCCTTTATCTGTGGAAAAGGACGTTAGGTCTCTAGAGTCTTCGGCTAATTCAATTTGGTGAAAACCTGAAGTAATGTCAAGACAAGAAAAATATTTGGCTCTGCCTAATTGATCAAGAATATCATCTATTCTTGGCAAGGGAAATTTGTCTGCAATTAATTTTTTATTTAAGCTTCTGTAATCCACCACTAAACGCCATCTTTTATCATTTGTCCCCGGAAGAGATTTCTTTGGTATTAGCAGTATTGGACTGTTGTATTCGGATGCTGAAAATTCTATTAAGTTATCTCTAATTAATTTGTCTATGTGTTAAGTCTTAATTTTCGATTATAGAAATTATTTGTAGATATTTTGTCTGTTTGTAGTGTCTATATAGTTTTTGCATAATTCATTTGGTTTTTCTTTTACAAAATGATGGGAAGTTTTTTGAAAGTTTTTCAAGTTTCTCGTTATTATTATCATTGGAGGTTTTGCTGCTGAATATTATTAGGTTATAATCATTTATATTTTCTGATTTAATTTTCAGATTTAAAAGGGTAACGTCATTATCGTTTGTATTAATGAATCTTACATAATTTTTCCACTATTTGCTGCTGTATTGGCAATAAAGACACCTCTTTCTAGCTCTTGAGTTGGTATACAAATTTTTGATGCATGGGTGTCTGCTTGGATAAGTCGGATCCCTTCTGATCTTGCAGGTATTCAAACCGTGTTTTTGCTCACAACATTTAGCATAGGCACAATTATTTGTTCGTGCCAGTCGTCTGGTCTCAATATTAATAATACAGTTGTAATTTTTAATACAATCAATACCAAGGATTATATAAAATTGATGCCCGACGAGAACTTGATTTAATTGTAATTCTAAATCAACGTGTCCTAGAGTGTCTGTGAACCCGTCCCTGTCCTATTCCATTCATTTTCATTTTATTTGTTGTGTCGATAAGCGTGTGAGGCTTTAAGAATTTATATGTCTGCTCCTGTGTCTAGGAGTAGTGTGCTTGTGAGATGGTTACAACTGATTTTACATGATATAAAGCAGCTTATTGTTAGATTTAGATTTATTGTCAATATTTTGACTTTAAAGGTGTGTTTCTGTTTTATTAGGAATTCTGAGGGGTATTGGGGTTTTTTATCCCTGTTAGGGCTCGAACGCCTCTGGTATTGGTATTTTGGTTAGTTGAGTTCTGTCTGTTATTATGATATCCACCTCCACGGACGCCTCTTTGGTGGCGTGAATAATTTCTGCCTCGTTGGCCTCTGTGGGTATTGTTGTTGTTCCAGTTTGAGTTTTTTCTCCAGTTACCATTGTTGTTATAGTGGCGTCTACAGCGGTCATTATGCTGGGCATAAAAAATGGTATTATTTTGGGAATTGTCTGAGGAGCCGAAAGAGTGGTGAATCTTGCAATGGCTTCATTTGCTTATGTGGACTCTTTGATTTTTAGTACGGCTTACCATAGCATTTACCGCAACTTTGGTGTTGTATTTTATGGCTTGGTCGTTTGGAAGACCATCCGAGATATATGCACCTTTAAGGGCGTCGGTCAATTCAGTTATCTCTTTTGTGTATGAAACACAGTTATTGGGATTTCTTTGCGAGCTTTTAGTTTTTGCTGTTAAGAGATCTACTGATTCACCCTTAAAGATTGTTGGCAGTTTTTGGATTACTTCATCAATCGCTGTTTCAGAGTTTAGGGTGTTACCCGCTTGATCTTTTAGTTTCGATTTTATAATTTCGATGGCTATGGCTTCGTGTGTTTCTTTTATAGTGTTAAGTACGTGAAGTGCTCCATGAAAGCCTGGTAGATTTTTGATTAAAGTATGGTAATAGCCTGGTTGCTGTATTTATAAATTCTACCACTGTTTGTGTCATTTTGCCTTCTGAGCTATTTAAAGTTATACTAGTCTTTAATGTTATGTTAGTTTATGTCGTTCTAATGTTAATGTTGCTAAAAGGCTAAAGCTGCTTCTTGATGGGATTTATATAGGCTGTTGTAATGGGTTATTAAAAGAAGCCTGATTTTTTTCTAAGAGGGCTTTTATAATATTAGAGTGTTTTTTAATTGGTGCCCTCTGATGTATTCCTATCCTGGGAAAGGCACTTGATTGATTTGTAGAATTCCTCTTTAATATCGCGAGCTTCATATGTGATAAGTTCCCAATCTGTCATATATCTTTTTCTTTATGCTACGCATATGAATGGAATACACTGTTAATATGAATTGACAAGGAGTATTATTACAATTATAAAAATGAAAATCTTAATTGTTCCTAGATTATTTTGAGGATCCCATGGTGCAACGTGTATCTCATTGAGTACATTTGCCTTTGGGTCTACAATTTTGCTTTCCTAAGACCCCATAATAATTGCGAAATAATAGATATATATTTCATGTATTGGATTTAAAATTATTATTATTAGACTTCAGTAGTTAAGGGTATGTTAAAATGGAAGGATTATTTATATGTAAAAATTTATATGATTAATAAATTATTTTTGTTCTGGCTCATGCTTTTGAGTTGGGTAACTTGATCCACATATTTTGCATGTGCTTGTTATGACAGCGTATGTGTACTTCATCAATGATTATACATAAATATATAATTTTTTTTGTAATTTTTGGTTACTCGTATTTTTGTCTTATTTGTTACTCGTACTCTCCTGTTTTTTGGCGCTGCTGTTGTTGTTGGTGCTCTGCTGCTGGTGTTGTCTTCGTTGCTGCTGGTGCAGCCGCTGCTTGTGCTTATGTTGCTCCTCTTCTAGTTTAAATATTTTCTGCCAGATTCGGTCCGTTTACTTGGGCTAGGAGTGCGCCCCTCTGCCGGCAAAAGCGTACCAGGTTTCCTCCCCTTCTTTTTGGCCTCAGCAAGGTGGTATGGCAGGGAGTCGGTGTTCTTGTGCCTTTCTTCGGGCAAGCTCTGCTCGTACTGCCGGTTGTCTGGCCCGGTAATGCTCAATTCTGAGGGATCTTGGTCCGTCTTTGGGACGGTCCTTAAGTGCCTGTTGCAGGGCCTCTTCGTGGCTCTGAGTCATTGGATTTTTTTTTCCCCCTTTCATTAATGGCAGGATTAATTTGCCAGTTATTCCTTTGCCAGTATTAGACAGGATCTGTTTTGCCAATTATAGGCAAGATCGCCATGTAATGAAAGGCGGGAACTTTATGTTTAGCCGATGGTCAGGCTTAAAATTGATTCTTCATTAATAAGTTCGGGCCTTTATATAGGCCAAGGTACTGCTTACATTGCAATCTTAGCTTTTGCAGTGGGGCCGTGTGCAGGCCAACATAACTGGCCGTCTTGCAATGAAAATTGAATATGCCTCTATGGTGTACCGCACAATACAGTGAAGGCCTTATCATAAGAACACTACACCGTTGCTATATGTATATTACGTAGGTATATAGGTCTTTTGTCTGCGTATGTAAAATCTAATCTGTCAAAAATTGCATTAAAATTCAATACAGTATTGAACGACGCCAATACATTGTCTGCTGACCCCTTTATTTTGTTTCTTATGATCGCTACCGCTTGATAGTGTTTAGAACTTCCGTTATATGATTCAAAAATTTTATATGCGACTTCCGCAGCTTTCCGCCATGCCACATATGTCTCTTGTTTACCCTTAAATCTGGCAGGGACTTTACGACATCTAAGGACTCTTCACACTTAACACCAGCTACAATTTTTACTTCCCTGTATGCTTCTATTGAGGGAACTTCTACTCTCATATTTTCAATTTCATTTGTGATATTTGATATTTTGTTTTCTAACACTTTTTGCTGTGCCGCCAATGCATAGGTTTCGGCGTTTAGAATTTGTTGTAATTGTTGTGGATCCATTTTATTTATTGTTTTTTCTTGAATTAAATTGCTAAATAAATCGATAGCTTTGGAGTATAGGACTGAACTACTTGGCCTGAACTTTTTAAATTATTGACACAATAAGTCAACCTCCGAATCACTTATTGACACAGAGCTCATTTATTAATTTTGGATAAAATCAGAAAGAAAATTTCACTTGTGACTTTTTGTTATTTGCTATCTCTCTTTTTTTAAAAATGTTTTAACATTCCCAAAAAATATTTGTATTTTGTCATTCAAGTGATGATAATAAATGGTAAATAGCAAAAGGGCACTCTAATTGCATAATTTCCAACAAATTCTTCTTCGTGTACTTTTTTTAAAAAAATAATTAGCAGTCGTTGATTTGCCGCCGGCAAGTCTTCTGGTCTTCTTTTTTTTTGTTTTAGTTGGTGCCGCGTCTTTTTTTTAATGTGTATTTTTTTTTATAGAAAATTCTTTCTTTTTTTTTGTGAGTGATTACTTTTTCTTCACACGATGTTGTTGATGTTGTTTCTTTTTTTTTGGAGTTGAAAATTTCTTTTTTTTAATATTGTTCTTTTATCATAATCGTGTTTACGATATAATTTAGAACTTTTAAACTTTTTAATTGGTTCGTTTTTAGAATTTTATTCACTTTATACCACTTTTGGGTGTCAATTATGCTAGTTCATTGGTTATTGTGCTCTATTACAAGCCACAGTTTTGTGTGCTTGAAGTTCTGATTAACAAGGGGAACTTCAGGTATGCGAATCATCGATTTGTAATTTAAATGTTAAAAAAAGAATGAATAACCAAAACTAACTAGTTACGTGCGGGGGTTGTACCTGGATTTCTTGACTTTTAGGCAGGAACTCTACCACTTACACTGCCGTGCTGCTTGAAGATCACTCGGCGTTTTACCTATAAGTCACCGAAGCTATAACTTTAAACGCGATTTTTCAGGAAAATTTAGAATAGTGCGCCGAAATATTTCACACAGCTTCAAATTACGGGGTATTCTACAACATATCCAAAATTCATCCAAATCGGTGATTCGCATACCTGAAGTTCCCCTTGTAAGGCTTAAACTTAAGCTAAATACAAATTTATTTTATGCCTAGCCTGGAGTGTTCTCATAATTGCAAAAGTGCTCATCTTGCGGCATGTGCAAGATCTCGCATTAAACCTTTCGTTGCTTATCCAATGTTATGCAGGGCATTGCGTGGAAAGAGCTGATTCGGCGGATAGTTGGACGTTTGGGTTAACTTACATATTGATTCTGGTGAGTTTCAATGTATCAGTTCGAGAGGTGTTAGTTGTTGGCGGTTTGTATTGGTGAATATTAAATCCTTGTGTGTCTTTTGTTTTAGGAAGTTTAGGATATCCGTGAGGTTTGATTATTTTCCGTAATGAGAGCGTTTTTGGCTGCTTCGTCAGCTCGTTCCCTGTCATCCGCAGTGACCGGGAACCCAAAGCAGTGATATTTTCGTATTTTATATGTTTCTAGTGCATTTGGTATAGTAGCTTTCTTTATTGATGTTGTTTATTGCTTGTAGTGCGGAAAGGGAGTCTGAACGGAAAATGAATTTACTTCTTTGATTGATTGCATATTTGCAGGATGCAAGACGGAAGATATAAAGATAGAGATATAGTATTTGTTGGGAGATTACGGAGTTTTCCGTTGCTACAGCTTATGTTACTCCGTCTATAGTTTTGGAGCAGTCTTTTCGATGAAGAATTTATAAGGCTGGTGTGTGTAGTTCGGTGTTTATTATGTTTCTGTAATTGTATAGCCAGCTAGGTTTGTTTTCTGATTTATATGTAAGAGGGAATATTTCAATATTAAGTTCTCTGCATTGTTTTATTGTGTAAAAAAGCGAAGAAGGTAGTTTTGTTTCTTTCTTTTGGACTTTACGACTTTTTTTAAAATGTTTTTCAGATGTGAATTCTTGAAATTTAAAATGATTTTATAGTTGTTTTGAATTGCTTGTAATGTCCTGTATTCTTTTTGCAATATATTTGCCTCAAATAATTAATTGTGAATTGGAGTAGTGCGGAATGCATTAAAGGCTAATGGATGATTAGTAAGTTGTTTTGAGTTTGCTTAATACTGATTTTGGTGATTATACAATGCCAAAATCGATCTTTAACATTATTACGCATTTAATGACATATGTATATAACTATTGTGTCCACAGTCGAGAGATACACGCGTTCTTGTTGAGTGCTTATGCTAGACTGACCGTTTATTGGTTTGGAATAACAATGTTATTAGATCTAAGGAATATCAGGTTTAACAATGTTGGGAAATGCATATTTTAGATTTTAAATGACACATAACAATAACAATGTTTACAGTAGAGCTATATCTGTTGTTAGATATACATTTAATTATATTTAGCCGTTTCGCATGTTGAACAGATAAATTGTCTATGTGAACGTTCCATTTATAGTTTTTGCTATGGTAATACTTAGTATTTTGAGGGCGGATACATTTTGTAAGTGGAAGCTAGTGGATTGCAGTACGAAGTAACACTTATTTTTCCTGCAAATGTGTAGGTGTTTGCATTTTTCACTGAGAGAGATGCACCGGAGTAACTACGCCAATCCTTAATGTTTGCAAAGAGAGAGTCGATATTCAACAGAGGCTGATTCTTTTTTAATTTAAAAACTATTGTATAGTCATCAGCGTAGTCGCATCTAAAATGAAGTGGATACCCACTCTGTCGAAGGTTGTAGTGAAGTCTAATGAGAGAATCGAGGTGTGGTTACAGTTAAATAAAAAGGAAGTCGTCTGGTAAGATTATCTGCTAGATAGCAGAGCTAGGGAACAAGACACTGATTTCCCCTTTCTAAAACCCATTTGACGTCTGTCTACTAGCTTGCACAGTCGTTTCAACACAATCTTATCGAATAATTTACATAAACATGGATTGAGTGAGAAGGGGCGGCAAGAATTGGAAGAGGTTTTATCTGTGTTTGGTTTGAGGATAACTATGAGGGTACTGACTTTAAACACGACTGCCCCAAATTCATGGGAAATATTTCTGCGCTGTTCAGCCTTCCTAAAATCATACATCTAGCAGTTGCAGCGTTTATTAGTCTAGTTGACACTGTCTCTGCCATTTATGGCTTTTTTGTCAATTGGAGACAAAAAAGTTATCTTAAATGCAATTTCGAACCAGATTGATTCACAAACAAAGCGCTAGTGGGAAGCCCAGCTTGACTTTGCGACAATCCCGTCGTGGACAGAATGCGAGGACACACTAAATCGGCATCATCAACACGTGCAATCGGTAGATGTTGTTAAGTCTGAGCAAAGGTCAGTTTCCACGAGTTATAATCGTAGCACCTTTTCATGTTTTCTGGCAAGTAAGAAAGTTGACGATAAGTCCCCAATATGTTCATATTGTAATTCCAAAGATCATAGTATTACTAGTTGCCCTTCGTATTCAGTCGTATCCACCCGCTTTGTATAAACTGTTTTTGAAAAGGGCACACCGTCTCTAAGTACAAAGAAAAAAGTGTCGTGTATGCAACAATTTTCATTCCAGCTTCATGACTAACCTTCCACATCATATGTTATGCATGTGGCGGCTCCAAATGACGTGATTCTTGCTACTGCGATCGCTGGAGTTCAAACGAAAGCTGTCGATTTCGTGCTGGCCAGAGCTGTGCTCGGTAGTTGTTCTATGAACAATTTGATAACCGAAGAAATGGCCCAACGATTGCAGTTACCAAGAAAAGAGTGTCCAATCGACTTGCTTTGGATCGATGAACCCAATGTACAAGTCAAGAAATTGTTAAACACTGTGGTGAAGTCACGAAGTCTCCAAGTTGCAGAAATTTTGGACCATCAAAAATTTGTCTTTTCCTAATAAAATTCTATAGCGCATCAGATGTGCGAAAACCATTCCGCTTGTTGATATATTGTCACTCATCGAAGTCGGTCGTGTTTTTTTTTGCGCTCTCGCTCAACTATTTTTTTCGTTCTTTTGTGCACTTAATTTATAACATTCACATTAAATTAAATTATCTCAACCAATTTTTATCGTCGCCATATTCATTGCGAAATCAAATAGCAAGAACTGCTTTTGAACGGATTCAAGTCGAGTCTGGTGCTACTCATATTGAGGTGACCAAATGCAGGATCCATACTCTAAGATAGGACGGACAAGCGAAGTAAAAAGAACTTTAGTTGTGTAGGGGTCGTCAAATTCTTTTGACCATCTTTTAATGAAACCCAGAACACTCATGGTCTTTGCGACCGTGGTGGAAATATGTGTGTTAAAATTTTACTTGTGGTCCATAAGTACGCCCATATTGTTGAGACGTTCCAAAGGACTATTGTTTGGAAAATAAGTGACCAGTTAAGGAGAGTTACGAAAAAAAGTCTTTAACTTATGTGGAGACCTGTGCCAAGGGAGCTTTCGGCGGCCGGCGATCAACAGACAGAAAGCCCCGCGACACAAGCCACCGAATGAGCTTTTGACGTACGAGCTTTGGGTATCGCTTTCTCCGTCGCACTTCACTTTGATTCTTGACGGCAAGCGCAGCATATAAACGTATAAGCAACACATGAATAAATTAATAGCTAATTGATTAATGATAAACTTGTTGTTGTTTCTAATTGCTGGAATGCGGGGTTAATACATTGGCGACGAAGGAAAAGAAGGAAAACGCGGCCTAAAAAAAAAAAGAGAAGAAAAAAAAAAGAGAAAAAAGAAGTGAGGTTATACACGAAGGGACGCGTGCCAGACGCGGCCATAAGAAAAAAAGAATTGGGGAAAATATATATACATATGTACATATATACATACATATAAGTGCGTACATGTACATATCTGAAAAATATCTGGAAAATGCCAGAAGTTGTACACAGCATGGCTGTCCAAGCGAAATCATCTGAAAAGAATCAGAGGCTGAGCACGAAATAAAGTGTAAGCTAAAATAAATCAGCAAGATGGCTGAAATTAAACCATTTCTGTGCGCCAACATAGAAAAATCGTTGTGGCGCAACGAGTGGGAGAAATGGCTTCGGTCATTCAATATCTATGTGGACACAGAAGAAATTTCATCGGTAATTAAAAAGAGGAACAAATTATTGCATCTCGGCGGACCACAGCTACAAGAGGTGGTGTACAGTCTTCCAGGCGCGTTAGTGGCATACGATGAGACAAAGGAAAATGATGTATTTACTCCTTTGGTGGATAAATTAAATGAATATTTTTCACCGCAACGTAACGCCGTATTCGAAAGGCACATGTTTCGCAGAATGGTGCCCCGCCAAGGTGAGTGCTTCGCCGAGTTCTTGCTGCGGCTAAGACAACAAGCCAGTAAATGCTCTTTTGGAGCCACCAAGACCGAAATAGAGGAAATCTGCATCGCTGATAAAATAATTGATGCCTGGGCTAAGACTGCGTTGAAAAAGAAGCTATTAGATACGGAGCTCAAGCTGGAGGAGATAATAAATACTTGCACAGTTGAAGAGCAAGTGAATCAGCAATCAGAGGCAATGGTGATTCCGTCGGATGCCGATATTGTGAAGAAAATTGCGGTCCAAACAAAAAGAAATGACAGGACGAATGATGTGAGTGGCCGGTGTGGAGCAGCAGACCATGATGAACGCAGTATGGCATGCCCGGCAAGAAACTCAAAATGTAATAAATGTTCCCGGTTCGGACATTATGCTCGGATGTGTAAGACCGCATTGAAGAGACGTTTTGGAACACCATATGATAATCAACGCAAGCGACCACGAACCTCACAGTTCCAGGTGCGCGCCATTGATGAGGAGGAGACTAAGTGTCACAGCGACAACAGTTGGTCGAACTGTTTTAAAATAACTGGTGAACCAGAAGGAGAAGAAACCGTATCATGTCTTGTTGGGGGATCCCAGCTGCAAATGATAATTGACTCCGGATCACGGTACAACCTGATAAGCCTTGGCAATTGGCTGCAACTGAATAGTGTACATGCGACAGTGTTCAATGTTCGTAACAACTCGTCTACCCAGTTTCGAGCCTATGCTTCGGATGACGTGCTGAGGGTGACTAACGTTTTTGAAGCTCCGATAAGAATTCAGGAAAGACCAGAGATGATTGCTACATTTTATGTAATTGAAAATGGTAGACAATCGTTACTAGGACGGGACACAGCCGTACAACTCAATGTCTTAAAAATTGGTTTAGGCGTAAATAAAGCCGGTGAGATTGGCCATAGACCACAATGTGAGACCAGTGCAGCAGCCAATGCGGAGATTTCCGACTGCGTTAGAAGATCGAATTGCAGAAAGAATAAGACAGGCTGTGCAGCAAGACATTATAGAGCCAGTCCATGGACCGAGTTCATGGATTTCACCAGTTGTAATTGCGTATAAAGGAAGCGGCGAGATAAGGCTATGTCTGGATATGCGAAGGGCGAATTTGGCCATCTCGAGGGAAAACTACCCACTGCCAACATTCGACATGTTCATGACCAAACTACGGGAGGCGAGATGTTTTTCCAGACTGGATTTGAAAAATGCTTATCACCAATTGGAACTCGATGAGTCAAGTCGGCAGATTACCACATTTATTACACACAAGGGACTATTTCGATATAAAAGACTGTTTTTCGGAGTTAATTCGGCTCCCGAAATTTTCCAGAGGCGGCTGGAAGAATTGTTAGCAGGCTGCCCCAATGCTCTGAACTATATTGACGATGTCATCGTCTTCGGCAAAAATGAGGAGGAACACGACAAGGCGCTAACTGCGGTTCTGAAAATCTTTGATACCCACAACGTTGTTTTGAATAAGCAAAAATGTGTGTACAAAACAACAAAACTCAAGTTTCTTGGCCATATTCTATCGGACCATGGTATCGAAGCGGATCCGGAGAATGTTAAAGTGATCACAGACTTCCGTGCTCCGAAAACTAAGGAGGAGACAAGGAGTTTCCTGGGCCTCGTAACATACGTGGGGAAATTTATACCCGATCTCGCCAACACGACGGAGCCACTGAGAAGATTAATAAAGGCGAATACCAAATTTGATTGGACCAACAAAGAACAGCAAGCCTTTGATACGTTAAAGAAACAAGTCGTCGAGGTGACAAAGC
Organism: Drosophila tropicalis; assembly: GCF_018151085.1. NCBI lineage: Eukaryota > Metazoa > Arthropoda > Insecta > Diptera > Drosophilidae > Drosophila > Drosophila tropicalis. The sequence continues at coordinate 1,497,088 of NW_027172999.1, forward strand.
TGTCATACTTCGATAAAAATCTCCGTACATGTCTTATAGCCGATGCAAGTCCAGTGGCACTGGGAGCTGTTCTGGTACAGGTTGATGATCACAACGACCATCATATCGTATCGTTCGCCAGTAAAAGCATAACTGATGTTGAGAAGAGATATTCGCAAACGGAGAAAGAAAGCTTGGCACTGGTATGGGCAGTGGAGAAGTTTTACTACTACCTAGCTGGACTGGAATTCGATTTGATAACGGATCATAAGCCATTGGAGTCCATCTCCAAACCAACTTCGAAACCACCGGCACGTATCGAACGTTGGTTACTACGCCTACAGTCCTACCGGATCCGAGTCATCTATAAAGCAGGAAAGGAAAACATCGCAGATTCCGTGTCGCGTCTTTGTCAGCTTACAGAAGCAGTAGCTTTCGACTGGCAGGATGAGCAAAATATTTTTCAAATTGTAGCCAAAGGAGTACCAAAGTCTCTAACCATATCGGAAATCATGGAAAAAAGTATGCAGGACGAAGAAATAATTGATGTAATGACCTATCTTAGCACCAACTCATGGGAGGCGAACTCATCCAGTCCATATTATCCGTTCCGATGGGAGTTATCGACAGTTGGAAATGTACTCTTACGCGGAACGAAAATAGTTATACCAACAATACTACGATCGGAAGTGCTCGAACTGGCTCACGAGGGCCATCCGGGTGAATCGGCTATGAAACGAAGATTACGTTCAAAGGTGTGGTGTCCAAGGATCGACCGGGAAGCAGAAGGATTTGTTTAGGCTTGTAGAGATTGCATCTCCGTATCGCTAGGAAGTAAACCAGCGCCTATGGATCGGCATGCGTTTCCAGCAGGCCCTTGGCAATGTGTCGCATCTGACTTACTAGGACCTTTACCGAGCAACGACTATGTACTGGTGTTGATCGACTATTTTTCCAGATACATGGAATTAAAGTTTATAAAAACCATTTCGTCGAAGGTGCTGATCGAACAAATGGAGGAGATATTTTCTCGTTTGGGAATACCACGAACGCTGAGAACCGATAATGGTCGGCAATTCGTAAGTCTCGAACTCCAAGATTTTTGTCGGACCAACGGTATTACTCAAATAACGACACCACCATATTGGCCGCAGGCGAATGGTGAAGTTGAAAATATGAACAAGTCTTTGGTGAAACGCCTTAAAATTGTGTGGTCGAAAGGGAAAGATTATAAAAGAGAGATCCAAAACTTTGTCATGATGTACAACGTAACACCACATGGAACCACAGGAGCAGCTCCTTCGGAATTGATGTTTAACCGGATCATTAGAGACAAAATACCGGATGTTCGAGACGTTGTGGGTGATGTCGGTGAATCCTCGGAAAGAGACTTGGATTGCTGGAACAAACAGAAGGGAAAAAGAGAAAGCAGACAAGGGAAGAGGCGCCAAAGCATCGGATATCCAACCCGGAGACAAAATTGTGCTGAAGAATGTCTTGTGCCCACATAAGCTAACACCCACGTTTGATACAACCGAGTACGTGGTAGTCAACAGAAATGGGAATATAGTCCACTTGGACTTGCACTTGCAAGGAGGAGGGAAAACGCTAACCAGGGATGTGAGTCATTTAAAAAAATTCCAGTTACAGGTACCCATGAAGCTGCAACGACAACCGATAGTGTTCAGGGCCCGAGCACACCCAGACAAACGTCCCAAGCACCGGAAAATGAAGCCTGCGCTCAGGACGAAGGGCTGAAGCTGAAGCTGAAAAATATTGGAGGGAAATGGAGACCTGTGCCAAGGGAGCTTTCGGCGGCCGGCGATCAACAGACAGAAAGCCCCGCGACACAAGCCACCGAATGAGCTTTTGACGTACGAGCTTTGGGTATCGCTTTCTCCATCGCACTTCACTTTGATTCTTGACGGCAAGCGCAGCGTATAAACGTATAAGCAACACATGAATAAATTAATAGCTAATTGATTAATGATAAACTTGTTGTTGTTTCTAATTGCTGGAATGCGGGGTTAATACAACTTACATTTAGTTTAATAAATTAAACTGGCACCAGGATTGAAAGTTTTTAAGATCAGCTTGTAGCCGACTAAATGAATCTATATCTTTATAAGTAAGACAAAGCTTGACATCGTCAGCATACATGAGCACACGCGAATGAACAATGACTGATGTAAAATCGTTAATGAATAATGTGAAAAGCAGAGGACCCAGATGACTACCTTGAGGTACACCAGATGTCACATGAATGGAATTGGAAAAAGTAGACTCAGTTTGTTTAGCATTATTGATCCCCCTTGATAATTATAGAGGTAAATTCTAACACGTTAGAATTCACTTAGAAGAGAACTTTCATCAATCACATTGAAAATACAATTAGCCCTTTTAAAATAATATGGATACGGACTTGGTCGATATTCCGTTAAGGAATAAATTATTTTAAAAAAACTTGCAAACATATCGGCAATTACCTGATCAGTGCTAGCTTTTTTATTTTGAAAAAACAAAAAAGATGGGTGCATAGAGGTCTTACGTTTAAAATTAACAAAAATATAAAATTGTTTAGGGTTAGAAGAAAACTGAAGCTTACACCGCTGAAGATAATTCTAAGAACATTGTGTATTAAGCATCATAAACTTTGATCGAATGACTGTATACAGAGCGTAATCTGATGAACGACGTGTTTTTTTAAACTCTTTTTAATTTCGAGTCTTCACACTTTTCAAATTGGATGCATCATCAATATCAGGGTTTACCCACGTCTCTGTAAAAGCTAGAATGTTATGTTCAAAAGAAAGACCATCTACAAATAGATTAGGAAGTTTAGATTTCAGTCTAACATTCTGATAACTTAGGTTAAGGGAAGAAATTAATTTTTTGACACATCAGCAGCCGCTGGTGTGTATTGCAATTCCAAAGATCATAGTATTACTAGTTGCCCTTCGTATTCAGTCGTATCCACCCGCTTTGTATAAACTGTTTTTGAAAAGGGCACACCGTCTCTAAGTACAAAGAAAAAAGTGTCGTGTATGCAACAATTTTCATTCCAGCTTCATGACTAACCTTCCACATCATATGTTATGCATGTGGCGGCTCCAAATGACGTGATTCTTGCTACTGCGATCGCTGGAGTTCAAACGAAAGCTGTCGATTTCGTGCTGGCCAGAGCTGTGCTCGGTAGTTGTTCTATGAACAATTTGATAACCGAAGAAATGGCCCAACGATTGCAGTTACCAAGAAAAGAGTGTCCAATCGACTTGCTTTGGATCGATGAACCCAATGTACAAGTCAAGAAATTGTTAAACACTGTGGTGAAGTCACGAAGTCTCCAAGTTGCAGAAATTTTGGACAATCAAAAATTTGTCTTTTCCTAATAAATTTCTATAGCGCATCAGATGTGCGAAAACCATTCCGCTTGTTGATATATTGTCACTCATCGAAGTCGGTCGTTTTTTTTTGCGCTCTCGCTCAACTATTTTTTTTCGTTCTTTTGTGCACTTAATTTATAACATTCACATTAAATTAAATTATCTCAACCAATTTTTTTCGTCGCCATATTCATTGCGAAGTTTAAAGTTACATTTACATTTACATTTTGATAAACATTAAAACATTAACAAACGAAATTATTATTTTGTTGTTGCGCTGCTTAATTTTTGATTTGTTTCTATTCTTGGCTGCCACCCGCGCTCTCAATTTACAGTTCATATTTTCTTTTTGTTTGTGTGGTGTTGGTGCTCTCTATTCTTTTGTTTTCTTTTTTGATCGCGCTCGCGGCCGTTAACTTCGCGCTTGTGACAAGTTTTTTGTTGTTGTGTATTTTAAAACAAAAACTATTCTCTCTTATTTGTCTCTTTTTCATTTGCTAATTGCAGTTAGCATTTACTTTGGTTAACATATACATTTTTCTCATTTTTGATAAATCAATTTTTTAATAATGTCGGTCTGTTGCAAATATAATTGCAATAATCCCAGCAAAACCAGTGAAGACTTTCTTTACTGTTGGCTGTGTGACAATGTAATGCACTTCAAGTGTGCTGTTTATACAGTCAAGGTGCGGGATAGTATTGCACAGGGTGGCGGCTTTAAATGGGGCTGTGATTCGTGTCGCGGCTTGGAGCTGGAGATGCGGAGTTTTATGAAATGGACTGGGGATGCGTTTAAAACCCTCTCAGCTGGCGTACATAAGCTCCAAGAGGAGTTTTTGCCGATGGAGGTTCAATTCAGAAGTTCTAAACTTCAGATTGAATCTCCGACGCGTAAGATGGCCAGGTTTCAGGGCGAGAAAATAATAACATCTCAACTGCAGCATTTTTTTTCAATTATTTCGTCATCGCAACATGGCTTTAAGAAACGTAGATCAACATCTACTAACTTATTAGAATTAACATCTCACTCCATCGATGGATTTAAGACTGCCGTGCAAACTGACGTAATTTATACTGACTTCAGCAAGGTCTTTGCCTCTGTTAATAATACTCTGATAATTGACCACCTCCCACCCGACCGACCGAGGGGTGCAGTCGTATAACGGACGGCAGGAATCGCGTGGACAAATACACAATTGAAAAAACAGACAAACAATTAATACTATAGCTATAGCCGATTACAGGCAATAGAAGGTTGTAATCAGAGCAGAGGACCCTAAAAGCTTCATTCATAACATAGTTAGAAGAACAACTACTAAGGGTAAAAGATATAATAGGATGTCTACTCCGTCTATATGGTAGCGACAGATTTACCTGAGCTAATAGCTCAGGCGAGTTAATATCACCAATTAGGAGCTTGTGCATAAAAATAGCACCAAGCATAATTCTACGGTTAATTAAGGAAGGAAGGTTATTCAAAAGAAGTCTACTAGAAAACGAAGGCAAATTGATATTGCGATCCCAGGTTAAGCCACGAAGTGCAAATAGCAAGAACTGCTTTTGAACGGACTCAAGTCGAGTCTGGTGCTATTCATATTGAGGTGACCAAATGCAGGATCCATACTCTAAGATAGGACGGACAAGCGAAGTAAAAAGAACTTTAGTTATATAGGGGTCTTAAAATTCTTTTGACCATATTTTAATGAAACCCAGAACACTCATGGTCTTTGCGACCGTGGTGGAAATATGTGTGTTAAAAATTAACTTGTGGTCCATAAGTACGCCCATATTGTTGAGACGTTCCAAAGGACTATTGTTTGGAAAATAAGTGACCAGTTAAGGAGAGTTACGAAAAAAAGTCTTTAACTTACATTTGGTTTAATAAATTAAACTGGCACCAGGATTGAAAGTTTTTAAGATCAGCTTGTAGCCGACTAAATGAATCTGTATCTTTATAAGTAAGACAAAGCTTGACATCGTCAGCATACATGAGCACACGCGAATGAACAATGACTGATGGAAGATCGTTAATGAATAATGTGAAAAGCAGAGGACCAAGATGACTACCTAGAGGTACACCAGATGTCACAGGAATGGAATTGGAAAATTAAGACTCAGTTTGTTTAGCATTATTGAATCCCCTTGATAATTATAGAGGTAAATTCTAACACGTTAGAGGTTGAAGATCTACGTTTGACAAACCCATGTTGGGATGGTGAACTAATAGAGCTTCCAAATTGTTGCAATTGGGAGATAAATGAAATACGACTCTTTCCAAATAGATGGAAAAGAGGAAGATTCGACAGACAATAAAAACAATTTTAAAATGGGTTTACATAATGCGTTTGCACAGAACCTGAGTACACATCCAGGTAGACCATCAGGCCCCGGAGAATAAACAGGTTTAACTAGTTTAAGTTTACTAAGAAGAGAACTTTCATCAATCACTGGATTGAAAATACAATTAGCCCTTTTAAAATAATATGGATACGGACTTGGTCGATATTCCGTTAAGGAATAAATTATTTAAAAAAAACTCGCAAACATATCGGCAATTACCTGATCAGTGCTAGCTTTTTTTATTTTGAAAGGACAAAAAAGATGGGTGCATAGATGTCTTACGTTTAGAATTAACAAAAATATAAAATTGTTTAGGGTTAGAAGAAAACTGAAGCTTACACCGCTGAAGATAATTCTAAGAACATTGTGTATTAAGCATCATAAAGTTTGAACGAACGACTGTATACAGAGCTTAATCTGATGAACGACGTGTTTTTTTTAACTTTTTATAATATCGAGTCTTCACACTTTTCAAATTGGATAACTCTCGAGAGAACCAGGGGGGTTTGTTTAGCCGCAAATATCAAAAAGTGAATTCAGAGTATCATAAATGAAGCAAATAGCTGAGTTCATATCCCTGCAATTGTATAGATACGACCAATCGGTGGTGATAATGTTTTCATTAAGGCTGGCAAAGTCAGTCTTACGAAAGCACATATTTAGACGTAACTCATTTGAACCAAATAATGGTGAAAGCAAGGACAGATCAATTTTTAAATTTAATGTAGGATGAAATTTGTGTTTGGAAAGAACATATGGTTCGATCCTAGAAACATCACAACAAGAAGAGTCCAATAAAAAAATGAAGCAAGTGAGTCGACTCTTCGACTTGGGTATACCGTACACCAGGTGAAACAAATATTTTAAATTTCGAAAACCAAATATATGTCTATTTAATTGTTTTTACATGTCTTATACTATGTGCTATCTCGCTCACTCTACGAACACACGAGCACTCCAGCGCCGCTACTAGCCAACGTCCAATTCTGGCCTTGTGAACCGCGTAGTAATTTACGATAGTCAAAAAACTACAGGAGGAAATCGGTTTTTTCTAAATTATGGAGGCGGAAGTGGGCGTGGCAAAATGTGAAAATATATAAATTCTCCGCGGATACTATGGTAGTATACATACTAAATTTTGTGATTTTAGCTTTGTTAGTTTTTGATAAAATCAGTTCTGTTTAATTTGCGGGGGCGTAAGTGGGCATGGCAAAATGTTTAAATAGCCAATATCTGCGCGTCTATTAAGCTAGTCTACATACCAAATTTAATGTCGGTAGCTATAATAGTTTTTAAGGAAATCAGTTTTATGTAAGGCGGAAGGGGGCGTGGCAAAAAAATTTAAACAATCAGTTTCTGCGCGCTAACTAAACGAGCATATAAACCAAATTTGATGTCTCTAGCTATTATACTTTTTAAGAAAAACAGTTTTGTGTGATTGAAAAGTTTGAACAATTAATTTCTGCGCGCTAACTAATCGGCAATACAAACTAAATTTGATGTCTCTAGCTGTCATAGTTTTTAAAAAAACAGCTTTATTTGATTCCTGGGGGCGTAGGGGGGCGTGGCCGAAATTCCAATTAACTCTGTACACTTGCATAATACACAAGTATGCATACCAATTTTGGTGGCTCTAGCTCTTATAGTCTCCGAGATCTGCGTGTTCATACAGACGGACGGACGGAAGGACTGACGGACGGACGGACGGACGGACAGACGGACATGGCTAGATCGACTCGGCTGTTGATCCTGATCAAGAATATATATACTTTATAGGGTCGGAAAAGCTTCCTTCTGCCTGTTACATACATTTTAGCGACTTTAATATACCATTTCACCCTATGGGTGTACGGTATAATAAGATCTAACGATTTTCCATTAGAATTTAGGACAGGATTGACTTGGGATAAAGATAAGCCTAGAAGGCCATCAATAAAGTCATGTGACATAGAGGGCAGCAACATGGTAGATTCATCTGTTGGTGACCATGCTAAAGCGGGTAAATTAAAATCACCTACAACTATGGGCATGTCTTGACTGGAAGATTTAAAAATTACTTTATTCACGTCTGAATATAGAAAAGTTTGTGGAAAAAACTGATGCATCAGCAATATCAGGTTTTAGCCACGTCTCTGTAAAAGCTAGAATGTTATGTTCAAAAGAAAGATTAGGAAGTTTAGATTTCAGTCTAACATTCTGGTAACTCAGGTTAAGGGACGAAATTAATTTTTTGACACACCAGCGGCTGCTGATGTGTCAGGAATAATGTTAGTTGTTGTTGTTGGCAGGCGTATCGGTTGCCGATTTTTCTTCTTTACAGTATATTCCTTTACTATTATATGCTTCGGCCAAAAATCTTCACGACATATAATGTTAAAGATATTGGCAGAAACACTAATTTTAAAGGACCAAAGGTCCCGAGAATAAGAAAATGTAAACTTTTCCACCGCATTATTCAAGTTAATTTTTTCCGAATATAGGCTATTACATCCTCAGATGTGACAACAGGTTCTAGCCTAGAAACAAATATATGTTTTTTTGGAGGTGTGCCAACGAGAGTCCGCGGTCCCGAAGCAACAGCCGCAACAGCAACGTTGGACAAGTCACCCACTGCAGCAGTCAACTTGTTTACGGGTCCCTCGATAATTTTAGAACTATCGGCAATTTCCATTGGAATGTCTGTGCATTACATCCATACTTTAAGCCACCTTTAGCAATAGACTCCTTGATTCTGCCTCTGTAACCTGCACACTTAACGGAGAATAAACAGGTTTACCTAGTTTAAGTTCACTAAGAAGAGAACTTTCATCAATCACTGGATCGAAAATACAATTAGCTCTTTTAAAATTATATGGATACAGACTTGGTCGATATTCCGTTAAGGAATAAATTATTTAAAAAAAACTTGCAAACATATCGGCAATTACCTGATCAGTGCTAGCTTTTTTATTTTGAAAGGACAAAAAAGATGGGTGCATAGAGGTCTTACGTTTAAAATTAACAAAAATATAAAATTGTTTAGGGTTAGAAGAAAACTGAAGCTTACACCGCTGAAGATTATTCTTAGAACATTGTGTATTAAGCATCATAAACTTTGAACGAGCGACTGTATACAGAGCGTAATCTGATGAACGACGTGTTTTTTGAAACTTTTTATAATTTCAAGTCTTTACACTTTTCAAATTGGATAACTCTCGAGAGAACCAGGGGGGTTTGTTTAGCCGCAAATATCAAAAAGTGAATTCAGAGTATCATAAATGAAGCAAATAGCTGAGTTCATATCTCTGCAATTGTATAGATACGACCAATCGGTAGTGATAATGTTTTCCTTAAGGCTGGCAAAGTCAGTCTTACGAAAGCACCTATTTAGACGTAACTCATTTGAACCAAGTAATGGTGAAAGCAAGGACAGATCAATTTTTAAATTTAATGTAGGATGAAATTTGTGTTCGGAAAGAACATATGGTTCGATCCTAGAAACATCACAATAAGAAGAGTCCAATAAAAAAATAAGATCTAACGATTTTCCACTAGAGTTTAGGACAGGATTGACTTGGGATAAAGAGAAGCCTAGAAGGCCATCAATAAAATCATGTGACATAGAGGGCAGCAACATGGTAGATTCATCTGTTGGTGACCATGCTAAAGCGGGTAAATTAAAATCACCTACAAAGCACTAATTTTAAAGGACCAAAGGTCCCGAGAATAAGAAAATGTAAACTTTTCCATCGCATTATTCGAGTTAATTTTTTTCCGAATATAGGCTATTACATCCTCAGATGTGACAACAGGTTCTAGCCTAGAAACAATTATATGATTTTTTGGAGGTGTACCAACGAGAGTCCGCGGTCCCGAAGCGATATCAATTGCTGTACATTGGGAGTGGACGCTGCATAAGGCCGGTCGGGAACTATAAGAGACGCTGGCGGAGGACTGGTTCTTTTACATTTTGGAGACTTAGTCAAAAGATATAAGCTTCTAACCCGAGTCTCCACCGCAGTAAAATCCGCTTGGAGTTTGTTGAAACCTGCCCTCAAAACTATATCTAGTCCGCCTCATAAATGAGCGCACCTCATTCTCGACCCCCCAGCAAGCATTACATCCATACTTTAAGCCACGTTTAGCAATAGACTCCTTGATTCTGCCTCTGTAACCTGCACACTTAACGGAGAATAAACAGGTTTACCTAGTTTAAGTTCACTAAGAAGAGAACTTTCATCAATCACTGGATCGAAAATACAATTAGCTCTTTTAAAATAATATGGATACGGACTTGGTCGATATTCCGTTAAGGAATAAATTATTTTAAAAAAAACTTGCAAACATATCGGCAATTACCTGATCAGTGCTAGCTTTTTTATTTTGAAAGGACAAAAAAGATGGGTGCATAGAGGTCTTACGTTTAAAATTAACAAAAATATAAAATTGTTTAGGGTTAGAAGAAAACTGAAGCTTACACCGCTGAAGATAATTCTAAGAAGATTGTGTATTAAGCATCATAAACTTTGAACGAGCGACTGTATTCCGTATTGTATAGCGACGTGTTTTTTTTAAACTTTTTATAATTTCGAGTCTTCACACTTTTCAAATTGGATAACTCTCGAGAGAACCAGGGAGGTTTGTTTAGCCGCAAATATCAAAAAGTGAATTCAGAGTATCATAAATGAAGCAAATAGCTGAGTTCATATCTCTGCAATTGTATAGATACGACCAATCGGTAGTGATAATGTTTTCCTTAAGGCTGGCAAAGTCAGTCTTACGAAAGCACCTATTTAGACGTAACTCACTTGAACCAAGTAATGGTGAAAGCAAGGACAGATCAATTTTTAAATTTAATGTAGGATGAAATTTGTGTTCGGAAAGAACATATGGTTCGATCTTAGAAACATCACAATAAGAAGAGTCCGATAAGATCTAACGATTTTCCATTAGAGTTTAGGACAGGATTGACTTGGGATAAAGATAAGCCTAGAAGGCCATCAATAAAGTCATGTGACATAGAGGGCAGCAACATGGTAGATTCATCTTTTGGTGACCATGCTAAAGCGGGTAAATTAAAATCACCTACAACTATGGGCATGTCTTGACTGGAAGATTTAAAATTTACTTTATTCACGTCTGAATATAGAAAAGTTTGTGGAAAAAACTGATGCATCAGCAATATCAGGTTTTAGCCACGTCTCTGTAAAAGCTAGAATGTTATGTTCAAAAGAAAGATTAGGAAGTTTAGATTTCAGTCTAACATTCTGGTAACTCAGGTTAAGGGACGAAATTAATTTTTTGACACACCAGCAGCTGCTGATGTGTCAGGAATAATGTTAGTTGTTGTTGTTGGCAGGCGTATCGGTTGCCGATTTTTCTTCTTTACAGTATATTCCTTTACTATTATATGCTTCGGCCAAAAATCTTCACGGCATGTAATGTTTAAGATATTGGCAGAAACACTGATTTTAAAAGACCAAAGGTCCCGAGAATAAGAAAATGTAAACTTTTCCATCGCATTATTCGAGTTAATTTTTTTTCCGAATATAGGCTATTACATCCTCAGATGTGACAACAGGTTCTAGCCTAGAAACAAATATATGTTTTTTTGGAGGTGTGCCAACGAGAGTCCGCGGTCCCGAAGCAACAGCAGCAACAGCAACGTTGGACAAGTCACCCACTGCAGCAGTCAACTTGTTTACGGGTCCCTCGATAATTTTAGAACTATCGGCAATTTCCATTGGAATGTGTTATTGCCCGGGCACATCGGACGCTACGATAGGCATCGTTTTTAAGAGTTCATTCCCAGGTGATACGGGTAATTCCTTACTATTCGCATTCACAACCGGGCTCGTAAGCGATATCAATTGCTGTACATTGGGAGTGGACGCTGCATAAGGCCGGTCGGGAACGATAAGAGACGCTGGCGGAGGACTGGTTCTTTTACATTTTGGAGACTCAGTCAAAAGATATAAGCTTCTAACCCGAGTCTCCACCGCAGTAAAATCCGCTTGGAGTTTGTTAAAACCTGCCCTCAAAACTATATCTACTCCGCCTCATAAATGAGCGCACCTCATTCTCGACCCCCCAGCAAGCATTACATCCATACTTTAAGCCACCTTTAGCAATAGACTCCTTGATTCTGCCTCTGTAACCTGCACACTTAACGGAGAATAAACAGGTTTACCTAGTTTAAGTTCACTAAGAAGAGAACTTTCATCAATCACTGGATCGAAAATACAATTAGCTCTTTTAAAATAATATAGATACGGACTTGGTCGATATTCCGTTAAGGAATAAATTATTTAAAAAAAACTTGCAAACATATCGGCAATTACCTGATCAGTGCTAGCTTTTTTATTTTGAAAGGACAAAAAAGATGGGTGCATAGAGGTCTTACGTTTAAAATTAACAAAAATATAAAATTGTTTAGGGTTAGAAGAAAACTGAAGCTTACACCGCTGAAGATAATTCTAAGAACATTGTGTATTAAGCATCATAAACTTTGAACGAGCGACTGTATTCCGTATTGTATAGCGACGTGTTTTTTTAAACTTTTTATAATTTCGAGTCTTCACACTTTTCAAATTGGATAACTCTCGAGAGAACCAGGGAGGTTTGTTTAGCCGCAAATATCAAAAAGTGAATTCAGAGTATCATAAATGAAGCAAATAGCTGAGTTCATATCCCTGCAATTGTATAGATACGACCAATCGGTAGTGATAATGTTTTCCTTAAGGCTGGCAAAGTCAGTCTTACGAAAGCACCTATTTAGACGTAACTCATTTGAACCAAGTAATGGTGAAAGCAAGGACAGATCAATTTTTAAATTTAATGTAGGATGAAATTTGTGTTCGGAAAGAACATATGGTTCGATCCTAGAAACATCACAATAAGAAGAGTCCAATAAAAAAATAAGATCTAACGATTTTCCATTAGAGTTTAGGACAGGATTGACTTGGGATAAAGATAAGCCTAGAAGGCCATCAATAAAGTCATGTGACATAGAGGGCAGCAACATGGTAGATTCATCTGTTGGTGACCATGCTAAAGCGGGTAAATTAAAATCACCTACAAAACACTAATTTTAAAGGACCAAAGGTCCCGAGAATAAGAAAATGTAAACTTTTCTATGGCATTATTCGAGTTAATTTTTTTCCGAATATAGGCTATTACATCCTCAGATGTAACAACAGGTTCTAGCCTAGAAACAAATATATGTTTTTTTGGAGGTGTGCCAACGAGAGTCCGCGGTCCCGAAGCAACAGCCGCAACAGCAACGTTGGACAAGTCACCCACTGCAGCAGTCAACTTGTTTACGGGTCCCTCGATAATTTTAGAACTATCGGCAATTTCCATTGGAATGTGTTATTGCCCGGGCACATCGGACGCTACGATAGGCATCGTTTTTAAGACTTCATTCCCAGGTGATACCGGTAATTCCTTACTATTCGCATTCACAACCGGGCTCGTAAGCGATATCAATTGCTGTACATTGGGAGTGGACGCTGCATAAGGCCGGTCGGGAACGATAAGAGACGCTGGCGGAGGACTGGTTCTTTTACATTTTGGAGACTCAGTCAAAAGATATACGCTTCTAACCCGAGTCTCCACCGCAGTAAAATCCGCTTGGAGTTTGTTAAAACCTGCCCTCAAAACTATATCTACTCCGCCTCATAAATGAGCGCACCTCATTCTCGACCCCCAGCAAGCATTACATCCATACTTTAAGCCACCTTTAGCAATAGACTCCTTGATTCTTCCTCTGTAACCTGCACACTTAACGTGAACCGCATTGTCCCATAGCCAACAAAGAATATAATCATGGGCGTCAACAGCGTTAGTGGCAACTATGCAATTACTTTTAGAGCAGACAACCATTTTTGAAAGACTTAATTTAATTTATAAAAGGAAAAAAATTAAATTTTGAAAGTAACAACTATGTATAAAAAAATATACTGACCAGTTCTGACACAATGGTTAATGTGCAGAGTAACCCTTCACGACTAAAGAGTAAAAAGTTGAAGTAATAAACACAAAAACACGTTTCACTGAAACGCGGGTAGGCAAAAGACGAGAGCGCGATCAAACAAAACTAGGAAAGAGCGAGAAAGCGCTACAAACTGTTGTTGCGTGTGTTCAATTTGGCGCAAGAGCGTGATAGTTAGCTACAACGGTAAAATTTAGACAAAATTAAAAGAGACAAGCAAAACAACAACACCTCTAATTCAAGTTTTGTTGTAAGATTAAATTTTTTGTATGTTGGAATTGTTCGATTTTATTTTGCAAGTGCACAAAAACTAGTGAAAGAAATCGCGAAATGAAAATAAAATTCGGTTGTTAAAGTTTAGTTATGCAGAAAGTGCGTTTATAAGTAATGCAAAATTATTTTATCGGGAGAAAAAAGAAGATTTGATAAGCGCAAAATGAAGCAAGTAAGTCGACTCGTCGACTTGTGTATACCATACACCAGGTGAAACAAATATTTCAAATTTCGAAAACCAAACATGCTTCATACTATGTGGCATCTCGCTCACTCTTCAAACACACGAGGAAATCGGTTTTTTCTAAATTATGGAGTCGGAAGTGAGCGTGGTAAAATATGAAAATATATATACTCTGCGCGCATACTAAGCTAGTATACATACTAAGTTTGGTGACTTTAGCTTTGTTTGTTTTTGATAAAATCAGTTTTGTTTGATTTGCTGTGGCGGAAGTGGGCTTGGCAAATTTTTTAAATAGCCAGTTTCTGCGCGTCTATTAAACTAGTCTGCATACCAAGTTTGATGTGGGTGGCTGTCATAGTTTTTAAGGAAATCAGTTTTATGTAAATTTCGGGGGCGGAAGGGGGCGTGGCAAAAAGTTTAAGCAATAAGTTTCTGCGCGCTAACTAAACGAGTTTATAAACCAATTTGTGGTCTCTAGCTATTATACTTTTTAAGAAAAATAGTTTTATGTGAATCCTGGGGGCGCAAGGGGCGTGGCCGAAATTCCAATTAACTTTATAATATATTTACATACTACACGAGCATACATACCAAATTTGGTGGCTCTAGTTCTTATAGCCTCCGAGATCTGCTGGTTCATACAGACAGACGGACGGACGGACAGACGGACATGGCTAGATCGACTCGGCTGTTGATCCTGATCAAGAATATATATACGTTATAGGGTCGGAGAAGCTTCCTTCTCCCTGATACATACATTTTGGCGACTTTAATATACCATTTCACCCTATGGGTGCATGGTATAAAAACACGTGCGTCCTTTGCAACGAGTTAAAGTATATTTAACTTTTAATCCTCATATACAGTTAGTTAAGCCATGAATGTTCTTGGGTTTGTGAAACGACGGTCAAAAGAGTTTGACGATCTGTACACAACCAAAATTCTGTATACTTCACAAACCCGTCCTATCTTAGAGTACGGATCTTGCATATAGTCACCTCAATATGAGACACACCAAAGTAAATTTGAATCTGTTCAAAAGCAATTTCGGCTTTTTGCTCTTCGCGGTCTTCTTTTAATCAATCTTCCTTTATTAAATAATCGTAGAGTAATGCTTGGTGCTATCTTTATTTACTTAGGTGATATAGACACTCCTGAGCTATTGAACCAGTTAAACCTATCTGTACCCCATAGACCTACTAGAAATTTTATTCCTCTATCCTTAAAACACTGCATGAACCTTTTTTAAGTCCTATGTTTTGATTACAATCTTCTGTATCCCGTAATCAGATCAGAAGCCCCTCTTTCTCTTGTGAAAACCTCTGTGTTAGCACACTTAGTTCATAATTATCTATAGTAAATCATTCTTTAATCGTTTGTTCATTTTATTGGTATTTGTACACGCGATCGTGCCGTCCGATATACAGCTGCGCCCCACGGTCGGTCGGGCGGGAGGTGGACAGCTCTGTGCTTGGGCTTGTGCGAAACAGGCTTTGTCCTGGTGTCGTATGGGCCACTTGTACGTACTTTCAGACAATATAAAAATCCAGTATTCTCCTACCTTGGTTTTTATAAAGCCGTTCAAGGATGCAGAGAATTTAATCTGGCACGGTGTGCTCCGGCATGCCCAGATGGCTCTTTTCCGGAACTGTTTTGTGCCCATGTCGTGGAGGTTATATTTTTAAAGGACTCGCTTATGATTGCAACGTCTGTGCCGAGCTCTGTGACAGTCTGCAACAGCAGGTCTTATGCCGCAGTGGTTGAGATTTATTTGAATAATTCTCATTATTGCTTTATTGTTGACGCCCCT
Organism: Drosophila tropicalis; assembly: GCF_018151085.1. NCBI lineage: Eukaryota > Metazoa > Arthropoda > Insecta > Diptera > Drosophilidae > Drosophila > Drosophila tropicalis. Next base: position 1,513,029 of record NW_027172999.1, read on the forward strand.
TTTAGCCAGTACGGGCTCCTCACACTACCTGCCATGTGCTTATAATCGGCATTTTCACTGGCAATTTGTAGGCAATAGGAAGGGCTATTAGTGCATTTTTTTATCTTGTGTCCCGATTTGCCACATCTCAGACAGAGGCCAGGTTGGTCTATTTCGCTAGACGCGATGTTGCCGTATTTAAGTTATTTAGGCACCCTTTAGGCGTATGCCAGATGTTCCAGCGAACCTTTTCTGTTCCAGCTTGAAAAATGTCACTAACTGCCTTAGTTGGGTCGCTTACTATTGCTCTCTGGCAGCCTGAGAAGGATTGTTACATACTCTTCATTGCGGTCACGTTGATCTTGACCTTAAGCCTAATCCCGAATTCTGCTACTATGAGATTTTGCAGGTTTCCCCATCAAGCTCTCTAATATCCAGCCTTGTTTCACTTCTCAAAGCAGAGGCTTCAAAGTGACTACCCAATGTAGCGCCAATATCCTCTCTTATTTGGTTTAGGCTCTAGGCATTGGCTTTTCCATTTCGAGCAAATGGTCTTCCTAGGCTGTAAGTCTTGCTTTCCTAACATTTTCTCAAAGTGATTTCAGAGCCTCGATTTCACTACCCGTAACTAACTTTACCATCTCGCTTTTACCTTTGCTTGCTATCAAAATAGCAACCGGCCTCTTTTTCGGCAGCTTTAGCTTTTGAGCCACCGCCCTGTGGCTTCTTTTGTTGATGATATTATTTTATATATTTATATTATTTCCGATAAGAGGACGCTTGGCAAAAACGAAATTTTCACTCGTTTCTCGTTTCTCACCCACACCAGCGCAGGGGCCGATAAAGAAAGGTGGGAAAAATAAAAATAAGGGCAAGCAACGACCTCCCCTCACCCAAGCATCCACCAGCAGTCATGCCGGTATTGGCCACGAACTGGAGCCGGTCCAGCGGCGAAGGCAGACCAGTACGTAGGCTGGATCCCAAAGACCCCATCTGATTTGGCTACTTCGATTTATTGGCCCGAAGGACACCTGATTCGAGGATAGAGCGGAGGAAAAGAAGCATTTCATAAAATTATTGAAATATTGCAAAATATAGCATTTCGAGAAGATATTGGAAAAGTTCGTAAGAGTAAGTTGGGTAGGAAACTTCAAGGTTCTCTGCTTCGTGGTGCTCATTTTCGTTGTTGAGAGCGGGGGGCGACTAGTAAACGCTCCTATCACAAATTTCCGCTCATTTTATGAAAACTCTCTCAATTTATTCGAAGCTATTCGCAAACAAAGCTTATTAAGTACTTTTCTAACACTCAGGCACCTGTTGGTCGGAGGGCCGCTGGCAGCACTGCCGAACCACGGGACTCACGACCAGGAGAGTCTCAGCGGCTTCTTGAGGCTCGCTCAAGCGGGCGTTTTGGCTGCGATGGTTCTGGAAGCTTGTGAGAGGGCTTCAAACTCGAACCAAGTGGCACGAGCGGAGACCCAATATCGCCGTGGGAGACCTCGCCCTCGTCGCGGAGGACAATCTAGCGCCGCAGCAGTGGATCACGGATCGAGTGGTGGCCACAAGCGTCGGGCCGGATGGCGCAATCACTGTCAAGAGAGCGATCCACAAATTGGCACCCTTGCCGATCCTTTGTAGTATTTATAGACCTCTAAGGGGCCGTTGCACAGTGGTCTGTACTGTATGAAATTAGAGGGCAAAAATGTTTCCACTGACTATATCAAAGTGAAATTTTTATATTAGCTATATAAAATTATAATAAATAGTAAACAATTGTATTGTCATAAATAAACCACTTCAAACCCCTCCCATTGCACTTCTAGGCTATCAAAAAATAATTTTTAGAAAGTGTCTTTTTTTTATTTTTTATATATTTATTAAAGCATCAAAACTGAAATAGAAAAATATAATAGTTTAATAATAGTTAGTTTAATTATGAAATTACAAAAATAGTAAATAAAAGAATAATGAATTAAGCCAAAAAAATTATTGCGGACTATTCGAGTAAATCAAACACTGATTTTGGTAAAAATTAGTTTTTTTGCTTGGTAATTTTCTTTGACCAGAAATCAGAGGTCAAAAGCTACCTATTTATGTAGGAATGGAATTATTCTAGTTATTTATTTCAATATTACTTAAGGATGTGATTTCCTTATTTAAACTTTATTATTTATTAACAATGTTTCTTTGTGTTAAGAATACATATATTTATTAATTATTATAATGGCCTTAGCGACAAATTTGGGTGTGCGATGTGATCGAGGCGAGAATACGATTGCGAGTGCTTTCCGATCGACGCTTCTGCTTTATTCTTCCATGAGTGAGTCGACCAGATAGGTACGGCCGCTGCGTGTCGTTCTGTCTCGCTCACTCGGTACCAAACGATTGCCATGATTATGCCTGCCTGACACTTCATTTCCTACAATCGGCTGTCCTGACAAGTCATTCGACCCGAAAGATCCTAGCCAAGGTTTTATGAACTCAGCCACTGTTGAGGTCTTACAAGGTCCTTCACCGTCGCCAACCTTCTCAACGTCGTATCGACCGTGCCTATTCACCTTCGTGACTTTATATGGTCCTAAGTATTTACCTCTCAACTTTAGCCCTGTCCCATACTGCGTACGTTTAATCGCCACTAACTCGTTTAAATTGTATTTTCTTTCACATTTCCAGTTTTTGTCGAACGTTCTTTTCATTTCCTGCTGCATTTCATCAATATTTTTTCGAGCCTCCGCTCTAATCTCATCACGACCACAGTCTAATTCTTCTATTAACGAATCGGTTATCAGCTTTCTCATTTTGGGATCATCAGGACTACGCATCTCTATTCCTGTCAAAATCTAAAAAGTACTCTTGTACTTCTTGGAGCAGTAGTATTAACAAATTGTTGCAGACGACCTACATACTTGTACCAGTTTCCCTCATTCTCTTGACTTAACTTGGAAATCATTGGAACTATTATCTTATGCATCCTTTCTACTTGGCCGTTGCCACGGGGTACACCTGTTGCTATCAGTAAATGCTGTATATCCTGTCTGTTACAATATTCCTTAAACGCATTGGACGTCAATGCTGCTCCCCTGTCAGAAATTATTCTCATCGGGTTACCAAAAATTATGGCCTGCCTTTCAAGAGAACTAAGTACTTCCTCGACTCCTGTCCCATGAGTCGGATACAACCATACAAACTTAGAGAACCCATCAACAATAACAAGTATATGATTATAACGCTTTGTTGTGACCTAAATCGGGCCAACGTGATCAATGTGATATGTCATCAATGGCTGATCTCCTTTACTTATTGGCATCAAATATCCTTCCTTTTTATCGGTCTTGGCATTAACAATAAGACATTCCACGCAACACTCAACAACACGGACTACCTTCTCTTTTAATTTTGGAATATAATCCGTTTTTGTTTACGATATCCTGAGTCTTTCTAGCTCCAAAATGTCCTTCTTTGTGTGCAATCTGTATTATTTCCTTTTCCATCTGCGAGGGAACGACAATAAGTTCTCGATTGGGGTCCTTTAACAATATTTCGTTTTCAATGTAAAAATCTTCATATCCTTTCTCTTGAACTAAGCTCCTAATCAATTTAGTCCAATCATCTGACAACTGTGCTTCCCTTAATTTATGGGTTATAGTGTCAGTTAGCAGAAAACAAGATAAACGGCTCAAGGCATCCACATGCCGCATCTTTGAACCTGAACGATGTTCGATCTGATAATCGAAATCTTGTAGGTACATTGCCCAACGTGCTACACGCAACGGAACCTCTTTCTTTTTCATTGTCATCGTAAACGCATTACAATCTGTGACAATCTTAAATCTCAATCCTAACACATATATACGCCACTTTATTAATGCTCCAATAACTCCTAAAACCTCAAGTTCATATGAATCACAAAAAAAAAAAAAAAAAAAAAAAATCATATTGTCACTCATCGAAGTCGGTCGTGTTTTATTTGCGCTGTCGCTTAATTTTTGTTTTTCATTTTTTCGTGAAGCTAATTTAAAATATTTAATTTAAATTCAGTAATTCTAAATAAATCGCTATACTCATCGCGAAGTTTGCGTTAAATTTACAAACATTTATACAAATTTATAATCAAAACTTTAACAAACGCAAATATAATTTTGTTGTTGCGCTGCTTAGTTTTTGATTTCGTTCTATTTTTTGCTCCCACCCGCGCTCTCAATTTACAGTTCATAGTTTGTTTTTGTTTGTGTGGTGTTGGTGCTCTCTATTCTTTTGTCTTCTCTTTTGATCGCGCTCGCGGCCGTTAACTTCGCGCTTGTGACAAGTTTTTGTTGTTGTGTGTTTTAATACAGATAAGTACAAATATTCTCTCTTTTTGTTTTCTCTTTCTAATTTGCATATTGCAGTTAGCTTTTGCCTTCGTTTGTATACGTCTCTCTTAACATATATATATATACATTTTCCTTTTTATTTACATATTGATTTATAATTTGTTTTTGAATAAATCAATTATTTAATAATGTCTGTCTGTTGCAAATATAATTGCAATAATCCCAGCAAGACCAGTGAAGACTTTCTTTACTGTTGGCTGTGTGACAATGTAATGCACTTTAAATGTGCTGGTTACACAGTCAAGGTGCGGGATAGTATTGCACAGGGTGGCGGCCTTAAATGGGGCTGTGATTCGTGTCGTGGTTTGGAGCTCGAGATACGAAGTTTTATGAAACGGACTGGGGAAGCATTTAAAACCCTGTCAGCTGGCGTTCATAAGCTCCAAGAGGAGCTTTTGGCGATGGAGGTTCAATTCAGAAGTATTAAACTTTTGATTGAATCTCCGACGCGCAAGAGGGCCAGGTTTCAGGGCGCGTCCCTCAGTCCGTCGGCACATTCGTCTCTACCAATTCCGGCTTTCGGCATTGACCCTATGTCACCAAATGTACAGCAGCTGATGTCGTTTAGGAGTCCGGCTTTGGCAGGTGTGGAGTCTCTTCCCATTTCCCCTGGAGACAGTATCCCACCTACTAACACGATATCGGTTGTAGTTTCCCGAACCGTCCGGGCAAACATCCGTTTCCAGGAATATTGCCAATAAAGTAGTTACAAGAGGAGCTAGTAAAGTGCTGGCTGCTTCAGCTGCTGCTGCGTCTGCTGTAGCCGCTACAGCTGTGCCTAGTATTCCTAGTTCCCTTGTTGTAGTTCCACCCAAAAAGCAAATTTTTATTTCGAGGCTTGGTCCCAATACTACTTCTGAAGAAGTCATAGCCTACATCCAGGGCAAAGTTTAAGCACCAAACATTGCTGTGGAAAAGTTCCGTTTTTCATATACTCGGGACATTTCGTCCTTTAAAATAGGTGTCTCCCCAAATCTTTTTGGCCAAATATGTCATAAAGATTTTTGGCCGGAACACCTTGTTCTATTCGCAAGGTTTAGTTTTCCGACTCATATATTGTACCGGATGGAATAAACCATCTTCTGAATCTTTCTGTAAAAGCGCAGCTCCGAAACCGTGTTTCGAGGCATCAGTGTGAATTTCAGTCTCTAGCTTAGGATTGTATAACTTTAAAACAGGACCTTTGATCAATGCTAACTTCAATTGCTCAAACGCTACCATTTGCAATTCTTTAAACTCAAACTTGTTGTCCTTTCGCAAAATGTCAGTCAAGGGCTTAGCTGTTACTGCGTATCCTTTGATAAATTTACGGAAGTACGATGTTAACCCTAAAAATCGTTGAACTGACTTCTTATCATGTGGGATCGGGAATCTTGAAACGGCATCAGTCTTCTCCTTACTTGGCTTAATACTTTCATTTTCAACTATATAGCCCAAAAAATTTACTTTACTCTGCAGTATCTAACATTTCTCCCAGTTTATTCTTAACCCATTTCCAGCAGCTATCTTCAACACCCTTTTAAGTTTAATTAGACCATCATTCACGCTAACACTTGGTATAATTATATCGTCCATATACACCACTGCATCTCCATTCTTCACTGATTCTCTCATTACTGCCATTATAAATCTGGTAAAAACTGCTGGATAGTTGGAAATTCCGAATGGTACGTACAGGAATTCATACTGACCATTCTGAGTTACGAATGCTGTGTACTTCTGAAATTTTTCCTCAACAGGAACATGGAAAAACCCGTTTGTTAGATCTAAAGTAGTGTAAACCAACGCACTTTGAAGTTTTTCTAATACGGTGTCCATCTGTGGCATAGGAAAATTATCTCGGACCACTTTCTCATTTAGCTTTCTGTAATCGCAGCACAGACGCTTTTTCCCATTCTTCTTTGTTACAAGTACAACAGGCGAAGCATATTCGGAAAAACTTGGCCTTATTATCTTCTCCTCCAACCATTCTTGTACTGTACTAACAACGATTTTCTGATCAGACTCTGTTAGACGCCTTGGATGCTGATAAACTGGCAACTAATGGTCTTCGAATAGCCAGTTAATGACTTAATTCCGAGTTTAACAAACACGCTTTTACGTATGAGACTCAAATTTGCTACTGTATCAATTAGACCGTTGAACTTAATTGATTTATAAGTTACTTCTTTCAACTCCCGAATCAGTAAATTTACCTGATGCTTTTATTAATTTATCATCTACAACATTGGTGCTTTCAACTTTGGTGGTATCTTTATCTTTACATTCAAACGAACGATGGCCTGTTTTGCCACATTTAAAACAAGTAAACGTTTTCTTGTTACAGTCTTTCATCATGTGTGAAGGATCACAACACTTAAAACATTTGCGATCACCTTTGCTATCGACTTTCTAGGATCATAGGATTTTAAGTAGGTCTCTATTTGAACTTTCAACGCATCCACTGTTCTGGCCTGATACAATAATGCCTTATTTGCTCTCTCTGTCTGGTATACCTTCTACGAAATACTCGATACAGTTAAAGAGAGGAACTTGTATGAGTTTTTGTATTCGTTAATGGAAATCGCAAAGCCGATCGATTTGGATGACGAAAGTTTATTCTACGAAATACTCGATTAAACTTTCGTCATCCAAATCCTGAATTCTTCTGAGAGATACTAATGCGTGCTTAATAATATTTGGCGCATGAATTAAAATTTTGTGAACCGAGGGAGGAATATAGTACCAGGAATACTTGGTTGTTAGTTCTCGAGCAGTAGCTAGAGCCAATTCTCGAAATTTTTCTACATTAATTTTATAACCTGATGATAAGGTTTGTAGTAAAATTGCACAATTTTTAATAAGGTGTTTTTCTATGCCAGTTATTTCAGCAGACACTTGGGCTTCATTGAAAAATCTTCTTGCAGTGTTCCCATCATTTGAGGATCCACTTCCACCTGTTCTTGGTTTGTCGACAATTAAACCCATTTTGTTACGAAATTCGCACTAAATAATTTGTTTAATTCGTAGAAATTGCTGTTTATTTTCTGCGCACCTTACTTGCCACTGTTTTATTTCGAGTCTATATAAAACGTGAAGCATATATTAAAAAAATCGAATGTAGGCATGTAATGGAGACAATCCAAATTCGTAGCGATCTGTTTGAACTTGTTTTTGTAAGCAGTTGTCGATATCATTCATCTCTGTCGGCTTAGGCTTTTGCATTTGGCATATGTAGCATTTTGCAGATGAGGTTTCAGTAAGGGCATTGCACACTTTCCCATCTACCATAGTTAGCATAAGAATGTGATCGACAACAAATTTGCGGTTGGTAACTGTTTGGAATTCAGTAGGAGCCAGTTCGTGAATTTTGTTTTTAAGGTAAATTCTTCATTTTTTGTTAAAAGAACTGATTCCTTTTGATATTGAATCTGTATAGGGCAGCAATAGCGGGGCGAGGAAGGTCGAGGGTTTTTCCAAATTATTTTGTGCTCCTCATCATCCTTTGATTTGGTAATTAATTGAAGAGGGACATATGATGTGATAAACAAATTGCTGTCTTCTGCATTATTATTTTCGAATGTTTGTTTATATTCGCTCTGCCCAGAGCTGCCATCAAAGCCCCATTTTCCTATTAATTTAAGGTTATTTGAGCAATCACTGAGTTCATTAATAACCTCACTCTGCAATTCTAAAGTCCGAGATGCAGTGTGGTCCAATAATTTTTGCAATGCAACTTCAGCAACATATTCTGAAACTGTTATTTCCTCCGGATAGCTTTTCTGTTTTTCCTTTAAAATACCATCATAACAGGGTAAGAAGTTAATATCCAGTTAATAATTAACACAGCATCTAATAAGCAGATACTGATGTTTTGTTAAATTTGCATCAGTTATAAGTGATACTGCTTTACACGTCTTTGCAGGAAAGATCGATGAATAACCGAATTCACAAGCATTTCGCAAATCATCAGCTGCGGGTTCATCTAATTCTGCTATATCTGCTATCCGTCGCCGCTTAGTTCTTTCTGAGCACTTAAAAAGACTTAATCTTGGACGACCTCGATTTTGCTGTAACGGTGATGATTGCAGATTTAATAATATTAATTCATTTTCAGCAAACCAATCCGCATTTTTTCGACAACTTTATATTTTATTCTGTGGCTTTTAGTCCACATTTCTCCAAACTTTTTAAAGATATAATCCAGTCTTGACACCACACTATTGCTACTGAATTCATAACCATCAGATTCAAATGTATGTTTCAGGTTTCCAAATACTTGTTTAGCTTTATCAGCAAATGAACCTTTTTCCAAGTACCACTTATCAAAAATATATGTATATGCGTGGGAGCTGACATTGATAAGATGTTCCTGTATATACATATGTATGTATGTATGTATAAATTAAACGAATGCTTGATTAAAATTAAGAAAATAAAAATATTGAAACCAAAGAACAATTAAATATGAAGATCAAAACAAAAACAAAATACACACTTAAGAAAGTGCAGTGTGAATACGAAGACAACACAAGAGAATAACACAGATAACAACAACACAGTAGTGTACGCATACAGAGACAACACAATAGAATAACACGAATAACACAGAAAGTTGGAAAAAGAAGCAGCTGAAAAAAAGAACATAAACTAAAAAAATAAGGAAAAAAAAAAAAACAAACAAGATTTATTTAAGGGTGAGACGGGGATGACAACTTTTTCTTTAATTAAAGTCACAAAACATAGTAAAATACACCTTTCACACAGGTCACTTATAAAACGTTAGTTATAAAACATTAGGTCAATATAATTTTACACAAAAATCTTTAAATATATACTATTAACCTTTTTTTTTTAATATTCATTATTAAATTTGGCGATTTAGCGCAATTATATGTATATAAAATATAAAATTTTTCCCTCAGATCTAACTTTTAAGCTCCGTTCACTGCACAGCTTGCGTGTTATTTTTCCTCCCTTTTCAAGCTGTTCCTAGCGCGTACCAACGAAATAACGGAAAAACGAATTCTCCAATTATTTTGTTGTTTTATTTTGAATTAGTTTCAATACACAGAGTTGCAAATTTCGGTTTTTTTTTTTTTTTATTTTGGCCTATGAAACCGACCACCGACCAAATTACCATTTAAAGCAATAGCATTCTTTTTCGTCTTTTTGAAATCACGTCAATTAACGGTCAAGTTACACATTATATCAAAGAAATTAAACACTCATAAAAACTCTTATTTAGATCTTTTACGAGACCGTTTCAACATTTGAACGACGAGATACGTCAAGATGTTTTGTCAGTGACGAACCCAATAGGGCCAGTTGATAGGCCCCTAGATTCTGAAACATAAAGATATCCCCAAATCCACGAAAAAGAATTTAATAAACAGATTAAAGAAATGGTTGAGCAGAATATAGTGAAAAACAGTAACTCACGATATGGATTTCCGAGAAAAAAACTCGATACCTCAGCGTCAAAAAAGTTCAGAATCGTCATCAATTACCGCAAATTAAATGAATTCACGGTCGACGACAGATTTCCTGTTCCCAAATTGAACTCTCTGCTAGATAAGTTGGGTAGATCCCAATATTTTAAAACCCTCGAGTTAGCGAAGAGTCTTCATAAAATTCTTGTTGGAGAAGAAGACAGGCCAAAGACGTCATTTTCAACACCGTCAGGTTACAACGAGTTTATCAGAATACCTTTCAGACTCAAAAATGCTCCATCGATTAAGAGGCTCTTTAAGAAGTATATTGGCAACAATTGCGTCGTGTACTAGACGACATACTAATTTTAGCACATCTCTTCAAGAACAGATAAAGTAAAGTTAATTGCAAAGAGTCCAGGCCTACGATACCCAAAGTTTTACAAGAAGTTTACTGTCTTTACGGAAGCCAGTAATTTCGCTGTGGGGGCAGTGCTCTCTTAAGAGTCGCACATGCATCCCGAACGCTAAATCGGCACGAATTTATGTATTTAACTATAGAGAAAGAGCTCCAAGCCATAGTGTGGCTGATTTTTTGAGTAGAATCAGAGAGGACGAAATAAACCTAATAAAGGTCGAAACAACCGACAAAGAAGACAACAAGTCCCTAGCCTTTCAAACGGTTCACTCTAAAGAACATGATCAGGGCCTCGGCATGTCTATATCCTAAAAGCAGCCGTTAACAGATTTAAAGTACAGCTCATTTTTGAGGACAGGAAACCCGAAAACATCGTATATGTGTTTTGCAAAAAGAGAATTTACATTAGGAAAATAACAAGTGGAAAAAATGAATTTTTTCACACCTTAGCGATCATGAGTTCTACCAATTCCAATTCTGGCAAAAAACTCTACTTCCAACCCAAAAGTAAAATTTGTAAAGTGCACCAAATTCGCTAGCGATATTGAGTCTGAAGATGAACTGCACAGCCAAATAATCCTATTTCATAAAAACAAAAGTGGCCATAGCGGGATAGTTGCTACCTATAAGAAGCTCAAACTCGAAATTTACCAACCAGAAAACCCATAGCCACAGAATTATTAACAATTGCGACGCTTGCAGTGATGGGAAATACGATAGAAAACCTCTTAAAAACAATTTCTATTTAACAGAAACGCCAAGAACCTGCAACGAACAATTCAAAACAATCCTTTACAATATTCATCGATGAATTCTCAAAACACGACACTTGCTTGCCATTAACCGATAGAAAAAGCATCACAATGTGGAATGTTTTCAACAGTTTAAACGTCAGGGAATTTCTGGAACACGAAGGTATAGAATACCATTCAACCAAACCAAATAGTCACACTGGCAATAGCGATGTCGAAAGACTTAACACACTGACAGAGAAAATTCGCACACTAAACATACAAGAGAAAAGAGCCATAATCGAACAAAAGGTTAGAGCAGTATACCTTTACAATAACAAATATCACACCACCACGAAATCCTCACTGTTCAAGGTACAAAATCACAAATAGAAATTGTAAGACAGAATGTCGACACAAAAAGCTGAGCAAATTACAAAACTAACCGATAGTAGGCAAACTTACCAAGAAAATAAAAGAGTGATTTATAAAACATCAAAGAAGCTAACTTCGGATATGCCGAAGTTTTTATACCCTTGCAGTCCTTGGCAATAACTTTTTTACTTTTCTTTCCCTGCAACTCAATTCATCAATACACAAACAAAACATTATTTTTATTTTTACTACAATTTTTGTACCATACACTCATAGGGTGAAATGGTATATTAACGTCGCCAAAATGTATGTAACAGGCAGAAGAAAAGCTTCTCCGACTCCAAAAGTATATACATACTTCTTGATCAGGATCAACAGCCGAGTCAATCTAGCCTTGTCCGTCTGTCCGTAAGAACACCTAGATCTCGGCGACTGTAAAATCTAGAGCCACCAAATTTGGTATGTAGACTCGTGTAGTTTGTAAATTGGTCGAGTTTTTTTCAAATTTTTGACAAGTCCCTAAGATATGCTTGTAAAAAACATGTAAAAATTGTTTAATAAAACTAAATTATTGGTGTATGGTATACCCAAGTCGCCGAGACGACTTACTTACTTCATTTCTTCTTCTCCCATCATTCCCTAAGCAAAGCACGGCACGCACATACAGTTCATACAGCATTGCGTCTGTGTGTGTATGCATGTGCTCTGTTGATTTGATGATGACGTAATAGGCAGCAAGCAGCGCTGCCGGCAGCGGTTGAGCCGATTTATATTGACTGTAACTTGTGTTCTATTTATCAAAATTCAAATTTTTGAATCTGAGTTTTTATATCCAATACTGTCATAGTAGTAAATTTCGTGGGGATAATCCAATTTTTATGAAAATGTTTCTTCTAGAGCTATATGATATTGTGGCCAAATCCTGACAATTTTCATACTTTATCTTCTAAGTAGCTTATATATATATAGTTTCATATCGATAGCTCTTAAGACGGCGGCGTGAAGTTGATATGCACAGACGGACGGACGGACAGACGGACATGGCTATATCAACTTAGCTTCTCAAGAATATACATATATACTTTATGGGGTCGAAAACATCTCCTTCTGTGCGTTACAATCATCTGACCAATTTTATAATACCCTCTGCAAGGGTATAAAAATTATTAAAACCTAAGACACAAGCAAGAAACCACGTTCAGGAAAGCAAATTTACAAAACGTCCATACGGGAAATATAAAAAAGACCTACAAAAGTTTCAGATCACAATAACAATTCTCATCAAGCGCCTGTCGATAGATATGCACAACATAACCACAATCCGGGCTGAAGTCGGATTAATATCATTAGGGCAGAGCACAGCGGAATTGGTTAACTTGTCTAAATTGTTTCACAGCAGGGGTAGGCACCCATCAGCGTTGCCAAGTCAAAATTTGAGAAATACGTAGCCAGGCTCCAAAATCTACGTATTTGTACGTAGCACAATTTAAAGCTTAAAAACAATAAAAATTAAGTAAGTAAGTCGACTCGTCGACTCGGGTATACCATACACCAGGTGAAACAAATTATTTTAAATTTCGAATACCAAATGTATGTCTATTGTTTTTACATGCTTCATACTATGTGCTATCTCGCTCACTCTACAAACACACGAGCACTCTAGCGCCGCCACTAGCCAACGGCCAATTCTGGCCTTGTGGACCGCTTAGTAAAATACGTTCATACGCATATTTTGCATGTTTCTAGTCCGATTTCGATTTGGTAGTTTTGTAGAAATAGATAAGATTAATTAGTCTGCCGAATTTGAATGCGATAGTCAAAAAAATACAGGTGGAAATCGGTTTTTCTTAATTATGGAGGCGGAAGTGGGCGTGGCAAAATATGAAAATATATATACTCTGCGCGCATACTAAGCCAGTATACATACTAAATTTGGTGACTTTAGCTTTGTTAGTTTTTGATAAAATCAGTTTTGTTTAATTTGCTGTGGCGGAAGTGGGCGTGGCAAAATTTTTAAATAGCCAGTTTCTGCGCGTCTATTAAACTAGTCTGCATACCAAATTTGATGTTTTTTTTTTTAAGAACAACAGTTTTATGTGATTCCTGGGGGCGTAAGGGGGCGTGGCAAAAAGTTTGAACAATTACTTTCTGCGCGCTAGCTAAACGGGTATACAAACTAAATTTGATGTCTCTAGCTGTTATACTTTTTAAGAAAAATAGTTTTATGTGATTCCTGGGGGCGTAAGTGGGCGTGGCCGAAATTCCAATTAACTCTATATATGTATGTACATAATACACGAGTATACATACCAAATTTGGTGGCTCTAGCTCTAATAGTCTCCGAGATCTGCGTGTTCATACGGACGGACAGACGGACATGGCTAGATCGACTCGGCTGTTCATCCTGATCAAGAATATATATACTTTATAGGGTCGGAGAAGCTTCCTTCTGCCTGTTACATACATTTTGGCGACTTTAATATACCATTTCACCCAATGGGTGTATGGTATAAAAATTAATAAACAATTAAATTTTTAAATTAACTGTATTGTACTTCGTTGTTATTATTTTCATTTGTCATTTTAGAAAGCAAATTACATTGTTTAAATTATACATATTAATTTATGTACATGTTTTACAAAAATTTATACATGTTTTGATTAAAATATTTTAGGTGTTTGTCAGAAGGCTATAAGTTTTCCTTTAATCCACTTTTGGTGTGAAGCAATCCTTTTAAAGTGTCCGTTTCTAATTTGTTTCTGTTATTTGTCTTAATTAAATTAATTTCTGAAAATAAACGCTCAACATTAGCACTGCTATGTGGCAAAACAAGCAAATTTTGGGTTAACTCCGTCAAGAAGGGAAACATGTGGGTTGAATTTCCGTTTTTTACGTTTGAAACATAACGCCAAAAGACGTCTGGCGGTACCGCTTCCTCCTCTTTGAAGGGAAAATTAATGTTCCGGAGAAGTCGCCATTCGCGGTCTAGCTCTGTCATATCTTGTGAACACAATCCTGTAAATAATAAGAACTAATTAAAAATTCTGTTCATAAGACAATAAAAAACATACCTGGAAACATTTGCCCCAAATGTGCAACAGATGGTAGCTTTGCTTTCAAACTATTGTTTAGTATTGTCACTGGATTTAAGAAGTGTAAACTTTTCATTTTCTGCAGCTCCTCATCCTCAAAGGAAAACCGATTTTGTAGTTGCCTTAAACTTTCAATATAAAATTGAAGGCAGGAGTTTTGAGTCTCGATGATTTTATCTCGTTCCATATTATGTTTTTTTTTTGTCAACAAAGCCGCAAAGTTTCCTCCGAAATACATATCTTTTAAGGGCAAGTGGTTCTCATCGTTAACGAAATCAATCTTTAGTAATTCTTCATCAGGTAATAATAAAAACTCCGATTTTAGAAAGCACTCAACTATTGTCTTGTAAACTGTAAGAAGATTTTCGTACAACAAATACAATTTTGGATTTTCTGACTGCATTTCCTTGTTTAAATTGTTGAAATAGGGCAGCACAAAGTTCAGAAACTCCAAATACAGTTCTGTCGTCGAATCTAAGCACATTTGGAGAATCGGCTCTGCAGATTTTAACTGGTCATTCAATGCAGCTCCTTGAAAGTAAACTTTTAACGCAGGCAGTTGTTCTAACAGCCTTTCAACTACTTGAAGCAGAGATAGCCACCACATTAACGAAAGACTGAAACTCCTTATACTCTCCGATACGTTTTGGGCTTTTTGATATAAAGTTATAGACATCTCTTGCAAATCCTTCCACTTTTTTTGGCAATTTTTTGCAAGCATAAGACGCGCAGAGGTGAAATGAGTGACATATACATTTCATCAAAAACAAATTCGGAACATCCTTCTTCAGCAGTTGCGAAAGAGAAGGGTTTTGGCCAAACATTGCATTGCATCCATCTGCAGCAAATCCTATCATGTTCTGCTCATATGGTATGTCCCTTTCTTAAAAAAATTTTTTGCATTCATTATGCAATGCCGTGGCAGAGCTGTCAGTGACTGCAATAAGTCCCAAAAAAGTATCTTGTACTTTAAATGCCACTGCAGTTCTTGCAATAAGAGCGAGATGTTTCGTTGTAGATCTGTCTGTACTTTCATCGACAATAAGCGAAAACTTATTCGATTTTAACCGTTCTATTAAGTCGTCCTCTACCACTTGTCCAGTTACCGATGTTATTATAGCTTGAGCCTTTGTCCGTCCAAATTTTAGTGAATGTACGACTTTGGGATCGCTAGCAACAGATTGTATGATACTGCTGAGATCTTCCGCCAAAGCAAAGGAAAGTTTGTTTTTCGCCAAAAAGAAAGCCATCTGTATTTCAGCACATTTAACCTTATTTTTAAAAGAAGTTGACGGCTCAGGCAATAAAGAAAATATAGTTGGTTGATCGATGCCTAAGAGTAAAATAATAACAATTAAAATAACATATAAAAACCAACGTGAAACGCTGTTTAGTAAATTTTTCACATAACAATTTGTTAAAGGAAATACTAACGTACATATAAAAAGAGCACAAAAAGCACGTGGACACACGACAAGAACTTAACAAGTATAAAACGCAACTCTATACATACTTCTCGAATTTTTCTTATGCTTAACAGAAGCTTCATGCTTTTCTAAATCCCTCTTGCCTGAACAGCATTTGAGGTCTGATTTGCAAGATTTGCAATATGACAAACCATTACCCTTACTGCTTTTCGTCAACCAGGAATACTTATTTTCCCAAGCTTCTGAGTACTTCGCGTCATAGTGGACTTTCCTTTTCTTGGTTGGAGTTACGTTTGCTTCTTCGTCGGTGTCACTTGTTAAAATTTCCATTTTTCACATAATTTTTTCACTTCCAATTTCAAGCACAAATTCTGAAGTAAGCTCTGCCAATCTTTTTGCAATTTAGCGCTGCTAACCCATTGAAAAAACGTTAACATATGGAAAACGGAATTTATATTCCGTATAATATATTGATATTACCCAAAAACTTTGGGTTTTACAATTTTTTCAATATTTTTTGAAAGTACGTAGTTTTAGTCTCTTCGTACGTAGATACGTAGATCTCCTTCGAAATACGTAGATCTACGTACAAATACGTAGACTTGGCAACGCTGGCACCCATAGCCCGTGCGGGCACTTTTCTTCGGTATATGATCGTTTTACCATCTGAATGCATGCCGAAGTCAAAACGAAGTGCTCTTGAGAGTGTACAAACAGAATTAGTCTGTTGCAGCATTTTGACGCGAGCGCATCTATGTCGCGTTGTTGGATAAATGCACATGAAACAATTATTTTGGGGGTTGTTTTCTCATTTTTTTTCTTGCAGCAGATCATCGATTTTGCTGGTTTGAGCGAATGAGCCATATTTTATTCACTTTTCATTTTTCCCAGTGTAAAGCACACACATACACTGACAGTTTGCGCTGGCTCTCTTTGTGCCTACCCCTGTTTTACAGATAATAAACCCAAAAGAAATATTAGAATGAACTAACATACTTCAGAATAGTACGGAAATTCTGGTTAAGCAAAAGAAGCATAGGCTGAATGTCGAAACAGAAACCGTAAAAATTAAAATAAGTTCTAATATTAGAAATAACTAACATAATCCAGAATAACACGGAAAATTTAGATAAGGAAAATAGGCATAGGGTGGTTGCCGAAATAGAAACCATAAAAATTAAAACACGTTTAATACCGCAGAACCCTTTAACAAGACAGGAACGCCTCCTCATTAACGCAATAAGAAAAGCTCAAAAGTGGCTCACCGGCATCGTGATGACGATATGGAAAAAATTATGAATCGTCTTCTTAACAATGAAAAAAACGAGCATAATACAATAAACAATATTAACGAACAAGTAAAAACCAACAGTGATCTACAAAAATCTATTAACACATTAAAAGAAGCAATACTAGATAACAGAGAAAAAAAAGAAACATTTAATAACTTGATTAAACAAGTCATAATGTATCACGATCAGTTAATAAAATAAAAAGTTTTCCATGATAAAGTAGACACCATCTTGGATTCAACAACGTCAGCGAAATACAACCACTTTCACCCTTCAATACTAACAAACGCCGAGTTCACACTCTATAACATATATTTCTTCAAATAAAACTGGTCCGTCTTGACCTATGAAAATAGTAAAATCATAGCAATAAAAATACCAACTAACATCATAACAACAACAGTATTTCTGACAACCCCACTAACAAACCAGACAAATAAAAGAATCGACTTGAGTTCCGAAAGAGTAGTACAAGTCAAAACCATAACATACATACATATGTACATATGTATGTACGAAAAACATAAAACAATAACAACGAGCTGAAACTGAGCTCTAACTGTATCATTAAGAAAAATTTTAAAACGATAGAACACGTACGGACGAAATAAAGGCAGATTATTAAGTAACGCAGAAAATAACGTAATTCAATATAACTGCAATGAAACCACCAATAGCGAAATATTAAAAGGAAACTTCCTCATGCAATTTACAAATTGCACAATCCTCATAGACCAAACCTATAATAAAAATAATCAAAAAATCTACATACAATCGTTCACGGCGGAGTTACACAACCAAATATGTTTATGCATGGGAATGCTGATAATGACGAGATCAGCATAATTATGCAGAGTTATTTAAAAAGAGATCAGATAAGCAAAGCATGAGCAACGTAAACGTCGCCGTCGCTTCTTTGCAAATGCTTAGCTAGCATTGCTAGCCTAGCAACAATAACTATAAACAAAACGGGCATTTGCATATGCCAAACCAAATTTTACCTTAAGATTATTTCCTAACAGAACAGAAGTATTTCTGATATCTTAAGATATTAAGTGTATTTATTGAACTATCATGCGACATAAATATATATCTACATATGTATGTATGTATATTTATATTTTCAGTGATTTATAGTTTATCACGTTTGCGTATATAAAGATATACGGGCTTTAAAAAACCAGAATAACATAACTCTTTGTTAAGAAATATTGTGAGTATGGAGTATGAGTATGTTATGGTTTGTTACTTTATAGTTTGAATGCTTATAAGTATTACACTATGCAACAAAATGAAGGTTTGTAAAATCAAACCGCACCGGACCTTTTTTTTTTTGAAAGTTTATGTATTGAATAGCAAAACCCTATTTGGGTTTTTCAAAGTTAGCTCGTTTTTTTTTTTTTTTTATAGCGAGTTGAAATTTTTCATTTTGGGGGTAATTTTTAGTTTCTTCTTCATGCATACGACCTAAATCATCTTCATTTATTGTAGAAATTTGGTTAATGGTTAAATAAATTCATTTCATGAATGTTATATAACCCAAAATTACTTTTTCAGCTACAGTTCTAGAAAAACTTACAATCAAGCATTTTTTTAGAGTAGTTTTGGAAGTATTTTTAATTTATAACTATTTTTTGATAAAATAATATCAAGATTAATTTAAAACAACAAATATATTTTTAAATATGGAAAATTAGAAACGAGTTCTTTTTGGTTGTGGTTCATTTCTTTTATCAAGATCAAAGTAATCCGATTCGTTAGTGGAGAACTCCATTCCGTCGCGTTTATCTTTCTGCACTTCTTCATTTGATTTTTATCAGTATAGCATCTGGAGCTTTTTCAAGTGTTTCTGGCGATTTCGATACGCTGTGACTCTTGTACCTGTTGCTAACAAGTAATGGGATTTTAAAAAAGATGCAAACATTTCTGATTTTCTCTGCGTTAGCTCTAATTTTGCAAACATTTGATCCAATTTGCTTTGTGTTATAAGAATTGGGTGATTTGATACTGATGGTTCGGGGATATAATCGGAGTAATCATCAAATACAGTCGCATCGGGCTAAAGACTAACATTGTCTGCGTCTGGATATTTTGGTACTGGAATATTTTCGGAATGGTCCAGGGGCAGTTGCACCCTCGGAACGGAGACGTAGACTTTGCTTTTCGCCTTTTTTTTTTGTTAAGTCCATTCACATTGTTGGCACAAGAATAATTTTTTGGGTCATGTTCTCCTGGATTGTACCATATCATTGGTACAACAAATGGAATTTTTTTTTGTTTTTTATGCATCCAGTTAACTAACCCGACATAACAATCTCTGCAAGCTGTATTTGGCGCCCACGACTCATTAAATGTACCATCACAATTAAAGGTATGTCGAAATGCCGTAACAAAATTTTCACTAACTGATCCGTGCTTATCACTCTCGGTAAAACGTCCACAAATTTTGACACGCCCACTTCCACCCCCGAAAATAAAATAAAACAGATTTTCTCGAAAACCAACAAAGCTAAAGTCACCAAAATTTAAAATGTAGATTTTTTTAGTATGCGCGCAGAATTTGTATACTTTAATATTTTGCCACGCCAATTTCCGTCTCCATAATAGCTTTCTGCTCTCTGACGTGACGGTCGTGTTTTTGCATAGCTCCTGAGTTTTTATTAATATTTATTGTTTTTTCTCAATTTTTAATTGTGCTTAGTTTGTTTACACTTCCGCTGGTGTTGTTCGCTTGACTCCCTTGTGTTTTATTTCCATAATTCGCCAAATTAATCAGTTAAAACAGTTTTTTTCTTTTTCGTGATTAGTGTTTGGTGCATTTACATATTTTTTTTTTTCTTTTTCTTTCGTCATTGCTTCTGCAGTTGCTCCCCTCATCGCCCCCATCATACCATCAGTGCTAGTGGCTTTGTTGTTCTCTCTGCTTTGTGCTTGTGCTTAGCTTCTCTCCCGCGTAATCACTTTTGTAAGGCCGCCTCTCAAAGCTCGGCTTATAACTGTTCTTGCACTCTCTGTTGTGCTGTGCACTCTAGCTGTCTCTTTGTTTTATTTGTAATTATTGATTATTTTATCAATAATTATCTTTGTGCTGTGAATTTAATTTTTCTATATATTCTTATATATATATAATTTTTTTGCCTTTCTTTCGGCTTTTCAATGGCTTGTTGTCTACCTAATTGCAAACATTCTGATCGTTTTCATGATCAGTACAGAGCAATATCTTGTTGGCTCTGCGATAATCTTATTCACTTAAAATGTGCTGGCCTCAATGGCCGCGACTACGACAAATTTTCTGGTTTGTCTGTTTCTAAGCCTGAGCTTGGCTTAATGCGCTGGACTTGCCCATCTGTTGCTAGCCAGCAGCTTGATTTTAGCCGTATGTATAGGGATCTTCGTTTAAGGTTTCTTTCTTTAAACAAACTGGCCAAACAGCTGTCAAACGAGTGTGACTCTAGCGTTCAATTATTGTCGCAATTCAAATTTGTTCCACCTTCTGAGAAATTGCACAAGAAATGTACCCTTGAGTTGCCTCGTAAGCAGTCGCCAGCTCTCTCTATTACTTCCTCTCCGATTTTACTTTCGCCTACACCATCTTCTTGTCCCTCTTTATGCTCTTCTTTTCAGATTGAAGTACCCATTACAAGCCCTGGTGTACCTCAATCTATCCCTCACGGGAACTCTGATCAATCACAGGATCATGCCGGCTCTCAATCACTTGCGGATCCCAATGCTCCTCCGCCTCCACTAACTGTAGTGCCTCATCGCAAACAATTATTTATTTCTAGGCTTGCTCCAGATACTTCTGAGTCGTCTGTGGCAGCTTACATTGGTAATATTTGCCCTGCTAAGGTTTTAATTCAAAAGTTTAAGTTTTCTAGGCCTCGCGAAATCTCCTCTTTTAAAATTACAGTACCAAATGAGTACTTCTCAGCTATGGTTGACCCTAATTTTTGGCCAGAGGGCCTAGTTGTACACGAGTTTGCGCCCAATAAGCGCTCTCGTCCGTTGCCTGTCCACCTTCCTACTTTATCTTCTGCTTCAAAAAACTAATAACGTCTAGTCTTTGCATTCATTATCAAAATGTAAGAGGACTTTTTACCAAGCTGTCGAACCTTTTCTGTGATAGCCAAACCTTTTCGGCTGACATCGAATCTGTCTTCAAGTGTGGTGCCGATTGATCTCCCCTTAGGTGTTGAGTTTATTTGCGTCGAAGTTACATGTTCTAACTTTAGCCTATATATCTCTTGTTCATATATTCCTCCAGCTTCTGATATCATGATCTACGTGCACCATGCTGATGCTTTACGAACTATTTTTGGTCGTCTTAAAGATCGTGATGTTCTTATAGTTTTAGGTGATTTTAACTTGCCTAATATTTCTTGGCTTGTTGATGATAATCTATCTTTCTTAATTCCTTCATCTCAACATGTTTTTCTTGATAGCCTACTTGAATGTCCACTATATCAGTTGAATTCTTTCCTTAACTGTTCTAAAAGAATCCTTGATCTTGTTTTTGTCTCTGATCCCACTGTTAGTGCTGTATCGCAAACACAGCCACTAGTGAAACCTGAAGATCCTTATCATCCTACCATTGAAGTTACTATTTCTTACAATTCCGTTACTAATTTATTTAAAAACATTTCAAATTCTCGTCGTAGATGTTTTCGTAAAACAAATTTCAATCTTCTTAACAGCCTTATTTTCTCTTTTGATTGGTCGTTTCTATTTGAGTGCTGCGATATAGATTGTGCAGTGAAGTTTTTCTATTCTGCTCTTAATTCTCTAATTGATAAATGCGTTCCTTATGTGAATGTCTCTACCGTCTCCAGCTCGCCAGTCTGGTTCACACGTAGGCTCTCTAATCTTCGCAACATTAAATCGAGATATTTTAAAAGATTTAAAAAAACTGGTTCGCGACTTGACTATGCAAATTATTGTATAGCTAAATCTCAATTTTGTCTTTTAAATACTCAATGCTACAACAATTATCTCGTTCGCTGTAAGGCTGAATTTTATAATAACCCCAAAAGATTTTACAACTTTGTCAATTCCAAAAGACGCTCTAATGTCCTACCTTCCACCTTCAGACTTAACGATCAGTCTGCTAATAATGATTTAGATATTGCAGATCTGTTTGCTAAATTTTTTCAGTCGACATATTCTACTACTGCTTCGGATCCCACACCCTATCCCTTTTCAATCCCACATTTAAATTGTATGTTTTTTCCCAGTATTACTGAAGACTGTATTCTCTCTAGCTTGTCATCTATGAAGTCTTCCTTCGTTCCCGGGCCTGATGATATACCTAGTTGCATCCTTAAAATGTGTTCGATTTCCCTATCTAAGCCTTTAGCTCTGTTATTCTTTATATCGAGTGAGACTTGTAGATTTCCTGATATTTGGAAGGAGTCATTTATTATTCCGCTTTTTAAAAAGGGTTGCAAATCGGATGTTTCCAACTACCGTGGCATTGCCAAACTTTCGGCAATACCTAAACTGTTTGAGAAAATTATTACGTCTTCCCTTCAACATCTATCCAGATCCACTATTTCTCCTTGCCAGCATGGTTTCATGAAAGGTCGTTCGTCGCTTACCAACCTTTTTAGAATTGACTACCCTAGTACACCATGGCTTCCGTAAAAAGTGTCAAACTGATGTTATTTATACTGACTTCAGTAAGGCTTTTGATACGGTTGATCATTCTTTGCTTCTCGCGAAACTTAACATCATGGGTTTTTCACCAAAATTATTGGGTTGGTTAAAGTCGTATCTTATTGGCAGAACCCAAAAGGTGTCTTTTCGTTCCTCGATATCTAAAACTGTTCGAGTTACGTCAGGTGTACCCCAAGGCAGTCATCTGGGCCCACTATTATTTACATTGTTTATAAATGATTTGCCTTTGGCCTTGGCTCATTCACGCGTGCTCATGTTTGCGGATGACGTCAAGATTTGTTATTCCTATAATGATCCTTCTTTCCAACAGTACTTGCAATCAGATCTCGATGCGTTCTGTGATTGGTGCCACGTTAATAAATTACACCTTAATGCCTCTAAATGTTCTTTTATGACTTTCAGTCGTTTGTCTCCGCTCCTAGCTCATTACTCTATTAAGTCTGTTCTGTTAGATTGTGTTCCATCATTCAAAGACTTAGGCGTTATGTTTGACCCTAAACTTTCATTTAATGTTCATATTTCTTCAATTGTCAACAGAGCTAGCAGCCTTCTCGGCTTCATTAAACGTTGGGCCAAAGAATTTGATGATCCCTATGTAACAAAGGTTTTATACACTTCGTTAGTTCGCCCTACTCTAGAATATTGCTCGCCAGTGTGGAACCCGCAATATGATGTTCACCAGCGTAGTATTGAATCGGTACAGAAGCAATTCCTTAAGTTTGCGCTACGCGGTCTAAATTGGGACCCGGGTCTTCGCCTACCTTCTTATTCTGACAGACTTCTTCTTATTAATCTTACTTCACTTTATAACCGTAGGCTTGTTTTTGGCATTCTCTTTCTCCATAAACTAGTCAACGGCGAAGTCATTTCTACGAATTTACTAGATACGCTGTATTTTTTGTGTTCCCTCACGTCGGACCAGAAACTTTTTTCCTATTCACCTTAGTAGATGTCTGACTAACTACTCTCTTCACGAACCTCTTCGTGTTCTTTGCCAATCTTTTAACAACCTTTCTCACCTTATCTCTCCTCATCTTTCTGTCACTTCTCTTCGCGCTATACTTTTTAATCATCTACAGCGAAACCAATGAAAATATTCTGGACTTGGATTGGCTGCAACTCATCCCTGGCCACATTGGCTGTGAATCGGGGCATAGCTGGCACCTTGTGCAAATAAAACACCTCCACCGGGCTGGGGATGTTTAGTTGTATATAAAGCTAAGCTACCTTCTTCATTTAATTACTATCTGTCTTTAGCTTAAGCTTTTTCGTCGACTGCTGTGTTAGTTGACGTAAATAAATAAATAAATAAATAAATAAATAAATAAATAAATAAAATAATTTAGAAAAAATCTATTGCCAACTACAATTTTTGACTATCGCAACCGAATTCTGCAGACCAATTAATCTTATATATTTTTACCAACTACCAAATCGGAAATCGGACTAGAAACATGCAAAATATGCGTATGAACGTATTTGACTATGCGATCCATAAGGGCAGAATTGGCCGTTGGCTAGTGGCTAATCGGATTACTTTGATCTTGATAAATTAATTTTCCATATTTAAAAATACATATATTTGTTGTTTTAAATTAATCTTGATATTATTCTATCAAAAAATAGTTATAAATTAAAAATACTTCCAAAACTACTCTAAAAAAGGGCTTAATTGTAAGTTTTTCTAGAACTGTAGCTGAAAAAGTAATTTTGGGTTATATAACATTCATAAAATGAATTTATTTAACCATTAACCAAATTTCTACAATAAATGAAGATGATTTAGGTCGTATGCATGAAGAAGAAACTAAAAATTACCCCCAAAATGAAAAATTTCAACTCGCTATAAAAAAAAAAAAAACGAGCTAACTTTGAAAAACCCAAATAGGGTTTTGCTATTCAATACATAAACTCTCAGAAAAAAAAGGTCCGGTGCGGTTTGATTTTTGATGTCGCACAGTGTTATGAATGGGCTGTCCACTAGAGCTGCAAAGTGCATGTTCAGCGTTTTCCACACGTTGCGATCGGCTTGTGTAAACCTGGTACTCGGATTACTTTTGCTCTGATGTGTTTATATCATAGCTCGCAAATGACAGTTGATCGTTTTTCTCATATGCTCTGCATCGTATCAAAACCGAAAAGATTTTCCAGAAACGATCTCTCTCTGAGCGGCACTTTTTGTTTTGTTTTAAATTGTTTTTTGTCAAGCGCTTTGCATTGACTCATTCGTGTGACGCTCTCAAATGAGTGTCGCGTAAAGAGTATTACGATTTTTGATCACACAAAGAGTCTCAACAAAAGACAGTTTGACCGAAAAAATCAACAGAAATGATCTTTGCCTACCGTGTACATGTAAATACATACATACATACATATACATAAACGTAAATAAGAACGCATCAATCGCGTGTGTTTACCCATACATACGCAAAAGACAATTTTCTTCATTCAACTCAAGCAATCGATCAGTGTTTGACTTGAGCGAAATGAAAACAGAAATGACTGTCTCGATCAGAGCGCGAGCGAGCTAAGTCAATCGCGACAAGAACAGTTTCTGTCTGAGTTTTTATTATTGTGTCAGTCAAAGACACTTATTTGCAGACAATGGAAAAGTGTCAACAGTTATTTGCGAGCTATGGTTTATATGTATTTCTATGTGGACTTCTACCATACTTTGGTTATTTATGTATTTGTATTTATTATGACAAAATGTCACAATTTAAATTAACATATATCGTGAAAGGGTAATATTGCTACAGGTGAAACGTGGAATAAAGAAAAAGGGACAATGAGAGTGGTTATTATACATTCAAAAATGAACATAGGCAAATTCATTAATCGTTGAGATAGTGAAGCGAATAGAATTCAGCGAAATGCTCCGCTTTATGCAAAGGAAAATAAATATGAAGATAGAAAACCAGTCAGCATCACTTACAATGGAGAATAAAAACCAGTTCGCTTTACTGACTTACATATGTATGTACCTAAGTACATCATTGTTTTGTACATTCATGGATTTTGACATATATACATACATATGTCAATATTGTTGAAATATGTATGTAGCTGAGTGGGAATAAGGCATTAGCTTCGACTTTGGTTACATACTAAAAACAATGTACTGCTCTACATCCAGGCAACAGCAAACAGTTACCAACTTTGCTGTAATGATTTCATAAATAACAAAAATGGCACCGGTTTGTAATATGTTTGTCATGTAGTTGATAAATGTTAATGTGCTTATTATTATCATTTCTAGTTATCCGAGGTACTCCACTTTATTCTCGAACTTGATGTTCGATTGACTACATCATTTGTTTCCCTATTGATGCAATGGTCATCCTTTCAATCATTAAGAATAAACTGTAAATTTCTTGAGGTCTCATGTGATGGAATAGTATGGTTATCAAGTTGGATTGCGTTTATATGGCTTTTTAATTCTGAACCGCTTTTTGAAATGCAACTAAATATGTTAGTTGGATTGCTACTAGATATTGTTGTAATTGCTCTCTTTAAAGCTCTTGTACGCAGAAGACGACCAGTTTCCGATAAAGATGTGCTAACCATTGGTCCTGATAAATACAGTTTTCCATCGGGTCATGCATCTAGGTCGTTCCTTGTGCTTGTGTTCTTTAGTAAATTGTATGCGCTTCCTTTTATAGTAAGAGTACCAATGACTGCGTGGGCTGTCACCATTGCCATTTCACGTCTTATATTACGACGTCATTACATACTTGATGTATTAGTTGGAGCAGTTTTTGGAATTTGTGAAGCATATGTTATTAAATTTGTTTGGATAAGTCAAGATGCTGCCGCTTGCATAATAAAGTACATATCAGAAGATAATGTGCCCGGAGGTGTTGAATAGCAACTGACGTCGACTTGATTTGATTCTTTTCCCATATATGTATGTACATATGTGCATACATACATACATACATATGTTGAATAAAAGATTTTAAATAAAAAGTAACAGTCTGAATTTTTATACTGTGCACACATAGCATATGAACACTCAAGGGAAAAATATTTTAACACGACGATGCTAGTTTTTTTTTTTTTTAATTTTTTTTTATTGAAAGAAAAAAATGTTCCTGTTTTTATTGTTTATAAGTTGATTAACTTATATAAAAGTAAAAAATAGATTTTTTTTTATTTTTTTTTTTTTAATAAAACTGCAATTTAGCCGGCTCGAGGTCAATTTTCCGAAAGAAGATTTTTTTCAATGGCAACACGCAAAAAGTGATGCGGTTCTCTGTATAGCTATTTCAAGAACCACCAAGCTCTATCATTAGCAGACTTTGCTAGAGAACTCCAGAATTGCAAAAGCCATACCTATGTATACATATCTTTAGCATAGTCACCGACAACACTATTCGACACGGCCATCCTGTTCCTTATACGTCCTCGTGTAACTCAGACCGTCAATGGACTGATATTATCGAAATGCTAATCAAATAGCCATTTATTACATCAATCTTTTTATTATACCATACCTACAACCATAAAAAGCATTATGAAAAACTTCGACCAAGCTGGGAGTCGAACCCCGGCTGCCCGATCGCCAAGCGAGCACACTAACTACAGAACTCGACGGCAATTTACAAAGTGTCGACGTGGCTCTGTTGTTTATATATTTTTTTGTGATACATTTTTATTTACTTTTTATACCCTTCCAAAGGGTATTGTAAAATTGGTCAGATGTTCGTAACGCACAGAAGGAGGCGTTTACGACCCCATAAAGTATATAAATTCTTGATCAGCATGAGAAGCTGAGTTGATATAGCCATGTCCGCAAAATTTTTGAAGTGAAAACGAAAAAGCGACACTAAAAAGAGGATATACATATAGATCTTATAGTATATAGCCTGCGAGAGAATGAGATAGAACAGAGTTATATAGCGTTCCTTATTCTCCGTCTCCTCTTTGTGCGGTGCTTCGTAGCCTCCCCACTCTTGGCTACGAAGCGTTATATGTTGATATACGTATATGTGTGTGGCTGCGTACTGCTGAGCCACGCTAGTAGAGTGAGTATTGTAGTATGTATACTGCACTGCCTAATACTTGCTTTAGTGTTAGTTCAAGCGTCATACGTACATATGTATGTTTGTATGTATGCTAGTACGTATGTGTGCGCGCCTGCCTATTAAAGTATACACCAGAAGTACCGCGGATACTTAGAAAAGATTACGATAAAGTTCCAATGATTTTAAGTGGCGATTTTAACGTAAATTTTGCATTGGACACAGCGGTTCCTTTAATTGACTTTCTCAATACAACATTCAGTTTAAAAATGTGTAACAATCGCACTGAATCAACAACACGATCAAAAACAGCAATTGACGCGGTATTTCAAAGATATGTTGACAACATCGAAACCAAAGCATTTGTATCATATTTTAGCTATCATAAGCCACTCGTATCATTTGTTGAAATTGAAAACATTGAGGATGAATAATAATAAAATGAAGAAAATAAAATATGACCTTTATAGCAATATTATAATGAACCTATAGTTATCCCGCTCCTAATGCTGCTTTCGTCTCAATCTCTCTCAGTTTGTTTTACGGAAGGTTTCACTTCTATCGTGTCTAACCGTTAGACGCACTTTTTTTTTTTTACTTACCAGGTCTTCTAGTTTCCTTTAAACTATACGATCAAACGTAAATTTTGCATTGGACACAGCGGTTCCTTTAATTGACTTTCTCAATACAACATTCAGTTTAAAAATGTGTAACAATCGCACTGAATCAACAACACGATCAAAAACAGCAATTGACGCGGTATTTCAAAGATATGTTGACAACATCGAAACCAAAGCATTTGTATCATATTTTAGCTATCATAAGCCACTCGTATCATTTGTTGAAATTGAAAATATTGAGGATGAATAATTATAAAATGAAGAAAATAAAATATGACCTTTATAGCAATATTATAATGAACCTATAATTATCCCGCTCCTAATGCTGCTTTCGTCTCAATCTCTCTCAGTTTGTTTTACGGAAGGTTTCACTTCTAACGTGTCTAACCGTTAGACGCCCTCTTTTTTTTTTTTTTTTGTAACAGTTTTTATATCAATCGCAAAAACAACAACAACTTCTCTTGGAACGTCAAGCAATAGTATCAAAATTCTTGGATTAATAATCTTAAGACGATTCTGATGGAAAGAACACATAGACATGCTGGCAGTCCAAATTGCGCAAAGATTAAACATAATAAAATGGTTAGCCAACCAGACAGACCTTATTGACACTATCAATGCTTTAATTATGTCAAAGATAGATTTCTGTCTTCCTTTTTACGGAAAATGCCCACACTCATCTATAAACAGTTTAAAATCTCTGTACCATACTGCACTTAGAAAAGCATTTGGAGCTATTCGGTCCACCCCCATTAACAACCTTCTCTATGAATCCAGTCTAATGCCTATTGCGTTGAGGATCAAGCTCTCAACAGCAAAACTATGTATATAAAACACTGTTCCTATTAACAAACACGCCTTTTCATCTAAACAAAATCAAGAAATCTACAAGACCTCCCAGAATACCTTCTTCTTTGCATAATGCAATGAGTTATCCAAAAAAATAGGTTACTGCACACCCCTCCCAAACCAAGAAAACAAAAAAAAAAAACCTCCATGGTATTTTTTAAAGCAGTCTAAAAAATCTTCCAATACACCACCGTACCAAAGTACCTTAAAGGACACAAGTTTATTTTTACAGTCGGATCAACGTCAAGTCAAGGAGTCTCCTACAGCATTACGAAAAAAAGGAACTAATTAATACAGCTCTTTCACCCTCACACTCCTCTAGGTACACAGCGGAAACTCAGCGATACTTGCCACCAGTATATATTCTCAGAAACTGAAACAATCATTTGCCATCTGTTCGAACTCATTGTCAGCGATCCAAGCAGTATCGCAGATAAATAACCGTAACCCATACTCAACACAGATTCGTGATATACTCACCCAACAATACCCCAAAATAATTTTAATGTGGGTACCAGGCCATGCAGGTATACAGGGAAATGAAATGAGGAAATGAGCGGACTTAGCTACTAAACAAGCACACAAGTTTCCATATATAATAGAGCCCAACATAAATTTCAGAGATGGAATTAAATACATAAAAGACCTCTTCAATGATTACAATAAGAACATATCGACGCATTTCCGCGAAAGTATCGTATGTCGAATAACCACATTTTACTGGAGAATGTTTTTTTTAGTTTCTTCAGTTAAAAATGATTAAATCATAGCTAAATTTTAACAGATTTTATATTTTTAGTTTTATTAAATAATGTTAATACAATTTTTTTAAATAATCGCGTATTTTGTTAAAAAAATGAGAAACTATCTACATACGTTATTTTCGCTCGCCTTAATTTCGACTTGGTGCATACAAATAGTATGACATACGATAAAAAGATGATTTAATAATAATAAGTAGTCAAAAATATTGTGTTGTTGTTTTTTATTAGATATATGTATTTGGTGTATATAATATATATTTTATTTTTAAGTAAATTAGTTTTATTAGTGTGTGTCTAATAATAATTAGCTTTCATCTTCTTCATCTGTCTCATCCAAACAGTCTGGAATGCTTTTTGAATATTGAAGGCTTAAATATTCATTATGATACTTAGGGGTATACTATTTTGTTTACATAAATTGCTTAAATCTAAAATTTTTTTAAAATGTTTAATTTACAATTATATAATTTTTTTTATTAATATTAGGTAAATTTATAAGTTTTTGTTTTGAATTTTCAGAAAAATCATAGCTTAATTTTAACGGTCCTCGGCTTACTTCAGCAACGCGAATTTTACTTAGTCAATAATTGATTTTTAAATATGTATGTTGAAAAATGTTTCCAATTTTGAAAATCCTTATAACTAAGCTCAATGACCTCGTATCCTGATGGATTCGTTCGAGAACATCTTATGAGTGTTGGCCATTCACTTGGTGCCCAAACATTGCGGTTTCTAACAAAAGACTCTATTGTACTGTGAATTGAGTCCATCATAGTATGTCCAGACAATAAATAAGTAATTTTAATTGACTTTAAAAAAGAATCAGAACTTAAAAAGTATGCTACAACTGCAAGCACAGATTCATTTTTATTTTGTCCAGCGCAACTATCGCAATACAGACTAAGATGTTCAGTTCTCTTTTGGCTATCTAAAATATAAAGATATTTTAGGAGAGCTGAGCATATTTCGTTGCTACCCCTTTTCCCGCCAATGTCGCCCCACAAGAAACAGTTTCCGTTCCGGGTACCATTTTCATAAACACTAAAGTTGTAATAAGAATATTTACGTGAATAAAAAAGTGTAATATTTTTGGAAAATGGAGTGTGTAAAACTTTCTGCATATCAAAACTAGAGCAAAGGAATCCTTGACATAGTTTACTCATAGCTTGATCTTTAAGAAAATTGGCTCTACTTAGATTTTTATTGGCTATGTGAATTTGAAAATTTTCTGAATTTTGATTTTGTGTTTTTTCATTTTTATCAAGATATTTTAAATTGTCGCAAATACAGCACTTGTCCTTCTTAGGCACATGAAAACCAATAGAGAATTCTGAATTGAAAACTTTTCGGAAAATTTTACAGGAGACAATTAAATCACTCAAATCTAATTCATATGAGTTAAATACAATTTATACAAATTTGCTACATTTTTAAATTCACTCGGTAAATGAACCCTGGTGTTATTTTTTCGGCAATAGTGAGAAGGTACTGCTGGCAACTTTTTAATGTAGTCCTTTATTAATTCTACTTTACGAATATCTGTTTTATTATGTGGTTGTTTTTTTCTTGGGTTTTGAGAACTTAAAGATTGTTTTAGTAAATGCCGCAATACCATTTGGAATATGCTTAATGTTTTTAAAAAAAAGTTTTGGCAAACTTTATAAACCTTTTCATCAATTGTTAATATGTAACTAAATGACCAGTTCCAGGCTTTTCTTCTTGCCCAGCTCGCCTTTTATTAACTTCCCGGCGCTTAATATTCGAATGAAGCCAAGAGCCTTAAGTTTGTCATTCCCCAAAAGTGCTCAATAATATTTCGACGCGATATTTCTGACACACTTCGGCAATCTTTTATACACTTCTTACCAATGCATGGGTTTGGAAGAACGTAATGATTTTTCTTCTCTTTTCTTTTTTTCTTCTCGGTTTTTTTTTTAGTCCACGTTCGCCAACGCAACATTCCTATATGGTACAATACAATATTTAAATTTTGTCAATTTAACTTAATTCTAAAAAACTGTGAAAATTACATAAATACTTTTACGCACAATTTACACACATGTCACATACATATCCAGTTATCCAGCAAATCTAGAAATTTAAGACAAAGACACGCAGGTACACGAAGACATACAAGAAAACTTAGTATCATACCACTTTTAAATAATATTTAAATTTAAACATATTCGAAGAAACTTAAATTTTTTGGTGAATTGCCATACTTATTTGCGATCTTGCTTGCGGCGACTTTTCTGCATTGAAATCAAATTAAACACTCTTTTAAACTTTCACAGCGGAGTTTATCACAAGCTTGATCAATGAATATTTAAAAATAGAACAAGGAATAACGGCGAAAAACGAAACAAAGAATAAGAAAAAATATTAAGAGCTCAAAATACTCGTATCTTGTCCAATTTCCGAGCTTTGAAAGTTCTTATCTCCACCCAATATTACATTTTTACGAACATACGATAATTTCGCGCGAACAGTAAAATGTAAACTAACACGTATGTTATTGATCGTAATCAAATTGAAACTGATTTATTTTTATAAAGAAAGCTTTTTCAGTTACAATCTTTTGCAGACTTGTGAGAAATACATTTTTCAACAATTCTGCATTAAAATCTCAAATTCGAAAAAAAAGACATACGTTACTTTCGCGGAAATGCGTCGATATTTCAACAAACATCAGATCACTATAAAACAGTTCAAATAAGACAAATCAAAAATAATAACTTCCAAATAAAAAGGGGAATCTGGTGTCAGACGTGCGGACATCATTAAATTCCAAAGACTTAGATTTGGACACACTATCCTCTTTATCATCTTGAATAACCCCAAAAAGTAAGTACATATTTATACTTATTACTATACTAATTACTATACTAAACTCACCCAAATAACCATTAAAAAATAAAATTGTTAGACAACCCACAACACACGACATGTGTAAATACATTAATAAATATACTAAACCATAAAATAGAATAATTTAGCTTAAGGAATAGTAGCTATAGCTAATCCCAAGGTTGAACGTACTTTGTAATTGCGACTCAATCGTTATATAATAATAATAATAATAAAATTAATAACTTCTCTTGGACCAGATGCCACCACGCAACGATCGATAATCGTATATCTCATTACATTTCTTATTCAAACATTCATACTGTCTATTTCAACAGCTTTAGTACCATCTCTTTCAGCGGTTTCCATACTGTCTATTTCAACAGCTATTGACAGACTCCCATCGATCTCAAACTCGCTTGGTATCTGTCCATCTGGCAATCTTTACTTTCATGTGGATATTTATATTGTCTCTTGTTCTTTAGATTTTTTAACAAATACCTGTCGTTCTCCACTACTTTCAACTATCTGAAGGACCTCGAAACTTCGAGACTACTTATCAATACAAAATCTCCCCCACTAAATTTCTATATTTTAGCTTTGTTCTTATCGAATATTGCCTTTTCATATTCAACCGCAACGTTCAGATTTGCTTTAGCTCTCGACCTAGTTTTTCCAAGGTTAACTTCAGTTTCCAACTTGCTGATCGGAATCAAGCCTAAGGGTCGCGCAACTTTTCCTATTAATAATTTTAAAGAACTCGCCTTTGTTACTCTATTAACCGTATAATTAATTGCCAATTGAACATCACCCAGTCCTTCTTGCCAACACCTTGATCTAGTTTCTACAGCTGTGCTCAAATTCTTAAGAGTACTCATCACCCGCTTGACTTGTCCGTTAGCACAAGCCGTGCTTCTGTTGCAATTAAGTGTAGCTGAATCTTTTGTGATAAACAGAATTCGACGAATCTCAGCCCAGTAAAACTTTTGCCTTGATCAGCCACAACACGATTTGGCACTACAAACAAGGAAATGGAAGATTTCAACGCCATGACACAATTCTCGGAACATAATGTAAATGTATGATGTAAATATACGCAATGAATTGCCTTAGCGTTGTAACCGAGGCGGTAATGTGTTCAGTGATTCTATCTTTCGCATATTTGAAAACTAAAATTTTTCAGCATTAATCCTGTAAACTCTGCTTTTGTAAGTATATCCAAAACAATTTGCATCCTCTCAAGTGCAGATTCTTTGGGCTATGACCATGATATCATCTATGTAAACTATAACGCACGAATATGCTATATCTTCTTATGCTTTCAAAATTGCTCTTTGGAACACTGACGGAGCGTTTTAAAGTACAAATGGCATCGACAAAAATTTCATTTTACCCATCTGGTGTAACGAATGCCGTATATTCAATTGAATTTAAATCCATTGGAACCTGATAAGCAGGTAAAGTATTTTGTGCCTCTTTATATTAGCGGACGTTGACGATACTATGCGCAGTACGTTCAAGTGGCCCCTACGACACCAGGACAAAGCCTGTTACGCGCGACGCCAAGCAGATAACTGCCCACCTCCCACCCGACCAGCGTTGCCAAGTCTACGTATTTGTACGTAGATCTACGTATTTCGAAGGAGATCTACGTATCTACGTACGAAGAGACTAAAACTACGTACTTTCAAAAAATATTGAAAAAAATTGTAAAACCCAAAGTTTTTGGGTAATATCAATATATTATACGGAATATAAATTCCGTTTTCCATATGTTAACGTTTTTTCAATGGGTTAGCAGCGCTAAATTGCAAAAAGATTGGCAGAGCTTACTTCAGAATTTGTGCTTGAAATTGGAAGTGAAAAAATTATGTGAAAAATGGAAATTTTAACAAGTGACACCGACGAAGAAGCAAACGTAACTCCAACCAAGAAAAGGAAAGTCCACTACGACGCGAAGTACTCAGAAGCTTGGGAAAATAAGTATTCCTGGTTGACGAAAAGCAGTAAGGGTAATGGTTTGTCATATTGCAAATCTTGCAAATCAGACCTCAAATGCTGTTCAGGCAAGAGGGATTTAGAAAAGCATGAAGCTTCTGTTAAGCATAAGAAAAATTCGAGAAGTATGTATAGAGTTGCGTTTTATACTTGTTAAGTTCTTGTCGTGTGTCCACGTGCTTTTTGTGCTCTTTTTATATGTACGTTAGTATTTCCTTTAACAAATTGTTATGTGAAAAATTTACTAAACAGCGTTTCATGTTGGTTTTTATATGTTATTTTAATTGTTATTATTTTACTCTTAGGCATCGATCAACCAACTATATTTTCTTTATTGCCTGAGCCGTCAACTTCTTTTAAAAATAAGGTTAAATGTGCTGAAATACAGATGGCTTTCTTTTTGGCGAAAAACAAACTTTCCTTTGCTTTGGCGGAAGATCTCAGCAGTATCATACAATCTGTTGCTAGCGATCCCAAAGTCGTACATTCACTAAAATTTGGACGGACAAAGGCTCAAGCTATAATAACATCGGTAACTGGACAAGTGGTAGAGGACGACTTAATAGAACGGTTAAAATCGAATAAGTTTTCGCTTATTGTCGATGAAAGTACAGACAGATCTACAACGAAACATCTCGCTCTTATTGCAAGAACTGCAGTGGCATTTAAAGTACAAGATACTTTTTTGGGACTTATTGCAGTCACTGACAGCTCTGCCACGGCATTGCATAATGAATGCAAAAAATTTTTTCAAGAAAGGGACATACCATATGAGCAGAACATGATAGGGTTTGCTGCAGATGGATGCAATGCAATGTTTGGCCGAAACCCTTCTCTTTCGCAACTGCTGAAGAAGGATATTCCGAATTTGTTTTTGATGAAATGTATATGTCACTCATTTCACCTCTGCGCGTCTTATGCTTGCAAAAAATTGCCAAAAAAAGTGGAAGGATTTGCAAGAGATGTCTATAACTTTATATCAAAAAGCCCAAAACGTATCGGAGAGTATAAGGAGTTTCAGTCTTTCGTTAATGTGGTGGCTATCTCTGCTTCAAGTAGTTGAAAGGCTGTTAGAACAACTGCCTGCGTTAAAAGTTTACTTTCAAGGAGCTGCATTGAATGACCAGTTAAAATCTGCAGAGCCGATTCTCCAAATGTGCTTAGATTCGACGACAGAACTGTATTTGGAGTTTCTGAACTTTGTGCTGCCCTATTTCAACAATTTAAACAAGGAAATGCAGTCAGAAAATCCAAAATTGTATTTGTTGTACGAAAATCTTCTTACAGTTTACAAGACAATAGTTGAGTGCTTTCTAAAATCGGAGTTTTTATTATTACCTGATGAAGAATTACTAAAGATTGATTTCGTTAACGATGAGAACCACTTGCCCTTAAAAGATATGTATTTCGGAGGAAACTTTGCGGCTTTGTTGACAAAAAAAAAACATAATATGGAACGAGATAAAATCATCGAGACTCAAAACACCTGCCTTCAATTTTATATTGAAAGTTTAAGGCAACTACAAAATCGGTTTTCCTTTGAAGATGAGGAGCTGCAGAAAATGAAAAGTTTACACTTCTTAAATCCAGTGACAATACTAAACAATAGTTTGAAAGCAAAGCTACCATCTGTTGCACATTTGGGGCAAATGTTTCCAGGTATGTTTTTTATTGTCTTATGAACAGAATTTTTAATTAGTTCTTATTATTTACAGGATTGTGTTCACAAGATATGACGGAGCTAGACCGCGAATGGCGACTTCTCCGGAACATTAATTTTCCCTTCAAAGAGGAGGAAGCGGTACCGCCAGACGTCTTTTGGCGTTATGTTTCAAACGTAAAAAACGGAAATTCAACCCACATGTTTCCCTTCTTGACGGAGTTAACCCAAAATTTGCTTGTTTTGCCACATAGCAGTGCTAATGTTGAGCGTTTATTTTCAGAAATTAATTTAATTAAGACAAATAACAGAAACAAATTAGAAACGGACACTTTAAAAGGATTGCTTCACACCAAAAGTGGATTAAAGGAAAACTTATAGCCTTCTGACAAACACCTAAAATATTTTAATCAAAACATGTATAAATTTTTGTAAAACATGTACATAAATTAATATGTATAATTTAAACAATGTAATTTGCTTTCTAAAATGACAAATGAAAATAATAACAACGAAGTACAATACAGTTAATTTAAAAATTTAATTGTTTATTAATTTTTATATCATACACCCATAGGGTGAAATGGTATATTAAAGTCGCCAAAATGTATGTAACAGGCAGAAGGAAGCTTCTCCGACCCTATAAAGTATATATATTCTTGATGAGGATGAACAGCCGAGTCGATCTAGCCATGTCCGTCTCTCCGTCCGTCCGTCCGTCCGTATGAACACGCAGATCTCGGAGACTATTAGAGCTAGAGCCACCAAATTTGGTATGTATACTCGTGTATTATGTACATATATAGAGTTAATTGGAATTTCGGCCACGCCCCCTTACGCCCCCAGAATCACATAAAACTATTTTTCTTAAAAAGTATAACAGCTAGAGACATCAAATTTAGTTTGTATACCCGTTTAGTTAGCGCGCAGAAAGTAATTGTTCAAACTTTTTGCCACGCCCCCAGGAATCACATAAAACTGTTTTTCTTAAAAAGTATAATAGCTAAAAACATCAAATTTGGTATGCAGACTAGTTTAATAGACGCGCAGAAACTGGCTATTTAAAAATTTTGCCACGCCCACTTCCGCCACAGCAAATTAAACAAAACTGATTTTATCAAAAACTAACAAAGCTAAAGTCACCAAATTTAGTATGTATACTGGCTTAGTATGCGCGCAGAGTATATATATTTTCATATTTTGCCACGCCCACTTCCGCCTCCATAATTAAGAAAAACCGATTTCCACCTGTATTTTTTTGACTATCGCATTCAAATTCGGCAGACTAATTAATCTTATCTATTTCTACAAAACTACCAAATTTTATTGAAATCGGACTAGAAACATGCAAAATATGCGTATGAACGTATTTTACTAAGCGGTCCACAAGGCCAGAATTGGCCGTTGGCTAGTGGCGGCGCTAGAGTGCTCGTGTGTTTGTAGAGTGAGCGAGATAGCACATAGTATGAAGCATGTAAAAACAATAGACATACATTTGGTATTCGAAATTTAAAATAATTTGTTTCACCTGGTGTATGGTATACCCGAGTCGACGAGTCGACTTACTTACTTCATTTTTATTGTTTTTAAGCTTTAAAAAAAGTACGTAGATCTACGTATTTCAGCAAAATTGTGCTACGTAAAAATACGTAGATTTTGGAGCCTGGCTACGTATTTCTCAAATTTTGACTTGGCATCGCTGCACCCGACCGACCGAGGGGTGCAGCCGTATATCACACTGCACGAATCGCATGGACAAATACACAATAGAAAAGACAGACAAACAAATAATACAATAGCTATCTATTAACTAAATGTGATAGGATAAATGTTTTAAGTATATTAATAGAAAACTCTGAGCCGATTACAGGGAACAGAAGGTTGTAATCAGAGCAGAACTTAAAAAGTATGCTACAACTGCAAGCACAGATTCATTTTTATTTTGTCCAGCGCAACTATCGCAATACAGACTAAGATGTTCAGTTCTCTTTTGGCTATCTAAAATATAAAGATATTTTAGGAGAGCTGAGCATATTTCGTTGCTACCCCTTTTCCCGCCAATGTCGCCCCACAAGAAACAGTTTCCGTTCCGGGTACCATTTTCATAAACACTAAAGTTGTAATAAGAATATTTACGTGAATAAAAAAGTGTAATATTTTTGGAAAATGGAGTGTGTAAAACTTTCTGCATATCAAAACTAGAGCAAAGGAATCCTTGACATAGTTTACTCATAGCTTGATCTTTAAGAAAATTGGCTCTACTTAGATTTTTATTGGCTATGTGAATTTGAAAATTTTCTGAATTTTGATTTTGTGTTTTTTCATTTTTATCAAGATATTTTAAATTGTCGCAAATACAGCACTTGTCCTTCTTAGGCACATGAAAACCAATAGAGAATTCTGAATTGAAAACTTTTCGGAAAATTTTAC
The DNA here is from genome assembly GCF_018151085.1 of Drosophila tropicalis. NCBI lineage: Eukaryota > Metazoa > Arthropoda > Insecta > Diptera > Drosophilidae > Drosophila > Drosophila tropicalis. The sequence continues at coordinate 1,551,993 of NW_027172999.1, forward strand.
AGGAGACAATTAAATCACTCAAATCTAATTCATATGAGTTAAATACAATTTATACAAATTTGCTACATTTTTAAATTCACTCGGTAAATGAACCCTGGTGTTATTTTTTCGGCAATAGTGAGAAGGTACTGCTGGCAACTTTTTAATGTAGTCCTTTATTAATTCTACTTTACGAATATCTGTTTTATTATGTGGTTGTTTTTTTCTTGGGTTTTGAGAACTTAAAGATTGTTTTAGTAAATGCCGCAATACCATTTGGAATATGCTTAATGTTTTTAAAAAAAGTTTTGGCAAACTTTATAAACCTTTTCATCAATTGTTAATATGTAACTAAATGACCAGTTCCAGGCTTTTCTTCTTGCCCAGCTCGCCTTTTATTAACTTCCCGGCGCTTAATATTCGAATGAAGCCAAGAGCCTTAAGTTTGTCATTCCCCAAAAGTGCTCAATAATATTTCGACGCGATATTTCTGACACACTTCGGCAATCTTTTATACACTTCTTACCAATGCATGGGTTTGGAAGAACGTAATGATTTTTCTTCTTTCTTTTTTTTTTCTTCTCGGTTTTTTTTTTAGTCCACGTTCGCCAACGCAACATTCCTATATGGTACAATACAATATTTAAATTTTGTCAATTTAACTTAATTCTAAAAAACTGTGAAAATTACATAAATACTTTTACGCACAATTTACACACATGTCACATACATATCCAGTTATCCAGCAAATCTAGAAATTTAAGACAAAGACACGCAGGTACACGAAGACATACAAGAAAACTTAGTATCATACCACTTTTAAATAATATTTAAATTTAAACATATTCGAAGAAACTTAAATTTTTTGGTGAATTGCCATACTTATTTGCGATCTTGCTTGCGGCGACTTTTCTGCATTGAAATCAAATTAAACACTCTTTTAAACTTTCACAGCGGAGTTTATCACAAGCTTGATCAATGAATATTTAAAAATAGAACAAGGAATAACGGCGAAAAACGAAACAAAGAATAAGAAAAAATATTAAGAGCTCAAAATACTCGTATCTTGTCCAATTTCCGAGCTTTGAAAGTTCTTATCTCCACCCAATATTACATTTTTACGAACATACGATAATTTCGCGCGAACAGTAAAATGTAAACTAACACGTATGTTATTGATCGTAATCAAATTGAAACTGATTTATTTTTATAAAGAAAGCTTTTTCAGTTACAATCTTTTGCAGACTTGTGAGAAATACATTTTTCAACAATTCTGCATTAAAATCTCAAATTCGAAAAAAAGACATACGTTACTTTCGCGGAAATGCGTCGATATTTCAACAAACATCAGATCACTATAAAACAGTTCAAATAAGACAAATCAAAAATAATAACTTCCAAATAAAAAGGGGAATCTGGTGTCAGACGTGCGGACATCATTAAATTCCAAAGACTTAGATTTGGACACACTATCCTCTTTATCATCTTGAATAACCCCAAAAAGTAAGTACATATTTATACTTATTACTATACTAATTACTATACTAAACTCACCCAAATAACCATTAAAAAATAAAATTGTTAGACAACCCACAACACACGACATGTGTAAATACATTAATAAATATACTAAACCATAAAATAGAATAATTTAGCTTAAGGAATAGTAGCTATAGCTAATCCCAAGGTTGAACGTACTTTGTAATTGCGACTCAATCGTTATATAATAATAATAATAATAAAATTAATAACTTCTCTTGGACCAGATGCCACCACGCAACGATCGATAATCGTATATCTCATTACATTTCTTATTCAAACATTCATACTGTCTATTTCAACAGCTTTAGTACCATCTCTTTCAGCGGTTTCCATACTGTCTATTTCAACAGCTATTGACAGACTCCCATCGATCTCAAACTCGCTTGGTATCTGTCCATCTGGCAATCTTTACTTTCATGTGGATATTTATATTGTCTCTTGTTCTTTAGATTTTTTAACAAATACCTGTCGTTCTCCACTACTTTCAACTATCTGAAGGACCTCGAAACTTCGAGACTACTTATCAATACAAAATCTCCCCCACTAAATTTCTATATTTTAGCTTTGTTCTTATCGAATATTGCCTTTTCATATTCAACCGCAACGTTCAGATTTGCTTTAGCTCTCGACCTAGTTTTTCCAAGGTTAACTTCAGTTTCCAACTTGCTGATCGGAATCAAGCCTAAGGGTCGCGCAACTTTTCCTATTAATAATTTTAAAGAACTCGCCTTTGTTACTCTATTAACCGTATAATTAATTGCCAATTGAACATCACCCAGTCCTTCTTGCCAACACCTTGATCTAGTTTCTACAGCTGTGCTCAAATTCTTAAGAGTACTCATCACCCGCTTGACTTGTCCGTTAGCACAAGCCGTGCTCCTGTTGCAATTAAGTGTAGCTGAATCTTTTGTGATAAACAGAATTCGACGAATCTCAGCCCAGTAAAACTTTTGCCTTGATCAGCCACAACACGATTTGGCACTACAAACAAGGAAATGGAAGATTTCAACGCCATGACACAATTCTCGGAACATAATGTAAATGTATGATGTAAATATACGCAATGAATTGCCTTAGCGTTGTAACCGAGGCGGTAATGTGTTCAGTGATTCTATCTTTCGCATATTTGAAAACTAAAATTTTTCAGCATTAATCCTGTAAACTCTGCTTTTGTAAGTATATCCAAAACAATTTGCATCCTCTCAAGTGCAGATTCTTTGGGCTATGACCATGATATCATCTATGTAAACTATAACGCACGAATATGCTATATCTTCTTATGCTTGCAAAATTGCTCTTTGGAACACTGACGGAGCGTTTTAAAGTACAAATGGCATCGACAAAAATTTCATTTTACCCATCTGGTGTAACGAATGCCGTATATTCAATTGAATTTAAATCCATTGGAACCTGATAAGCAGGTAAAGTATTTTGTGCCTCTTTATATTAGCGGACGTTGACGATACTATGCGCAGTACGTTCAAGTGGCCCCTACGACACCAGGACAAAGCCTGTTACGCGCGACGCCAAGCAGATAACTGCCCACCTCCCACCCGACCAGCGTTGCCAAGTCTACGTATTTGTACGTAGATCTACGTATTTCGAAGGAGATCTACGTATCTACGTACGAAGAGACTAAAACTACGTACTTTCAAAAAATATTGAAAAAAATTGTAAAACCCAAAGTTTTTGGGTAATATCAATATATTATACGGAATATAAATTCCGTTTTCCATATGTTAACGTTTTTTCAATGGGTTAGCAGCGCTAAATTGCAAAAAGATTGGCAGAGCTTACTTCAGAATTTGTACTTGAAATTGGAAGTGAAAAAATTATGTGAAAAATGGAAATTTTAACAAGTGACACCGACGAAAAAGCAAACGTAACTCCAACCAAGAAAAGGAAAGTCCACTACGACGCGAAGTACTCAGAAGCTTGGGAAAATAAGTATTCCTGGTTGACGAAAAGCAGTAAGGGTAATGGTTTGTCATATTGCAAATCTTGCAAATCAGACCTCAAATGCTGTTCAGGCAAGAGGGATTTAGAAAAGCATGAAGCTTCTGTTAAGCATAAGAAAAATTCGAGAAGTATGTATAGAGTTGCGTTTTATACTTGTTAAGTTCTTGTCGTGTGTCCACGTGCTTTTTGTGCTCTTTTTATATGTACGTTAGTATTTCCTTTAACAAATTGTTATGTGAAAAATTTACTAAACAGCGTTTCATGTTGGTTTTTATATGTTATTTTAATTGTTATTATTTTACTCTTAGGCATCGATCAACCAACTATATTTTCTTTATTGCCTGAGCCGTCAACTTCTTTTAAAAATAAGGTTAAATCTCCTGAAATACAGATGGCTTTCTTTTTGGCGAAAAACAATCTTTCCTTTGCTTTGGCGGAAGATCTCAGCAGTATCATACAATCTGTTGCTAGCGATCCCAAAGTCGTACATTCACTAAAATTTGGACAGACAAAGGCTCAAGCCTTTTATTCGGTTAAAATCGAATAAGTTTTCGCTTATTGTCGATGAAAGTACAGACAGATCTACAACGAAACATCTCGCTCTTATTGCAAGAACTGCAGTGGCATTTAAAGTACAAGATACTTTTTTGGGACTTATTGCAGTCACTGCAAAAAATTTTTTCAAGAAAGGGACATACCATATGAGCAGAACATGATAGGATTTGCTGCAGATGGATGCAATGCAATGTTTGGCCAAAACCCTTCTCTTTCGCAACTGCTGAAGAAGGATATTCCGAATTTGTTTTTGATGAAATGTATATGTCACTCATTTCACCTCTGCGCGTCTTATGCTTGCAAAAAATTGCCAAAAAAAGTGGAAGGATTTGCAAGAGATGTCTATAACTTTATATCAAAAAGCCCAAAACGTATCGGAGAGTATAAGGAGTTTCAGTCTTTCGTTAATGTGGTGGCTATCTCTGCTTCAAGTAGTTGAAAGGCTGTTAGAACAACTGCCTGCGTTAAAAGTTTACTTTCAAGGAGCTGCATTGAATGACCAGTTAAAATCTGCAGAGCCGATTCTCCAAATGTGCTTAGATTCGACGACAGAACTGTATTTGGAGTTTCTGAACTTTGTGCTGCCCTATTTCAACAATTTAAACAAGGAAATGCAGTCAGAAAATCCAAAATTGTATTTGTTGTACGAAAATCTTCTTACAGTTTACAAGACAATAGTTGAGTGCTTTCTAAAATCGGAGTTTTTATTATTACCTGATGAAGAATTACTAAAGATTGATTTCGTTAACGATGAGAACCACTTGCCCTTAAAAGATATGTATTTCGGAGGAAACTTTGCGGCTTTGTTGACAAAAAAAAAACATAATATGGAACGAGATAAAATCATCGAGACTCAAAACACCTGCCTTCAATTTTATATTGAAAGTTTAAGGCAACTACAAAATCGGTTTTCCTTTGAAGATGAGGAGCTGCAGAAAATGAAAAGTTTACACTTCTTAAATCCAGTGACAATACTAAACAATAGTTTGAAAGCAAAGCTACCATCTGTTGCACATTTGGGGCAAATGTTTCCAGGTATGTTTTTTATTGTCTTATGAACAGAATTTTAAATTAGTTCTTATTATTTACAGGATTGTGTTCACAAGATATGACGGAGCTAGACCGCGAATGGCGACTTCTCCGGAACATTAATTTTCCCTTCAAAGAGGAGGAAGCGGTACCGCCAGACGTCTTTTGGCGTTATGTTTCAAACGTAAAAAACGGAAATTCAACCCACATGTTTCCCTTCTTGACGGAGTTAACCCAAAATTTGCTTGTTTTGCCACATAGCAGTGCTAATGTTGAGCGTTTATTTTCAGAAATTAATTTAATTAAGACAAATAACAGAAACAAATTAGAAACGGACACTTTAAAAGGATTGCTTCACACCAAAAGTGGATTAAAGGAAAACTTATAGCCTTCTGACAAACACCTAAAATATTTTAATCAAAACATGTATAAATTTTTGTAAAACATGTACATAAATTAATATGTATAATTTAAACAATGTAATTTGCTTTCTAAAATGACAAATGAAAATAATAACAACGAAGTACAATACAGTTAATTTAAAAATTTAATTGTTTATTAATTTTTATATCATACACCCATAGGGTGAAATGGTATATTAAAGTCGCCAAAATGTATGTAACAGGCAGAAGGAAGCTTCTCCGACCCTATAAAGTATATATATTCTTGATCAGGATGAACAGCCGAGTCGATCTAGCCATGTCCGTCTCTCCGTCCGTCCGTCCGTCCGTATGAACACGCAGATCTCGGAGACTATTAGAGCTAGAGCCACCAAATTTGGTATGTATACTCGTGTATTATGTACATATATAGAGTTAATTGGAATTTCGGCCACGCCCCCTTACGCCCCCAGAATCACATAAAACTATTTTTCTTAAAAAGTATAACAGCTAGAGACATCAAATTTAGTTTGTATACCCGTTTAGTTAGCGCGCAGAAAGTAATTGTTCAAACTTTTTGCCACGCCCCCAGGAATCACATAAAACTGTTTTTCTTAAAAAGTATAATAGCTAAAAACATCAAATTTGGTATGCAGACTAGTTTAATAGACGCGCAGAAACTGGCTATTTAAAAATTTTGCCACGCCCACTTCCGCCACAGCAAATTAAACAAAACTGATTTTATCAAAAACTAACAAAGCTAAAGTCACCAAATTTAGTATGTATACTGGCTTAGTATGCGCGCAGAGTATATATATTTTCATATTTTGCCACGCCCACTTCCGCCTCCATAATTAAGAAAAACCGATTTCCACCTGTATTTTTTTGACTATCGCATTCAAATTCGGCAGACTAATTAATCTTATATATTTCTACAAAACTACCAAATTTTATTGAAATCGGACTAGAAACATGCAAAATATGCGTATGAACGTATTTTACTAAGCGGTCCACAAGGCCAGAATTGGCCGTTGGCTAGTGGCGGCGCTAGAGTGCTCGTGTGTTTGTAGAGTGAGCGAGATAGCACATAGTATGAAGCATGTAAAAACAATAGACATACATTTGGTATTCGAAATTTAAAATAATTTGTTTCACCTGGTGTATGGTATACCCGAGTCGACGAGTCGACTTACTTACTTCATTTTTATTGTTTTTAAGCTTTAAAAAAAGTACGTAGATCTACGTATTTCAGCAAAATTGTGCTACGTAAAAATACGTAGATTTTGGAGCCTGGCTACGTATTTCTCAAATTTTGACTTGGCATCGCTGCACCCGACCGACCGAGGGGTGCAGCCGTATATCACACTGCACGAATCGCATGGACAAATACACAATAGAAAAGACAGACAAACAAATAATACAATAGCTATCTATTAACTAAATGTGATAGGATAAATGTTTTAAGTATATTAATAGAAAACTCTGAGCCGATTACAGGGAACAGAAGGTTGTAATCAGAGCAGAGGACCTTAAAAGATTCATGCATGGCATAATTAAAAGAACAACGACTAAGGGATAAAGGTATCAAAGGATGTCTACTCCGTCTACATGGTACCGACAGATTCACATGACCTAATAACTCAGGCGAGTCGATATCACCAATTAGGAGCTTGTGCATAAAAATGACACCAAGCATAATTCTACGGTTAGTTAGGGACGGAAGGTTAATCAAGAGAAGTCTACTAGAATATGAAGGCAAATTGACATTGCGATCCCAGCTTAAGCCACGAAGAGCAAATAGCAAGAACTGCTTTTGAACGGATTCAAGTCTAATCTGGTGCGACTCATATTGAGGTGACCAAATGCAAGATCCATACTCTAAAATAGGACGGACAAGCGAAGTAAAAAGAACTTTAGTTGTGTAGGGGTCGTCAAATTCTTTTGACCATCTTTTAATGAAACCCAGAACACTCATGGCCTTTGCGACCGTGGTGGAAATATGGGTGTTAAAATTTAACTTATGGTCCATAAGTACGCCCAAATCATTCATATAATTTAGACGTTCTAAAGGACTATTGTTTAGAAACTAAGTGACCAGTTGAGGAGAGTTACGAAAAAAAGTCATTACCTTACATTTGGTAGTGTTAAAATTTAATAGATTAAACTGGCACCAGGATTGAAAGTTTTTAAGATCAGCTTGTAGCCGACTAAATGAATCTGTATCATTATAAGTAAGACAAAGCTTTACATCGTTAGCATATATAAGCACGCGCGAATGAACAATGACTGATGGAAGATCGTGAATGAATAATGTGAAAAGCAGATTGCCAAGATGACTACCTTGAGGTACACCAGAAGTCACGGGAATGGAATTGGAAAAAGAAGGCTTAAAAAGTACCTTCTGTTTTCTATTTGTTAAATATTCTCGAACCCAAGAAAGGAAGACAGGTGGAAACCCAATGTCGTTCAGTTTAGAAAAAAATAGAGTATGATTAACAGAATCAAAGACTTTCCGTGTATATGACATCAGTTTGTTTAGCATTTTTGAACCCCTTGATAATTATAGAGGTAAATTCTAAAAGGTTAGTGGTTGTAGACCTACGTTTCAAAAACCCATGTTGGGATGGCGAAATAATAGAGCTGCAAAAATGTTGCAATTGAGAAGTTATAATTTTCTCAAAAGCTTTCGGAATAGCGGACAATTTTGAGTTACCCCTATAGTTAGAGGATTCGGACTTTTTGCCATTTTTATGCAGAGGAATGATATACGACTCCTTCCAAAAGAGGAAGATTCGACAGACACTATAAACAATTTTAAAATGGGTTTGCATAATGCGTTTGCACAGAACCTGAGTACACATCCAGGTAGACCATCTGGCCCCGAAGAATAAACAGGTTTAATTAGTTTAAGTTCGCTAAGAAGAGATCTTTCATCAATCACTGGATTGAAAATGCAATTAGCCTTTTCTAAATGATACGGATACGGACTTGCTCGATATTCCTTTGAGGAATAAGTTGTTGCAATTGCCTGATCAGTTCTTGCTTTATTATTTTGAAAAGACAAACAAGATGGGTGCACAGAGGTCTTTGAATTAACAAAATGATAAAATTGTTTAGGGTCAAAAGAAAACTGAAGCTTACACCACTGAAAATAGTTCTTATAGCTTTGTGTATTAAGCATCATGCATTTTGAACCAAGTAATGGTGAAAGCAAGGGCAGATCATTTTTTAAATTTAATGTTGAATGAAATTTGTCTTCGGGAAGAACAAATGGTTCCATCCTAGAAACATCACAATAAGAAGAATCCAATATAAAAATAAGATCTAACGATTTTCCATTCGAATTTAAGAGAGGATTGACTTGGGATAAAGATAAGCCTAGAAGGCCATCAATGAAGTCATGTGACATAGAGGGCAGCAACATGGTACATTCATCTGTTGGTGACCATGCTAAAGCGGGTAAATTGAAATCACCTACAACAATGAGCATGTCTTGACTGGAAACTAAACACAAACTGAATTGCCTCTAAATGATTTAAATATACCATGTCTGACAATGCATTGCAATGGTGGAATATAGGAACAAGCAATAAAAGCAGTTAAAGATTTAAAATTTTCTTTAACACCGACAAATTCAATCTCCTGGGTACTATAAAATTGAATCATTTCAGATGATAAAGCAACATCAACATCTATCAGAACGCCACCGCCTATGCGAGAAATCCGGTCACGTCTGAATATAGAAAAGTTTGTGGAAAAAACCGATGCATCAGTGTTCACGCCACCGGGTGAACAGCAGTGAGCGGCGAAGAGCAGTGAGGAATGAGGAGGTTTTTTTAATCCTCGGCATCTACGGTCACACCAGGAGGAGTGACTTGATTTTTCCCATGGGCATCGCCATTTAATCCAGTACGAGCATCTAACCCGAACACCCGTTCTTTCATTTCATTTTCTTTTTCGATTGTAAATTTTTTCAACCCGAATCATTCTCGTGTGTGTCGGGACATCTTATCACTTAAAATAAATAAATCAACATTAATTTAAAACGAAGTTCTCGCGCGTTTTAATTACAGCCCCCTAAAGAAGTTGGCACCTACCAACCACTTGTGGCTTATTTGAATCCTTCCGCCCCTCCACAAACATTGTTCCTTCGAGCCGGATATCCTTCCGCTCCTCCAGTCTGCATCGGCGGAATTCCTGATAAGTACAAAATTTTGTTATTCATTTCATTTGCCCCTACATAGTAATAAAAGTGTGAGGTTTTCGCGCTTTTCCATAGCGACCTACACACTTTTATATATTCTATGTACATACCTGACCTGTTCCAAGGTTACATGGTAGTTCCCAATCCTTAGCGTGTTTGTCCAACGTTTTTGTTTTCCATTCCACGATTACCCATTTTTATTTATTTTCTTTTCCTCGCACTTGTCCAATTCCACTTTTTTACATATGTAAAACTCGTTTACATTTACATGTACATGTAGTTTCCACAGCTGTTTGCCAAGTCCGCGTAAAGGCTTAAAAAGCAAAAAAAAAATTATTAGAGTGTTATAGCAAGAAGAAAAAAAAAGGGAGAAAAAAATAGTAATCAAAGTGTTCACCGCGATTTCTTATGTGTTCGAAATATTTCCATGCCAAACTAATTTCCTCACACGCGTATCTACGTACATACATACATCGTCATCTGTATATGTACGCGCTTATGTACATATCCATATACATATAATTCCTTCGCATATTTACCACGAAAAAAAAAGAAAATTTAAATAGCAATTAACGTATGCACCGCGAATTCTTGTGTGTTCGAATTGGTTCAATTGCAAAATTAATTTCCTCACACGCGTATCTACTTACATACATACATCGTCATTTGTTGATGTACGCGCATATGTACATATCCATATATGTACATATATATATACATACACAATTCCTTCGCACATTTACCACGAAAAAAAAAAGAAAATTTAAATAGCAATTAACGTATGCACCGCGAATTCTTGTGTGTTCGAATTGGTTCAATTGCAAAATTAATTTCCTCACACGCGTATCTACTTACATACATACATCGTCATCTGCTGATGTGCGCGCATATGTACATATCCATATACATATAATTCCTTCGCACATTTACCACGAAAAAAAAGAAAATTTAAATAGCAATTAACGTATGCACCGCGAATTCTTGTGTGTTCGAATTGGTTCAATTGCAAAATTAATTTCCTCACGGGCGTATCCACTTACATACATACATCGTCATCTGTTGATGTACGCGCATATGTACATATCCATATACAAATAATTCATTCGCACATTTACCACAACACAAAAAAAAATTTTAAATAGCAATTAACTAATGCACCGCGATTTCTTGTGCGTTGGAATTGGTTGCGAAATTAATTTCCTCACGCGCGTATCCGAAAACCGGTGCACTTGCTTACATACATACATACATACATCGTCATACATTGATGCACGCACATATGAAAGTTAGCACACCCATCCTCACACGAGGCCTCTTTCTCCTCCTCTCACACAACCGGCACCCCTATGACGCTTTTCCCTTTACAAACCGGACCATGCCCCGCACCCCGGCCTCTCACATTACAAAGGGACTCGATCGGCACACTCTATTAGTATCGGGTAAAATACCCTCCCTCAATCTAAGTAATAAAAAAATAAATAAATAAATAAAAAAAAAAAAACATTCTAGGTACACTAACAGACCACACACACGCGCATGACCTAAGTGCATCGCGACCTATATCACTCCTCACTTTAGTCCACTAAGCGGCCTAACGCCGCGGCCAGCGCCTTTAGGGCAGCTCAGCGTATATTTAAGGGACCACGCTCGACAGAGCGGGCAGTCTTAGTCTAGACGTAGATTTAACTAAACCAACTACAAACCAAATAAAATCGTATAACGTTGTAAATCGAGTGTTGTGTTGTGCCTCAGTATAAAAAATCCGAGTTTCTCCAGTCCGATCCTTGTTCTTAATAAGGGAAATGGAAACACCTAACTGGCGCCCGAGCAGGGACCCGTAATTTTTCTAGAAGCCATAATAGTGCTAACCACCCTTCAGGGAGAACCTAGAAACATTACGGGTCAAGACAATATTAGGAAGAGCTCCACGGTTAAATGCAAGCCATGCCAGCAGAAACGAGAATTAAAGTAAAACAATTAATTGTTCAGGCACAAACCTGACCTATCCCAAATTTTTTTTAAAATAAAAAAGAATATAATATAGGCCACCAGGCCAACGGAAATGCTTCACCTAATTATGGTGACACTTGAAACCAATTCGTGCCCTGGATTGCATAAAACTGCTGACTCTTCAGGTAACAATCCCGAACGCGTTTTGCTAACCACTGCATCGCCAGCAGAGTGAGACAAAGTGGAATTAGCAAAAACGAAGGGAAATTTTTTGCGCCTCTTGCATTTTTTGGGCGTTAATTCAAATTGAAGAATCCGGAAGGGGAGCGTTACGCTTCCGTGTTTGGCAGCGGGGCCCTAGAACAAAAGAAAGAAAAGAAAAGCAATAAAAAAAGAATGAAAATCTAGCCACATGCAGTGGCAAGATCGAATTAACCCCATGGGCGAATATGCCATTTAAACTCCCCCTTCCGGTGTCTTGCAACATCTGATGAATGGTTGAAAAGCCAAGCTCTCCTTCAAGGAGCTGCGGAAAAAGTTAATTTTTAGTGAATGGTTGAAAAGCCAAGCTCTCCTTCAAGGAGTTGCGGAAAGAGTTCACTTTTGGTTAAAAAAACCAAGGCCTGCTGCATTAAATGAATGGTTGAAAAGCCAAGCTCTCCTTCGAGGAGCGGCGGAAAAAGTTCATTTTTGGTTTAAAAACCAAGCCCTGGTACAGCAAATGAATGGTTGAAAGGCCAAGCCCTCCTTCAAGGAGTGGCGGAAAAAGTTCATTTTTGGTTGAAAACCCAAGCCTTCATAAGGAGCCGCAAAAATACGAAGCTAGTACCTTAATTAATAAAAAATAAAAATCAAACAAATTCTTGCTCTTTGATTTAGTTTATTAATCAGGTTATCTTGGCCTTCTGCGGGCAGGAGTGGGATTCCTCCACTTGAGTATACCCCTTAAGTTGGGACACCCAGCTCGCCTTCTATTTTCCTCGTAACGGAAAACTGACTCCAGAGATCGTCTCTTCAATCTAGGAATAGTGGAAAGCGACTCCTCCAATGGTGGGGGGTAATCCAGATATTCGTGAATGACCAACTCAGGAACGTTAATCGGCATAGGAAACGGGAAGGGGATTGTTTCCTCATCTTCATCCGGAACAGGCACAGCAATTCCTGACCTGGCAAAATCATCCTCCCATAAATTGTAACTCTGGTCAGAGCTCGGTGACCCACCTCTGATGACTCGAGGGAATAATTCGGAACTTGAGTCTAAATCCCCATCAGATTCAGAATGAATCTACCTCCATGATTTCCACCTCCATGCTCTCGTCATCAGAAGAGGAGTCGCAATAAATTATTTCCGTTTGCGCAGTTGGGTTGAAATTTTCGTCCGATCGATCCACGTTCTTGGCTGATACTAAATTAAACATTACACCAGCTTTGACGACTAGGGGTTTTTGAGAAACACAAATGAGAATATGCCTAGTCAGACGGTCGAGGTAAAAGAAACAAAAAATTCCTAAAAAATAACACTATAGGACAGAATCAGCACATAAAAAGGGGCGAAAGGAGAAATGCAAAACACATGTGCAAATGCATTTCCAACTATGCACGCTCAACAGAAAAACCATTGTTTACCCCTTTTTATGAGTTCAAGGCATAATGACAGCATAAATGAGCTACTAAATTGGTAGCAATCTAAACATATGGTATCCTAATGTGTATTTTTCATTCTTACAGATAATATTGTGAGTATCACGAATTATACGCAACGGGTGAGATTCAAATCCAGGTATACACATACACACTTAGGAGTCATCCACTCATAAAAAAACAAGCGTCGCGTCCTATAATAGGGAACATAAAAATATTTGTGAATTAAATATTTGAGAATTTGGAAAAAGGGGTACTATAAACAAACTAAAATGAGCGACAACGAAAACATGGGCGTTACACTGCAGGAAGCCATGGGTGCTATAGCCGAAAGAGATGCCGAAATTGATAGACTGCGGGAAGTTATCAATCAATTGGCCGAACGGGAAGCTCAACTCGAGCAATTGGCATCCGCAGGGGATCCCGCGTATGTAACAAGGGATAGTGAAACCCTTGTGAATACGCCTCCAGTAGCCACTCCCGTGACTCATAGCGAACCAAGATCCCGAGTAGAGTCAACCGGCCAAATCGGAATACTCAGTTCAGTCCTCTACGCCCCGAATACGTAGATAACTTATGCAACGGACTGGCGTCCTATTCTGGAGGTCATGCCGAACTCGGCCGGTGGATAAATTCAATTGAGGAGGTACTGGCCGAAATTGCGGCAAATGGGAATCAAACAGCGTATAAAATGATGTTAAGGCGTGTCCGACTAAAATTGACCGGCGAAGCCGCTGATATCTACTACGAAGAAGAGGGGGACAACACATCATAGGAAGCCATCAAACGCGTGCTGAGAAATCACTTCTCAGATCAACTCCCCCAGAGGCTATCCTGTCTGCCATGCGGAACCTGCAGCAAAAGCATGACACAGTAGAGGCTTACTACGTTAAATTTCGAGCACTACACAGGTTGTGTGTGGAGAAAATTAACGAAGGACCTCTATCAGTTGAACTAAAAGAGTCCACGCTCCGACAACAAGAAGTAAACAGCTCATGCGAATTTATTCGCAACCTGAACCGGGAACTAAGAATACATCTCTTGCATTTCGTCCCGACAACCTTAAACGCCGCACACCGTGCAGCTTTAGGTGTTGTCAGCAAGATCCATGAGTTTCGACTTGATACGCCAAGCAGCAGGCAGGGGAGTAGTAATCATCGGGCCCCACTCTCCGATAAAAATCACAGAAATAACGATAATCCTTTCAAGGGAAATTACAAGTCCGGCAAAGATAACAAAAATAACAACTACAGGGGTAAGAATTCCTACAGGAAAAACAATTGGGACCATAACTATGGCCGGAACAACGGTCACCACCACGGAGGTAATAAAACCTATCAAAAGAAACCAGAAGATCGTGGGCTCAATCAAGGGCAGGCCCTGAACTATTTGACGATGGAAGGATCGGATGTTTCTAAAGACTCCAAGGGTGAGCCAAGACAACTGGATGACCGACGAAGGCCGAACCCAGCCGAACCGGAGTACCGTACTTAAAGTACGCTACCAAAGATGGGGAATATCTCACCTTCCTCATCGATACTGGGGCCGCCGCCAATTACATCCAGGAGCGGCACGCCCCCCACGGCCAATTGTTGCCACGACCCCTGTATACCGCTTCTGTTGGGGGAAGCATAAAGAACCCACTACATAAAAGGGAAATTTTTTAAGCCCTTCGGGAACGAAACAACTGTCACCTTTTATGTCCTGCCCAACCTGACCGATTTTGACGGGATCATTGGCTACGATACCCTGCGCAAGGTTCGAGCCGTATTTGACCGCTCCACCAACCACCACCGTAAAAATCCCACTCACAATGATGACTCATCATTGATGAGTTCAACCGCCATGAACATGATGACCACCCCGAAATCGTATACACCCCAGCTTGAAGAAATAATCCATTCCTACAACCACATTTTTGGGCCGTGAATCAGAAACCGTGACAACGGAGGTAAGGGCTGAAATACGCACGATGGACCAAGAACCCGTCTACACGCACACCTACCCATTCCCAGCGCCAATGATGAGGGAGGTTAAGAGGCAAATCAATGAATATAACTCTCCCGTATGGGTGGTACCCAAGAAGCCAAAACCAAACGGCGAGAAACAATATAGACTGGTAATCGATTTCAAGAAATTGAACACTGTTACCATCGCCGACCGGTACCCCATTCCCGACATTAACTCTCTCTCTATTAAGGACCGAAAACCGCCTTCTCCGTCTTGAACGGGAAATACGAATTCCTAAGACTCCCTTTTGGACTAAAAAACGCCCCTGCCATATTTCAACGTATGATAGACGATGTCCTTCGGGACCTCATTGGAGTATGTTGTTACGTGTACATTGACGATATTAGGAGGACGAGGAGGAGCATATGACCGACATTCAAGGAGTCTTCGAAAAGGTTTCAGGGGCCAACCTTCGGGTTAACGGAGAAAACAACCTTCATGAAAACCGAGGTAAATTTCCTAGAATACACGGTGTCAAGCGAAGGGATACGCACCGATGAGAAAAAAGTAGCAGCCGTCACCGCAATGAAGTCTCCAACAAACCTAAAGGAGCTCAAGAGCTTCTTGGGAATGACGTCGTATTACAGGAAATTCATCCCAGACTAAGCCAAGGTAGCCAAACCCCTCACTAACCTCACGAGGGGAGACCTGGGTCAAGTTAGAGCAAGTCAATCAAGTAAGGTACAAATCACCTTGCGGGAAAACGAGTTAAAAGCCTTCGAGGATCTTAAGGCACTGCTAGTTTCATCCGAAGTCCTAGCCTTTCCGGATTTCAACAAGCCGTTTAACCTCACGACCGACGCATCCAACGAGGCACTAGGTGGTGTCCTGTCCCAGTTACAGGATGAGAAGGATCGGCCAATCTCCTTTATTTCTCGGGGACTATCACGAACGGAAGAGAATTATGCAATCAACGAAAAGGAAATGCTAGCAATATGGGGACTAGAGACATTACGCTCATATTTGTATGGAGCCGAGGAAATCAGGGTATACACCGATCACCAGCCGTTGACTTTTGCCCTGGGAAACTGCAACTCAAATGCCAAACTAAAAAGATGGAAGGCCCGGATTGAGGAATATAATTGTCACGCATTACCTCACATCTAAACCCTCTCAGGCTAGCACAATCAGCAGGACAAACACTTCGCCTCCCACTGCACCGTGTCGACACCCCACTCAACACTTTTCGAAACCAGATATTCGTCATCATAGGGACAGGCATTGACACCTCCACCGAACCATACCCTGGATTCCAGCGACATATGGTACACATAAACTTGATCCAAGACATTGCCCTTTCTAAAACTGCACTTGAAAGAGCACTTTCCAGAACTCATCTAAATGGAATCAAGATCCCGGAAATCGCCGTTGCTGAAATACAACCCATAATCTGGGAATATTTTAACGACTATAAAATCCGCCTGGCACAAGAAATCGTGGAGGAGCAAATCCAGGACATAATCCATAGGAATTACCTGGAGAACAAACAAAAAATTCTCTTGAGGTATTATTTCCCAAAAATGGCGGCCAAAACCATAAGTTATGTGTCAAAATGCACTATATGTGAAACACAAAAATACAACCGACGACCAAAGAAACCACACCTGCAGCCGACACCAATACCTTGCATGCCATGCGAAATTCTACACATCGATCCCTTCGTAATTGAGAAACTGTGGTTTTTGTCTTGTATTGACAAATTCTCGAAGTACGCAATGTTGTTCCCTATCGAGAACAGATCGTCCATCCACCTCAAAGAAAAATTTATGGACGTTCTAGCATATTTCTCAGTGCCCAGTCATGGACAACGAGCGAGGATTGTTATGTCCCATCATCATCAACTATCTGCACGAACTACAAATTGAAATTTACCGGACCGCAAAAAAGTGAGGTGAATGGACACGTAGAGCGGTTCCACTCAACATTCCTAGAAATATACCGATTGTCTACGCATGGAACACCCGAAGTTGAGCGCTGCTCAGCCGGCAAAGTTGATGGTCACAAGATACAACCAATCCATACACTCCGTAACCAAACAGAAACCCGTCGACCTTTTTTTTAATCGAACATCGGCACAGGGAGTGGGCGAAACCACCAATCCCAAAGAAACACTCCTGGAAAACGTTAGAGGATTGCTCGAGCATCAACAAGCAATTACAAATAGGGCCAAGAACCTGAAAAGGGACAACCCTTTGTCATATGAGATTGAACAAGAAATTCTCGTGGCCAACAAACAAATCAAAGGAAAACACGCAAAAAGATCGCTCAAGACAAAAAGGTTACGGTAATCACACAAACAGGGAAGAAGCTACACAAGTCACACATTAAGGAGAAACAAACACATAGCACTTAAGCAACTAGAAGCTAAGCTAAAATTATTATCACACTAAAAACACCCTTCTACTTCCAATACAAGCACCCTCATTTTGTGCCTCTCATCGGTGGAGAGCTACCAAGTCTTTAAATACGAGTCCCCGATCGTAACGTTACAGCAAGCAAAAGGATGGAGAATAGAAGGACACACAAACTTGGTACACGTAATTCCTCTTGACTCTTTCGCGGGCCTTGCTGAGAACCTGTCACTAGCCCTGGACCAATACCATTCATGTGACCTGAAAACACTGGCCTCTCTCAAAATTAAAGATTTAAACACAAAAATTGAGGAACTCACGGTCTTCAACAGGAGGGCTAGACGATCACTCAAATGGTTAGGTTCGGCTTGGAAATGGATAGCAGGATCACCAGACGCAGCTGACTGGGACCAGATTTTACAATCCCATGATTCTCTAATTAGAGAGAATAACCAACAGTTCACCATAAATAAACAATTCTTGTCCGGTACCCAAGAACCATTCGATAAAATAAACGAATTAGCAGGAGCCTTGAACACGATCAACAAGGACAACAACTCCGAATCGTCCATTCTACTAAATAAGATCCTATTGCTTGAACGAAAGCTGGACGAAATTGTGCGAGCATGCCAACTCGCTAAAGTCGGCGTAATAAACTCAAACCTACTGGACATAGACGAACTACAGGATATCAATACAATACATCATAGAGGCCATTGAATTCGCTCAACCAACCATCTTCGTGAACGGTACCTTGCTCCTATACAACATAGCAATGCCGCGGGTACTACAACAGGAATATTTGGTGCAGATCATCAGGCCAACCATAACAAACAATCAGCAACTTGACATTCCCTCGGGAAAAATCCCGGTGGGACCACGAGACACCTTCATTATATCAAGGAGCTGCCAGACCATGGGCAATATCACCATTTGTAAGGAATCAGACCTCACCCACTTGGACGAGGATTCCTGCCTGCGAAGACTGATAAAGGGAGGAACCGCAAAATGCCATTCAATAACCAACACGGCAAGCCCCATCGAACTGCTGGAAGATGGCACCATATTCACGACCAACTTTTTAGGGAAGATGTCAAACGGCGTTGCAGAATCAGACCTAAACGCTACCTTTGTCATTCAATTCTCAAACGAATCAGTGACAATTGGAAATAAAACCTTCAAAAGCCAGAAAGAATGGTGGCAATACCTTCCACCTTGTCAGAAGTCATAAACGAAGGGCACAGGTTAAATGTGGAATACATTCACAATTTGCACATAAACAATTTACGCCGCCTCGACACTCTAACAAAAGGGACCACCATCACGGCCAGTTGCGCGACGTTAATCTTTGTACTCCTCGCCATCTCCATAGGATGGATTCTGAAGAAGGTGCTCAAAAACCAGAAACAATATATGAATATTGCCGATAAGCAGAATTCGCGCACAACACTCGCGGTGTGTAAAAGCGTTCGTTTTGTTCTTTTTTTCCTCCGCACAACCACAAAAAAAAATTATTAACATAATTAAACAACAAAACCAAAAACCAAATATATAAGCAGCAGCCGACAGCTGTTTTCGGAGTAGTGGTGACACGTGAGTTGAGTCGTGATATCGATAGGCGGCTTAAGCGCGCCAAATTCAAATCACATTATTTCCGATTCCCTTCTTTCGCCTAATTATATACCCGTCTATATTTATAAATAAAGATACATATAATTTCTTCCGGCCATTATTTTGCCCACATATATATTTGTCCATGTTTATAAATTATATATATAATTTTTTTTTTTTCGGCCAGTATTTCGCGCACATATATATCCGCCCATATATATAAATCTACACATATATATCTTTTTCCAGCATTATCGTGCCAATATATGTATATCCGTCCATATTTATAAATTATATATTATTTTTTCCGGCCAGTATTTTGCGCACATAAATATACATCCGCCATTATATATAAATAAATATATATATATTTTTTTCCAGCATCATCGTGCCCTATACATCCGTCCATATTTAAAAATGATGTATAATTTTTTCCGGCCATTATTGTGCGGACATATATATTTATATCCGCCCATATATATAAATCCACACATATATATCTTTTTCCAGCATTGTCGTGCCCATATATATCCGTCCATATTTATAAATTATATATAATTTTTTCCGGCCAGTATTTTGCGCACATATGTATACATCCGCCCATATATATAAATAAATACATATGTATATATTTTTTTCCAGCATCATCGTGCCCCTATACATCCGTCCATATTTATAAATTATATATAATTTTTTCCGGCCATTATTGTGCGGACATATATTTATATATCCGCCCATATTTATAAATTATATATATATTTTTTCCGGCCAGTATTTTGCCACACGCGAGAGAATTCTCCCGCAATCCTGCGGTGCATAGTGAGAAAATTCTTGCGTCCTCATACAGTCCACTTCTAATTTTTTGTTGTTTTTTCCAAGACCAAAAAGCGCACAAACTCGGTGTTCGTCGGTAAGGTCGTCCCCTGAGTATGTGCATCTTTATTATGTCCACGGAGCCGTCCAAGACTGCGCCGAAGTCTAACAGTCTTTCGTCTCCCTCTGCAACTCCGGAAAAGGTTCGGCCTCCGAAAACTCCGGTGACCGTGAAGCGTATGGATATTTCGCGGAAGTTCTCGTCCGTTCGCAGCCGCAGCGAATCCCCAAGGTCCCGTCCGTCTTCGTCCAGCCTACCTAAGGGTCGCAGAATTTCGGTAAAAGACTCGAGTGAACACAAAGGTCGTTCCAAGCTTTCAACCCAGACCCAGATCCCGCACGTTATTGTGACACTTTTCTGACGCTCCCGTCACCCGATCCGTATCACAACAGCGTAGAGAACACTCCAGAATGTCCCTCTCCGATTTCGTTCTGGCGAACGATGCATTGAAGCTCGTGAGAGTGAAGCACTAACATCTGAAGTGCTCTTGTTTTCCATTAAAATGCACTTAGAGCAGCTCAAATCCCTTTGGTCAACTGTCGAGATGGAATACTCCCGGTATCACAAAGCCTTGACAGTCCAAACCGACCAGGAAAGCTTGGCAAACATAAGCCACATCAAGGCGAAGCACGAATCCGCTTACGCGGCGTACGTGCGATGCGGGACGTTGTTCGGAGAACGCATCGAACAGCTCTCGGCACAGATGACGAGTCTTATGCGTCAGCCAACCGCTCCGTCGGGGCCGCCGGGGCAAAGAATTCCTTCGTGTGAGGTGGAGACATTTGATGGCGACAGCCTCGCATGGCCCACATTCCGCGATTTGTTCGCCGCCATTTATATCGCCAATCCGTATTTGTCCCAAGTGGAGAAGCTCTATCACTTGAACGCCAAGACGCGAGGGGAAGCGAGAACCATCGTGGCTAAGTCCCCCTGACGAATGAGGGTTTCCAGGCCGCGTGGGAGAACCTCACCGCACGGTACGAAAATAGCCGTCTGCTTGTCATGACTCAAGCCAGACAACTCCTTCAGATTCCCGCGGTGGCACAAGAGTCGGGCAAATTGCGAGAGCTGCAGACTGCGTTTCAAGGGTGTCTTACCGCGCTTGTGCGTTCGGGTGTTAGTACTGAGAATTGGGATGTCTTACTTATCGCCATCTGCACTAGCAAATTGCTGAAGGCCACAATCCTCCTGTGGGAACAATCAGTGCCAAATAAGACTGTCGTCTC
Source organism: Drosophila tropicalis (assembly GCF_018151085.1). Classification (NCBI taxonomy): domain Eukaryota; kingdom Metazoa; phylum Arthropoda; class Insecta; order Diptera; family Drosophilidae; genus Drosophila; species Drosophila tropicalis. Next base: position 1,573,304 of record NW_027172999.1, read on the forward strand.
AACTTGGTACGATTTGAACCAATTTCTTCTTCTCGCGAAAGCTCAGCTCAAACCGGCGTCTTGCCAGCTGTGCCATTGGGAGAATCACCCAATACGGCTCTGCCCTAGTTTTCTGGATATACCTGTTCAGATGCGTTTGGAAACCATTAGACAGCAGGGACTCTGTCTGAACTGTTTTGCCCGCGGTCATCAAGTAAAGGGCTGCTTCAGTGCGCATAATTGCCATACCTGCAAGAAACGTCATCATACTCTATTGCATCCTATTGATGTGTCCGTGTCCTCGCCGTCCGCTGCGCAAGTCCCACCATCCAGCGCCACAGAGCGTCCGTCCAAGAGCAACCAGCTCACAAATGCTCAAAGTTATTTTGCATCTACCCCAGGCAGATGCCTCTTAGGCACTGCGATTGTCACTCTGCACCATCGTGGTGTGGATCACCATATTCGTGCGTTGATCGACTCTGGGGCCGATTCAACTTTTCTCTTCCCCCTTTCACCCTGTAGACGCCATGGTTACTGGCATGGGCCAGAGTGATGGAGGCTGCGCCGACAAGGTGTGTCTGCTGATGCTGTCTCCTCCGTGTGACAGACTGAACAATATTGAGGTCTCCGCGCTGGCTCCAACGGCTCCATTCCTTAACACGATTCCGACGCAGTGCCTCGATCGCCCCCTGGCTGACCCGTACTACAACAAGCCCGCGCCTATTGATATGATTGTCGGTGTAGACCTGTTTCCCCACATCCTCGGAGGGGGTTCACGCACTCCGGCAGTGCCAGCGCTTCCTCAACCTCCGAGGGAAACAGCGGCTCCGGCCGGTGCTTAAAAATAAGTACTGTCCCAATTGCTTGGCACACGAGCACTCATCCGACGCGTGCCGGACTCGCCATGGTTGCCGACGATGCGGGCAAAAGCACCATACCATGCTCCTTATGGCCGACCAACCGCCGAGACAACGCGCCTCAGCCCGGCGTCGCAGCCAATCACCCTCCCCCGGGCGTGCTGCACCACCGCCACAACCCCGTTCCCAAAAATCTTCCGACCGCTCCGCTTCTCCAGAAAGCGCACCCTAGATCTCTCTCTCCTCCCTGCTCCACGCCAGGACGACGACTGTCATGCCAACAGCAGTCCTCCGGTTGGACAATGGCTCGAAATCCTTCGAGACCCGCGTCCTCTTCGATGCTTGTGCGACTGAGAGCCGCATCAATATTTCCTTTGCCCGGTCCCTGGGGTTGGCTGTGACTAAGATCGGAGTCGACCAAGCCTGCACGGCCGTCCTCGAGTCGAGGACCGACAAGACGTTCTGGCGGAATGTTATATTCCGGGTCGAAGAGGACCTGCAAATCCGCACTCCCATCCGGGAAGTGTCGGCGCCGGTCCGGGAAATATTCGCCACCCTGATCCTGGCCGACCCCTATTTCTATCGGCCGGCGTCGGTTTTTTGATCTTCGGCATCTACGGTCACACCAGGAGGAGTGACTTGATTTTACCCATGGGCATCGCCATTTAATCCAGTACGAGCATCTAACCCGAACACCCGTTCTTTCATTTCATTTTCTTTTTCGATTGTAAATTTTTTCAACCCGAATCATTCTCGTGTGTGTCGGGACATCTTATCACTTAAAGTAAATAAATCAACATTAATTTAAAACGAAGTTCTCGCGCGTTATAATTACATTACTCACCCACCAGCCCCCTGAAGAAATTGTCACCCGCCAACCACTTGTGGCTTTTTTGAATCCTTCCGCCCCTCCACAAACAATATATCAGGTTATAGACTCGTCTCTGTAAAAGCTAGAATGTTATGTTCAAAAGAAAGACTATCTACATAGAGATTAGAAAGTTTAGATTTCAGTCCTCTAACGTTCTGGTAACCCAGAAGCTAATGCTGATGTGGCAGGAGTAGTGTTAGTTGTTGTTGGCAGGCGAATCGGTTGCCGATTTTTCTTTTTTACAGTATATTCCTTAACTATTATATGTTTCGGACAAACCTCTTCACGACATACAATGTCAAAGATATTGCCAGAAACACTAAGACGAAATGTCCCGAGAATAAGAAAATTTAAACTTTTCCACCGAAATATTCGAGACGTTAACTTTCTTCCGAATATAGATCAGATGTGACAACAGGGTCTAGCCTAGAAACAAATATATGTCTCTTTGGTGGTATGCCAACGAGAAACCGCGGTCCCGAAGCGTCAGCCGCAGCAGCAACGTTGGACAAGTCATCCACTGCAGCAGTCAACTTGTTTACGGGGCCCTCGATACTTTTAGAACTATCGGCAATTTCCATTGGAATGGGTAATTGCCCGGACACATCGGACACTATAATAGGCATGGTTTTTAAGAGATCATTCCCAGGTGATACCGGTAATTCCTTACTAATCGCATTCACAACCTGGCTCTTAAACGATATCAATTGCTGTACATTGGGAGTGGACGGTGCAAAAGGCCGGTCGGGAACGATAAGAGATGCTGGCGGATCAACAGATAAAGACACACCCCAAGGACTGGTTCTTTTACGTTTCGGAGACTCATTCATAACCGACAAGCTTCTGAACTGAGTCTCCACTGCAGTAAAATTCGCTTGGAGTTAGTTAAAACCTGCCCTTAAAGTGTCAAAACTATCTCTAGTCCGCCTCATGAATGATCGCATCTCATTCTCGACCTCACGGGATGCATTACATCCATATTTTAAGCCACCACCTTTAGCAATAGACTCCTTGATTCTGAATGTGTAACCTGCACACTTAACGTGAACCGCATTGTCACACAACCAACAAAGAATATAATCATGGGAGTCAACGCATTAGTGGCAACTATGCAATTTTTTTTTGAGCAGACAACCATTTTATCAAAAAGTTCATTTATTTTCAAAAAGAATAAAAAATAAAAATTGCAAAGGTAAAAAATCTGTGTATAAGAATATACTGACCAGTACTGACACAAGCGTTAATGTGCCTTCACAACTAAAAAAAATTAATAAGCAAGAATACACAAAAACAAAAAACACGTCTCACAGAGTCGCGGGTAGGCAAAAGACGAGAGCGCAAATCAAACGAGAATATAAAAAAGTGGGAGAGCGCGTCAAATTGAACACATGCAACAACAATATATACGCAATAGCGCGAGAGTTAGTTACAACGGTAAAGACAAAAAGGCAAAAGAGATAAACAACAACACCGCTAATGCAAGTATTGTTGTAAGTTTTGATTTATGTATATTTAAACAAAAGCGACTACAATAATTCGCGAAATAAAAATAAAATTCGGATGCTGAGATTATTATTAAACCGATAATGAGTTTAAAAGTTATAGAACATTATTTAATCGTGAAAAAAAAATAAAATTTGATAAGCGCAAAAAAAAAAAAAACGTAAACTTCAGATCCAATGTCGGAAAATATTTTGATTTTCCCATTTTGCACAAAATCATCGTGACATTTGGAATGGGATGTGTGTCGCTAATTGTGATTGAATTCATGAATTTTCTGAAATCAATTACTAATCGATTGTTCCTCTCTTCCTCTTCGTCGATCCCTTCCATATCTACAACCCAAATTGGGTTCCTTTAGGGGGATTTGTAAGGTCTGATAATCTCTCTTATTCAGAAGTTATACTTCAGAGTTTACGAAATCCGATGCACCCATCGGATACTGATATAGTGCCGTGAAGACTGGTACATTGCTTGTTGTGAGGATTGTTGCATTAATGTTTGTGTTGAAGGGTAGGGACTCTTTTGGATCGGCAAATGCGTTAGCTCGTTTGTTGATAATAGCTCTAAATTCTTTCCTTACAGCGAGAGGCACATCGGCATCGTTGATTTTTAAAAAATTCAATACCATTTTTGGTCAGATCGATAACTGCGCCCGCTTGATTTAACAAGTCCAGGCCGATAATACCCTCGAAAAGTGTTATGTTGGGTAATACGAAAAAATCTGCAATTACTTCAAAGATTTGAGTCTTGCATTTCCTATCAACTAAGCTAAATCCATGAATGGATTCTACAGTAAAAGGGGAGTCTGCTGGCAAACTTTTCAGTTCTAGACCGGGTATTATATAATTTTTTGAAGCTCCCGTATCTATCAGAAAACGAATTGTTTTCCCTGTGCACGTCTCTTCTATGTACGGGAAGATTGATTGTCCCCTAAAAAATGTACGTTGTCATAATCAAGCAAGTCGTCTTTACAATCACCAGTTTCAATTTCGGATTCCTTATAATATTGTCTGTTGTCACTTGACCTGGTTGAATCATCTTGACACAAATGATTCACACTTGTGGGCTATATTCCTGATTGGGTTTTTGGTTAGAAACCCCCTTTTTCAGAATCTGGATTCCTAGAGTAATAAGGATTTTTCCCCATGTTTTGATTTTCGTGATTATATGTTTTCTTGCCCTTTATTTGCCCTCTAAGTTTTTTGAAAATGTATAGCGTTCTTAGCGTTCTTATACTAAAGCCGATGGTAAATCCCTAGGGCGAGACGCAAACAAAGCATCTCTGTATATTTTCCTAGTGCCTGACATGAAAAGAGATAGGGCGTTCGCTCTATATTTATCATTTATGGAATTTGCCAAGGATGTCCCATGGGTCATGGTGGTCTTGTTTGTGAGTAAGGCCAATTATTTTTCAACATTTTCATAATATTCTTCTAAAGACAAGCATCTCTGAGTAAGCATGGCCATCTCACGTTCATGCAGGTGTAATGAAAGCCGGGAGCTTTATGTTTAGCCGATGGTCAGGCTTATAATTGATTCTTTAATTATTATTAATTATTATATTGCAATCTTAGCTTATGCAGTGGGGCCGTGTGCAGGCCAACATAACTGGCCGTCTTGCAATGAAAATGATAATGGCCTACACTGCGCGTGTGTGTACCTATGGATAAATTGAATATGCCTCTATGGTGTACTGCACCATACAGTGAAGGCCTTATCATAAGAACAAATGAATGGAATAAATTTATAGATAAAATAAATTTATTCAAGATTTTTACTAACGGTATACTTATACATCGGTGTAACTATTTTGTATTTCACATGAATTTAATGTATTACAAAAAAAATGATTTCATTTTATTCGTAATTAAATTTTATTACTCTATATAATTTAAATGAACTTTTACTCTTTATACCATACACCCATAGGTTAAAGTCGCCAAAATGTATGTAACAGGTAGAAGGAAGCTTTTCCGGCCCTATAAAGTATATATATTCTTGATCAGGATGAACAGCCGAGTCGATCTAGCCATGTCCGTCTGTCCGTCCGTCCGTATGAACACGCAGGTCTCGGAGACTATAAGAGCTAGAGCCACCAAATTTGGTATGTATACTCGTGTATTATGTACATATATAGAGTTAATTGGAATTTCGTCCACGCCCCCTTACGCCCCCAGGAATCACATAAAACTATTTTTCTTAAAAAGTATAACAGCTAGAGACATCAAATTTAGTTTGTATACCCGATTAGTTAGCGCGCAGAAATTAATTGTTCAAACTTTTTGCCACGCCCCCTTACGCCCCCAGGAATCACATAAAACTGTTTTTCTTAAAAAGTATAATAGCTAGAGACATCAAATTTGGTATGCAGACTAGTTTAATAGACGCACAGAAACTGGCTATTTAAAAATTTTGCCACGCCCACTTCCGCCCCCGCAAATTAATCAAAGCTGATTTTATCAGAAACAAACAAAGCTAAAGTCGCAAAATTTAGTATGTATACTGGCTTAGTATGCGCGCAGAGTATATATATTTTCATATTTTGCCACGCCCACTTCCGCCTCCATAATTTAGAAAAAACCGATTTCCTCCTGTATTTTTTTTAATATCGCTATCAAATTCGGCAGACTAATTAATCTTATCTATTTCTACAAAACTACGTATTTTACTAAGCGGTCCACAAGGCCAGAATTGGCCGTTGGCTAGTGGCGGCGCTAGAGTGCTCGTGTGTTCGTAGAGTGAGCGAGATAGCATATACTATGAAACATGTAAAAACAATTTAATAGACATACATTTGGTTTTCGAAATTTGAAATATTTGTTTCACCTGGTGTATGGTATACCCAAGTCGACGAGTCGACTTACTTGCTTCATTTTTTTATTTTATTTTTGCTGTTATAATTTTTATCACAAGTAAAATTATAACAAATGAGGAAGAAATAGTAGATAACTATCATAATGATCCAATAGAAGGAGGTCACCGTGGGGTAATCAGAATGCTAGTAAAAATAAATATCTAGCTTATGTCCTGATTCATTCCTTACAATTACTAGATCTCCTATCGATAATTCCACTGTATTTATTTTCTTATTGTAGATATTTTGATTAACTACCTTATGTTTACTAATATTTGAGCTCTGTTACGTGCACATTGCAATCTATATTTAACTTCTTTGTCAAAAGCCACAATGTTCTAGGCTGGATCTATCTCATTGGATGTCATTAAGCTGTAGGGGATGGGTATTTTTCCAAACATTAATTTTGTGACGAGTCACATTTCAATTGCTGCTTAAACTACGCCCATGTGGGCCCCTCTGTATTGTTACTTTTATTTTTCATACGCCCATTGAGGGCACATTAAATACCTCAACACGAAAACTAACTGTAATTCCTTTTTTTGATAGGCAATATTTACGATCGCCGCCTCTCTCTCTTTCTAACTACCGTCTTGATGCGGCTGAAGCGTCGACGCGTCGCGGAGAGAACAACCTCCCGACTGCGGACGCTGCGCTGCATGGCGACGCTAAAGAGACCATGAGAAAACTGAAAGTGAAAGAGAGAGACGGCGATCGTGACGCGTGCCAAAGCACAAAACCCATCGAATGTTTTCACCGTTAGGACATAAGTAGGCAGAGCAAGGGTGGGTTTGAACAGAGAGCTAGAATTAGGAGAAAATGACTTCGCCAGTAGCCACGTGAGTGATCAGTCGCATTGCGAAATAGTGAGAGAAAACCAACAAGTGCAACCAAGGAAAAAAACCAAGACTAGAGACCGAGTACCAGAGAGAGATCCTTCAGGAATAGCAGGTGAGCCCGTGACCAAAGTCCCCCTTTATTTCTACTTGAGTGCGGTAGGGACCCAGATTTCCAAATATGTTTAGGATTAATTAATTATTAATAAATATTACAACATGATCACTTAATCTAACCCGGCATTATTTCTTTATTCGGCACTGAACTTTCGTATACCCTTTCCCTTCCCTTTTCCTTGCCCACTTAACTATTTGAGTGGAGCCAAAGGATCGGCGGACTTCGGCAGGATGAGTTATTCTCCTGCAGTCGAAGTCAGTCGCTGGTCCCTAGGCTCAGTCAGTCAAGGTGAGGAGGCAACGGATCTCGGCCAAGCGGGCTTCGCTTGGCAGACGAGATCAGTCGTTGCAGTTCCTCTTCACCATCCCTGTCTAATAACCCCACTAACATTTCCTTTCACGCTTCCTTTTCCCAGTTCAAGAGGCAACGGATCTCGGCCAAGCGGGCTTCGCTTGGCAGACGAGATCAGTCGTTGCTACTCCTCTTGGACTCTCCTTCTACTCCTTTCCCTTCCCTTTCCTCCCCTTTAGGTGGTCTCGGTCCCTTGTCCTAATACTCGTCAAGGTCTCCAGATCAAATAAATGTTCTGTAGACTGGACTCTGGGACTGGGAATTGTACACCAGCCAGAGCTTCCTTACAGATGGCGCCCGAGCAGGGACCTTGACGAGTATTATGGGGGAAATGTTAAATTATATATAGATGTATGCACATTCATAGATATATATATATATATATATATATATACATATATGAGTCCACACAAGGGTGAAATTTTTTTATGTATGAATGAATGAATGTAATGAATAGACATTAATATATATATATCTCGGAGTCAATACAGATGGCAAAATACACAGAGGCAAAAATGATTTATATATATATATATATATATATATATATGTGTATATTTGTGGTTAGGGTATTTAAAAGTCGCATATACGTTGTCGATGTGCCACGTGCTTTTAGTTTTCTTTGCAAGCAACAGTTACATACGAGAAAGAGACAGGGACACGCGAGTGGCCAGTAAGAGTGAGAGCAGACAATTCACCGTTTGATTCGGGGCGTGTGTGTGAGCTACGAGCATTCTCTCGCCATTTCTCTCTCACTCTTACACATAGCTTTGATTCAACCGTTTTTTTTTGTCTTTCCTTCATTCACCATGAATTGCAAGTACAGTCGAGCGTAGAGTTTCTTGTTAGTTTTTTTTTATTGTGCGAAATAAAAAGAGTTTTCAAAGTGCGTGTGTGGGGAAAAAAAAAAACGGTTATTTTCGTGTGCATTGGCTCTCACATGTGTGATGCTACATTCGATCGTGTGAGTGTATATGAGTGTCGCTGACTCTCGCGTATGTGTGCGCTCACGACACGAATCGCAGAGATTGGCCTGAAAGTGTCGGGGTGTGACAATTACGTCACACACTTCTTTCAAGGCATAAGAATTTCTGGTTCACTCGTGACGTACATATGCGTGAAGAGGCGACTCATAGACATTGACACAATCGTATGGGTATTCGTATGGAAGGGTATGCACAGGTATATCGCCTAAGCTTAACACACACATGAGCAATAGAAAACCATTTGTTTTATGCAGACTTGCATGATTTTTTTTTTATTGTTGTCTTGTTGAGAACAGTGGAACAAAAGGAACATTTAAAAAAAAAAAAAAAAATCTATATTTACATACGACACGCACACATTCATGCCCTGCTATGGGAGAAAAACGGCAGAGTCTCGGGCAGGGTTTCGGCAGAATTATCAGCAGAGTCATCAACAGAGTTCTCGACAGGATTAATAGCATCTTCAACAGCATACTTCGGAGGGAATTATTAATAAAGTCAACTACTGAGCTACCGACAGAGCTAACGATAGAGTCATCAACCGAGCCATCGACAGAGTCACACATGGAAATCAGTTTCAAAAAAAAAAAAAATATAGCAATATATATATATTTATAACACGCTCAAAGCCAGGTCATGCTAAGGAAGAATATCGGCACAGTCTCCGGCAGGGTTGCTACCGAATTATCAGCAGAGTCATCAACAGAGTTTCCGACAGGATTAATAATTTTATTAACAGCGTAGTTCGGAGACAATTATTAATGTAGTCAACTACTGAGTTACCGACAGAGCTAGCAATAGGGTCATCAACGGAGCCATCGACAAAGTCGCATTTAGGAATTAGTTTTATTGAAACAAAATTAAAAAAAAAAAAAAAGCTAACGTTACCAGAAGCACATAGAACGAGTCTAGGAGTCTCTCTCAGAGAGCCATTAGTGAGGTTGTAACCTACCGCATTACGAGTCGAACGGGACCTGGGCATGGGTAACCTAAAAATCCACCACTCTCACCCAAAGCAGCAGCAGAAGTCACAGCAGCGGTAACAGCAGCAGAGGAAAAGCGACAGAAGAGTGACGCACAAGGGACTATTTAAAACCAAGCCTATGCACTGGCAAAGTCAGTCAGTGTTTGGAACTCAACAAGGAAACATCGAAAAAAATTGCTTCAATCCGAAAGGATAGCAACTGGACAAAAAATCATTATCAGGACTACTCACCAATACAAGGATTAACAACTGGACAAGGATCAGCACCCGGACAAGGATCAACAAGGACATAGGACAAGGACATTCATCGCCAAGCTGAACTAATCTTCAAGGACCCAACGGAGATTAATGCAAAGGACATCAGAAAATTCGGCAGCAAGCACCACTATTTTCTCAAGGATATTCTAGACAGTAATCGGAGTAAACTTTTATTTTCTTTGGACAACATCGAGGGAGAATCAATCACGTCCCCAATAACTATATTCTACATTCAAGGATTTACCTATTTCAAATAAACAAACTGGATCGAGTTCTACCAACAGGCAAGATCTTTCTTATATACATTTGAGCCATTGCAAAGATGTTGTTCAGAATATTTAAACCAAAAACCACCTCGAAAGTTTTATATTTTCTGACCCCTCCCTTGCAGAATTTATTAAAATTTAAATAAAATATATATGTAAATACGCATTGGTCAAATTGCATGTCCACATCATAGTCTAGCGGTTTACCGTAGCCATCCTCAATCAGTATCGCGTAACCTACTGGGCAAACCCCGAGATCCTTTAGCTGGTTATCACTTATACTACGACTCCGAGTCTTTACTAACATACTAGCAATGGGCGTTAATTGGATAAATCATCGTCGCAAAGCCGAATCGGAAGTCCTTTGTGACGAATTCGGATTAGATACCGGTGGAATAGTGGAAGAACTAAGAAATCGGTTCCGTGAGTTTGCCTCAAGGGAGGATCATCATCCGGAGGTATTGAGTCGACTCCCAGAAATCGAAGCCCAATTTAGTGCCGGGGACAAGAAATTAGATGTAAAGCCACAGTCCAGAGCACCGTCGCCTACTCCCGAAGGAATCATTTCTTAACTACCGGTGCCACAAGACCCCAACTATCGTTCGGAATCGCATTCTGGTTCTCGTTCCGGTTCTCCGACACCTTTCGGCATGGCTGGCTATCTATTTCATAGAGCAAATAGAGGCTCGAGCCGCGACTTACCGTTTGAGTTTAGAGACGCTGCCTCCGATGATAGCCATCCTATTGACCGGACGGGCCGAGAGCTGGTGGCAAACCAGCGGCTATCCGGAGATGACATGGGTCGACTTCAAGTCCGAATTCTTAGAGTTCTTTCTACCCCCACGCTATTTTGAGAAACTAGAGGATAGTATACGCGCTCGAAAGCAACGCCATCAGGAACCATACAAGGAGTATCTAGTAGACCTTCGTTTGATGATGAAGAGAGCGCATTACTCGACGTTACAAGAACTCGACCGGATCTACGAAAATCTTTTACCAGACTACAAGTTGTATACCCGACGAAATGATTTTCAAACGTTACCCGGCCTAACCAAGTTGGTGGTAAATTATGAGACAATTTGATTGGAGCAAGGTAGCGATGACCCATTCGTGGAAAAGGAGCAACCCCGTTCAAAATAAGTCCTTTTATCATATAACTTCTAACCTAAACGGGACTGCTACATGTCAACTCTTCGAAGCACCCGTGGAAACCGGCACAGCTTGCCCCAAATGTGCGGAAGCCGGTCACATCGCACGAGAATGTACAAAGCCCCGTGTGTTGTTCTGTTGGCAATGCGGACGTAGGGGGGTACGTACCATCGAATGTTGCCGCCGTTCGGGAAACGGGCCAAACCTCCGTTTCAATCTGGGCCAGACGGAGGGACCAGACCAGGACTTCAGCCCAGTAACCCCCTCCTCGTAAAGAAAGACCGCATCCAACTCCATGACTTCGTCAATAGAAAACCAATGGTAGCTACCTTGGATTCAGGAGCGAACAAGAGTTTCAAAAACGAGGAAGTGGCTCTTCAGCACTTCGCCCCGTTCCTTCTGCGAGACATTCATACTAAAATTAACCTTGCCGATAATACTCGAGCAGCGATCAAAAGTTCTCTCAGGGCAAGCATCGGTCTCGGGGCACAGACCTTACATATGACATTGTTAGCGATGCCATCGATGATGGACCCTCTTATTCTGGGAGTGGATTTCCTTCGGAACATAGGAACTTCTTTTTGTTGTGGAGGTTATCTGTTACAGTTGCCCCCTTTCGATAAGCCCCACAGTCCCGTCGATTCTACAATTCAGCCATCGCTAGTGGCAAAGGATCACACGCAGCCTAATGGTTAGATCCTGCAGAAACGCCCGCTAAGCCCAAGGACACTTCTGACTCTCAACATAGCAACAAACCAGTATGTCAGTCGGGCTCAGTCTTGCCGCCTTCAACACCTGACGCTGTCCGTAAAAACCCATTCCGCCAGCCCGGCGGCAAAAACGAACCGGTAACCGAGGTGGAGGCCCGATTAGCCTCAGTAGAAGCTGAGACCCGTGACGAGGACTTAAAGCCAGAACAATCATCCAGTATGGAACAGGAGACACTAGAGCCGGAACTTCAAGCGGTTCTTGACGCGGAAATCACTAAGTTCGACGGGCTTAACGGCGTTACCCAAATAGCACAACAGGTCATTGTATTGAAGCACGATCGACCCATGAAGCAGAGGTATTATCCCCGTAATCCGGCCCAACAACAAATTATCAATGAAACGGTAGACGCGCTGCTGAAGGAGGACCGTATTGAACCATCCAAAAGCCCTCACAGCGCACCAATCGTGTTGGTAGGTAAGAAAACCGGTAACACTCGCATGTGTATAGACTTTCGACAACTGAACGCTTAGTCAGAGCGCGACGCATACCCCTTGCCTCATATACACCATATTCTAGAGAAATTGAGGAACGCGAAATACATCTCTACTTTAGATTTGAAGAGTGGGTATTGGCAAATACCCTTAGAGGTCAAAAGTAGAGAGTGTACAGCTTTCACAGTGCCCGGACGCGGGTTATTCCATTGGAAAGTCATGCCTTTCGGCTTACACTCCGCATCCGCCACATTCCAGAGGGCTTTGGATAGCGTGATTGGACCCGAAATGGAACGACATGCCTTCGCTTATCTAGACGATATTATCGTAATCGGAAAGACGCTAGAGGAACACCTCTCACACCTGCTTGAAGTTTTTCGACGTCTACTTAAAGCCAATTTAAGAATCAACCGAGACAAATGTCGTTTCTTCAAAAAACGGATCCAATTTCTAGGTCACGTTGTCAGAGAGGATAATATCCATACTGACCCTGAAAAGGTAGCAGCTATCCGCAACCTTCAGCCTCCGATATCTCGGTATCTACTCTTGGTATCGTCGGTTCGTACCCAACTTCTCTGACACGGTGCAACCTCCCACGAGTTTGTTAAAGAAAGGTTTGAGTTGGTTTTGGAACTTAGAACAACAACAGGCGTTCGATGTACTCAAGACCCGTCTCACCACCGCCCCTGTCCTAGCTTGTCCGGATTTTCCGGTAAAGTTCTGCTTACAGACTGATGCCAGCGACGTTGGCCTTGGCGCAATGCTCACTCAGAGTATCGACGGTGCGGAAAGAGTCATTGCTTACGCTAGTCGACGTCCCTTGAAGGCGGAGGAAAATTACTCGACTACTGAGAAAGAATGCCTAGCAATAGTCTGGGCCATCAGGAAATATCGTTGCTATTTGGAAGGCTATTGCTTTTAGGTGATCACGGACCGATAGAAAATCCCACGGGGCGTGTGGCCAGATGGGCGCTGGAGTTGCAACAATACGAGTTCGAGGTACATTATAGACGAGGTTAGCTGAACGTGATTGCCGATGCTTTATCGCGACAACCTTTGAATGTGCTCCACTGGGCACAACAAGCAGTACTGGGGTGCAAATGGTGGCTAAAGATGCGGCAGCACGTCACGGAACACCCTGCGGATTTTTCAGGTTATATATTTGAGAACGGCCAGATTTATCGTCTACGAGACCCCCACCCAGATGATCACGATTCTACACCTTGGAAACTATGCGTTTCCCTAGAATTTCGAGACCAAGTACTAAAGGAATGTCACAATGTGGTAACGGCTAGACACTTGGAGATCAGCAATCCTCGCACCCTCGTGTGCGATAATGATACCCAGTTCACTAGCAAGGTTTTCAAAAATTGCAAAACGTCCGGAATCACACTCCAGCATACTGCCCAATATTCTCCACAGCAGAATCCTACCGAGCGGGCAAATCGAGCCATCAAGACCATGATCGCACAATACCTGGAGAATGGGCAAAACACTTAGGATCAATGGCTTCCTGAAATGACACTAGCGATTAACTCAAGCGTCAATGACACCACCGGCTTCAGACCAGCTTACATCATATTAGGTCGGGAACCCCGTATGCTCGGCGCTCTTCATGACAAAGTAACGTATGTCTCCGGTAACGAACCCCCTAGCCCCGAGGAGCGCGTCCGACGAGTGGAAGATATTTTCAACCTCGTACATGAAAATCAAGTGAACGCTACCCAGAATCAAATGAAATACTATGACCTGAGACGACGCGACTGGCGTCCATGGTCATGCTCAAGCAGCATGTGCTGTCTAATGCCAACGAAGGTTTCAACGCCAAACTGGCGCCTAAGTATAAAGGCCCGTATAAAATAATCAAGTTTCTTTCCAGTAATGTTGTTAGACTACAAGAAGCCCAGGGGCGTGAGCGACGTACCGCCGGCCTGGCTGAATTGAAGGCCTTCAATTGTGACGACAACGAACCCCCAGAACTCGGTTTTTCTGAAGACATCGGCCTCGGGACACCTCGTACCCACGGCCCGCATGAGGCCACTGATTAAAGATCTTTCAAGGGGGGAACACTTGTTGGTGGGTGCGCCTGCCCAACGTCCCCCTCCCTTCTAAAGAGGGGCTCTTTGCACCGATGCTAGGCAAGAATTATCTAAAACATTGTATCTTAGCTTTAATCATAGCACTTTTGTAAACCGCACTCATAGGGCCCCGTTAGTACAGTCAGAATTCAGCGTAGTTTTAACACACTTTATATATCACAGAATGTCACATCAAGGAGAAGACGACGGCGATCGCGAGGCCGAGGAAATGATAGCCGTATGGGAACGGCAACACGGCCCTGTCATGCCCGGCCCCACCGCAGGCGGTAGTCCACCGGAAGACCCGGAACTGCTCTGCCGCGTAGAGCTGGTCCCGACCGACATCCCGATCGAGCGACCTTTAGGGAGCAAGGATCAAGAGAGCGACAAAAAACCACCCGACGAGTCTCAACGAGCTTCAGATTCTGCCCGACCGGAGCGCGCCGTGATCCTGTCGGTGGTCAAACTCTCCAACTCGGCACAAAACATTGGACCCTCGGAGTCTGCCGGCCCTGTTCGTCTGGAGGATCCAACGGTATCCAATGGTCCGGCAATTTATGTACCGGAGGCCACCCCCGCGGCTTCCGATTGGCTCCTCACACCACCGGAATGGCTCGTCGACACCCGCGATAGACGAGTTCCCGTCGAAGTCCGAGATCGGGTGGCGGTACTCCGTCATGATGGACCCCGTCGAATTCACCGTTTCCTCATGTGGGCAGACGACCGACTGTTCCGCATCGAGGTTAAGGTACACGGGCGAGTCACGGTCCGTCGTCCGTTCAAAATAAGGACACATTATCGCTGTAATCTAAACTACGCCCATGTAGGGCTCCTCATCATTTTTACTTTTATTTTTGATACGCCCATGGAGGGCACATTAAATATTCCAACATAAAAATCGAATCAAATACGATCGACGCCTCCCTCTCTTTCTAGCTACCGTCTTGATGTGGCTGCAGCGTCGACGCGTCGCGGAGAGAACAACCTCCCGACTGCGGACGCTGCGCTGCATGGCGACGCTAAAGAGACCATGAGAAAACTGAAAGTGAAAGAGAGAGACGGCGATCGTGACGCGTGCCAAAGCACAAGACGCATCGTATGTTTTCACCGTTAGGACATAAATAGGCAGAGCAAGGGTGGGTTTGAACAGAGAGTTAGAATTAGGAGAAAACCACTTCGCCAGTGACCACGAGAGTGCAAAGTTAAACAAGTGAAACCAGCAGCAGGAGTAAAAGAAACATAGTAGCCCAAAAAAAAAAAAAAATCATCAAGTGAAATACCAGGATTAGCAGGTGAGCCCATGTCCTAAGATCCCCTTTTTTTGCTTGAGTGCGGTAGGGTCCCAAATTACAAAAGATGTTTAGAATTGGTTAATTATCAATAAAGTCTATACTATTATCGCTTAACACACCCAGCATTATTTCTTTATTTGTTACCAAAGTTATGTCTACCCTTTCCCTTCCCTTTTCCTTGGCCACTTAACTATTTGAGTGGAGTCGAAAGATCAGCGGACTTCGGCAGGATGAGTTATTCTCCTGCAGACGAAGTCAGTCGCTGATCTCCAGGCTCAGTAACTCAAGGTGAAGAGGCAACGGATTCGCTTGGCAGACAAGATCAGTCATTGCTACTCCTTTTGGACTCTCCTTCTACCCCTTTCCCTTCCCTTGTCACCCCTTCATGTGGTCTCAGTCTCATATCCTAATACTCATCAGGGTCTCCAGATCAAATAAATGTTCTGTAGACGGGACTCTGGGACTGAGAACTGTACCCCAGCCAGAGCTTCTTTACACCTTGATGTGGGACTTCTCAAGATTCTTGATCTGTAATCGTGCAGGAATTCTTGCCATTGCTGCAGCAGGAGAGGCGGCAGAGCGTCATCCCAGCCCAGTTCGGTTAACCAGATTTGCCGCATGAATATCTTCGCTCAAATAACAAATGGGGCTAGCCAGCCAGCGGGGTCGAAGAGTTTAGCAATATGGGACAGAACCTGCCTCTTGGAGATCGACTCCTTCACTGGTGGGTCCGTTACGGTGAAGAAGAAGACGTCGTCGGCGGCTTGCCAGCGGATTCCCAAGGTTTTCGCAGTGCTGGCGTCTTCCAGCTCGAGAAAGACGTCCACTTATGAAGCGGAAGGCCTGCAGATTGAAGGGCAGCTTGAAGCTCTCGTATGGCGAGGGAGGCATCTTCTTCAGTATGAGCGCCGGCAAGTACAACATCAACATACATGTAGTTCCGAAGGATTTCGCTTGCCTGAGGGTACATCGCTTGCACATCTTGTGCCAATTGTAAAAGGACACGTATCGCCAAGAATGGCGAGCAGTTAACCCCAAACGTGACAGTTTGAAGCTCATAATCCTGAATACTGCCCAAAAGTTCTCGGTAGACGATCCGCTGAAAAGGGGTAAGCCTGGGGTCGACTCGGATTTGTCGATACATCTGCGTTATGTCAGCGTTGAAAACGAACTGAAAGAACCGCCAATTTAATATTTGAAGCGTGAGATTGGCCTGGAGAGTAGGCCCGGTATGTAAGATATCGTTAAGGCTGGTCCCTCGTGTGGATGGGCTCGACGCATTGAGTACCACGCGTACCTTGGTGGTGGTGTTGTCGGGCTTAAACACCGCGTGATGGGGGAGATAGAAGTTTTTTCCATCCTGAGGCGGCGTCACCCGAATCATATGTCCAAATTCCTCGTATTCTGGAATTATGGCATCGGATCCTTGAGAAGGCGTGCTTCATTCCGCAGGAATGGAGCCAGCGTGATCGGTCTTGAATGACGCAAGTCGACGCTATTCGGACCTTTGAAGGGAAGGGACACAATATATCGGCCGTCCTTCCCTCTTCGGGTGGTCTCCTGGAAATTTTGCTCGCAGAACACGTCATCCTCCTTTTCCGGCTTTGCGGAAAGGTCTTCCACCTCCCAAAACTTGGTGAGGAGTACATCAAGTTTTGCTTCCGGATTGACTCGCGTCTTTGCAGCGAAACCTAATCGAGCCACCGGAGGATCACGCATAATAGCTCCACACAGAACCCATCCAAAGATAGTTTCTAGCCCGACGAAATCACCAGTAGCCTTTTTGATCCGCTCTCCGAGGATGTGGGGAAACAGGTCTACACCGATAATCATATCAATAGGCGCGGGCTTGTTGTAGTACGGGTCAGCCAGGGGGCGATCGAGGCACTGCGTCGGAACCTTGTTAAGGAATGGAGCCGTTGGAATGGGCCCCGACAATTTGGATACGACCAGGGTGGAGACCTCAATATTGTTCAGCCTGTCACACTGAGGAAACAGCATCAGCAGACACACTTTGCCGGCGCATCCTCCATCACTCTGGTCCATGCCAGTAACCGCGGCGTCTACTGGATAAAAGGGGGCTGGACCATGTTGAAGACACGTTCGGATAGAAAGGTTGAATCGGCCCCCGAGTCGATCAACGCACGAATATGGTGCTCCACACCGCGATGGTGCAGAATGACAATCGCAGTGCCTAAGAACCCTCTGCCTGGGGTAGATGCAAAATAACTTTGAGCATTTGTGAGCTGATTGCTCGTGAACGGACGCTCTGTGGCGCCGAATGGTGGGACTTGCGCAGCGGACGGCGAGGACCCGGACACATCAATAGGATGCAACAGGGCATGATGACGTTCGTTGCAGGTATGGCAATTATGCGCACTGAAGCAGCCCTTCACTTGATGACCGCGAGCAAAACAATTCAAACAGAGTCCCTGCTGTCTAATGGTTTCCAAACGCATCTGAACAGGCATGTCAAGGAAACTAGGGCAGAGCCGTATTGGGTGATTCTCCCGATGGAAAAGCTTGCAAGACGCCGGTTTGAGCTGAGCTTTCGCGGGAAACGCTTGAACCTTCATTGTCGCAGAGGATTTGCGGGGGCCAATGGGGATGGCTTGGACGCTTGGGACCGACTTATGTTTTTCGGTGGCATCCAGGACACGATACCGATCGGTGAGAAATTGGTTAAAATCGTACCAAGTGGAGACGACAGTCTTTTTTGGCACTGATTGTTCCTACAGGAGGATTGTGGACTTCGGCAATTCGCTAGTGCATATGGCGATAAGTAAGACATCCCAATTCTCAGTGCTAACACCCGAACGCTCAAGAGCGGTAAAACTTCCTTGAAACGCAGTCTGCAGCTCTCGCAATTTGCCCGACTCTTGTGCCACCGCGGGAATCTGAAGGAGTTGTCTGGCTTGAGTCATGACAAGCAGACGGCTATTTTCGTACCGTGCGGTGAGGTTCTCCCACGCGGCCTGGAAACCCTCATTTGTCATGGGCGACTTCGCCACGATGGTTCTCGCTTCTTCTCGAGTCTTGGCGTTCAAGTGATAGAGCTTCTCCACTTGTGACAAATACGGCGATATAAATGGCAGCGAACAAATAGCGGAATGTGGGCCATGCTAGGCTGTCGCCATCAAATGTCTCCACCTCACACGAAGAAACTCTATGCCCCGGCGGCCCCGACGGAGCGGTTGGCTGACGCATAAGACTCGTCATCTGTGCTGAGAGCTGTTCGATGCGTTTTTCGAACAACGTCCCTTATACATACGCACATACGCCGCGTAAGCGGATTCGTGCTTCGCCTTGATGTGGCTTATGTTTGCTAGGCTGTCCTCGTCTGTTTGGGTCGTCCAGGCTTTGTGATACCGGGAGTATTCCATTTCGACAGTTGACCAAAGGGATTTGAGATGCTCTAAGTGCATTTTAATGGAAAACAAGAGCACTTCAGATGTTAGTGCTTCACTCTCACGAGCTTCAATGCATCGTACGCCAGAACGAAATCGGAGAGGGACATTCTGGAGTGTTCTCTACGCTGTTGTGATACGGATCGGGTGACGGGAGCGTCAGAACAGTGCGTCACAATAACGTGCGGGATCTGGGTCTGGGTTGAAAGCTTGGAACGACCTTTGTGTTCGCTCGAGTCATTAAACGAAAATCTGCGACCTTTAGGTGGGCTGGACGAGTACGGACGGGACTTTGGGGATTCGCTGAGGCTGCGAGCAGACGGGAACTTGCGCGGAATGTCCGTACGCTTCGCGGTCACCAGAGTCTTCGGATGCCGAACCTTCTCCGGAGTTGCAGAGAGGGACGAAAGACTGTTAGACCTTGGCGCAGTCTTGAACGGCTCAGTGGACATACTCAGGGGACGACTTTACCGACGAAGTCCGAGTTTGCGCGCCCTTTGGTTTTGGAAAAACAACAGAGAAAAAAAGAGAAGCGGACTGTATGAGGACGCAAGAACTTTTCTCACTGTGCACTGCAGGATTGCGGGAGAGTTCTCTCGCATGTGGCTCGGAAACGGAGCCCTTTTAATGGAGATATATGCGGAACAATATACGAACGCACGAATGCGGATCGAAAATTACACGTAGACAAAGCGGAATGATAACAAAACAAACTTAGATGGATTTGTAAGTAACAATTGGAGTACGTATAAAACAAAACACGGATGAAATATATAAACAAAGAATATAAAGTTTTATATAAATTTGGATGGAAATAGATATATATATGCGCAAAATAATGGCCGGAAAAAATTATATATAATTTATAAATATGGACGGATATATATATGGGCACGATAATGCTGGAAAAATATATATATGTATTTATCTATCGATATCACGACTCGACTCACGTGTCACCACTACTCCGAAAACAGAACAAAATGCGTGGTCGTGAAATGGAAAAAAAAGCTAGACAAACACACTAAGGATTGAGAACTACTATGTACCCTTGGAACAGGTCAGGTATGTACAAACAAGTATATAAAGGTGTGTAGGTCGCTATGAAAGAGCGGGAAACCTCTTTCCTTTATTAGTATGTATTAGCAAATGAAGTTTGAATAAAGAAATTTTGTAGTTAGCAGGAATTCCGCCGATGCGAGCTGGAGGAGCGGAAGGATATCCGGCTCGAAGGACCAATGTTCGTGAAGGGGCGAAGTGATATGTACAACTTGGCGGGTGCCAATTTCTTCTGGGTCTATTGAGTTGGGGGGCGAAATTAAAACGCGCGAGAACTTCGTTTAATTCAATTATGATTTTATTTATTTTTCAAAGGATACCGATACCGATACTCGTACTGGAGTAATATGGCGATGCCCATCAGAAAATCAAGTCACTCCCCCCAGAGTGACCGTAGCCGCCGAGGATCAAAAAACCCTCCCCACTCCTCACTGCTCTTCGCCGCTCACTGCTGTTCACCCGTTGGTAAAGCTTACCTTTGCTTTTGTTTATAAGTTCTTCTGTGCATCCCTGTTTACCAAATATCCTTAGCATAATACCATTAGTAATAACACAACCGATCTGCATAATAATTGTAATAACCCCAATGTAAACACGAATGCATCCCCGTTTCGAGAATGGCTAACAGAGTTGCAAACCATTTGTGCAACGCTATCGGATACCGGGAATGTTACTGTTGGTAGTGAATTTGGATTAGGTGCGATGCGTGAGTGCCGAGATATTGTGCATGAGCATTACATTGACGAATTTTTAATTAATTACGGCTCGCCCAAATATATATTGAGGATATGTCTGACCGATACAACGCCCTTTCATTGTAGTCCTAGAGGGTTATCATATCGTAGTGAGTTGTTAGCCAATAATGTAATCCTACCAAGCAACTCCCCCTATGCGTTCGCCATTGTCCTAGTGCGAAAAAAACGATGGCAATATACGAATGTATGTTGTTTATAGAGGTTTAAATAAGAAGACTGAAAGAGATATTTCTCAGATGCCTCTGATAGAAGATTGCCTAGAATACTTGGAAGGCAAACCCGTACGATACTATTCTTGCCACCCGCACCGAGGATCAACATCATAAGTTGTTAGCAAAGCTGTTAGATCGGTTTATTGAGTACAATTTAGAGCTCAATTTGAAGAAAAACATTTTTCTACAGAAGCGCATAGAATATTTAGGATATGAAGTCAGTGATAAGGAAATTTAACCAAATAATACACATTTAGAAGCTATTCAGGGATATCCAGCACCACTTAACAGCAAAGCATTACACTCCTGCTTGGGTCTATTCTCTTATTTTCGCAAATTTGTTCCGAATTTCTCCCGCATAGCCAAACCGTTAACTGAGTTGCTTAAACAAGCAATGAACAAATCAGCTAAACTCGCATTTCTTACGTTACGCTTTATCTAGTCCGCCCGTACTAGCTATCTTTAAGACTAATTACGAAACTGAGTTGCATACTGCGACAGTTCAAATGGTTTCGGTGCCTCTTTGATGCAAAAACACACTGATGTCAAAATGCATCCAGTCTATTATTATTCCCGAAAGGCGACAGCCGCCGAGTCCCGTAATCACAGTTTCAGTTGGTCATTGGAGGTACAAAATTTCCATTATTCCATTGTTCACAGACCCGGTTCAAACATAAGTCGACAAACCGAGTTTTCAGAAGATATTGCAGAAGGTGATTTTGATCCTTGCGATCTGTTATTGAAGAGAGACCAGAATGCCCCAACAGATTATTACTTTTGAAGAAAATTGACTTAAACCGTGTAAGTCTGGTATCTCCGCAAAATGTTTATTTATTATTGCAGACAGACCAGATAAGAGATCCGGATATCCGTAAATTAAGAGAGAATTTAGAAAAAGGCAATGATGTTGGATTCGAGTTAATTGATGGCATAGTCTACAAAAGAAATGCTTATGAAAAACTGTGTTTGCATGCAAGAGGAATTAACAAGAAGATGTCACAAGAATCTATGCCATTTAGACGTTGAGAAATGTGTAAACAATTTGAAAGAAAAGTACTGGTTTCCGTTAATGAATGCAAAAGTAGAGGCATTAATAAAGTACTGTCTGTAGTGTATCCTACATAGTGCTCCCAGAAGTATACATAATAGAACCTGGCATAGTATTTCGAAGAGTGCGATTCTGTTCAATATAACTATCGAAAAGAAAGCATTTTTTGGTAGTTATTGACGCATTTACAAAGTTTGTCAGGTTGTCCCGTAAATTCCACTAGTACCAAAGAAGTTACCGCCGCGTTAGAAAATTTTTTTGATTATTACAGCCGACCAAGAAGTGTCAATGATTTTGTTGCCATTCGTAATGTTGATGTCACTCCCGGGTCATGCAAAAAGTTCGCTCCTAGGAACCGTGGTCCTTATAAGATAAATCGAGTCTTTCCAAATGACCGTTACATTACGAAGTTACTGATATTGATGATTGTCAACTTACTCAATTGCCGTACAAAGGTGTCTCAGATTCAGCGTGTGATAAAACTGTGAGTTTATGTTTGTAATATGTATTTGTTAATCAACATTTGTATACGCTATTCTATGTTAAATTGTAATGAATGATCGAGAATTGGCCGAATGTAAACTCTAAGAATTAAAAAAAAATAAAGCCCGATCGTTGCTCAGTGAATTATTGTCACGATATCCGAAGTTGGTCACGCTAAAAGGGTATAATATACTGAGGAGAGGACGGCTACACTCTTTCGAAAAATAGGAAATAAGACCACATGTGCAATGAATATAATAAATAATAAAATCAGAAAATATAATGACAATCCCAAGGGATTAATAACTAAAAAATATAGAAAGTCAGAAAGTCTTTTTATTAAATACACCGAGATTATTTAATTAAATAAAACCGCAGAGCAATCCCGAAGAGCAATCAGTCAGCGCAGCAGTGTCTGCGAATGTGCTTGCCGGACAACATGTGGATGTTGGTCCGAAGCCTCCTATTGAGCAGCACGGGTTAGAAAACAGTGAGCAATTGAGTATACCGGCTCAAGTAAGTGCCATCCGTTTGCCGACGATGTCTCGTAAGACCCCTGTAGAACCAGATGTGAACGTACATGTTCGCGAAAGCGCACAGACGAGGGAAGCTGACGAATTGACTTCGATACTTAGCAGCATCGAGTTGTATACCGCACGTAAGAATCTGGCTAAGTTAAAAACACGTGTAATGGAGCCTAAGGAGAACCTAAGCAAACCGAAATATTATTGTCGTACCTAATTTTTCCGGTAATGGTGACCTGTCGATTCACGTATGGATTCGTGAGCTAAAGCATACATGGCATACGAAAAGACCACAACCTGGAAGGAGCTGAAGGACGCCTTTGTGAAGGTATTTGGCCTTTAAAAGACAAACTATGATATTGCTAATCAAATGAGTAATCGCCCGATTAGCATTAGTTGTGTATAACGCTAAGCTTACTTTCTTCAATTAATGTTATCTTCAATTATCTTGAATCTTCGATAACACTGATAGTCGAAAAAAAAGACATGGCAAAATTCGATGGTTTCACCCTATTTCGGGTCCTGCGAATCGAACTGCATCATTAGTTTTTTAAGTTATCACGATGGTTTCATACAAAATTTTTTGCGGAAGTTTTTCATCAAAGTTGCCATTTATTCGAAATGGATGTTTTTTTCATTCGCTTCTAACTTTTAAAATATTCATTTTTTTTACAAATTTTCTTCAGCAAAGTTTCTTAGAATGGAAAGAGCTACAAATATTAAGAAGACATCTAGCCTCTAAATCAATCTGTCCCCGAGCATTGGGACAAAATGTAAAAAAATCGAATCTTGACCAAATTTTTTTTGTTTTCTTTCTCGCATTTTGCTAAAATTGATATTATTCCATTTGAAGTTTGATCATTATATGACAATTTATTTTGCTCAATGTCAGCAGAAGAGACACCAGACCTATCTAATTTACGATTTATAATATAACCACATAATCAAATTGAATTTTTTTTAGATATGTTAACAAAATTAAACTAACTGTAGTTCTTTAGTTTTTGAAAAATATTTATACAGTCGGTATAAAAACTGCATATAAATTGTTTGACAACAATAGTTGTCAAGGGCGCTTTGATTGAGCACGGGAGAGGGGGAGGGGTGCATTTAAATCAATTTACTTAAAGGGGAACTTGATAATGCATTATATGAGTTATGTTAAGAGAAAAAAAATGTTACCCCTTACAAACTTAAATACTGGTTACGTCCTTGATATTAGAAATATTTATTTCCCATGAGCTTTAACTACTTAAACCTTTTACCGCTATTCTACTGATATCGGTGGGTACTTATGAGAGCAAAAATTACCTCTACTGATCGTGTAATATATATATGTTATGTTAATCGTAATTTTGACAAGTGTCCCACAAGTTTTGCCGGATTTTGCTACGTGTGTGGAAAATTTACGAGCCCACAATGCAATAACAATTTGCAAAATTGATCAAAAAGGTTTCGGCATTCCAATAATTTAGATAGATGGATTAGATGCCAGAATAAACTCGCAAAACTAAAGAAGAGTTTTATGGTCTATAAAAGTGTTCAATCTGCACAGTATCTCATTCGGAGTATATTACAATTACACAGATGTCAAAGCCCAAAAGAAAGGTATAATTCGCCAACATTTGTCACCGAACCTGAAAAGTTACTTTCAACGTATGATCCATCCCAAATCGATAAAACTTGTCAACATCTCTAGATATCCCAAGCTCGATTATATACGATGGTAAGACAACTAAAATTGTCACAAAGGCAAGCGAACTCTTTAGCACATCATTTACGATCTGTTAACGTTTTGTCTAAGGATGTAAAAGTGTACGGATATCGGAAGAGACAAGAAGAGACTTTTGGACTTTTTCGAAATAAACGGCAATAATACGTTTGCATACTGCAAAAATATCGTTGGGTTAATGGAACATATGAATTGCACGTACAAACTAAAGGAGTGGCGATTGATTATCGATTCAATGAAACTAATTTTGGATTGTGTTCAGTATAGAAAACATCAATGGAAAATATGTACTGACCTAAAAGTTGTTGCTCTACTCACTGGCTTGCAAGCGGGTTACACGAAAAACATGTGCTTCATTTGTCATTGGGATACCAGATTATACCGACTGTATAAATATTTGTCAAAAACTAAAGAACTACAGTTAGTTTAATTTTGTTAACATATCTAAAAAAAATTCAATTTGATTATGTGGTTATATTATAAATCGTAAATTAGATAGGGTATATTAATTATTATAAACGACTGTGCCTTTTGTTAATCACTTCGTTATTTGCTATGTTAAGATTGCAGTACTTTTAGGTAGGTAAGGAGTAACAAAATAATTACAAGGGTATACAAATTTTGACGCGGTTATATTTATACCATACACCCATCGGGTGAAATGGTATATTAAAGTTGCCAAAATGTATGTAACAGGCAGAAGGAAGCTTCTCCGACAGTATAAAGTATATATATTCTTGACCAGGATCAACAGCAAAGTCGATCTAGCCATGTCCGTCTGTCTGTCCGTCCGTCCGTCTGTATGAACAAGCAGATCTCGGAGGCTATACCAAATTTGGTATGTATACTCGTGTAGGATGTAAATGTATAGAGTTGATTGGAATTTTGCCCACGCCCTCTTACGCCTCCAGAATTTACATAAAATTGTTTTTCTTAAAAAGTATAACAGCTAGAGAAACTTATTATTTAAACTTTTCGCCACGCCCCCTTCTGCCCCGGAATTCACATAAAACTGATTTTCTTAAAAACTAAGAAAGTCACCGACATTGGTATGTAACTAGCTCAATAGACGCACAGATATTGACTATTTAAAAATTTTGACAAGTCCACTTCCGCCACCGAAAATGAAATAAAACTGATTTTCTCGAAAACTAACAAAGCTAAAGTCACCAAATTTAAAATGTAGATTTTTTTTAGTATGCGGGCAGGATTTGTATACTATAATATATTGCCACGCCCATTTCCGCCTCCATAATTTAGAAACAAACGATTGCCTGCTGCAATTTTTTGATTATCGCAACCAAATTCAGCAGATCAATTAATCTTATATATTTCTACCAAACCATAAAATTTTATTGAAATCGGACTAGAAACATGCAAAATTTGCGTATTACCGTATTTTACTACTCGATCCATAAGGGCAGAATTGACCATTGACTAGTGGCGGCGCTAGAGTGCTCGTGTGTTTCTAGAGTGAGCGAGATACCACATCGTATGAAGCATGTAAAAACAATTTAATAGACATATGTACATTTGTTTTTCGAAATTTGAAATATTTGTTTCACCTGGTGTATGGTATACCCAAGTCGACGAGTCGACTTACTTGCTTCATTAAATATTTGCACAATATTCATTTATTATTGAATTTTTGTATTCTGTTCCCATGTCCGTAATGAACGTGTTCATTGGACCGTATTTTAGAAAAAAGGATTTGAATATGGCTTTTACTTTGTCATGTCACATATTAATGTGATTGCGTATTCATTCCCATTTTCAGATTTTGGTAGTGGACCAATCGTGTCTACTATCACTCTGTCAAAAACATATAATGGGGTTTCGGTTATAATCATAGGTGATATAATAATTAGACCACAAAATCTAACGTATCCTATCTATGTTCCAATAACATTTAGTGATGAACAATAAACCACTGTGTTTAATTTCTCATAAGAACTTAACTTTATTTTTACTTTAACTTCACTGAATTGTGTCAGCCACTCTGTTTCTGAACCCGGTAGCGCTGCAATCTTCGTGATAGGGCGAGTGACTTCTCCTTATTTGGTGAGAGAGCCATGCTGATGGAGTCGCGTTAGAGTCCTTGATCAGTACAACATTACCGATCGCAATATTTGGTAACTTGGTGGTCCATTTCGGGCGCTGTTGTAGCGATGTCAAATATTCTTAATGCCAACGCTTCCAAAATCCTTGAAGCATTGCTTGAACATGCTGCCAGTTGCTCAATCGATTGGTCGGAATCTGCAAATAGCTGTCTTCAGCAACTGCTGTATAAGTTCTGCCAATTAAGAAATGTGCCGGTGACAGGTAGGCAATTTCAGAATCCGATGCTGTGCACAATTGTCGCGAATTAACGACAGATTCTATTTGCGAGAGCAGTGTGTACATCTGCTCAAAGGTGAGTACGTTGGTTCCTATTACTCGTCGCAAATGCAGCTTAACCGAGCGTACTGACGACTCCCACTTACCACCCCAGTGTGGTGAATATGGGGGAATAAAATTCCATTTAATACCTTGATCCGCAAGAGAAGCTGTAACAAGGATAACAGTATCCGATCTAATTGACATGAACAAAAAAGTCACTACCAGGCACCAAAGTAGACAAAGCAATTTCTGCGCAGAAAATATACAAGAACTATTGTCAAGGCAAAGCTTCCAAGCCCAACGTATATGACGTTATTGTAAATGACGAAGTACGAATAGTAGTGACCTTGCGAATAACTGATACTTGGACCACATTCAAACATAGCAAGATGGAATTCTCGACTTAGGTCAGTTTTTTCAAAGGCTCGAAAAAGAAGCCGGTGTACTTAGTATCAGCCAAGTGAAAGTGGCATCGAGCGAAAAGATCTTTGAAACTATTTCAATAGAATATTTCAAAAATATGGGCAATAAAATTGTACAATTTTTAAAAGTAGCGCTACTCAAGCCGGTGACTCAAATAAATAATGAGAAAGAAATAGAAGCTATATTGTCTACATTCCATGACGATCCAATTCAAGGAGGTCATACAGGCATAAAAAAAACAATTGCAAATATAACGAGACGATATTATTGGAAAAAGTACATTCATAAATGTCCAAAATGCCTGACGTCGAAAACGACAAAACATACAAGATCACCTATGATTATAACCGAAACCCCACTATATGCTTTTGACAGAGTGATAGTAGACACGGTTGGTCCACTACCAAAATCTAAAAATCACATTAATATGTGACATGACAATGTATTTGGTAGCGATTCCTGTTGCAAACAAAAGTGCAACAACAGTAGCAAAAGCCATATTCGAATCTTTTATTCTGAAGTACGGCCCAATGAAGACGTTCATTACTCACATGGGAACAGAATATAAAAATTCCATTATTACTGACCAGTGCAAATATTTGAAAATAGATAACATAGCATCTACAGCATTTGTATATGCACCTACATATATTCACGTAAGTAATGTAAGCAATGATTTACTAGCGCAATCAGTAAGGGAACTGAATATAGACGAGGTGATTCTGAACGAGCCATATAGAACCCGGCCTGGCAGCTCATGGGCAACAGACTCTTCGGGGAAAGCTGCAATCTGGTTGTGCGGCAATCGTACTCTGCCTATGCAGCACATCTATGCACATAGAGGATTTGTCAGAGCACACATAGGCGAAATATGGGTGTACAGCTGCTACTTGGCACCAAGTCTTACTCTCCAAGAATTCGATTCGGCAATGAACCAACTCGCTCTGGATGCCAGAGGAAATGACAAAACAATTGTTGCAGGCGACTTTAACTCGTGGTCCACGGAATGGGGTAGTGCCCGAACAAACTCCAGGTGCCGCACAATTCTTGAGAGCCTTGCCTCACTCGAACTTGCCGTGCTAAACACGGGCAACAGGCACACGTTCTGCAAGGCTGGCTACGGATCAGTGATTGACGTCACATTTACAAGCCGGCAACTAGTAGCACTGGCAACTGGCAATTGTGCAGCCATTACACGGCTAGCGACTATTTAGCCATTTTGTGTACTATCTGCAACCGCCCCGCTGAAAACGCAACCGCTAAACGCAACAACGCTAAAATGTTTAGATTGGATACTTTAAATACCACAACATTCGAGGAATCCTTCAGAGTCCCACCCCTTACTGGCGACGCAAACAAGTTTGCTAAAACGCTCGTAGATGCCGTACTAGCAGCCTGTGATACCAGCATGGTAGCCCGTAGATGCCACAGCAAACAAAAGGCTCCTGTCTATTGGTGGAATGCATCTATAAACGAGGCGAGGAGGAGGTGCCTCCAATGCAGACGACAATACCAAAAAGCGCATGGAATGCCAGATTTCTTTAGCCTCCAGGCCCAATACAAGCTTAGGCGAAGAGAACTAAAACTCGCGATTAAGGAGAGTAAACGCAAATGCTTCTTCGAAATGTGCAACGCCGCCGAGAACGATATTTGGGGGGCTGTTTATAAAGTGGCCATGAAGAAGCTCAACGCAAACAAGCCCGCGACTCCCAACGAATCCCAAATGAAACTCATTGTGGAGACTCTGCTCCCGAACACCTCAGCTATATCGCCAAGACCTACTCGGATCGCCACTACACGACACGTATGCGATATTAGCAACGAAGAAATTCTGGCAGTCGCCGCGAGGTTGTAGGACCAAAAGGCCGCAGCCCTGATGCGAAAAATTTGTAGAAGTTTTTAATAAATGCATGCACGATGGCATTTTCCCAGAAATTGGAAAATCTGGTGCTTCTGCCAAAGCCGAACAAGCCAGCGGAGGACCCATCAGCATACAGGCCAATCTGCCTTTTAGATTCGGTCTCAAAACTGTTTGAAAAACTGCTGGTGCAGAGAGTTGAGTCCGCCATCAAGCACTCTGGCGACCTCTCACTGATGCAGTTTGGGTTTAGACGCGCAAAGTCCACAATCAACGCGCTACAAACGGTAGTTGACATAGCCAGTAATGCCATCGAGGGCCAGCGATGGAAGGGTGGCAAGAAGGAATACTGCTTGGCTACCACTCTAGATGTGAGAAACGCCTTCAACACCGCAAACTGGAGTCAGATCCTAAGCTCTCTTCGGTAGTTTTGGGTACAGGAGTACCTAGTCCTCATGGTGGAAGACTATTTCCGAAATCGTATCTTGCGCTACAACACCCAAAGTGGCTGGCGCACACATGTCGTCAAAGGAGGTGTCCCACAAGGCTCCGCTCTAGGTTCAATCCTATGGAACGTGATGTATGATGGCGTGCTTCCTCTCCCGCCTGGAACCCAGATTGTCGTCTTTGTAGATGACGTGGCGATAGTGGTGGTAGCGAAGCACCTACATGAGACGGAGGGCAAAACGGCCGTGGCAGTCGATATAGTCAAAGGATGGCTAAACAATGTTGCAGCTTGCAGTCCAAAAAACCGAAGCTGTCTTAATCAGCAGTCGCAAAGTTGTCGAGGTAGCTGAAATTTCTCTGGATACGTGCAAAACAAGGTCATCCAAGGCAATTCGCTACTTAGGCATCTTACTAGACACCCGCCTTAGCTTCAAGGAACACCTGGAGCACGCAAATACAAAAGCTGAAGAAATAGGCCGCTGCATTACTCGGTTTTTGCGCAACTCCAGAGGCCCAAGCCAACAGCAACGGGTACTATTGGTGAGATCGTTAATGCTCTACGGAGCTCCTATTTGGGCAACGGCTATGCGGCAGAAATCATATCGCGAAGGGCTCGAATCAACGTACAAATTGGGAGCCATACGAGTGTGTCGAGGCTTTCGAACAATGGCCGAAGGGCTGCGCTAGTCATAGCTGGTTTCACACCTATCGATCTTCTGGCGATGATGAGGCAAACTAGCGAATCGACGCCACTTGCAAAACAAGAGGCCAAAAGAGCAGCCAGAAAATCGAGCTTAGAAGACTGGCAAGCAAGATGGACATCCTCAACCAAAGGCAGATGGACGTATAGGCTGATCCCGAATCTGGAGCCATGGCTCTCTCTCTCCAATTGTTAAGTGGTCATGGGTGTTTCAACTCATACCTACACCGATTTGGGCACGAAAGCATTCCAGAATGCATGCTATGCCAAAACGGAGTAGTGGAGGATGCCGAGCACGTGTTTTTCTACTGTCGGAGATTCCAGAGTGAACGCCATGAGCTCGAAGAAACCTTTGGGGAACTACCTATGGCCGAGAACACCGTCAACATAATGTGTGCTAGCCAAGAAAAATGGTCCGCGACCTGCACATTTGCAAAAAAAACTAATGGAGAGGCAGCAGGGGCATGAGGCCCGCCTTTCTAGCCTGCGAAGCAGTACCCCCGGCAGTCCCGCAGGACAAATTGGCACCCAAAAAATCTATCTCTTCAATGTCTTTTCGCACTTCTACCTTTTTCACACTACACTCTTATATCTTTCTCTAACTTTGTTACATTCTCTTTGTTAAATAGATGAATAAAAAAGAAACGTAAGCAATGAATGCACAAGCGCTCCAACAATATGTATGTATGTACTGACACTCTCCCTCTCTTTTGTAGCTGTCGCATAAGTCGCAGCATAAGATTATATATGTAAACTTAGCTTAAGCAAAAGAATAATTTGGAATAAAGAATCAATCTAAAAACTACCATCAACTGACACTGACGTGCCCGCCTTTATTATTTGAAATCTATTGGAACCCGGTCCTTGCTACCTTTTACATGGCGAACGTGACATGAGAGTTTGAAAACATCTGTAAAATTTTTAATTATATTTTGTTCAGAACAACCAATAACGATTAAATCATCCATATAAAGGAAAGCTTGTGATGGCTCAAGGCCTGAGAATGCCATTGTCGTCATTCTCTGAAATGAATTAGTCGCTATTTTAAAATCCAATGGTAATCGCGTGAAGCGATATGAGCCATTGCTTGTGGAAAAATACGTAATATTTCTTAAGTTTTCCTCAAGTTCAATTTAATGAAAACCTGACATTAAATCAAGGCATGAAAAATATTTTGCTCGACCCAATTGATCAAGAATATCGTCAATTCTGGGGAGTGGAAATTTATCTGACAGCATAGAGTGGAAATTTATTTGGCGATAGTCAATTACTAATCTCCATTATTTCTCGTTAGAACCCGGAAGTGATTTCTTTGGGACTAATAAGAGTGGGCTATTGTAGGGTGATACAGACGGTTCGACAATATTTTGTACAATTAACTTGCCAACTTGATGCTTGAATTCTTCGATTTGGCTATGCAGACATCGATAATTTTTTACGTATACCGGTTCATCACCCTTAAGTCTCAATTGTTGCCTTTAAAAGTAATTTGTAATTTGTTGCTTATAAAAGTAATTTGTAGTGATTGGTTCTGAGTCCGAACACATCACTATACTGTGTGCATATTTCTTCAAGTTGTTTTTTAAACAATGGTGGAAATTTTTTTAATTTATTAAGTCACACGTGGGTGTGATGTCTGCGTGTGTCGTAAGATGACAAGGAAGTGAATGTATTCTACCTCTAGTTTGTGTCCTTCGTTTATGACCATTGCTAATGTTGAAGGTATTGCAACCATCCTTGTGATCGTCCGACTTTTGAAGGTTCTGTTAATTGGATGATAAAGGTTCCGTTTAGGTCAGATGCCAGAATATGGGTAGTAACTTTTCCCCCAAAGTTAGTTGTAGTAAAGACAGATAGTAATTAAATGAAGAAGGCTTAGCTTTATACACAACTAAACATCCCCGACTCGGTGGAGGTGTTCTATTTGTAGAAGGTGGCAGCTATGCCCCGATTCACAGTCAATGTGGTCAGGGATGAGTTGCAGCCAAGCAAAGTCCAGAATATTTTCATTGGTTTCGCTGTAGATGATTAATAAGTATAGCGCGAAGAGAAGTGACAGAAAGACTAAGAGAAATTAGGTGAGAAAGGTTGTTAAAAGATAGGCAAAAAACGGAATAGCGACATATCTCCGACGACATATCTCCGCCCAGTACATTTTTCTGGCGGAGATATGTCGCTTTTTAAACGGCGAAGATATGACGTTTTGAAACGACATATCTCCGCGCAGATCACCGGCGATGATATGTCGTTTCAAAACGTCATATCTCCGCCGTTAGAAAAACGACATATCTCCGCGCGGAATAATGTCGTTTTGAAACGACATATCTCCGCGCGAAATTATGTCGTTTCAGAACGACATTTCTCCGCGCGGAGATATGTCGTTTTTCTAACGGCGGAGATATGTCGGCGGGGCATAGCGACATATCTCCGCCCAGTACATTTTTCTGGCGGAGATATGTCGCTTTTTAAACGGCGAATATATGACGTTTTGAAACGACATATCTCCGCGCAGATCACCGGCGATGATATGTCGTTTCAAAACGTCGTTCTGAAACGACATAATTTCGCGCGGAGATATGTCGTTTCAAAACGACATTATTCCGCGCGGAGATATGTCGTTTTTCTAACGGCGGAGATATGACGTTTTGAAACGACATATCTCCGCGCAGATCACCGGCGATGATATGTCGTTTCAAAACGTCATATCTCCGCCGTTAGAAAAACGACATATCTCCGCGCGGAATAATGCCGTTTTGAAACGACATATCTCCGCGCGAAATTATGTCGTTTCAGAACGACATTATTCCGCGCGGAGATATGTCGTTTTTCTAACGGCGGAGATATGTCGGCGGAGATATGTCGGCGGAGATAAGTCGTTACCCCGCAAAAAACACGAAAAGGTTCGTCAAGAGAGTAGTTAGTCAGACATCTACTAAGGTAAAAAGGTAAAAAGCTTCTGGTCCGACGTGAGGGAAGACAAAAATATAGCGTACCAAGTAAATTGGTAGAAATGACTTCGCCGTTGACTATGGAGAAAGAGAATGCCAAAAACGGGCCTACGGTTAAAAAATGAAGGAAGATTAATAAGAAGAAGTCTGTCAGAATAAGAATTTAGGCGAATACTCGGGTCCCAATTTAAGGAATTGCTTCTGTACCGATTCAATACTACGCTGGTGAACATCATATTGCGGGTTCCACACTGGGGAGCAATATTCTAGAGCCATGGCCAATGGCAAATCATTTATAAACAATGTAAATAATAGTGGGCCCAGATGACTGCCTTGGGGTACACCTGACGTAACTCGAACAGTTTTATATATTGGGGAACGAAAAGACACCTTTTGGGTTCTGCCAATAAGATACGACTTTAACCAAGCCAATAGTTTTGGGGAAAAACAACCCCAAATCAACCGTATCAAAAGCCTTACTAAAGTCAGTATAAATAACATCAGTTTGACACTTTTTACGGAAGCCATGGTGTACAAGGGTAGTCAATTCTAAAAGGTTGGTAAGCGACGAACGACCTTTCATGAAGCCATGCTGACAAGGAGAAATAGTGGATATGGAAGGGAAGACGTGATAATTTTCTCAAACAGTTAAGGTATTGCCGAAAGTTTGGCAATGCCACGGTAGTTAGAAACATCCGATTTGCTACCCTTTTTAAAAAGCGGAATAATAAAAGACTCCTTCCAAATATCAGGAAAGCTACAAGTCTCACTCGATATAAAGAATAACCGAGCTAAAGGCTTAGATAGGGAAATAGAACACATTTTAAGGATGCAACTAGGTATATCATCAGGCCCGGGAACGAAGGAAGACTTCATAGATGACAAGCTAGAGATAATACAGTCTTCAGTAATACTAGGAAAAAAATACAATTTAAATGTGGGATTGAAAAGGGATAGGGTGTGGGATCCGAAACAGTAGTAGAATATGTCGACTGAAAGAATTTAGCAAACAGATCTGCAATATCTGAATCATAATTAGCAGTCTGGTCGTTAAGTCTGAAGGTGGAAGGTAGTACATTAGAGCGTCTTTTGGAATTGACAAAGTTGTAAAATCTTTTGGAGTTCTTATAAAATTCAACCTTATAGCGAACGAGATAATTGTTGTAGCATTGAGTATTTAAAAGACAAAATTGAGATTTGGCTATACAATAATTTGCGAAGTCAAGTCGCGAACCAGTTTTTTTAAATCTTTTAAAATATCTCGATTTAATGTTACGAAGATTAGAGAGCCTTCCGAGAAAATAAGGCTGTTAAGAAGATTGAAATTTGTTTTACAAAAACATTTACGACGACAATTTGAGACGTTATGAAATGAATTAGTAACGGAATTGTAAGTAATAGTAACTTCAATGGTAGGGTGATAAGGTTCTTCAGGTTTCACTAGTGGCTGTGTTTGTGATACAGCACTAACAGTGATCAGAGACAAAAACAAGATCAAGGATTCTTTTAGAAGAGTTAAGAAAGAATTCAACTGATATAGTGGACATTCAAGTAGGCTATCAAGAAAAACATGTTCAGATGAAGGAATTAACAAAGATAGATTATCATCAACAAGCCAAGAAATATTAAGCAAGTTAAAATCACCTAAAACTATAAGAAAATCACGATCTTTAAGACGACCAAAAATAGTTCGTAAAGCATCAGCATGGTGCACGTAGATCATGATATCAGAAGCTGGGGGAATATATGAACAAGAGATATATAGGCTAAAGTTAGAACATGTAACTTCGACGCAAATAAACTCAACACCTAAGGGGAGATCAATCGGCACCACACTTGAAGAGAGATTCGAGTTGACAGCAATGAGTACTCCACCGCCACGACGACCAACACGATCAAGCCTATAAGAAATAAAGTTATTAGAAAGAATTTCATTATCCAAAACAGAGGAGTTAAGCCAAGTTTCAGAAAAAGCTAATATGTCAGCCGAAAAGGTTTGGCTATCACAGAACAGGTTCGAGAGCTTGGTAAGAAGTCCTCTTACATTTTGATAATGAATGCAAAGACTAGACGTTATTAGTTTTTTGAAGCAGAAGATAAATTAGGAAGGTGGACAGGCAACGGACGAGAGCGCTTATTGGGCGCAAACTCGTGTACAACTAGGCCCTCCCAAAAATTAGGGTCAACCATAGCTGAGAAATACTCATTAAACTGTAATTTTAAAAGAGGAGATTTTGCGATGTCTACAAAACTTAAAGTTATGAATTAAAACCTTAGCAGGGCATATATTACCAATGTATGCTGCCACAGCCGACTCAGAAGTATCTGGAGCAAGCCTAGAGATAAATAATTGTTTGCGATGAGGCACTACGGTTAATGGAGGCGGAGGAGCATTGGGATCCGCAAGTGATTGAGAGCCAGCATGATCCTGTGATTGATCAGAGTTCCCGTGAGGGATAGATTGAGGTACACCAGGGCTTGTAATGGGTACTTCAATCTGAAAAGAAGAGCATAAAGAGGGACAAGAAGATGGTGTAGGCGAAAGTAAAATGGGAGACGAAGTAATAGAGAGAGCTGGCGACTGCTTACGAGGCAACTCAAGGGTACATTTCTTGGGCGATTTCTCAGAAGGTGGAACAAACTTGAACTGCGACAACAAATGAACGCTAGAGTCACGCTCGTTATCCCTTTACATACGGCTAAAATCAAGCTGCTGGCTGTCAAAAGATAAGGCTAAGACACAGACAAACCAGAGAATTTGTCGAAGTCGCAAATATATAGAAAAATTTAAATACACAGCACAAAGATAATTATCGTTAAAAAAATTAATAATTACAAATAAAACAAAGAGACAGCTAGAGTGCACAGCACAACAGAGAGTGCAAGAACAGTTATAAGCCGAGCTTTGAGAGGCGGCCTTACAAAAAGGATTACGCGGGAGATAAGCTGAGCACAAGCACAAAGCAGAGAGAACAACAAAGCCACTAGCACTGATGGTATGATGGGGGCGATAAGGGGAGCAACTGCAGAAGCAATGACGAAAAAATAAAATAAAATATAAGTAAATTTACCAAACACTAATCACGAAAAAGAAAAAACTGTTTAAACTGATTAATTTGGCGAATTATGAAAATAAAACACAAGGGAGTCAAGCGAACAACACCAGCGAAAGCGTAAACAAACTAAGCACAATTAAAAATTGAAAGAAAACAATAAATATTAATAAAAACTCAGGAGCTATGCAAAAACACGACCGTCATGTCAGAGATCAGAAGCTTAGTTTTGATGAAGACATATCGAGTTGTTGGTTATTCATTATAGTCGGTCTGACAAGCTGGAGCAAATATTCTTGCTGCAGCACCCGCAGCAACGTTCCATTTACGTAGATGGTTGGTTGAGCGAACAGCAACACCATCCTTTATTAACGAGCACTTCGCTCCGTAGCCAAAGGTAATTATAAAATTCTCACCTCGTAACTGCATACTCGTTTTTGGCTCGTCTACCACACATAATTCAGCTCTCTTTTCGATGCGTGAAGCCTCTTCTCTACTTGACAGGTTTCTCGGACTATGATTAGATAGCGATAGCACTTATGTTGTCCTTTGAATGTGGTACACTTCCTCGATGATCTCGTCTCTGCCATCTTGTGTCCCAGCTTACCACATTTATGGCACTTTATTTAAATTGTCTTTGCTTTGTTCTTGTTCTTTGCTCCTTTTTTTCAAAATTAGTTGCTCTTTCGTCGAGCCTTTTGGCAACTCCACCTAATGATCGCGTCTATTTTGAATGTCGGCAGTGTACGCAATTTGTTGCATAATCGGGCGACTTGCATATAGTGCAAGGGATTCACCGTTGTTGGGACGACTATTCAGCATATTTAAAATGGCGGCGACAGACGTCTCTGTGTTTTCAAAGCGTTGTTGAAATAACTGCTTAAACTCTGGCCATGTGATTCCAGCATCACACGCATTTGCCACTTTGTTGCACTTCCTTCAAGCGCTTTGCTTAATACAAAACTTAATACAGACCCTTGTAACGGCTTCTCACATAACACAAATGTTGTACATCATTACGTAGCATCGGCACCAGGCATGTCCGCGTTGAACTTTGGTAGTATCACAGCACTAGCACCAAGTGACGGTTACCAACACTTACAAGGTTTTTGAACATTCAATATTTTTTTGACGAGGATTGCATCCCACTTCTGTGTTATGATCCGATTATCCAATCCATCATCGATCACCGGCTAACTCGCATGACTCAGGAGTGGATTCGACCTCGATGGATGGATTAATCGGGTAACAAAAAATTATGCAAAAAACGTTACACTCGTGGCAGCCGCCATGTTCTGTGGACTAGCCCGTCGTCATCTCATCCCCACATAGACAAGACTCTACTCAGACATTTCTCCTTTTTTCATTACATATATATTATATTAAACAATTTCACTTTTTTTTTCACAATATTGACAGAGCCTAACCAGGGTACCACTGGGACGTATACAAATATAAATTAAATAAATAAGATAAATAAACAACAATTACTTATTCTAACAGCCTAATGTTGAGGTTAAATGGAGGAAAAAAAAACCTGGAGCACCCGGACCTGGGTGGATCCCGTCGAATTGGCTGTCCGAAGGCTCCTGTGTGTGTCCGTCCTGCGTCTCGCATGCAAATCTTGGTCTTTAAGAATGGGGGAGATGCTCCTTCTAGGCACACGCACTTTTCAGTTTTTTTTTTCTTGAACAACTAACTACTCCACGTGCCTTGTAGAACTCAACTCCTCTTTTTTTTTATCTTGGTCCTCTTCCTCTTTTTTTTCCAAAAAAAACCCAACTCCTCCACTCTTTTAGATTCCTAAAAATTCAAATTTTATTCCCGGAACCGGAACCTCTCCCAGAACTAGCTCGGTTCTCTTTTTTTTTCCTGCCAAATTCCCAGCTAATTTTCTAGTTAACGAGAAAGCACCATCGATAACAGCAGTATTGTTGTTTATCAATTATTTGGCCCATAACAGCACACTTCGGTTTTCGGTCTTACCAAGAAACAGGAGTGAAAAGTGGGCCTTGTCTAGGGTCTAAGAATCATTCTCGCCCAACGCAGGCCAAGTAGCGTACCAAGTAAATTGGTAGAAATGACTTCGCCGTTGACTATGGCGAAAGAGAATGCCAAAAACGGGCCTACGGTTAAAAAATGAAGGAAGATTAATAAGAAGAAGTCTGTCAGAATAAGAATTTAGGCGAATACTCGGGTCCCAATTTAAGGAATTGCTTCTGTACCGATTCAATACTACGCTGGTGAACATCATATTGCGGGTTCCACACTGGGGAGCAATATTCTAGAGCCATGGCCAATGGCAAATCATTTATAAACAATGTAAATAATAGTGGGCCCAGATGACTGCCTTGGGGTACACCTGACGTAACTCGAACAGTTTTATATATTGGGGAACGAAAAGACACCTTTTGGGTTCTGCCAATAAGATACGACTTTAACCAAGCCAATAGTTTTGGGGAAAAACAACCCCAAATCAACCGTATCAAAAGCCTTACTAAAGTCAGTATAAATAACATCAGTTTGACACTTTTTACGGAAGCCATGGTGTACAAGGGTAGTCAATTCTAAAAGGTTGGTAAGCGACGAACGACCTTTCATGAAGCCATGCTGACAAGGAGAAATAGTGGATATGGAAGGGAAGACGTGATAATTTTCTCAAACAGTTAAGGTATTGCCGAAAGTTTGGCAATGCCACGGTAGTTAGAAACATCCGATTTGCTACCCTTTTTAAAAAGCGGAATAATAAAAGACTCCTTCCAAATATCAGGAAAGCTACAAGTCTCACTCGATATAAAGAATAACCGAGCTAAAGGCTTAGATAGGGAAATAGAACACATTTTAAGGATGCAACTAGGTATATCATCAGGCCCGGGAACGAAGGAAGACTTCATAGATGACAAGCTAGAGATAATACAGTCTTCAGTAATACTAGGAAAAAAATACAATTTAAATGTGGGATTGAAAAGGGATAGGGTGTGGGATCCGAAACAGTAGTAGAATATGTCGACTGAAAGAATTTAGCAAACAGATCTGCAATATCTGAATCATAATTAGCAGTCTGGTCGTTAAGTCTGAAGGTGGAAGGTAGTACATTAGAGCGTCTTTTGGAATTGACAAAGTTGTAAAATCTTTTGGAGTTCTTATAAAATTCAACCTTATAGCGAACGAGATAATTGTTGTAGCATTGAGTATTTAAAAGACAAAATTAAGATTTGGCTATACAATAATTTGCGAAGTCAAGTCGCGAACCAGTTTTTTTAAATCTCTTAAAATATCTCGATTTAATGTTACGAAGATTAGAGAGCCTTCCGAGAAAATAAGGCTGTTAAGAAGATTGAAATTTGTTTTACAAAAACATTTACGACGACAATTTGAGACGTTATGAAATGAATTAGTAACGGAATTGTAAGTAATAGTAACTTCAATGGTAGGGTGATAAGGTTCTTCAGGTTTCACTAGTGGCTGTGTTTGTGATACAGCACTAACAGTGATCAGAGACAAAAACAAGATCAAGGATTCTTTTAGAAGAGTTAAGAAAGAATTCAACTGATATAGTGGACATTCAAGTAGGCTATCAAGAAAAACATGTTCAGATGAAGGAATTAACAAAGATAGATTATCATCAACAAGCCAAGAAATATTAAGCAAGTTAAAATCACCTAAAACTATAAGAAAATCACGATCTTTAAGACGACCAAAAATAGTTCGTAAAGCATCAGCATGGTGCACGTAGATCATGATATCAGAAGCTGGGGGAATATATGAACAAGAGATATATAGGCTAAAGTTAGAACATGTAACTTCGACGCAAATAAACTCAACACCTAAGGGGAGATCAATCGGCACCACACTTGAAGAGAGATTCGAGTTGACAGCAATGAGTACTCCACCGCCACGACGACCAACACGATCAAGCCTATAAGAAATAAAGTTATTAGAAAGAATTTCATTATCCAAAACAGAGGAGTTAAGCCAAGTTTCAGAAAAAGCTAATATGTCAGCCGAAAAGGTTTGGCTATCACAGAACAGGTTCGAGAGCTTGGTAAGAAGTCCTCTTACATTTTGATAATGAATGCAAAGACTAGACGTTATTAGTTTTTTGAAGCAGAAGATAAATTAGGAAGGTGGACAGGCAACGGACGAGAGCGCTTATTGGGCGCAAACTCGTGTACAACTAGGCCCTCCCAAAAATTAGGGTCAACCATAGCTGAGAAATACTCATTAAACTGTAATTTTAAAAGAGGAGATTTTGCGATGTCTACAAAACTTAAAGTTATGAATTAAAACCTTAGCAGGGCATATATTACCAATGTATGCTGCCACAGCCGACTCAGAAGTATCTGGAGCAAGCCTAGAGATAAATAATTGTTTGCGATGAGGCACTACGGTTAATGGAGGCGGAGGAGCATTGGGATCCGCAAGTGATTGAGAGCCAGCATGATCCTGTGATTGATCAGAGTTCCCGTGAGGGATAGATTGAGGTACACCAGGGCTTGTAATGGGTACTTCAATCTGAAAAGAAGAGCATAAAGAGGGACAAGAAGATGGTGTAGGCGAAAGTAAAATGGGAGACGAAGTAATAGAGAGAGCTGGCGACTGCTTACGAGGCAACTCAAGGGTACATTTCTTGGGCGATTTCTCAGAAGGTGGAACAAACTTGAACTGCGACAACAAATGAACGCTAGAGTCACGC
Organism: Drosophila tropicalis; assembly: GCF_018151085.1. Taxonomy (NCBI): domain Eukaryota; kingdom Metazoa; phylum Arthropoda; class Insecta; order Diptera; family Drosophilidae; genus Drosophila; species Drosophila tropicalis. The sequence continues at coordinate 1,614,613 of NW_027172999.1, forward strand.
TCGTTATCCCTTTACATACGGCTAAAATCAAGCTGCTGGCTGTCAAAAGATAAGGCTAAGACACAGACAAACCAGAGAATTTGTCGAAGTCGCAAATATATAGAAAAATTTAAATACACAGCACAAAGATAATTATCGTTAAAAAAATTAATAATTACAAATAAAACAAAGAGACAGCTAGAGTGCACAGCACAACAGAGAGTGCAAGAACAGTTATAAGCCGAGCTTTGAGAGGCGGCCTTACAAAAAGGATTACGCGGGAGATAAGCTGAGCACAAGCACAAAGCAGAGAGAACAACAAAGCCACTAGCACTGATGGTATGATGGGGGCGATAAGGGGAGCAACTGCAGAAGCAATGAGGAAAAAATTAAATAAAATATAAGTAAATTTACCAAACACTAATCACGAAAAAGAAAAAACTGTTTAAACTGATTAATTTGGCGAATTATGAAAATAAAACACAAGGGAGTCAAGCGAACAACACCAGCGAAAGCGTAAACAAACTAAGCACAATTAAAAATTGAAAGAAAACAATAAATATTAATAAAAACTCAGGAGCTATGCAAAAACACGACCGTCATGTCAGAGATCAGAAGCTTAGTTTTGATGAAGACATATCGAGTTGTTGGTTATTCATTATAGTCGGTCTGACAAGCTGGAGCAAATATTCTTGCTGCAGCACCCGCAGCAACGTTCCATTTACGTAGATGGTTGGTTGAGCGAACAGCAACACCATCCTTTATTAACGAGCACTTCGCTCCGTAGCCAAAGGTAATTATAAAATTCTCACCTCGTAACTGCATACTCGTTTTTGGCTCGTCTACCACACATAATTCAGCTCTCTTTTCGATGCGTGAAGCCTCTTCTCTACTTGACAGGTTTCTCGGACTATGATTAGATAGCGATAGCACTTATGTTGTCCTTTGAATGTGGTACACTTCCTCGATGATCTCGTCTCTGCCATCTTGTGTCCCAGCTTACCACATTTATGGCACTTTATTTAAATTGTCTTTGCTTTGTTCTTGTTTTTTGCTCCTTTTTTTCAAAATTAGTTGCTCTTTCGTCGAGCCTTTTGGCAACTCCACCTAATGATCGCGTCTATTTTGAATGTCGGCAGTGTACGCAATTTGTTGCATAATCGGGCGACTTGCATATAGTGCAAGGGATTCACCGTTGTTGGGACGACTATTCAGCATATTTAAAATGGCGGCGACAGACGTCTCTGTGTTTTCAAAGCGTTGTTGAAATAACTGCTTAAACTCTGGCCATGTGATTCCAGCATCACACGCATTTGCCACTTTGTTGCACTTCCTTCAAGCGCTTTGCTTAATACAAAACTTAATACAGACCCTTGTAACGGCTTCTCACATAACACAAATGTTGTACATCATTACGTAGCATTGGCACCAGGCATGTCCGCGTTGAACTTTGGTAGTATCACAGCACTAGCACCAAGTGACGGTTACCAACACTTACAAGGTTTTTGAACATTCAATATTTTTTTGACGAGGATTGCATCCCACTTCTGTGTTATGATCCGATTATCCAATCCATCATCGATCACCGGCTAACTCGCATGACTCAGGAGTGGATTCGACCTCGATGGATGGATTAATCGGGTAACAAAAAATTATGCAAAAAACGTTACACTCGTGGCAGCCGCCATGTTCTGTGGACTAGCCCGTCGTCATCTCATCCCCACATAGACAAGACTCTACTCAGACATTTCTCCTTTTTTCATTACATATATATTATATTAAACAATTTCACTTTTTTTTCACAATATTGACAGAGCCTAACCAGGGTACCACTGGGACGTATACAAATATAAATTAAATAAATAAGATAAATAAACAACAATTACTTATTCTAACAGCCTAATGTTGAGGTTAAATGGAGGAAAAAAAACCTGGAGCACCCGGACCTGGGTGGATCCCGTCGAATTGGCTGTCCGAAGGCTCCTGTGTGTGTCCGTCCTGCGTCTCGCATGCAAATCTTGGTCTTTAAGAATGGGGGAGATGCTCCTTCTAGGCACACGCACTTTTCAGTTTTTTTTTCTTGAACAACTAACTACTCCACGTGCCTTGTAGAACTCAACTCCTCTTTTTTTTATCTTGGTCCTCTTCCTCTTTTTTTTCCAAAAAAAACCCAACTCCTCCACTCTTTTAGATTCCTAAAAATTCAAATTTTATTCCCGGAACCGGAACCTCTCCCAGAACTAGCTCGGTTCTCTTTTTTTTTTTCCTGCCAAATTCCCAGCTAATTTTCTAGTTAACGAGAAAGCACCATCGATAACAGCAGTATTGTTGTTTATCAATTATTTGGCCCATAACAGCACACTTCGGTTTTCGGTCTTACCAAGAAACAGGAGTGAAAAGTGGGCCTTGTCTAGGGTCTAAGAATCATTCTCGCCCAACGCAGGCCAAGTAGCGTACCAAGTAAATTGGTAGAAATGACTTCGCCGTTGACTATGGCGAAAGAGAATGCCAAAAACGGGCCTACGGTTAAAAAATGAAGGAAGATTAATAAGAAGAAGTCTGTCAGAATAAGAATTTAGGCGAATACTCGGGTCCCAATTTAAGGAATTGCTTCTGTACCGATTCAATACTACGCTGGTGAACATCATATTGCGGGTTCCACACTGGGGAGCAATATTCTAGAGCCATGGCCAATGGCAAATCATTTATAAACAATGTAAATAATAGTGGGCCCAGATGACTGCCTTGGGGTACACCTGACGTAACTCGAACAGTTTTATATATTGGGGAACGAAAAGACACCTTTTGGGTTCTGCCAATAAGATACGACTTTAACCAAGCCAATAGTTTTGGGGAAAAACAACCCCAAATCAACCGTATCAAAAGCCTTACTAAAGTCAGTATAAATAACATCAGTTTGACACTTTTTACGGAAGCCATGGTGTACAAGGGTAGTCAATTCTAAAAGGTTGGTAAGCGACGAACGACCTTTCATGAAGCCATGCTGACAAGGAGAAATAGTGGATATGGAAGGGAAGACGTGATAATTTTCTCAAACAGTTAAGGTATTGCCGAAAGTTTGGCAATGCCACGGTAGTTAGAAACATCCGATTTGCTACCCTTTTTAAAAAGCGGAATAATAAAAGACTCCTTCCAAATATCAGGAAAGCTACAAGTCTCACTCGATATAAAGAATAACCGAGCTAAAGGCTTAGATAGGGAAATAGAACACATTTTAAGGATGCAACTAGGTATATCATCAGGCCCGGGAACGAAGGAAGACTTCATAGATGACAAGCTAGAGATAATACAGTCTTCAGTAATACTAGGAAAAACATACAATTTAAATGTGTGATTGAAAAGGGATAGGGTGTGGGATCCGAAACAGTTACTACTTCCATATTCTACTGAATATGTCGACTGAAAGAATTTAGCAAACAGATCTGCAATATCTGAATCATAATTAGCAGTCTGGTCGTTAAGTCTGAAGGTGGAAGGTAGTACATTAGAGCGTCTTTTGGAATTGACAAAGTTGTAAAATCTTTTGGAGTTCTTATAAAATTCAACCTTATAGCGAACGAGATAATTGTTGTAGCATTGAGGATTTAAAAGACAAAATTGAGATTTGGCTATACAATAATTTGCGAAGTCAAGTCGCGAACCAGTTTTTTTAAATCTTTTAAAATATCTCGATTTAATGTTACGAAGATTAGAGAGCCTTCCGAGAAAATAAGGCTGTTAAGAAGATTGAAATTTGTTTTACAAAAACATTTACGACGACAATTTGAGACGTTATGAAATGAATTAGTAACGGAATTGTAAGTAATAGTAACTTCAATGGTAGGGTGATAAGGTTCTTCAGGTTTCACTAGTGGCTGTGTTTGTGATACAGCACTAACAGTGATCAGAGACAAAAACAAGATCAAGGATTCTTTTAGAAGAGTTAAGAAAGAATTCAACTGATATAGTGGACATTCAAGTAGGCTATCAAGAAAAACATGTTCAGATGAAGGAATTAACAAAGATAGATTATCATCAACAAGCCAAGAAATATTAAGCAAGTTAAAATCACCTAAAACTATAAGAAAATCACGATCTTTAAGACGACAAAAATAGTTCGTAAAGCATCAGCATGGTGCACGTAGATCATGATATCAGAAGCTGGGGGAATATATGAACAAGAGATATATAGGCTAAAGTTAGAACATGTAACTTCGACGCAAATAAACTCAACACCTAAGGGGAGATCAATATGCACCACACTTGAAGACAGATTCGAGTTGACAGCAATGAGTACTCCACCGCCACGACGACCAACACGATCAAGCCTATAAGAAATAAAGTTATTAGAAAGAATTTCATTATACAAAACAGAGGAGTTAAGCCAAGTTTCAGAAAAAGCTAATATGTCAGCCGAAAAGGTTTGGCTATCACAGAACAGGTTCGAGAGCTTGGTAAGAAGTCCTCTTACATTTTGATAATGAATGCAAAGACTAGAAAGAAAGCTTTCTGCTCTCTGACGTGACGGTCGTGTTTTTGCATAGCTCCTGAGTTTTTATTAATATTTATTGTTTTCTTTCAATTTTTAATTGTGCTTACTCCCTTGTGTTTTATTTTCATAATTCGCCAAATTTCGCCAATTTTCGTCATTGCTTCTGCAGTTGCTCCCCTTATCGCCCCCATCATACCATCAGTGCTAGTGGCTTTGTTGTGCTCTCTGCTTTGTGCTTGTGCTCAGCTTATCTCCCGCGTAATCCTTTTTGTAAGGCCGCCTCTTAAAGCTCGGCTTATAACTGTTCTTGCACTCTCTGTTGTGCTGTGCACTCTAGCTGTCTCTTTGTTTTATTTGTAATTATTGATTTTTTGAACGATAATTATCTTTGTGCTGTGTATTTAAATTTTTCTATATATTTGCGACTTCGACAAATTCTCTGGTTTGTCTGTGTCTTAGCCTTATCTTTTGACAGCCAGCAGCTTGATTTTAGCCGTATGTAAAGGGATAACGAGCGTGACTCTAGCGTTCATTTGTTGTCGCAGTTCAAGTTTGTTCCACCTTCTGAGAAATTGCACAAGAAATGTACCCTTGAGTTGCCTCGTAAGCAGTCGCCAGCTCTCTCTATTACTTCCTCTGCGATTTTACTTTCGCCTACACCATCTTCTTGTCCCTCTTTATGCTCTTCTTTTCAGATTGAAGTACCCATTACAAGTCCTGGTGTACCTCAATCTATCCCTCACGGGAACTCTGATCAATCACAGGATCATGCCAGCTCTCAATCACTTGCGGATCCCAATGCTCCTCCGCCTCCACTAACTGTAGTACCTCATCGCAAACAATTATTTATTTCTAGGCTTGCTCCAGATACTTCTGAGTCGTCTGTGGCAGCTTACATTGGTAATATTTGCCCTGCTAAGGTTTTAATTCAAAAGTTTAAGTTTTCTAGGTCTCATGAAATCTCCTCTTTTAAAATTACAGTACCAAATGAGTACTTCTCAGCTATGGTTGACCCTAATTTTTGGCCAGAGGGCCTAGTTGTACACGAGTTTGCGCCCAATAAGCGCTCTCGTCCGTTGCCTGTCCACCTTCCTACTTTATCTTCTGCTTCAAAAAACTAATAACGTCTAGTCTTTGCATTCATTATCAAAATGTAAGAGGACTTCTTACCAAGCTGTCGAACCTTTTCTGTGATAGCCAAACCTTTTCAGCTGACATATTAGCTTTCTCTGAAACTTGGCTTAACTCCTCTGTTTTAGATAATGAAATTCTTTCTAATAATTTTATTTCTTATAGGCTTGATCGTGTTGGTCGTCGTGGCGGTGGAGTACTCATTGCTGTAAACTCGAATCTGTCTTCAAGTGTGGTGCCGATTGATCTCCCCTTAGGTGTGTTCTAACTTTAGCCTATATATCTCTTGTTCATATATTCCTCCAGCTTCTGATATCATGATCTACGTGCACCATGCTGATGCTTTACGAACTATTTTTGTCGTCTTAAAGATCGTGATGTTCTTATAGTTGTAGGTGATTTTAACTTGCCTAATATTTCTTGGCTTGTTGATGATAATCTATCTTTCTTAATTCCTTCATCTCAACATGTTTTTCTTGATAGCCTACTTGAATGTCCACTATATCAGTTGAATTCTTTCCTTAACTGTTCTAAAAGAATCCTTGATCTTGTTTTTGTCTTTGATCCCACTGTTAGTGCTGTATCGCAAACACAGCCACTAGTGAAACCTGAAGATCCTTATCATCCTACCATTGAAGTTACTATTTCTTACAATTCCGTTACTAATTTATTTAAAAACATCTCAAATTCTCGTCGTAGATGTTTTCGTAAAACAAATTTCAATCTTCTTAACAGCCTTATTTTCTCTTTTGATTGGTCGTTTCTATTTGAGTGCTGCGATATAGATTGTGCAGTGAAGTTTTTCTATTCTGCTCTTAATTCTCTAATTGATAAATGCGTTCCTTATGTGAATGTCTCTACCGTCTCCAGCTCGCCAGTCTGGTTCACACGTAGGCTCTCTAATCTTCGTAACATTAAATCGAGATATTTCAAAAGATTTAAAAAAACTGGTTCGCGACTTGACTATGCAAATTATTGTATAGCCAAATCTCAATTTTGTCTTTTAAATACTCAATGCTACAACAATTATCTCGTTCGCTGTAAGTCTGAATTTTATAATAACCCCAAAAGATTTTACAACTTTGTCAATTCCAAATGACGCTCTAATGTACTACCTTCCACCTTCAGACTTAACGACCAGTCTGCTAATAATGATTTAGATATTGCAGATCTGTTTGCTAAATTTTTTCAGTCGACATATTCTACTACTGTTTCGGATCCCACACCCTATCCCTTTTCAATCCCACATTTAAATTGTATGTTTTTTCCCAGTATTACTGAAGACTGAATTCTCTCTAGCTTGTCATCTATGATGATATACCTAGTTGCATCCTTAAAATGTGTTCTATTTCCCTATCTAAGCCTTTAGCTCGGTTATTCTTTATATCGAGTGAGACTTGTAGATTTCCTGATATTTGGAAGGAGTCATTTATTATTCCGCTTTTTAAAAAGGGTAGCAAATCGGATGTTTCCAACTACCGTGGCATTGCCAAACTTTCGGCAATACCTAAACTGTTTGAGAAAATTATTACGTCTTCTCTTCAACATCTATCCAGATCCACTATTTCTCCTTGTCAGCATGGTTTCATGAAAGGTCGTTCGTCGCTTACCAACCTTTTAGAATTGACTACCCTTGTACACCATGGCTTCCGTAAAAAGTGTCAAACTGATGTTATTTATACTGACTTCAGTAAGGCTTTTGATACGGTTGATCATTCTTTGCTTCTCGCGAAACTTAACATCATGGGTTTTTCACCAAAATTATTGGGTTGGTTAAAGGCGTATCTTATTGGCAGAACCCAAAAGGTGTCTTTTCGTTCCTCGATATCTAAAACTGTTCCTTCTTTCCAACAGTACTTGCAATCAGATCTCGATGCGTTCTGTGATTGGTGCCACGTTAATAAATTACACCTTAATGCCTCTAAGTGTTCTTTTATGACTTTCAGTCGTTTGTCTCCGCTCCTAGCTCATTACTTTATTAAGTCTGTTCTGTTAGATTGTGTTCCATCATTCAAAGACTTAGGCGTTATGTTTGACCCTAAACTTTCATTTAATGTTCATATTTCTTCAATTGTCAACAGAGCAAGCAGCCTTCTCGGTTTCATTAAACGTTGGGCCAAAGAATTTGATGATCCCTATGTAACAAAGGTTTTATACACTTCGTTAGTTCGCCCTACTCTAGAATATTGCTCGCCAGTGTGGAACCCGCAATATGATGTTCACCAGCGTAGTATTGAATCGGTACAGAAGCAATTCCTTAAGTTTGCGCTACGCGGTCTAAATTGGGACCCGGGTCTTCGCCTACCTTCTTATTCTGACAGACTTCTTCTTATTAATCTTCCTTCACTTTATAACCGTAGGCTTGTTTTTGGCATTCTCTTTCTCCATAAACTAGTCAACGGCGACCAATTTACTAGATACGCTGTATTTTTGTGTTCCCTCACGTCGGACCAGAAACTTTTTTCCTATTCACCTTAGTAGATGTCTGACTAACTACTCTCTTCACGAACCTCTTCGTGTTTGCCAATCTTTTAACAACCTTTCTCACCTTATCTCTCCTCATCTTTCTGTCACTTCTCTTTGCGCTATACTTTTTAATCATCTACAGCGAAACCAATGAAAATATTCTGGACTTGGATTGGCTGCAACTCATCCCTGGCCACATTGGCTGTGAATCGGGGCACAGCTGGCACCTTGTGCAAATAAAACACCTCCACCGGGCCGGGGATGTTTAGTTGTGTATAAAGCTAAGCTACCTTCTTCATTTAATTACTATCTGTCTTTAGCTTAAGCTTTTTCGTCGACTGCTGTGTTAGTTGACGTTAATAAATAAATAAATAAATAAATAAATAGACGTTATTAGTTTTTTGAAGCAGAAGATAAATTAGGAAGGTGGACAGGCAACGGGCGAGAGCGCTTATTGGGCGCAAACTCGTGTACAACTAGGCCCTCCCAAAAATTAGGGTCAACCATAGCTGAGAAATACTCATTAAACTGTAATTTTAAAAGAGGAGATTTCGCGAGGTCTACAAAACTTAAAGTTATGAATTAAAACCTTAGCAGGGCATATATTACCAATGTATGCTGCCACAGCCGACTCAGAAGTATCTGGAGCAAGCCTAGAGATAAATAATTGTTTGCGATGAGGCACTGCGGTTAATGGAGGCGGAGGAGCATTGGGATCCGCAAGTGATTGAGAGCCAGCATGATCCTGTGATTGATCAGAGTTCCCGTGAGGGATAGATTGAGGTACACCAGGGCTTGTAATGGGTACTTCAATCTGAAAAGAAGAGCATAAAGAGGGACAAGAAGATGGTGTAGGCGAAAGTAAAATGGGAGACGAAGTAATAGAGAGAGCTGGCGACTGCTTACGAGGCAACTCAAGGGTACATTTCTTGGGCGATTTCTCAGAAGGTGGAACAAACTTGAACTGCGACAGCAAATGAACGCTAGAGTCACACTCGTTATCCCTTTACATACGGCTAAAATCAAGCTGCTGGCTGTCAAAAGATAAGGCTAAGACACAGACAAACCAGAGAATTTGTCGAAGTCGCAAATATATAGAAAAATTTAAATACACAGCACAAAGATAATTATCGTTAAAAAAATCAATAATTACAAATAAAACAAAGAGACAGCTAGAGTGCACAGCACAACAGAGAGTGCAAGAACAGTTATAAGCCGAGCTTTGAGAGGCGGCTTTACAAAAAGGATTACGCGGGAGATAAGCTGAGCACAAGCACAAAGCAGAGAGAACAACAAAGCCACTAAAAAATAAGTAAATTCACCAAACACTAATCACGAAAAAGGAAAAACTGTTTAAACTGATTAATTTGGCGAATTATGGAAATAAAACACAAGGGAGTCAAGCGAACAACACCAGCGAAAGCGTAAACAAACTAAGCACAATTAAAAATTAAGAGAAAACAATAAATATTAATAAAAACTCAGGAGCTATGCAAAAACACGACCGTCATGTCAGAGAGCAGAAGCTTAGTTATGATGAAGACATATCGAGTTGTTGGTTATTCATTATAGTCGGTCTGACAAGCTGGAGCAAATATTCTTGCTGCAGAACCCGCAGCAACGTTCCATTTACGTAGATGGTTGGTTGAGCGAACAGCAACACCATCCTTTATTAACGAGCACTTCGCTCCGTAGCCAAAGGTAATTATAAAATTCTCACCTCGTAACTGCATACTCGTTTTTGGCTCGTCTACCACACATAATTCAGCTCTCTTTTCGATGCGTGAAGCCTCTTCTCTACTTGACATGTTTCTCGGACTATGATTAGATAGCGATAGCACTTATGTTGTCCTTTGCATGTGGTACACTTCCTCGATGATCTCGTCTCTGCCATCTTGTGTCCCAGCTTACCACATTTATGGCACTTTATTTAAATTGTCTTTGCTTTGTTCTTGTTCTTTGCTCCTTTTTTTCAAAATTAGTTGCTCTTTCGTCGAGCCTTTTGGCAACTCCACCTAATGATCGCGTCTATTTTGAATGTCGGCAATTTGTTGCATAATCGGGCGACTTGCATATAGTGCAAGGGATTCACCGTTGTTGGGACGACTATTCAGCATATTTAAAATGGCGGCGACAGACGTCTCTGTGTTTTCAAAGCGTTGTTGAAATAACTGCTTAAACTCTGGCCATGTGATTCCAGCATCACACGCATTTGCCACTTTGTTGCACTTCCTTCAAGCGCTTTGCTTAATACAAAACTTAATACAGACCCTTGTAACGGCTTCTCACATAACACAAATGTTGTACATCATTACGTAGCATCGGCACCAGGCATGTCCGCGTTGAACTTTGGTAGTATCACAGCACTAGCACCAAGTGACGGTTACCAACACTTACAAGGTTTTTGAACATTCAATATTTTTTTGACGAGGATTGCATCCCACTTCTGTGTTATGATCCGATTATCCAATCCATCATCGATCACCGGCTAACTCGCATGACTCAGGAGTGGATTCGACCTCGATGGATGGATTAATCGGGTAACAAAAAATTATGCAAAAAACGTTACACTCGTGGCAGCCGCCATGTTCTGTGGACTAGCCCGTCGTCATCTCACCCCCACATAGACAAGACTCTACTCAGACATTTCTCCTTTTTTCATTACATATATATTATATTAAACAATTTCACTTTTTTTTTCACAATATTGACAGAGCCTAACCAGGGTACCACTGGGACGTATACATATATAAATTAAATAAATAAGATAAATAAACAACAATTATTTATTCTAACAGCCTAATGTTGAGGTTAAATGGAGGAAAAAAAACCTGGAGCACCCGGACCTGGGTGGATCCCGTCGAATTGGGTGTCCGAAGGCTCCTGTGTGTGTCCGTCCTGCGTCTCGCATGCAAATCTTGGTCTTTAAGAATGGGGGAGATGCTCCTTCTAGGCACACGCACTTTTCAGTTTTTTTTTTCTTGAACAACTAACTACTCCACGTGCCTTGTAGAACTCAACTCCTCTTTTTTTTATCTTGGTCCTCTTCCTCTTTTTTTTCCAAAAAAAACCCAACTCCTCCACTCTTTTAGATTCCTAAAAATTCAAATTTTATTCCCGGAACCGGAACCTCTCCCAGAACTAGCTCGGTTCTCTTTTTTTTTTCCTGCCAAATTCCCAGCTAATTTTCTAGTTAACGAGAAAGCACCATCGATAACAGCAGTATTGTTGTTTATCAATTATTTGGCCCATAACAGCACACTTCGGTTTTCGGTCTTACCAAGAAACAGGAGTGAAAAGTGGGCCTTGTCTAGGGTCTAAGGATCATTCTCGCCCAACGCAGGCCCTCGCCCACACCTTGAGATACCTTCTCTCAGTCAGCCGATCATCTTTCTCCGCCAGCAATCCTTAGTTAGCCGGGCTAAACTACGGGCATCTGTGTCTACTGCTTCAAGTCCTTGGCGTGGAAAACTCCCAATCGGATGCCATGTAAGTTCTCTAATTCATACATGTTTTTGCCCACTCGTCTCATTATCCTGCATCGAGAATACCTTTTGCAGAATTTTGCATTTATGTTTCGCCTGACGTCGCTGAGAACGAAGTTGCGCTTCCACACCTCTTGTCCTGGTCGGTATTGTATCTCTCTAGCTTTTAAATTATACCTTTTTTCCGACTTTTCAAAGGCTTGATGGGACCTGGCCACGATCTTTTCCTGGACGATTTGCAACTGATCTTCTCTGGGCAGTTGCTTAATTTCCACTGCCGCATCAGCATCCAGCTTCCGAGCCAATCGGTAGTCGCCCCCGTTGCGAAACATGTGTTGGCCAAACATCGCATAATATGGAGATGTTCCAATCGTCGAGTGCACCGCGCTTCTCAGTGCCGCTTGTATCTCCGGTATCTTTACATCCCAATGCGTGTGATCCTTGCCAACATGTGTTCTTATCGCCGCCAAAATAGACTGATTCACCCGCTCCGACGCGTTTGCCTGCGGTGAATAGGCTGCTGTCCGCGTATATGTGATCCCGAAATGGGACACCATTTCCTCGAACTCCTTTGAGGTAAACTGTTTCCCGTTGTCGGTGTGTACTATCTCCGGTACTCCAAACGTGTTAAAGAGTTCCTCCCTCAAGAACTTTATTGTCGCTGCGGACGTCGCTTTTGGCATGGTTTTGAGCCACACAAACTTAGGTGTGCCGCGACGTGCACACCTCTGCTCCCATAGTTGGTCTGGTCGTCTGCGTGGTATGCTTCGCCTCCTTACACGTATCACATGCAGCAATGTAATTTTTGACTTGCACGGCCATTCGTGGCCAATAGTAAAACTGTTTAAGTCTGCCGAGCGTTCGGGCGAGTCCACCGTGCATCGCCTCTTCGCTATCATGCGCTTGCTGTATGAGTGTATGGGTCAATGCCTCTGGTATCCACAATTTCCACGCCAATTCTCCGATTTCATTATTGGTAATCCGCATCCTCTTCAGCACCAATCCGTCCTCTGCATGTAGATCCGAATATTTATCTGGATTGGACAGCACGCACTCAAAATCAAAAAAATTCAATTCCTCGATTACGGCGGTCCGCGACAACATATCTGCCACAACGTTGTCCTTTCATTTCTTATGCTCTATCACGTAATCGTATGACTGCAATGCCAATGACCAGCGAGCTAATCTCCCATTTAAATCTTTTAGCGTCATCAACCACTGGAGACTGGAATGATCTGTGATGACGGTAAACGGCATAAGCTCTACATATGGACGGAATCTCTCTATCGCCTTGACTGCTGCTAAACATTCCTTCTCCGTTACCGTATAATTTAACTGGGCTCCTCGTAGCTTCTGTGAAAAGAATGAGGTAGGCCTTTCGTTTCCTTCGTCATCCTGCTGGAACAGGGCAGCTCCCAATCCTACATGGCTCGCATCACACTGAATGAAGAATCTGCCGCTAAAATCGGGATGTACTAATACTGGAGCGTTGGTTAGGGCTTGTTTTAGTAAATTAAATTAAATTAAATCCTTTGTTAACTTGAATTTTCCTTTTGATTTCAGGTCAATACCAGCCGCCAGTCCCTAGAAAACTACGGAGCTGTCTCACCGTGTTTGGCAATGGAATTTCTATGATCGCTTTCACTTTATCGGGATCCGTTTTTAATTTTCCATCTCCGACCACAAATCCCAGGTATTTAAGGAATCTGAAGCAAAATTTTGATTTTTTTAATCCGATAGTTAGATTGGCCTTCTTCAAACATTCAGCTACTGCCTCCAGATGCTTCATGTGCTCTTCAAATGTGCGGGATATAATTAGAAGATCATCCAGATATACGAATACGTGGCTTCTCAAGCCGTGGGGAATGACCTTATCCATGAGTCGGCATAATCGCTGCGCCGCATTGCAAAGCCCGAAAGGCATTCTGCGGAACTGATACAGCGGACGCCCCGGGATGGTAAACGCCGTGTATTTCCGACTTTCCTCCTCCAACTCTACCTGCCAGAACGCGTGCCTCAGGTCAACACTACTAATGAAGATCGTATCCTCCACCCGGTTCAGAATGGACTCAATATTTTGCAACGGGTAATCATCTTTGATTGTTACTTTATTCAATTTCCGTGCATCTAAACAAAGTCTATTTTTCCCAGGTTTCTGCATCAATGTTACAATGTGAGCATTTCGTCGACCTCTTGGAACAACAACTTCTGCTTTGGTGGTGATACTGGATAGAATCTCTCTATAGCACCAGTTGGATCGTGTGCTCTTCTAATGTGGTACGTCCGAGTCCACATTTCTCATATGCCTGAAACTTCTGACAGACTTCTGCCAGGACCTTTTGTTGCGTCTCGTTGAGGACATGTGGTTCCACCGGCTACTTTTTGGAATTAAACTCCTCATCCTCGATGGACATCTCCTCTACTCCCCAGAGATCAGGTGCGAGCTCGAATTTGCGCCAGAAATCTATGCCTAAGTATAACCTTTGACGCAGTGACGGGCACAGGTACAGCGTCATTTCTTGTGTTCTACCTCGATACGTAATATGCACATCCACCTTTCCCGTTATAGCATGATTCACTCCTCCTGCCGTTTGAACTTTCGAGTAATATGTTTTTCTTTTTAATTCCAGTTTATTCACCAGCTCTTCACATCCGTCGCCCAGGAAACTCACTGAAGCTCCCGTGTCTAGCAGACCTTCTACGTGAAACTTTTGCATCTTTACCGTAGCGAATGCCCGATTCTCCTTTTGCCTTGACACTGCTTCTAAGGCCGAACAAACCTCTTGACGTTTTGTTCTTCGTCGTCTGTACCGCTCTCTCACACGCTTGACTCGGTTAGATATGGCGTTTTTCCTATTGGTTTCTTCTACCAATCTACACGGCTTCCGTTTTCACTGAATTGCTGGTAAGAATATGCTGGTATGGGTAAGTTAGATTGTTTATATTCTAATTTATTATATATTGGCCTTAATCTATTAACAATATATATTTCTAACATGCAATTTTTGGAGGTTTTCACTCGTTCTTCCGCGGCATTGAGCGCAACTCCTTCGTTTTGCTCCGCATCGCGTTTCCCGCCTGGCATTTGGGGCATTTGGGAAACACTACACCTGGTAGTCCGCATTTGTAGCAGAATATCTTGCGAACTACACTCTCGCACTACCAAAATGTATGACCCTTCTCCGCACAGTTCCAACAGGCGAGTTCTGGCCGATCCTTGCTGCCTTCGCGTGGCTTATACACCGCTTCGACAACCTCCACCTCATGACCTTCGGGCTCGGCCAAAACCGCTTCATGTAGTTGATGCCAATCCCTCTGCACTCTATGCGGCTCCGCTCCTCCCGATGCACGAGACCATCTAGTTGCCAAGAGTCTCTCCGCCTCATGGCATTCCTCTCGCAACTTCTCCAGGTTTGTTATCCATATTGGATATTTTCAATATACTGTCTTTGATATTAACCTTAATTACTCTGATCAGGTCATGGTCCGAAAAGCTGCTTTCTAAGCGTGATCGGAGGCTAAACATCGCTTGGAGGTATTCATTCACGCTTTCTCCTGTCCTTTGTCGCCTCTCTCTCAACTCACGTTCCCGCTCAAAGTTTGATCGTTGCGTCTGGAATCTCTGCTGCAGTGCGTGCTTCATCTTTGGCCAATCTGCTGGTCCTGCCGAGCGTACGTGCATCCAGTACCAGTCTTTGGCCTGTTCTTCTACCAAGCAGTGGAAATCTCGCAGTACTTCGCCCCAACTTACTTGGTACGCCGTCTGTAAGTGCTCCAGACGAAATATAAATTCATTCACTGGCATTCCTTTTGATTCTCCATCAAAAACCAGACCCCATCTTCTCGGATGTACCATTTCGGGACGCTGTTCCGTTCTTATTGGCATTCCAGATTGTTGCCCCGTATCTTCAGGCCAATGCCAGGAAGATCGTTGTGGTGAACGACTTTCCAGATTCTCGCGTTACTGCCGCTCCAATACTCGATGGTCTATGGCTTCTGTAGGATGGATTGAAGCCCTCTCTCCTTGGACATTGGGGGATCTCATCGTGGTGGATTGCTGAGCCGCTCCTTGAACCGCCTCCCGAATCTGCTTCATAAAATCTAGCATCTCTTGGCGAATTTGTGATTGCAATCGAGAGTTCTCTGCTGACATTGTCGCTCGGTACGTCTCTTTCACCTGTGCTACAGCTAGATTTACATCCGATGTGATTTCCGTAGGTAGGGCTGAATCATTCTTGTTCCTATATTATGTTTTGGGATTGCCCCGCTGCCCCCTACGGCGCCATCCTCTTCGTTGATCTTTCGGTCTGTTGACATGTTGAAGTCTGTCGGCGGTGAAACGTTTGAAATTTGTGGGTCTGCACGGTTTTCTGATTGGGATCGAGTTATTGGCGGACCCATTACTTCTGTTCCTCTATTCTTTAAGTATTCCGAGCTTCTTCTAAATTTTCTAATTTTTGAAATCCTATCTCTTTCTTCTACTGACATTCCTTTCTATTTGTTCTATGCTTTGATTGTCTCTTTTTCCTTTTTTTTCTTTTTATTTATTCTTTGTTAATGGAGGTGAGATGATTTCAGAACTTTAATCCCCTGAACTTGATCCTATTTTTTTAATTTTAATTTCATCTGTAATTCATTTCAGGTCGGACATCTATGTGATCTCTTCTTTGAAATCTCCACGGTTCACGGCTGAATTGCTTCTATGCTGATTCTGGTCTGATCTGTTTCTCTTCTTTCTTTTTCAGAACCAGATTAAGCTATGCCTTCTTACTGCTAGCAGTACTTGGAACATTTTATTTGTTATACTCTTCCGTTTGTTTCTTTGTTTAAATTGTTATTTTTATTTTTTTCATTGGGCGCCATTTGTCTTGATCCGATTATTTTTTTCTGCAATCCATCATCGATCACCGGCTAACTCGCATGACTCAGGAATGGATTCGACCTCGATGGATGGATTAATCGGGTAACAAAAAATTATACAAAAAACGTTACACTTGGACGGGAAGATGGACTTTGGAATTAACAATCAGCTGGTATATTAACTAGGATCTACCCACCCTGGCAGCCCCCATGTTGTGTGGACTAGCCCGTCGTCATCTCACCCCCAGATTCTCCTTCTAGGCACACGCACTTTTCAGTTTTTTTTTTCTTAAACTATTCAACTCCTCCACTCTCTTAGATTCCTAAAAATTCAAATTTTCTTCCCGGAACCGGAACCTCTCCCAGAACTAGCTCGGTTCTCTTCTTTTTTTCCCAGCCAAATTCCCAGCTAATTTTCTAGTTAACGAGAAAGCACCATCGATAACAGCAGTATTGTTGTTTATCAATTATTTGCCCCATAACATCTGATGTCAAAAGGGTTCTTTTCAGTAGCAATATGTAGTTAACTCATGTCCATATTTGATATAAAAAAAAAAAAATATATTTTCTCAAATTGGAATACGAAAACCAATACAATAACAAGGTTCACTCTTGTGCTCTGTTGTGCCAAACTACTCTGCTAAGCAGTCTACAGAAGCGAGTTCTGAAACAATTTCTGCTGACAACGGCATCTGTTGTTGGGTACCCAGCCCAGGTAAAGCAGTGACGTAATAATCAGAATGATGTGGAATTCGAAAACATGGCAAAGGACACCATATTTGATGTATTGTTTTTCTCAGTGTCCTGTAACGCCTGGAAAATTGCACGTAAGAGACGCAAGACACCAAGCCCTGAGCAAGGGCAGCAGCTGATAAAAGAAATAGGTTTACCGAACTACAAGATGACAATGACATTGCTGATTCCGACGTAGACAGTGTTGACACTGACACCATTCAACGATACGTTAATGAAAACGGGACTGCTCCACTTAATCAGACAGCTGCATCAAGTAGTATAACAAGTCGTACTAGAAAGTTCACTCTGTAAAACAATAGGGGCACTGTTCGAGTGTACACTAACAACAGTGATTATATTAGAAAATTAGTTGCTTACTTTAGTAAACTAGAAAATTTGCAATTTTTATTTTCCAAGGTGAAGGAAGATAAACCATTCAGGGTCTTCATAAAGAACATGCACTTTGATACTGATACAGACCACTTGAAAAAGGAACTTACAAACAGGAACCACAAAGTACTTAATATTCATAACCCAATCGGCAGCATTTCGAAAAAGACTGAATAGGGATTTCGGAGAAGAAAAATAACCCAATCTTCATTCGTTGAATTCAAAATACGAGCTGATTTTATTAACAAAAGTATGGAGTTTATATAGGGAATCTTAGGCTCTAGGAGGTAACAATTGTTCTTAAAATATCGTATTCTAATGAGACACAAACCCAAGATTTCGGGGGTTGAAAATTATTATTATTTTGGGTACGGCTTCGGCCACTTGACATCCTGCCGTTGTGATCTTTTGGGTTAGTTTAGAATTACAAGTGTTTTTCTGCAATGTGTGTGGTTGATTGTAATTCTAGTCATGTGATACATTAGTTGTTTGTGACAAAGGCACAATTTTATTATGTTTTTCTTTGGTGCATCTGATTTGGTGAAGCCGCTTCAGATGAACACGATGTTTATTCCTAAACATTATGCGAGGGGCCGCCACATGTGGCGTTTTGGGATAGTAAGATAACTAATATTAAGCAAGCATGATCGGTTACATGGTGGAAGTTTAAACCTAGTAATTCAATATGATGTTCCTTTAATGATTGTAACTGGCTTCCTTTTTTCTCTAATTCTGCTGGTTTACTATGTTTGCTTCTATTGGATTCCAAACTATATTTGCCATGTTACTAATATCTACGTGCGACGTTTTAATAGCTATATACGACTCTGACTGTATGCTATGATGAGCCACTAAAACTTTATCTTCTGCCCTAACTGTGCAGACTGATCTGAGGCTCAAAATTCCTTGTTCTGGTATAGCCACTATCTCTTGCTGTTCGTTACCGCATTGAACTCTCGCGCTAGTTTTAGGTGAAACCTTGAATAACGAATTACTGCTGCTATCTAATTCTACGCAGTAAGATCTTGTATCAAGAATCGTTGTGTATATGCAGTTAGATTTGGTATTTTGTTTAAGAGCTGTTAGCTCACGGACATTATCATTGGCACTACTTCATGGCCAACTTCCTTCACATGTTCTTCTATGCCACTGACTGTTCTGACATTTTTGCAATGCTGATTCGTACATTAAATGATACGAATCTATTTCAAAATTATAAATTAAGTACTGGCTGTCTATACGGACCATTACCATTTGGTTATTGTTTAATCGTACAGGCAGTGGAATAACTTTGTAGAGAAAAGGCGGATGTCTACCAAAAAGTGGTATTTTTGCATTTATAATTAGTTTTCTGTCAATAAAAATTCCATCTTTTAACTCAGTTCCATTTCTTTTACCTGGTAATACTAATGTTTCGGACAACTTGTCTTTAATTTTTGTTATTTCCAACTTCATCTGGCTTGGTCTTAAAATGTTAGGGTTCAACCTACCATGGTTAATGTCTATTAAAAGATTTATAACTCCTGTCCTTTTTCACATTCATTAACTCATTAACTCAGTTAGGTGTTTCAAATTTTGCTGATTTGTCAGTAAATTTCTCATGTTTTCTTGCATCTGTACTCTGTCATATGCATCCATTATGCCGAATAATATATGGCACAGTGAACCCATGAATTCAAACGGTGCTCGCTTGCTTCTTGGCTTCTTTTCACATAAACAATCTATTATTTTCTTCGATTTCCGAAATTCGTTTTACCGTGTTGTCTAATACGAAATGACACTGGTCTTCAAAATTATATAACTTTTGACATAAATCCCTCATTTTAGGAATCAACCTGTCGCCCTTATTAAGCATTTCAAAATATGCCGACATGTCATAGTACACTACCAGATCCCATGAGGACGCTACTACTCCCACACCACCCATTGGATCTAAGTACAACGCGGCTGTTGCGTTTAGTTCTTTTACCGTAATTTTTGGTCGATTATCTTTAATGCTTGCTGCATTCGAAAGTTGACAAAGCAGCATTAACATTGCTAACATCATTACGGTTCCTGCTTTGGACAGATGACCGAATCTGTTACTTTTCCGATATCGATTCTCCTTAACTTCTTCGGATGATTTTACCCCAACCAGTGGACAGATTTTATTTATAGGTCTTGTTATTGACCCTTCTTGCAATTTGATTTTGACGACTCTTACTTTTTCGTCCGTGCCTTTATGAATTTCCTCAATCTTGCCCAGAGGCCACCTGGCTGGGTGACAATTTTCATCTTTGATCAGCACGACCTGTCCATTCTCTAAATTCTCTGTGGTTCGTCGCCACTTATTTCTTTGCTGGAGAGTATATAGATATTCGTCTTTCCATTTTGCCCAGAAATCTTTTTTCATTTTTTGACTTAATTTCCATCTGTCTAAACTTCCAATTTTTTCTTCCGACATGGACTCGGCTGCTTCTAATGTCGGTCTTCCAATTAAGAAATGACCGGGAGTTAACACCTCGTTGTTGTCCATATCTTCACCCGTCGTATATAACGGACGTGAATTTAGGACGGCTTCTATTTGACACAACAATGTTGCCAGTTCCTCATATGTCAGGTTACTGTCCCCTATGACTCTTTTCAGATGATACTTAACGGATTTGACCCCAGCTTCCCATATACCTCCGAAGTGAGGTCCTGCCGGGGGGCTAAAATGCCAGCTAATCTGTTCTCGCTCTAGAACAGGGGCAACCTGGACGTTATCTTGAACTGCTTTTTTGAATTCTTTATCCAGCTTCCTAGCCGCTCCTACAAAATTTGTACCGTTATCAGAATATATGTTAGCGCATTCACCCCGTCTTGCCACAAATCTTCGAAATGCTGCTAGGAAGGCATCAGTTGTCAAGTCACTAACAACTTCTAAATGAATTGCCTTAGTTGACAAACACACGAATATTGCTATGTACCCTTTGAATGTTTTCTGTCCCCGATTTTTTGAGCATCTTATATGATATGGACCGGCAAAATCAATCCCGGTGTTATGAAATGGGGATGACACCGTTACCCTACTTTTGGGTAGGTTACCCATAATTTGCTCCGCCGTTACTTGGCGGTATCTGGCACAAGTGACGCATTCCCTTAGGTATTTTTTAAGCGCGTTTCTTAAACCGAAAATCAAAAATTTCCTTTGAATTTGGCTTCTCATAAGGTTAATTCCTCCGTGTAAGGTTTCCTTATGAGCATCTTTAATCAACAACATTATTATATTTGATGTATCTAAAATAATTGGATGTTTAGTATCAAAACATATGTTGGCATTTTGCAATCTTCCCCCCACGCGCAATATTCCATCGTTATCCAAAAATGGATTTAAGCTCAAGATTTTGCTTTTCATGTCAATTTGCTTGTTCTGCGTAAGACATGAAATCTCTCTGCTAAATTGACATGCTTGTTGGTGTTTAATTATAAAATTTTTAGCATTCTTAAGCTCATTGACGGTTAGATATGATGGGTACGCCTTATCTCTTTTTTTAGTGCCAATAAATCTAAATACATATGCCATAATTCTGACCAGCTTATTTATACAGGAATACTTTTCAATTAGCTCCTGCATAATACTACTCTCTGAATTCATTAGTACCATTACCATACCATTTACCATAACTTTGTCATCATCTGTTTTTTGTTTAGGCCATTTGTCTTTTGCCACACAATTCACAATCTTTAAACTTATTCGGATAAATACCTCTTGAAGCTATGTCGGCAGGGTTATCTTCAGATTTAACATGGTTCCATGTTATCTCTTTGATTTTTAGAATATCCTCTATGCGACGCCTTACGAATTTTTCCTTACTAGCACCGTTTTTAATCCAGCATAGTGTGATAGTAGAGTCGCTCCAATCATACATTTCAGCTGGAGCAGCAATAGCCTGTTGGACTCTTTGTAGCAATTGCGATAGCAAGTGTGCTGCACATAACTTTAATTTAGGAATAGTTTTCCTATTTTTGATAGGGTTGACTTTGTTCTTAGTGGCTATTAAGGTAACTGCCCCACCAATTTTGGCATATACTACCGCTGCATACGCCTTTTCTGACGCGTCAGCAAAACCATGAATCTGTAACAACATATCAGGTTGTGTCTTGATCCATCCGGGTAATCTGACTTCTTCCAGATACACCAAATTGTCCCTGAAAATTTTCCATTCTGTTGCGTCGATATCGGACAACTCTTGATCCCAATTTTGACCAGCTAGCCACAACTTTTGCAACTTTGCATAACTTGCCTATTACCGTTACTGGTGCCAGCCAACTTAGTGGATCATAAATCTTGGCTAGTGTGGATAGCACCACTCTTTTATTCACTTTTCTGTTCTCGACGCAGTGTACCTTAAACTTAAATTCGTCTTTAAGCGGGTCCCACTGCAACCCCAAGGTTTTAATTGATTCGTTCTCATCAATTTTTAATACTTTTTATCGCCTGTATCAATAACGTCTTCAACAATTTTGGATCTATTCGAGATCCATTTGCTCAAATTCATTCCTGCCTTTTCCAGCTCTCTGGAAACCTGCTGAACTTTGTGTTTTAATTCTTGTACTGTAGTATACTTTTAGGGATAGGATAAGGCCATATACCTTTATGGATAGATTATAAGTAATTAGAACTGAAGCATAATGTTTACCTTTAAGCACCGTTAAGGACACTAGCCATAAGACCAATGTAAATGCTCCCCTATAAATACCGGGCTTGCGGCCCCAATAAATCACTTCAAGCCAAACCTTGCCTTCGCCAAATACATGGCGATCCTGCCTACCATTGGCAACAAAAAAAAAGGCAAAACAAGAAAAAATAAACAAAAAACAAAAATTCCTTGCCATAAGCAAAAGGCAAAGTGAACAAAAAAAAAGAGGCAGCTGAAGTACAAATGCCAAAGGACATAAACGAAGCACTCCAGAAGGCATTGAAGGACTGCCCATTGGACGGTCCACGGCCGTTGAGCATAGAGGAGTACCGTGCCAGACAACCAGCGGCAAGAGCAGAGCTTAATAGGCGAAGGCGAGAGGAGGACCCATTGACGGTTCAAAGGCCGAAGCGTCAAGGCGGCCACCAGGTCCGTTTCCGGTCGGCCCTACTGGCCCAAATTAACAACGATCCGCCAGCACCCTGGGCGGAAGAATGCAAGCTGTGGGACAAAATAGATGACCGGAAAAAACGCACCAGAGAAACAAAAAAAATTAAAAATAACAAAAAGAGAAAAAAAAATGTAAAAATATATTGTTTAATACATTGCCAAAATACCCTCGAAAGAAAAAGAAAAGAGAAGAATAAAAAAAAAATTTTCATATATACACCAAAATGAAAAATACACGCAAAAAACAAAAAACTAAAATACATATGTATATACAATTAAATAATAAATTCCAATCGGCCTTATATACCCCAACATACCCTGGAGAGACAAGTGAAGTAAACCGCGGTAATGTCTGTATATATATTTTTGCTCCGTCTGAACTTACATCACCAAATATTTCCTAGTGTGGGTGAGAGTTATTTATCCGAATTACTTCCAGAATTGTGTGTCTTGATGTTGCACCAACTTTTTCTTAGCCAAAACTGCATCAACACAGGTGATCGTGCCAGTGTTGGTAAACGAGAAGGGCAAAGGGGAGCCCCTACCTAGAATTCGGCAGGCGGAGCCTCCTGGCACACTTGGCGGCAGATTTAAATTTGGATTTAAAATTTAAAATCTGAACTCAAATTTGGTTTGTTTCCAAATGGATAAGCTCGCTGCATCCTGTATCAATCCCGTATTGGTGAAGATCTTCTAGGCACTGCTGCAACAGAAGAGACGATTTTCAGTAAACGGCCGCTGCTCATGCGATCGCCACCGTCAGCGGCAACATCGGCATGCAGCGTACCTCAAGCGGCTGCAGAGGCTGGGTTAATGCCAGGCAGTCCATGTTTGCCACCGAATGGTCCAACTGTTCAAGTGGTCTTGCACATTTCAGAGTTGGATGAACTGGGTTCACTGATATGGCAGCTGGACAACACCTTTAACCAAGGCATATCGGTGGACGATAAGCCACGAAAGCCAGTCCGACACGTGAACATGGGCACTAAACAAGCCATTGTGCGAATGAAGGAGCTGCAGGAACTGCTCTGCCTCAGAGTGCTTGCGGGTGAGTTTCGCAAAACAACAAAAACACCGAGGAGTGACAATTCCCAGAGAAAAAATAATAATGCGGGAACAAACATTAACAAATGAATGGCAACAAGTTACGTACAGACGTGTAAACAAAAAACCACCAGTGAAAAAGGATTTCCCTAGGCACCGACCAGACGCTATTTTGTTAGCAAATAAAGCCAACTTGTCACTTGTAATGTCGAATGAAGATGACAAACTGCGCTCGTTTGGCGCTAATGTACGCAAGGCAATGACAAGGCAAGGACGCACAGCGAAAGGCGACCTTTTATTGGAGATGAACAATCTGATGGCTGAAAACCTCCAGAAGCTTACGAAAGATATTGAAGTAGCTCTTGGTGCTCAGATTGAGGCCAAAGCCCTTTCAGATTTCATCAAACTTGATGTCAGCGACTCGGATGAGATGGTGTCTAAGGACGAGCTAGCGGCTGAAATTTCGAGCCAGTTTGGCGTCCAAGTTACTACTTTGGCGATAAAGAGTCTACGACCAGCATACACTGGTACACAGCGGGCGACCATCAGAGTTCAGGCAGCACTAGCCAAAGATATCCTCAATCAAGATTAGGCTGAACGAAAGCCGCATTAGAATAGACAAAACTGTTAGATGATTCAGATGCCAAGAATTTGGGCATGTTTCAGCAAAATGCAACTGCCAAGAAGACAGAAGCGACTGGTGCCTACGGTGCGGCGAAAAGCGGCATAAAGCCAGAGGTTGTAAAAACGCAGCGAAGTGTTTCCTATGTACTACAAATGGCATAAAAGAAGCGGGTCATGTTTCCGGGAGCCAGCGAAGTCCTTATGGGCCCCGATGTGGCCAAAAACGCTCTCGTACATAATGTTAATCATGCTTAAACCCGGGCTTTTGCAGATTTTGTAAGGGCTAAGATAGACCGGTTCTGGGTGTACAGTTGCTACATGCCACCTAGCATCAATCACCAAGCGCTGGATGAACTGGCTACCGATGCAAGAAGCCACAGCCCACTCATTTTAGTAGGTGATTTCAACGCGTGTTCCTTAGAGTGGGGCAGCGTTTCAAACAATGCTAGAGGCTGAGGCTTTCGCCCTACTTGATATTGCTCTGCTAAACCCAGGCAATCAAAATACGTTCAGCCGAGCGGGTTACGGTTATTGACATCACTTTTGTCAGCAGCAGCATTATTCGGCGCTCCTCTTGGAAAATCGGCGAACTCTACACGGCCAGCGACCATGAGGCGATCCTTTTCGAGATCGGAGGATCAATCTGTCAGCGAGATGCGCATCCGGTGACATGTAAAACCTACAAAGCGGATACACTGAATGTTCCCCAATTTACTGCCGCTATAACTGGTATAGAGTTGACAACGGAGTCAGCCCAGAGGATGGCAAGTCAATTGGCTCGTAAGTTAGACGAGGCGTGTGGCATAAGCATGCAGCAGCGTAAAGCTTACCGAGGCCACCATAGATCGGTATTCTGGTGGAATGACAACATTGCAGAAGCACGGCGGGCTTCCTAAAGGGCAAGACGGTATTACCAACGGGCTCGAAAAAGGAATGATGGTAGCTGGCCCTCTCTTCATGTAGTTTTTGCAAGTACTCGCAAGGCATTAAAACGGGCCATACATTCCAGCAAACGGGAATGCTTTCTTGAGCTGTGCGACTCAGCAGATAAGGACCCCTGGGGCAAGGCCTATAAGATTGTAGTGAAACGTGTAGAAGACCGATGCAGACACATTTTGCTGTCGAAGAAGTCTCAAATGAGGAGATAAAGGCCGCGGCTGGACGCCTCAACCCTAGCAAAGCTCCAGGGCCAGAAGGCATACCAAATCGCGCCGTAAAGCTGACAATGACGTTGAATCCAGAGATATTTGCACAGGTGTATTCCCAATGCCTCCGGGAGGGCTGCAAAAGTTGGTCCTGCTGCCAAAACCAGGCAAAAGCCTAGATGAGCCATCAGGATACAGGCCAATTTGCCTAATAGACACCATAGGCAAGGTCCTGGAATCAATTATATGTGCGAGGCTAGAGTCCGCCATCAGAATAGGCGGCGGTTTATCACCCAATCAATATGGCTTTAGAAAAAGTAAGTCTACAACTGATGCCATTTCAAGACCAATATTGCTTCTGAAGCAATTAAAGGTGAGAGATAGAAAGGAGGTGCAAAAAAATATTGCCTGTTGGTCACCCTCGACATGAAGAACGCGTTTAACACTACCGATTGGGGAACTATTCTTGACGCACTTCAAAACTTTGGAGTCCCTGCCCACATTCCTGCCATCACCTGGAGCTACTTCGGAAAGAGGCAGCTGGAGTATATATCCGATGTTGGAAGCGTTCTGCATTCCATATCTGGAGGAGTTCCCCAAGGATCCATTCTGGGCCCCATGCTATGGAATATAATGTATGATGGCGTTCTGAGGCTGACACTCGGTGATAGCTGTCAACCAATAGGCTATGCAGATTAATGTTGCACTAGTCGTTGTTAAAAAAGAGATTCAGCAAGCAGAGGCTGCAGCAAACATGGCCATCATAAAGATAGTAGAATGGCTGGGCTCCGTGTGACTCAGATTAGCGGCGCAAAAAACAGAGGCCGTTCTAATTTCAAGCAGAAAGCTTGTTGAGACAGCACAAATTACCGTTGAGGGGACTACGGTCCAGTCCAAAAGAGCTATCCGCTATCTTGGCGTGTGGATAGACACTCGACTAAGCTTCCGAGAACACCTAGCGAACATCCAGGAGAAGCCATCTGTATGCGTGCGTTCGTTGTCAAGGATTCTTTTAAACACGAGGGGCCCAAAACAGGAGACGAGAAAGCTGCCGAAGTCCGCTGATCCTTTGGCTCCACTCAAATAGTTCAGTGGGCAAGGAAATGGGAAGGGAAAGGGTATACGAAAGTTTAGTGCCGAATAAAGAAATAATGCTGGGTTAGATTAAGTGATCATGTTGTAATATTTATTAATAATTAATTAATCCTAAACATATTTGGAAATCTGGGTCCCTACCGTACTCAAGTAGAAATAAAGGGGGACTTTGGTCACGGGCTCACCTGCTATTCCTGAAGGATCTCTCTCTGTTACTCGGTCTCTAGTCTTGGTTTTTCTTGGTTGCACTTGTTGGTTTACTCTCACTGTTTCGCAATGCGACTGATCTTTCCCGTGGCTACTGGCGAAGTGCTTTTCTCCTAATTCTAGCTCTCTGTTCAAACCCACCCTTGCTCTGCCTATTTATGTCCTAACGGTGAAAACATTCGATGCGTCTTGTGCTTTGGCACGCGTCACGATCGCCGTCTCTCTCTTTCACTTTCAGCGCAGCGTCCGCAGTCGGGAGGTTGTTCTCCCCGCGACGCGTCGACGCTGCAGCCGCATCAAGACGGTAGTTAGAAAGAGAGAGAGGCGGCGATCGTAAATATTGCCTATCAAAAAAAAGGAATTACAGTTAGTTTTCATGTTGAGGTATTTAATGTGCCCTCCATGGGCGTATGAAAAATAAAAGTAACAATACAGAGGGGCCCCACATGGGCGTAGTTTAAGCAGCAATGGAAATGTGACTCGTCACACGGTGTCCCTACTTCGACCGGACGAAACGGATCGTGACTTGCCCATGTAGCTTGATTTCGATTCGGAATAGATGCTCTTCCGCCCACATGAGGAAGCGGTGGCTTCGGCGTGGTCCTTCTTGATGGATTACCGCCACCCGGTCTCGTATCTCAGCGGGCACTCGCCTATCCGGGGTGTTGACGATCCATTCTGGCGGTGTGATGACCCAATTGGAAGCCGCGGGGGTGGCCTCCGGCACATAAATTGCCGTAAATCGGCGCAAAAGACCTCGCGACGTTAGCCCAAGGCTGGCGTGAGTTTGTGTGGTAGCGGTCTCGTTTGCTGGGGCGAGCACTGGTCGGGGGCGGGGCCCCAGAGAGATCCAGAGGCATCTCCTCGCTGTCAGGTGGACACTCACGGACCCTGACGGTTGGGGGATTTATCGGCTCATACGCGGGCCGCGGAGGGGTGTCCGGCATGGCTACTTCTACGGCCGCCAGAGATGGACGTCTCTCCAGACACTCACAAACGGGCCGCGGAGGGGTGTTTGTTGTGAGTGGAACTGGGTCTGCTCCGTCTTTGGAAGACTCATGTACGGGCCGCGGAGGGGTGTCCGATACACGGTGGGACGGAGAGTGGGACTTGGATCCCTGGTCATCGGCGGCTGGGACTCTGTAGTCCTCCATTGGGACGGCGAGTACTTTATCAGCGTCCGGCCCTGGGTACGGCAGGACGAACATCTCCTCCCGGAAAACGCGCTCTGGCGGCCAGACGAGGGGCTCCGTTTGGGGAAGCGGCCATATCTGGGGGGCACACGGGCACTGGGACTGATCCAAACAACGTAGCTGCGGCCGAGACGATCGTCTCTTCCTCTGTATGAATGGGGCCGGCAGCCTCCGAGGGTCCAATATCTGGTGCCAAGGAGGGGAGGTTGACCACCGAGAGGATCACGGCGCGCTCCGGTCGGGCAGAATCTGCAACTCGTTGAGCCTCGTCGGGTGGTTTTCGGTCGCCCTGGTGACCCTTGCTCCCTGATGGACGCTCCATAGGGATGTCTGTCGGGGCCAACTCTACGCGGCAAAGCCGGACAGGTTCTTCCGGTGCACTATCGCCTGTGGGGGGGACGGGCATGACAGGGCCATGTTCCCTTTCCCATACGGCTATCATTTCTTCGACGATCCGGGCTATATCTGCCGCTCGATCGCCGTCGTCTTCTCCTTGCTGTGACATACTGTGAAATATAAAGTGCGTTAAAACTACCCTGCATTCTGAGTGTATTAACTTGGCCCTATGAGTGCGGTTTACAAAAATGCTATGATTAAAACTAAGATACAATGGTTTTAGACAATTCTTGCCTAGCATCGGCGCGAAGAACCCCTCTTTAGAAGGGAGGGGGACGTTGAGCAGGAGCACCCACCAACAAGTGGTCCCCCTTGAAAGATCTTTAATCAGTGGCCTCGTGCGGGCCGTGGGAACGCGGTGTCCCGAGGCCGATATCGTCAGAAGGACCAAGTTCTGGTGGTTCGCCGTCGTCACTATTGAAGCCTTTAAGTCAGCCAGACCGGCGGTACGTCGTTCACGCCCCTGGGTTTCTTGTAGTCTAACGACGTTGCTGGAAAGAAACTTGATTATTTTATACGGGCCTTTATACTTAGGCGCCAGTTTGGCATTGAACCCTTCGATGGCATTATACAGCACGTGTTGCTTGAGCATGACCATGATCCCGCCAGTCGCGTCGCCTCAGGTCGTAGTATTTCTTTTGATTCTGGATCGCGTTCAGTTGATTCTCATGTACTCATACACACGGTATCGAACGACTCCGCGACTTGACGGGTGAGCATTTTGCCCGCCGGTTTCATTTGCGCCGGCTTAAACTGCGAGCAGACGAGGCAGCATCTAACGTAACGCGCGACATCTCGGAAGAGGCCAGGCCAAAAGTATCTTTGGGTCACTCGCAAAGTGGTTTTCCTGATTCCCAAGTGGCCAGCCGTCACCACATCATGACATTCCTTTAGTACTTGGTGTCGAAATTCTAAGGGGACGCATAGTTTCCAAGGTGTAGAATCGTGGTCATCGGGGTGCATCCAAAGGTTGACGCGATAAGGCATCGGCAATCACGTTCAGCTTACTTCGTCTATAATGTACCTCGAACTCGTATTGTTGCAACTCCAGCGCCCATCTGGCCACACGCCCCGTGGGATCTATCGAGTTTAGCCATTTGAGAGCTAAATGGTCCGTGATCACGTCGAAGCAATAGCCTTCCAAATAGCAAGGATATTTCCTGATGGCCCAGACTATCGCTAGGCATTCTTTCTCAATAGTCGAGTAGTTTTCTTCCGCCTTCAGGAGACGTCGACTAGCGTACGCAATGACTCTGTACCGTCGATACTCTGAGTGAGCATTGCGCCGAGACCAACGTCGCTGGCAAAACTTTACAGCGAAATCGGGACAAGCTAGGACAGGGGCAGTGGTGCGACGTGTCTTGAGTGCATCGAACGCCTGTTGTTGCTCCACGTTCCAAAACCAACTCAAACCTTTCTTTAACAAACTTGTGGGAGGTTGTACGTCGGAGAAATTGGGTACGAACAGACGATACCAAGAGGCGATACCGAGACATCGACGTAACTCCTTGACATTGGTTTGGGGCTGAAGGTTACGGATAGCTGCTACTTTTTCGGGGTCGGTATGGAAACCATCTTCACTGACGACATGACCTAGAAATTGGATCCGTTTCTTAAAGAAACGACATTTGTCTCGGTTGATCCTTAAATTTGCTTCTCGTAGACGTCGGAAGACTTCAAGCAGGTGTGAGAGGTGTTCCTCTAGCGTCTTTCCGATTACGATAATATCGTCTAGGTACGCGAAGGCATGTGGTTCCATTTCGGGTCCAATCAAACTATCCAAAGCCCTCTGGAACGTGGCGGATGCGGAGTGTAAGCCGAAGGGCATGACTTTCCAATGGAATAACCGGCGTCCGGGCACTGTGAAGGCAGTACACTCTCTACTTTTGACCTCTAAGGGCATTTGCCAACATTCGCTCTTTAAATCTAGAGTAGAAATGTACTTTGCGTTCCTCAATTTCTCTAGGATATGGTGTATATGAGGCAAGGGGTATGCGTCACGTACTGACTGAGCGTTCAGTTGTCGAAAGTCTATACACATGCGAGTGTCACCAGTTTTCTTACCTACCAACACGATTGGTGCGCTGTGAGGGCTTTTGGATGGTTCAATACGGTCCTCCTTCAGCAGTGCGTCTACGGTTTCATTGATAATTTGTTGTTGGGCCGGATTACGGGGATAATACCTCTGCTTCATGGGTCGATCGTGCTTCAATACAATGACATGTTGTGCTATTTGGGTAACGCCGTTAAGCCCGTCGAACTTAGTGATTTCCGCGTCAAGAACCGCTTGAAGTTCCGGCTCTAGTGTCTCCTGTTCCATACTGGATGATTGTTCTGGCTTTAAGTCCTTGTCACGGGTCTCAGCTTCTACTGAGGCTAATCGGGCCTCCACCTCGGTTACCGGTTCGTTTTTGCCGCCGGGCTGGCGGAATGGGTTTTTACGGACAGCGTCAGGTGTTGAAGGCGGCAAGACTGAGCCCGACTGAAATACTGGTTTGTTGCTATGTTGAGAGTCAGAAGTGTCCTT
Source organism: Drosophila tropicalis (assembly GCF_018151085.1). NCBI lineage: Eukaryota > Metazoa > Arthropoda > Insecta > Diptera > Drosophilidae > Drosophila > Drosophila tropicalis. Next base: position 1,645,493 of record NW_027172999.1, read on the forward strand.
GGGCTTAGCGGGCGTTTCTGCAGGATCTAACCATTAGGCTGCGTGTGATCCTTTGCCACTAGCGATGGCTGAATTGTAGAATCGACGGGACTGTGGGGCTTATCGAAAGGGGGCAACTGTAACAGATAACCTCCACAACAAAAAGAAGTTCCTATGTTCCGAAGGAAATCCACTCCCAGAATAAGAGGGTCCATCATCGATGGCATCGCTAACAATGTTTGCCCTGAGAGAACTTTTGATCGCTGCTCGAGTATTATCGGCAAGGTTAATATTAGTATGAATGTCTCGCAGAAGGAATGGGGCGAAGTGCTGAAGAGCCACTTCCTCGTTTTTGAAACTCTTTTTCGCTCCTGAATCCAAGGTAGCTACCATTGGTTTTCTATTGACGAAGTCATGGAGTTGGATGCGGTCTTTCTTTACGAGGAGGGGGTTACTGGGCTGAAGTCCTGGTCTGGTCCCTCCGTCTGGCCCAGATTAAAACGGAGGTTTGGCCCGTTTCCCGAACGGCGGCAACATTCGATGGTACGTACCCCCCTACGTCCGCATTGCCAACAGAACAACACACGGGGCTTTGTACATTCTCGTGCGATGTGACCGGCTTCCGCACATTTGGGGCAAGCTGTGCCGGTTTCCACGGGTGCTTCGAAGAGTTGACATGTAGCAGTCCCGTTTAGGTTAGAAGTTATATGATAAAAAGACTTATTTTGAACGGGGTTGCTCCTTTTCCACGAATGGGTCATCGCTACCTTGCTCCAATCAAATTGTCTCATAATTTACCACCAACTTGGTTAGGTAACGGTGGGTAACGTTTGAAAATCATTTCGTCGGGTATACAACTTGTAGTCTGGTAAAAGATTTTCGTAGATCCGGTCGAGTTCTTGTAACGTCGAGTAATGCGCTCTCTTCATCATCAAACGAAGGTCTACTAGATACTCCTTGTATGGTTCCTGATGGCGTTGCTTTCGAGCGCGTATACTATCCTCTAGTTTCTCAAAATAGCGTGGGGGTAGAAAGAACTCTAAGAATTCGGACTTGAAGTCGACCCATGTCATCTCCGGATAGCCGCTGGTTTGCCACCAGCTCTCGGCCCGTCCGGTCAATAGGATGGCTATCATCGGAGGCAGCGTCTCTAAACTCAAACGGTAAGTCGCGGCTCGAGCCTCTATTTGCTCTATGAAATAGATAGCCAGCCATGCCGAAAGGTGTCGGAGAACCGGAACGAGAACCAGAATGCGATTCCGAACGATAGTTGGGGTCTTGTGGCACCGGTAGTTAAGAAATGATTCCTTCGGGAGTAGGCGACGGTGCTCTGGACTGTGGCTTTACATCTAATTTCATGTCCCCGGCACTAAATTGGGCTTCGATTTCTGGGAGTCGACTCAATACCTCCGGATGATGATCCTCCCTTGAGGCAAACTCACGGAACCGATTTCTTAGTTCTTCCACTATTCCACCGGTATCTAATCCGAATTCGTCACAAAGGACTTCCGATTCGGCTTTGCGACGATGATTTATCCAATTAACGCCCATTGCTAGTATGTTAGTAAAGACTCGGAGTCGTAGTATAAGTGATAACCAGCTAAAGGATCTCGGGGTTTGCCCAGTAGGTTACGCGATAGTGATTGAGGATGGCTACGGTAAACCGCTAGACTATGATGTGGACATGCAATTTGACCAATGCGTATTTACATATATATTTTATTTAAATTTTAATAAATTCTGCAAGGGAGGGGTCAGAAAATATAAAACTTTCGAGGTGGTTTTTGGTTTAAATATTCTGAACAACATCTTTGCAATGGCTCAAATGTATATAAGAAAGATCTTGCCTGTTGGTAGAACTCGATCCAGTTTGTTTATTTGAAATAGGTAAATCCTTGAATGTAGAATATAGTTATTGGGGACGTGATTGATTCTCCCTCGATGTTGTCCAAAGAAAATAAAAGTTTACTCCGATTACTGTCTAGAATATCCTTGAGAAAATAGTGGTGCTTGCTGCCGAATTTTCTGATGTCCTTTGCATTAATCTCCGTTGGGTCCTTGAAGATTAGTTCAGCTTGGCGATGAATGTCCTTGTCCTATGTCCTTGTTGATCCTTGTCCGGGTGCTGATCCTTGTCCAGTTGTTAATCCTTGTATTGGTGAGTAGTCCTGATAATGATTTTTTGTCCAGTTGCTATCCTTTCGGATTGAAGCAATTTTTTTCGATGTTTCCTTGTTGAGTTCCAAACACTGACTGACTTTGCCAGTGCATAGGCTTGGTTTTAAATAGTCCCTTGTGCGTCACTCTTCTGTCTCTTTTCCTCTGCTGCTGTTACCGCTGCTGTGACTTCTGCTGCTGCTTTGGGTGAGAGTGGTGGATTTTTAGGTTACCCATGCCCAGGTCCCGTTCGACTCGTAATGCGGTAGGTTACAACCTCACTAATGGCTCTCTGAGAGAGACTCCTAGACTTGTTCTATGTGCTTCTGGTAACGTTAGCTTTTTTTTTTTTTTTTAATTTTGTTTCAATAAAACTAATTCATATATGCGACTTTATCGATGGCTCCGTTGATGACCCTATTGCTAGCTCTGTCGGTAACTCAGTAGTTGACTACATTAATAATTGTCTCCGAACTACGCTGTTAATAAAATTATTAATCCTGTCGAGAACTCTGTTGATGACTCTGCTGATAATTCGGTAGCAACCCTGCCGGAGACTGTGCCGATATTCTTCCTTAGCATGACCTGGCTTTGAGCGTGTTATAAATATATATATATTTTTTTTTTTTTTTTTTTGTTTTTGAAACTGATTTCCATGTGTGACTCTGTGGATGGCTCGGTTGATGACTCTATCGTTAGCTCTGTCGGTAGCTCAGTAGTTGACTTTATTAATAATTCCCTCCGAAGTATGCTGTTGAAGATGCTATTAATCCTGTCGAGAACTCTGTTGATGACTCTGCTGATAATTCTGCCGAAACCCTGCCCGAGACTCTGCCGTTTTTCTCCCATAGCAGGGCATGAATGTGTGCGTGTCGTATGTAAATATAGATTGTTTTTTTTTTTTTTTAAATGTTCCCTTTGTTCCACTGTTCTTTTGCTCATGTGTGTGTTAAGCTTAGGCGATATACCTGTGCATACCCTTCCATACGAATACCCATACGATTGTGTCAATGTCTATGAGTCGCCTCTTCACGCATATGTACGTCACGAGTGAACCAGAAATTCTTATGCCTTGAAAGAAGTGTGTGACGTAATTGTCACACCCCGACACTTTCAGGCCAATCTCTGCGATTCGTGTCGTGAGCGCACACATACACGAGAGTCAGCGACACTCATACACACTCACACGATCGAATGTAGCATCACACATGTGAGAGCCAATGCACACGAACATAACCGTTTTTTTTTTTCCCCACACACGCACTTTGAAAACTCTTTTTATTTCGCACAATAAAAAAAAACTAACACGAAACTCTACGCTCGACTGTACTTGCAAATCAGTGTGAATGAAGGAAAGACAAAAAAAAACGGTTGAATCAAAGCTATGTGTAAGAGTGAGAGAGAAATGGCGAGAGAATGCTCGTAGCTCACACACACGCCCCGAATCAAACGGTGAATTGTCTGCTCTCATTCTTACTGGCCACTCGCGTGTCCCTGTTTCTTTTTCGCATGTAACTGTTGCTTGCAAAGAAAACTAAAAGCACGTGGCACATCGACAACGTATATGCGACTTTTAAATACCCTAACCACAAATATACACATATATATATATATATATATATATAAATCATTTTTGCCTCTGTGTATTTTGCCATCTGTATTGACTCCGAGATATATATATATTAATGTCTATTCATTACATTCATTCATTCATACATAAAAAAATTTCACCCTTGTGTGGACTCATATATGTATATATATATATATATATATATATATATCTATGAATGTGCATACATCTATATATAATTTAACATTTCCCCCATAATACTCGTCAAGGTCCCTGCTCGGGCGCCATCTGTAAGGAAGCTCTGGCTGGGGTACAATTCCCAGTCCCAGAGTCCAGTCTACAGAACATTTATTTGATCTGGAGACCTTGACGAGTATTAGGACAAGGGACCGAGACCACCTAAAGGGGAGGAAAGGGAAGGGAAAGGAGTAGAAGGAGAGTCCAAGAGGAGTAGCAACGACTGATCTCGTCTGCCAAGCGAAGCCCGCTTGGCCGAGATCCGTTGCCTCTTGAACTGGGAAAAGGAAGCGTGAAAGGAAATGTTAGTGGGGTTATTAGCGGACGTTGACGATACTATGCGCAGTACGTTCAAGTGGCCCCTACGACACCAGGACATAGCCTGTTACGCGCGAGCACAAGCAGATAACTGCCCACCTCTCACCCGACCGACCGAGGGGTGCAGCCGTATAACGCACGGCACGAATCGCGTGGACAAATACACAATAGAAAAAACAGACAAACAAATAATACTATAGCTATCTATTAACTAAATGGGTTAGGATAGATGTTTTAAGCATATTAGTAGAAAACTCTGAGCTGATTACAGGGAATAGAAGGTTGTAATCAGAGCAGAGGACCCTAAAAGGTTCATGCATAGCATAGTTAGAAGAACAACGACTAAGGGATAAAGGTATCAAAGGATGTCTACTCCGTCTACATGGTACCGACAGATTCACCTGAGCTAATAACTCAGGCGAGTCGATATCACCAATTAGGAGCTTGTGCATAAAAATGACACCAAGCATAATTCTACGGTTAGTTAGGGACGGAAGGTTAATCAAGAGAAGTCTACTAGAATACGAAGGCAAATTGACATTGCGATCCCAGCTTAAGCCACGAAGAGCAAATAGCAAAAACTGCTTTTGAACGGATTCAAGTCTAATCTGGTGCGACTCATATTGAGGTGACCAAATGCAAGATCCATACTCTAAAATAGGACGGACAAGCGAAGTAAAAAGAACTTTAGTTGTATAGGGGTCATCAAATTCTTTTGACCATCTTTTAATGAAACCCAGGACACTCATGGCCTTTGCGACCGTGGTGGAAATGTGGGTGTTAAAATTTAACTTATGGTCCATAAGTACGCCCAAATCATTTATATTATTTAAACGTTCTAAAGGGCTATTGTTTAGAAAATAAGTGACCAGTTGGGGAGAGTTACGGAAAAAAAGTAATTACCTTACATTTGGTAGTGTTAAGATTTACTAGATTAAACTGGCACCAGGATTGAAAGTTTTTAAGATCAGCTTGTAGCCGACTAAATGAATCTGTATCTTTATGAGTAAGACAAATCTTGACATCGTCAGCATACATAAGCACACGCGAATGAACAATGACTGATGGAAGATCGTTAATGAATAGTGTGAAGAGCAGAGGGCCAAGATGACTACCTTGAGGTACACCAGAAGTCACAGGAATGGAAGCGGAAAAAGAAGACTTAAAAAGTACCTTCTGTTTTCTATTTGTTAAATATTCACGAACCCAAGAAAGGAAAAGGGGTGGAAACCCAATGTCGCTCAGCTTAGAAAGTAATAGGGTATGATTAACGGAATCAAAGGCTTTGCTAAAGTCAGTATATATTACATCAGTTTGTTTACCATTTTTAAACCCCTTGATAATTACTGATGTAAATTCTAAAAGGTTAGTGGTTGTAGATCTACGTTTCACAAACCCATGTTGGGATGGCGAAATAATAGAGCTGCAAAAATGTTGCAATTGAGAAGTTATAATTTTCTCAAAAGCTTTCGGAATAGCGGACAATTTTGAGATACCCCTATAGTTAGAGGCTTCGGACTTTTTGCCATTTTTATGCAGAGGAATGATATACGACTCCTTCCAAATAGATGGAAAAGAGGAAGATTCGACAGACAATAGAAACAATTTTAAAATGGGTTTACATAATGCGTTTGCACAGAACCTGAGTACGCATCCAGGAAGACCATCTGGCCCCGGAGAATAAACAGGTTTAAGTAATTTAAGTTCGCTAAGAATAGAACTTTCATCAATCACTGGATTGAAAATGCAATTATCCTTTTTTAAATGATAAGGATACGGACTTGCTCGATATTCCGTTGAGGAATAAGTTGTTTTGAAAAAACTCGCAAACATATCGGCAATTGCTTGATCAGTGCTTGCTTTTTTATTTTGAAAAGACAAAAAAGATGGGTGCACAGAGGTCTTACGTTTAGAATTAACAAAGTTATAAAATTGTTTAGGGTCAGAAGAAAACTGAAGCTTACACCGCTGAAGATAATTCTTATAGCATTGTGTATTAAGCATCATGAATTTTGAACGAGCGACTGTATACAGAGCATAATCTGATGAACGACGTGTTTTTTGAAACTTCTTATAATATCGTGTCTTCACATTTTTCAAATTGGATAACTCACGAGAGAACCAGGGAGGTTTGTTAAGCCGCTCCAGCCTACCAAGAGGCAAACAAATATCAAAGAGTGAATTCAGAGTATCATAGAAAAAACGAACAGCTGAGTTCATATCTCTACAATTGTACAGATAAGACCAGTCGGTAGTAGCAATGTTTTCATTAAGGCTGGCAAAGTTAGTCTTACGAAAGCACCTAGTTAGAGGTAACTCATTTAAACCAAGCAATGGTGAAAGCAAGGGCAAATCAATTTTTAAATTTAATGTAGGATGAAATTTGTCTTCTGGAAGAACAAATGGTTCGATCCTAGAAACCTCACAATAAGAAGAATCCAATACAAAAATAAGATCTAACGATTTTCTATTAGAATTTAAGACGGGATTGACTTGGGATAAAGATAATCCTAGAAGGCCATCAATAAAGTCATGTGACAAAGAGGGCAGCAACGTGGTAGATTCATCTGTTAGTGACCATGCTAAAGCGGGTAAATTAAAATCACCTACAACTATGAGCAAGTCTTGACTGGAAACTAAAGAGGAGACAAACTGAATTGCCTCTAAATGATTTAAATATACCACCATGTCTGACAATGGTGGAATATAGGAACAAGTAATGAAAGCATTAAAAGATTTAAAATTTACTTTAACACCGACAAACTCAATCTCCTGGGTACTAGAAAATTGAATCATTTCAGATGATAAAGCAGCATCAACAGCTATCAGAACGCCACCACCTATACGAGAAATCCGGTTACGTCTGAATATAGAAAAGTTTGTGGAAAAAACCGATGCATCAGCAATATCAGGTTTTAGCCACGTCTCTGTAAAAGCTAGAATGTTATGTTCAAAAGAAAGACTATCTACATAGAGATTAGAAAGTTTAGATTTCAGCCCTCTAACGTTCTGGTAACCCAGGTTAAGGGACGAAGCTAGTTTTTTGACACACCAGCAGATGCAGATGTGGCAGGAATGGTATTAGTTGTTGTTGTTGGCAAGCGAATCGGTTTCCGATTTTTCTTTTTCACAGTATATTCCTTAACTAGTATATGTTTTGGCCAAAAATCTTCTCGACATATAGTGTCGAAGATATTGGCAGAAACACTAATTTTAAAGGACGAAATGTCCCGAGAGTAAGAAAATTTAAACTTCTCCACCGCAATATTCGAGACGTTAACTTTCTTCCGAATATAGGCTATTACATCATCAGATGTGACAACAGGGTCTAGCCTAGAAACAAATATATGTTTCTTTGGTGGTATGCCAACGAGAGGCCGCGGTCCCGAAGCGTCAGCCGCAGCAGTAACGTTGGACAAGTCACCCACTGCAGCAGTCAACTTGTTTACGGGGCCCTCGATACTTTTAGAACTATCGGCAATTTCCATTGGAATGGGTAATTGCCCGGACACATCGGACACTACAATAGGCATCGTTTTTAAGAGATCATTCCCAGGTGATACCGGTAATTCCTTACTAATAGCATTCACAACCGGGCTCTTAAACGAAATCAATTGCTGTACATTAGGAGTGGACGGTGCATGAGACCGGTCGGGGACGATAAGAGACGCTGGCGGGTCTACAGATGCAGAAACACCCCAAGGACTGGTCCTTTTACGTTTCGGAGACTCATTCATAAGCGATAAACTTCTGAACTGAGTCTCCACCGCAGTAAACTCCGCTTGGAGTTTATTAAAACCTGCCCTTAAAGTGTCAGAACTATCTCTAGTCCGCCTCATGAAAGAGCGCATCTCATTCTCGACCTCTCGGCAAGCCTCACATCCATATTTTAAGCCACCACCTTTAGCAATAGACTCCTTGATTCTGCCTGTGTAACCTGCACACTTAACGTGAACCGCATTGTCACACAACCAACACAGAATATAATCATGGGAGTCAACCGCATTAGTGGCAACTATGCAATTATTTTTTGAGCAGACAACCATTTTATCAAAAAGTTTAATTTAATTAAAAAAAGGAAATACAAAAAATAAAAAATAAAAATTCTAAGGGTTAAAATTCTGTGTATAAGAATATACTGACCAGTTCTGACACAAGGGTTAATGTGCAGAGTAAGCCTTCACAACTAGAGAATAAAAAGAGATGAAAGCACAAAAAACAAAAACACGTATCACAGAGTCGCGGGTAGGCAAAAGACGAGAGCGCAAAGAATAGGAAAAAGCGGGAGAGCGCGTCAAATTGAACACATGCAACAACAATTTGTACGCAAGAGCGCGAGAGTTAGTTAAAACGGTAAAGACACAAACGCAAAAGAGATAAGCAAAACAACAACACCGCTAATGCAAGTATTGTTGTAAGTTTTGATTTTATTTAAATTTAAACAAAAGCGACAGCAAGAATTCGCGAAATGAAAATAAAATTCGGATGTTGAAATTATTATTAATTAAACCGATAATGAATTTAAGAAATTTGTAAAAGTATTTAATCGCGAGAAAAAAATAAAAATTGATAAGCGCAAAAAAAACACGTCCGTCCTCTGCAACGAGTGAAAGTTAATCAGACAGGGATGGTGAAGAGGAACTGCAACGACTGATCTCGTCTGCCAAGCGAAGCCCGCTTGGCCGAGATCCGTTGCCTCCTCACCTTGAGTGACTGAGCCTAGGGACCAGCGACTGACTTCGACTGCAGGAAAATAACTCATCCTGCCGAAGTCCGCTGATCCTTTGGCTCCACTCAAATAGTTAAGTGGGCAAGGAAAAGGGAAGGGAAAGGGTATACGAAAGTTCAGTGCCGAATAAAGAAATAATGCCGGGTTAGATTAAGTGATCATGTTGTAATATTTATTAATAATTAATTAATCCTAAACATATTTGGAAATCTGGGTCCCTACCGCACTCAAGTAGAAATAAAGGGGGACTTTGGTCACGGGCTCACCTGCTATTCCTGAAGGATCTCTCTCTGTTACTCGGTCTCTAGTCTTGGTTTTTCTTGGTTGCACTTGTTGGTTTACTCTCACTGTTTCGCAATGCGACTGATCACTCCCGTGGCTACTGGCGAAGTGAATTTCAACTCATTCTAATTCGCTGTCGAAACCCACCCTTGGTCTGCCTACTTATGTCCTAACGGTGAAAACATTCGATGGGTTTTGTGCTTTGGCACGCGTCACGATCGCCGTCTCTCTCTTTCACTTTCAGTTTTCTCATGGTCTCTTTAGCGTCGCCATGCAGCGCAGCGTCCGCAGTCGGGAGGTTGTTCTCCCCGCGACGCGTCGACGCTGCAGCCGCATCAAGACGGTGGTTAGAAAGAGAGAGAGGCGGCGATCGTAAATATTGCCTATAAAAAAAAAGGAATTACAGTTAGTTTTCATGTTGAGGTATTTAATGTGCCCTCCATGGGCGTATGAAAAATAAAAGTAACAATACAGAGGGGCCCCACATGGGCGTAGTTTAAGCAGCAATGGAAATGTGACTCGTCACAAGCTCCATTGTTCTCTATGCGGCTCGGATTTGGAAATCGGCTTTGCTAGTAGAAAGCTACAGCAAGGGCATACGGTCAAACCACAGACTATGTGCACTCAGAGTCTGCTGCGCGTTCAGAACCGTATCTGACGACGCAGTATTAGTGTTAGCTGGGATGCTGCCAATTGACATTCAGGCGGATTAAGACACAGCCGTAGCTGCAGCACCTAGAGATAAGCCTTCGAAAAAACTGGCCCTGCACAGTCTGCAGCGTTAATAGTTTAGAATACGCACAACATATTTATTTCAGGTGTCGGCGCTATGAGTCGCAAAGAAGGCGCCTAGAGCACATTGCAGGGGCTGGATTAACGGTGAAAAACTTGGTAGATTCAATGGTTGGCAGCCCACAAACCTGGGAAGCGTTCAACAGCTTTGCAGCATTCGTAATGCGGGATCTGCGACAACCCAAACGTATGAGAGCTGGAGCGTCGTAGAGAAAGCCACCGACCCTAGGAAGCAATTCCCAAGAGGACGTCCTCTAGGATCAAACTCCCTTTATGACATCTTTTTCCTCTGTATATACTTTTCTATCTATACCTATTTAATCAATAAAGGAATAAAAAACAGCATACCCCAAAATACCCTAACGAAGAACACATGTCAAACATGTGCACTCAAAATTGCACAAACAACATAAGCACATTTCTAAAGCTTGCCGCGATCAAAGCGAGCTTTTGAAAAAGTTCAATAAAGTTCGAAAAAGCTCAAGTAAACTTCACAAAGCTTGCAAGCACACATAAAGATTTCTGATCGCAGCAAGCTCCACAAGAGCTTATTTGCCCAATAACAAAGTCTAAATACCATATAAAAAAAATTACAAAAAAAAAATTTTTTTTTTTTTCGAAACAATTAAATATTATAAAATAGAATCTTAAACAAATTAAAAAAAAAAAAAACTTGGAAAAAAAACTTTTTTTTATATCACAATATAAAGAAGAAAAAAAATGAAATACTAAGAGAACAAAATTAATTTAAGGGAATTAAATATGCCATAAAGATAAAACCAAAAGTAAATTTCCAATGGACCAATACATAGAAATATTAAAAGAAAAGTTTTAGAAAGCGTACAAGTGCATAAATAATACAATTTATATACACCCTCAAACCATTAATAAGCACCTTGAAATTATCTTTGAGAGTTAAAATAAAATAAAGAATAAAAAAACAGAAATATGCAATGAATCAAGTAGTAAAATCTTTACTGAGGTAATATACAGTTTAAACAAACAACTAATAAGCATAGGAACAAAACATAATATAAAATTCACAATACCAGTAGATTCGAATCTAGAAGCAACTTTTGAACCTCAAGTAGCAAAAGACACAGAAGAGCAAGGTGTAGAAGATAACCCAGAAGACAGATGGTGCAAACAAAGATTGAATTTCCTAATACAGCTTCTAAGCTGATTCAAGAGTATGATGGTGGAGTAGAAACACTTCAAAGTTTTATAGATTCGCTGGAATTAATCAATGAAATAAAAGCAGTGTTGCCGAAATTCGGGCCTGCGAATAAACTTCGTACCACTGTAACACAAAACGGAGCTCTGTCCGAACAAACAGAATGACGCTCTTTAAGAACTTTAAAACTCTCTATCTCTCATTCTACTCTTGCGGTACTTTATTATACATAAGTAGACACATAAGCGCGAAAATACGCAGCTGCATTGATCTAAGTACATACATAAGAACCGCGTGTTCAGTTGTTTTTTCGTAGCCAACAGGCCAAGACTAGAGTAAGTGGAATGAGATTGTATAATTATTAGTTATAAGAAATTTGTAAAATAACCTGAAATTACTTGCAGAATTAAAAAGCTTACGCTGACCTAACTTGAGGATTAAATGGATTAAATTTATTTCAAAGGCACTGGCGGAGCTAGATTAACTAGTCGAACGAGCAGCAATTCTTTTTAATTTCTACTGGTGAAATTCTTTTAATTTCTACGTGAAATTAAATTCACTCTTTCGTAAAGAATTCTGAGCAAATTCTTTAATTCCTACGGTGTAGTAGAGCTACGGAGACCTAAAGAGGAGGGACTAATACAAATCCCAAGGAAAGAACAAATTTAATTTTACCACGCGTAAAATTACGTACATATAGACATGGCAACGACTGGAAACTGTGGTCTGTGCCAGGAGCCGGCCAACCAGGAAATGCTCACATGCTCCAGGTGTGCATCTCAATTCCACTGCACCTGCTGCGGATCGAAAAACAGTGCCACCTCGAGTTCCTGGATGTGCGAGACATGTCGCCACGTGTGTGATGAAAGTGAACATAATCTCGAAACTGAATCCCATTTCAAGGTTAACCACCCAGGCAACAAAGATCAACACGTGGAAGATGAAGCAATGCCGGAAGATCAGCAAATACTTTTGCAACAATTAGAGGACGAAATGTGCCTCGAAAGGGAATATCTGCGCCGTAAGTACGCCCTACTCAACCCGAGAGTACAGTCAAACGGAGAAACGAAGGATCATCCACAACATGCTGCTGGAATACATCGATACATAATGATGACGAATGATAGTGCAACCAATACTCCACAGGCGACGAGTACCAGAGCGCAGAGCATGCCGTGCAAAACCAACGGCATGACACCACAACAAGTAGCTGCTCGACAATCAATGCCGAGGGAATTACCAGTTTTCAAAGGAGATCCAAGAGAATGGCCACTTTTCATAAGCACCTATGAAACTAGCACCCGGATCGGTGGATACAGCAACGAGGAGAACGCTATGCGTCTGCAGAGATGTCTGAAAGGTAGGGCCCTTGAAGCCGTGCGAGACAGCCTACTGTTCCCAGAAATGCTGCCGAGCGTTATAAGTACTTTGAGAATGTACTTTGGACGCCCGGAACACATAATAAAACTGTTGATGGAGAATGTGCGAAATTTGCCTCCTCCAAAGGGCAAGCTAGAACCGCTGATCGAGTTTGCATTTGCGGTGAAAAATATGTGCGCTACCATTAGGGCAAGCAAGCTAGATGCGCACCTGAACAACCCTACGTTATTACAAGAGCTTATCGAGAAGACGTTACCTGATATGATGCTTAACTGGGCTCTACATTCAAAATCCATACCCTACCCGAACATACAGCACCTAGCGGATTGGTTGTTTGAATTGGCGGAAGCGGCGAGTCGCGTATCTACGCCCAACATATTACTAGAAAGCGACAAGAAGAGAATCAACAGAGGAGTGATGCATACACATACCGCAGCGCCTACAGATAGCCCTAAAAACACAGTCTGTGCGATATGCAAAGGACACCACAAACCAGTGTCTTGCGAAAAGTTGTTGCGGATGTCAGTCGAAGCCAGGTGGAACGCGATAAATAACCATCACCTATGTGCTCAGTGCCTCAAAGACATAAATGGCTGCAAAGCAAAACATCACCGTCTCCTTCATAAGGACGTGACGGAAAGCGTTCTGCACAATCATCGTGGGTCACTAACCAACCAGCCAGAATGCTATGTTCGAATCGTTCCAGTCACTTTGCACTCCAATTCGAAATCCGTCGATATCTACGCATTTATGGATGACGGATCGACTCTAACATTTGTAGAAGAAAAATTGGCTGATGCGCTCGAAGTGAAAGGTTTCGCCAATCCACTATGCATTAGATGGACCGGCGATGTTAGTCGGCAGGAGCCGGAATCCAAGCAGCTGAACTTGAAAATCTCAAAACAAGGACTGGGAAATAAATTGTTTAAAGTAAATGAAGTCTGTACGGTTAAGTCCATTGGTCTTTCAGCCGAGACGATGATAGCAGATAGGATAAAACAGAGATATCCGCATTTAAAAAACCTGCCTATCCCGAGCTTTATTAACGCAATGCCTCAAATGATAATCGGCAGTAATAATCCGAATCTCATAGCTTCGCTAAAGGTGCGCGAAGGAAAATGGCAGCAACCAATAGCTGCAAAAACGAGACTAGGATGGACTATATATGGCGGATCGGGACGATCTGGGGGAGGACTCAACCTGCATCGCTGTCAATGCGATCTGGATTTGCATGAGATGGTTAAAAAACATTTGCTAACGGAGGAAAAATCACCGCCGATATTTACCAAGTCCCCTGATGAAGAGCGATCTCTACAGATTCTGGAGGACACTGTTAGTTACAGCTCGCTCAGTACACCACGGGATTGCTTTGGAAAGATGGCCCCCGTGTATTTCCAAATAGCCTGCCGGTAGCAAAACGACGACTCTTATGCATGCAAAAGAAAATGGCAGCAGACCCTCCTTTTGCGAATGAGCTACATAATCAAATACAAAACTTGATAGCCAAAGGCTATGCCAGAAAGTTGCGAGAGGAAGAAATCAGGGAGAAACCCGAAAACGCATGGTACTTACCCATTTTTACTGTACGAAATCCACATAAACCTGACAGGGTCAGATTGGTGTGGGACGCGGCAGCTCAATCATCAGGAGTAGCCCTAAATGACTTTCTTCTAAAGGGGCCCGATTTGCTCGTGCCCTTGCTGCAGATTATGTACAACTTTAGGATGAGAGCAATCGGCGTGAGCGGTGACATCGCCGAAATGTTCCATCGAATAGCAGTACGAGAAGAAGACGCTAAAGCACAACGATTCCTATGGCAAAATCAGACAACCGGAGTCGTAGAAACTTTCCAATTAAATGTGTTGACATTTGGAGCCACGTGCTCACCCTGTATTCTGAATGCTCACCCTGTATAGCGCACTATGTGCGCGACTTGAACGCTAAGAAACACGCGGACGAGTTTCCTGCGGCAGCTAAAGCTATTCAGTCAAGTCACTATGTAGACGACGATTCATGCCATTTAGAAGAAGAAGCCATTACATTAGCGAAGGAAGTTAGAGAAGTCGACGCACGCGGGGGCTTCCATATGCGCAAGTGGTGTTCGAACTCCAAACGGGTACTCGCTGCACTTCACGACACAACAACCTACGACGAAAAACAGTTCTTTAACAGTGAAGAGATACACTCTTATGAGAAAATATTGGGCATGCGGTGGAGCCCACATCAAGATGCCTTCACCTATGCACTAAAGTTTGTACGCCTGAAGCGCAACATAATAGCGACATAGTTGTGATGTCAGTTTTTGAAATACTGCTCCAACAAGTTTGGCGATCGAAGATTGATTGGGATGAGGAAATACCACCCAATCTGCAGGATATGTGGCAATCATGGATGTCCTTCTTACCCTTGATAGAGAACGTGCGAATTCCGAGATGCTATTTTAAAAATTGGCATGCACAAGACTGCCAAGTTCAAATTCACGTATTCGTGGATGCGGGAGAAGACGCCTACTCTGCCGTTGCGTATTTCCGTATCGAACAAAATAACCAAATACTTTTGAGTCTCGTTTCAGCCAAATCCAAGGTAGCTCCGTTGCAGCCGCTTTCGATAACCCGCTTGGAGCTACAGGCAGCAGTAACTGGAGCGCGACTGATGAAAAATATAATAGCACAACATGAAATCGACTTTGAGGAATGTTACTTATGGACCGACTCGAAAACGGTTCTAGCGTGGCTCATTGGAGATCCACGACGATATCAACAATATGTAATGTTTAGGATATCCGAGATATGTGAGCTCACAGATGCCAGAAACTGGAGATGGGTACCAAGCAAACTAAATGTTGCGGACATCGCCACCCAACGACAACATAGGCTTGAAACATATACGCAATGGTTCGAAGGACCCAAATTCCTAAAACTACCGCCGGCTGATTGGCCGACGGAAACTACCAATGAAAGGACAGCCACTGAGGAACTGCGTCCTCGTTTCCTTCACATGCGAAGGGAATCAGTAAGAATCAATTACGAGTACTTTTCAAAATGGAATCGATTGACAAGGGCAATTGCATGTTGGCTTGCCTATAAGAGGAAATTGATCAAGAAAATACGTATATCAAATGAGAATACAAACCGACCGGCATCCCTAATTAATGAAGCCAGAATGTTTCTTTACCGGAACATACAACAAGAATGTTACAACGAAGAGTACACAGCCATCGAAAACGGCCACCACGTTTGCCGGAGCAGTCCACTATGGAGGTTACAACTCTTTCTAAATGACCATGGGGTATTGTGTGTACGCGATAGAGCCAGTCGCTTCGCTGGCATTCCTGAAGGACGAATCGCTCTACCCACCCAACACTGGGTTACAAAGCTGATAGTCCGGCACTACCATGAAAAATATTATCACATGAATCATGAGACAACAGTAAATGAGGTGAGGCAAAAATATTTTATTCCAAAACTAAGACCTCTCCTTAAAGGGATTCGTCGAAATTGCCAACAATGTAAGCTGAGTAGTGCTCCACCCATGGCACCCTTAATGGCGCCCCTACCGAGGGCTAGACTGGGTGCATTCAAGCCAGCGTTTACGTATGTAGGAGTTGATTATTTTGGGACACTAACAGTTATCGATGGAAGAAAGTCATTGAAAAGGTGGGGCATGCTGATAACCTGCCTCACAATGCGAGCAATAAGCATTGAGATCGTGCATAGTCTAACCACAAACTCATGCCTAATGGGCTTAAGACGCCATATATCGCGCCGAGGCATACCAAAGGAAATATATAGCGATAACGGGACTAATTTTCGAGAGACCGATGCCTTTCTTAGAGACAAACTTCAACTGGAAGATGCAAAAATGCACCGAGAATTGTCGCAGCAGGAAATATCGTGGTACTTCAACCCACCGTCAGCTCCTCACATGGGAGGAGCCTGGGAGCGCTTAGTGCGTTCCGTTAAAACCGTGTTATACCGTATAACACCAAATCAAAAATTCTCAGATGAAAGTCTTCTTACCGTAATGGCAGAGGTGGAAATGACGGTCAACTCCAGGCCCCTGACATACGTGTCCCTGGACGACGAAGACCAAGAAGCTCTTACGCCAAATCACCTGTTGCTTGGCTCATCAAATGGAGAAAAACCGATTTGCGATCCGGAACAAATCGACTATAAATGGTCGCTCCGCCAGAGTGAGATGTTCGCCAACCTATTTTGGAAACGCTGGGTCAAAGAGATTCTACCAAACATAACACGAAGGTCCAAGTGGCATAAAAAAGTAAAGCCAATTGGTGTAGGCGATATTGTACTTATAGTGGACGAAAATCAGCGTCGTAATACCTGGACAAAGGGTCGAGCTCCAGTGGCTCGCTTGCTGGGAGGGGAATGTTGCCGAAATTCGGGCCTGCGGATAAACTTCGTACCACTGTAACACAAAACGGAACTCTGTCCGAACAAACAGAATGACGCTCTTTAAAAACTTTAAAACTCTCTCTCTCTCTCATTCTACTCTTGCGGTACTTTATTATACATAAGTAGACACATAAGCGCGAAAATACGCAGCTGCATTGATCTAAGTACATACATAAGAACCGCGTGTTCAGTTGTTTTTTCGTAGCCAACAGGCCAAGACTAGAGTAAGTGGAATGAGATTGTATAATTATTAGTTATAAGAAATTTGTAAAATAACCTGAAATTACTTGCAGAATTAAAAAGCTTACGCTGACCTAACTTGAGGATTAAATGGATTAAATTTATTTCAAAGGCACTGGCGGAGCTAGATTAACTAGTCGAACGAGCAACAAGCAGAATATGAAGAAACAGCTTTTAAAGTCATAAAAACAAAACCAAAAGGGGACGTTAGACTACTGGTAACAATTGAAAACACTATAAATGGTATAGTCCAAACATAAAAAAGATAAATTAAGGGTGAAAGAGTTCAGGTAGCAGAGGCATGATTAATGAATTTAAAACAAAATGGTAAGAACGCAAGCCATTTTATGTCAGAAATAGAAAATCTCACTAAATCATTAAAACGCGCGTTCATAACAGACAACGTAAATCCTGAAACAGCAAATAAATATGCAACTCAGATAGCAGTGAAATCAATTGTAAAGAACTGCGAAAACGAAAAACAACTGAAATGAATGATGTAAATAAATTTGTAAACACATCTACAAATATGGAACAGGATCACAGCGTGTTTTATACTAAAAGAAACAACTACACAAATAGAAACTCGTACAATAATAATAGAAATTATAATAATAATTACCAAAATAAAAACCCAAATAACAATACTAACTATAACAATACTAGGAACTACAATAACTATAGTAATAATTATAATAGAAGAAATTATAACAATAGAAATACAAAAACTAATTATCCTCCTAAAAATAATAATTGTAGACTTACAAACGTAAAAGAAATCTTGGAAAACTCCGAAAGTCCTCTGATGTAAAAAATCGAACAAATAAAATATACAGTTTAAGTCACAACCTTAATAGCTACATAACTTTAAACTTTGACGATGTAGGGACAATAAAATTACTATTAGACACAGGAGCTTACGTATCACTAATAAAACAAAAAACAAAAAAAGATAATACAGTTGACATACACAGACGGACAAAACTTAGTGGAATAGGCAAAGATGTTCTATTTACATTAGGTGAAACCTAACTCAAGGTCAGCAACCTCTCAACGAAACAAACCTTCCAAGTAATACAAAACGATTTTCCCATCCCATGTGACGGAATCCTGGGGCTTGACTTTATAAAAAAATTCAATTGCACACTCAATTATTCCACCAACAAATTGATAATAGATCCGTATAAATCAAGATACAAAATTATAATTAACATAGGGATCAGTCAAAACACACATGTATTCCATGTACCACCTAGAACAGAAAAATTTGTACGCATTGCAATATCCTCAAACAATAATAACACCCTAATCAAGAATTACACCCGGGGGTATTCGTCGCAAACATAATTGCTTCTAAGACTAACCCATATGTCCGCATATTAAATACTAACAACACAGACGTGCAAATTACAAATATAAACCTATTAAATGAAAACCTGTCCGATTATGAAATCCTAAAAATAGACAAACAACGTGATTCAAAACATAAAACCACAATATTGAACAAACTAGCACCTCATTTTCCCGACTTCGTGAAAGAATCTCTACATAAATTATGCTCAGAATTTGATGATGTATTCGCAATAGAATCTGAACAAATATCCTCCAACAATTTCTATAAACAAAAATTAAGACTCAAAGACATAACACCAGTCTACACTAAATACTACAGAATGGCGCACAGCCAAAACGAAATCAATAAACAAGTAGACGAATGGATCAATGATGATATTATTGAACCATCAATGTCTGAGTTCAATAGTCAGATTTTATTGGTTCCTAAAAAGTCGCTACCTGGCAGCAAGGAAAAACGGTGGAGATTGGTAGTTGATTATAGAAAAATTAACAAACAACTAGTAGCGGATACATTCCCACTACCCAGAATGGACGATATCCTCGACCAGCTAGGATGCGCTAAATACTTCTCTTGTTTAGACTTAATGTCATGATTTCATCAAGTAGAATTAGAAGAAAACTTTTGGGATATAACATCATTTTCCACAGATAAGGGCTCATTCAGATTCAAGCGATTACTTTTCTAGGACACAAATGCACAAATAAAGGAATTTTACCAAAGCAAGTTCAAAACGATTCATGATTACCCGACTCCCAAGAATGGCGACGAAGCCAAAAGATTTGTAATTACTACCGCTGATTCATTCCAAACTTTGCATATCATGCACAATTTATCAATAAACTATCAAGGAAATATGTAGAATTTAACTGGGATGCAAACTGTCAATCGGCTTTTGAATACTTAAAAAACAAATTATTAAGTCAAAATTACTCCAATACCCGGACTTCAATAACTGATGCAAGCAAGATCGCATGTGGAGCCGTTCTCAGGAAAGAATTTGATGGACTCCAATTACCCATATCATACGCATCTAAGGCATTTACAAAAGGTGAAAGCAATAAATCAACAATCGGTCAAGAATTAACAGCAATACATTGGGCAATTCAATATTTCAAACCATACATATACGGAAAAAAAATTCCTAATTAGAATTGACCATCAGCCATTACCTATCACCTATTTTCTAAGAAACCCATCGTGAAAGCTTACTAGAATAAGGCTAGATTTAGAAGAGTTCGATTTTACTATAGAATACATCAGGGGACAAGAAAATTTCGCAGCGGATGCTCTCTCCAAATTTGAATTTGAAAATATAAAAAACATAGAAACTAATAAAATACTTAAAATAGTAAAGTAGTAGTAGATCAGAAACAAAAAAATTAACACATAAGGAAAACAAAATTAACAATAATAGAATAGAAACACCAAGAATATATGTAATAATAAATCCTAACGAAGCCAAAAAATACGCGCAAATAAAATTCAAATAATGCAAATGTTTTATTACCAAAAATTACTCTCCTTCAACATAGGCGATTTGATCATTAGTGGAAGAATAGATCTAGATCGATTCCTTCCAAGGCTTGAAAAAGAAGCCGGTGCTCAAAAAAATCTATAAACTGAAGATAGACATGTCAGAAAAACTATTAAGGTCACTTACACCTAATGAACTAAAACAAAAAGGAAAAGACACATTAAAACATTTAGAAATAGCAGTTCTACCCCAAGTAAAAGTTATAACAAATAAAGAAGAAATAAGAAATACATTAAATAAATATCATAATGACCCAATAGAGGGAGGTCACTGCGGGGTAAACAGAACACTAAGAAAAATAAAAAGAGATTTCTTTTGGAAAAATATGTCTCGGGATGTTGCGACATACATCAAAAATTGTGAAAAGTGCAAACTAGCCAAAGTAACCAGACACAACCACTCCCCATTGATCATAACACAAACCCCTGCAACCACTTTTGACACAATAATAATAGATACAATTGGACCATTACCAAAAACAATGAACGGTAATGAATACGCAGTTACTATTATCTGCGATCTGTCCAAATATCTCATATCAATACCAATACCAAACAAAAGTGCAAAAGCGGTTGCAAAGGCAATATTCGAAAAATTCATTTTAATTTACGGTTCAGTGAAAACAATTCTAACAGACATGGGAACAGAATATATGAATTCAATACTAATAGAACTTTGCAAAAATTTTAACATAACTAAAATTAATTCCACGGCCCACCATCATCAAACTCTTGGAACAGTAGAAAGAAGCCATAGAACTTTCAATGAATACATCAGGTCATATATATCCATAAAAAAAGACGATTGGGATGAATATCTAGCATACTTCACATATTGCTTTAACACCACCCCATCCACGGTACATGGTTATGCACCTTTTGAACTAGTCTTTGCAAAACATCCTAAAACTATCCCATTCTCGTCTGAAACGGTAGAACCCATTTACAACATTGATGATTTCAATAAAGAAATAAAATTTAAATTACAAATAGCACAAAATAGAGCGAAACTGCTTATCGAAAAATTTAAAGCATTACAAAAAGAAACATATGATAAAAACACAAAAAAAGTATCGCTAACTGAAGGACAAGAAATACTTTTAAAAAATGATACAGGACATAAATTAGATAACAAATACACAGGCAAATATACAATACAGAGCATAGGTCCTAACAATAATATAGTAATAGCGGATGATAAAAACAAAAAGCAAACAGTACATTTAGATAGAATAAAAATAAAAAAATGTAAACGTTCTCCTATAAATACCGGGCTTGCGGCCCCAATAAATCACTTCAAGTCAAACCTTGCCTTCGCCTAATACAGTACAGTCATTAAATCATCCATGTAGAACTCATCTCGGATAATTTTACTAACCAATTCATCCTGACACCTGTTTGCTATCTCTGCAAATACCCTTGTAGCTAAATAAGGTTCTGATGCAGTACCGTACGTTACCGTTGTCAATTTATATTTTCTTAATTTTTTCTGCTTTGAATTTCTCCATAAAACATGCAAATATTTTTGATCATCTTGATCAATGTTTATCTGTCGATACATTTTCTCAATATCTGCAGACGCTACGAACTGTCATTTTTGCCATTTTAAAATTAGGTCGAATATGTACTTTTGAAGTCGTGGCCCGATCCACATTACGTCATTGTTATTTGTTGTCTTCGCGGATGCGTCAAATACAACTCTTAGTTTAGTAGTCAGACTTGTTTCTTTAACTACTGCTTGATGGGGCAGATAATAGATCCCTTCATCCTTGGTTTCGATCATATGACCCAAGTCCAAATATTCCTTTATAAACTTTTCGAGTCGTTTTGTTAAAATTTTCTTCACATTCGTTAGCTTCTGAACCATCTTTTTCATCTGCCTCCATCTCCCAAAAACGCTCCATATCTGTAACATCTATTGCTGTAGCTACTATAGTGTTGTATGTTGTATGCCAAATGAGCATATGCCCACAGTATTGTAGAGTATACAATATAACAAGTGGTCATATGCTCAACATTAAAGTAAGAGTAACATACCAACACTTTGTTGCTATGTTTATGCACCCATTCATAATAGTAATATGATCCGCCACTTATGCGGACTGGCCGCTGAGCGTGGGATCGCTAGCGTAAGCACTTTTGACTATGTACCCTCAGTACATATATGCTAATACGTACAAACATATATACTGCAACACACTCTCTCTCTCTGCCAGCGCCCTAACATACCAACACTTTGTTGCTATGTTTATGCACCCATTCATAATAGTAATATGATCCGCCACTTATGCGGACTGGCCGCTGAGCGTGGGATCGCTAGCGTAAGCACTTTTGACTATGTACCCTCAGTACATATATGCTAATACGTACAAACATATATACTGCAACACACTCTCTCTCTCTGCCAGCGCCCTACACGGCAGAGTGTATTCAATACATATAAGATGTATAGGCTAAGACTAAAATAGGAATAAACTGTCCAGACATTCTGGATCACTGCTCGAACAGAACAGTTGCGTTTCATTTAACTAAAACGGATTTATTAAAAGAACTTAATGCGCACATAACATGGCAACCGTGACACGTGAAAAAAAAAGAAATAAATGAATTAACATTTCAACATAAACTAAAAAACACGAAAATAATTTGTGCAAATTGTGAAATGTATTTTCAATTGATTGCGAACCCCTGTGCGCGCTATGAACAAAAATGAAACAAAACAAAAAGAAAGATTAATCTAGATACTGGAATTTATGTGATTTTTCTACTATCAACTCTTGGGTACTGCTCCAAGGTGCACTCCCATAACACACACATACGTTTCTCCAATTATTTACAAAAAAGAAGGGAAATTAATTGGAATTTAAAAACAATAATGGATTAAAAAAAAAATTTTTTTTTTAACCAAAGTAAAAAAAAAATTAGTTAATTAAAAATAATATGAAACATTAATATGAAACCAAATAAATCAACAACAAAATACTGATGTCCACGGAACCCTCCTTCAAGACCGCTGTTCCTAATGAACAAAGAGATTTGCCGACGTTGCAAGAGGCTTTGCAGGCAAATCCAATCGATGGACCACGGCCACTAACAATAGAGGAGTACAGAGCCCGGCAGCAGACGGGAATCCCCAAAAAGAGGCGGGATTATTACAATTATTACAAGCATTAAGGTTATGATTTTCAAATCAACCGAGACAGTTTCAACATTATTTATGACATTCGCGGTTGAATCCGCTACTTTAGATTCATGATCTAACATATTGTCAACTTTTTCTATGTTTCTGTCTTTTGGAATCGCATTAGGGTGCATATAAAGAAAAAAATACTAACTCAAGAATATATATATATATTTTTTTTTTTAATTAAAAAAAAAAAAAACAAAACTTTAATTGAAAAATTAAAAAAAAAAGTTGACAATATGTTAGATCATGAATCTAAAGTAGCGGATTCAACCGCGAATGTCATAAATAATGTTGAAACTGTCTCGGTTGATTTGAAAATCATAACCTTAATGCTTGTAATAATTGTTATTCTTTTATTAAATAACGTTTTAACAAAACTATATAAGTTGCACAATAAGTGCCTTAAGAAAATTATTCCAGTAGGGCAGATAACCTAGATGTTGTTTAAGATGATAGACATAGTAGAAAAAGTGTATAATAGAGAACTCAATTTTAGAATAAATTCTTTGATAATATTGAGTAAATATTACGATTTTATAAAAATTTGTGATTTCGAAGACGAGTATATAGATACTTTTAATTGTGCAGCAAGCCCATTAATAATATGTAACAACAAAATAGAAAAGGGCATAGTAATGCGTACATTACCATATGTAATGGTAAAAACAGTAGAAGAAAACCATGACATACTTGGTTCTACAACAATAATTTTGGTACGATTGCACCGCTGAATGTTGTAGACACAATATGGAATGGAATACGTTAGCACGAAAGATTAATGATCATAAAGATAAATTTGAAAAATCTTTCAAATGTATTAACTCAGATAAAGTCATAAGACCTGAAACTTTGATAAACCATGCTCAAATACTGACAACACAGTATAAGAACATATTATCAATAGTAAACAAAGCTAATGAGAAATTAGCAAAAGAGCATAGGCATCAGTGTGAAAAACTGATTAAATCATTGAAAATAAGATTGAACAATATTAGTACTAGACGAAATATTGTAATAGTAATTCCAGAAGATCAAAGTCAGCCAGCTGAATTTGACGAAAGCCAATTAGCAGATTTGGACGAGTCCAAACCAATTATTGATACTGAAAGTGATATCGATAGTGACATCGAAACACTTGAAGAAAGTACAATGGCTAACCAAGTGGAATTAGACAGGCAATATGTTAGACAGGTTTCCACTTCAGTTCCTGAATTTGATGGTAAAAAGTTATCATTAAACAGATTCCTAACTGCATTACGCATTGTGGAAAGAACTAAGGGAGACCAAGAGGATATAGCAGTTGAGGTTATGAAATCAAAAATAACTGGCACAATCCTCTATAAAGTAGAAAATGAAACCACTATTGCAGGGATAATAAATAAGCTCAAAGAAAATGTAAAAGGAGAATCTCCTGACGTTTTAAAGGCGAAACTAATGAACATAAAACAAAAAGGCAAAACTGCTTCCCAGTATGCAACCGAAATGGATAATTTGCGGAAGCAACTGGAGGCAGCCTTTATTGATAACGGATTAGACCCAATCAATGCGGAAAATTCTCTACAAGCGAGTCTGTTTCTGCAATGATTAAAAATTGCGAGCACGAAAAACTCAAAGTAATATTAGAAGCTGGAAACTTTGTAACTTTCAATGATGTAATGGGTAAATATATCCATTGCAGCACGGAAATGACTGGAAGTGCAAATACAGTATTATTTCAACGAGGCCACAATAATAGAGGAGTTAGTAACCATTACCAAAGAGGTAGAGGCAATGGCCGCGGAAACTACAACTCCAACTATAACAATTACAATAACAGAAACAACAATAGAGGTGGTCGAGGTAATGGCCGAGGTAGAAATAATTTCTACCGAGGTAACAGCCAAAACAGATACAATAACAATACCGAAAACAATAATGTCCGAGTAGCCCAAGATGCTTCGGGAAACTCGCAGACACCTCCAGACACTCGAAATTAAAAAGTAAAATATATACTGTAAACTTAAGTCTCAATAATTTTGTATCATTTACAAATGTTCAAACAAATAAAATCATTACATTCCTAATTGATACAGGTGCAGATATTTCAATTATAAAAGAAAATTCCGATGTCTTTCATGACATACAATTCAATAAAATCATAGACATTCGAGGCATAGGTGAAGGAGTAATTAAATCCAAAGGACTAGCCTCAATTGAATTACAAACAGGGAAATACATTATTCCATATAAATTTCATTTACTACATTCAGATTTTGCAATCCCTTGCGATGGAATAATAGGACTAGATTTTATAAAGACTTTTAATTGCCAATTAGATTATAATAATTCAGAGGATTGGTTTATAATCAGACCTCCAAACCTAACGTATCCCATTAATGTACCGATAACATTTAGTTCTGGTAATAATTCAACACTTCTGCCAGCGAGATCCCAAGTGATACGCAAAATAGATTTGTCTTCAGAAGAATTAAGCATTTTCATCCCAAATCAAGAAATTAAGCATGGTGTTTATATTGCAAACACTATTGCCCAAACCAAAAATACTTTTGTCCGATTTTTAAATACCACAGATAAATGCCAACTAGTAGGCATTAATAAAATAAAATTCGAACCGCTCTCAAAATACGATGTGGTTCAAACTTCAAATGACAATAGAATAGAGTCTGTTATTAGTTAATTAAAGAAAAATTTTCCAATTATGTTCAAAAAGCAACTTATGGAAATATGCACCGAGTATAGTGATGTGTTCGGACTTGAAACCGAACCAATCACAACCAACAACAAACAAAAATTGAGACTTAAGGACGAAGAGCCAGTATATGTAAAAAACTATCGATGTCCGCAAAGCCAAACCGAAGAAATTAAAAAACAAGTAGGAAAGTTAATTGAACAAAATATTGTTGAACCATCGATTTCACCTTACAATAGCCCACTCTTATTGGTCCCAAAGAAATCTCTTCCGGACTCTAAAGAGAAAAAATGGCGATTAGTAATTGACTATCGCCGAATAAACAAAAAACTGCTATCAGATAAATTTCCACTCCCCAGAATTGACGATATTCTTGATCAACTGGGTAGAGCTAAATATTTTTCATGCCTTGATTTAATGTCAGGTTTCCACCAAATTGAACTTGAGGAAAGCTCAAGGAACATAACGTCTTTTTCAACAAACAATGGTTCATATCGCTTCACGAGATTACCATTTGGTTTAAAAATAGCACCTAATTCATTTCAGAGAATGATGACAATAGCATTCTCGGGTTTAGAGCCTTCACAAGCATTCCTTTATATGGATGATTTAATCGTTATTGGTTGTTCTGAACAACACATGCTTAAAAACCTAACAGATGTTTTTACACTTTGTAGAAAACACAATTTGAAATTACATCCAGAAAAATGTTCATTTTTCATGCATGAGGTGACATTTTTAGGTCACAGATGCACTGACAAAGGAATCTTACCAGATGATACAAAATTCGATGTTATTAATAACTATCCAGTCCCTACGGACGCAGACAGTGCTAGAAGATTCGTTGCATTTTGCAATTATTATAGACGTTTCATAAAAAACTTCGCCGAATACTCACGGCATATAACAAGATTATGCAAAAAGAATGGCCCATTCGAATGGACAGCGGAATGTGAAAATGCATTCCAGTATTTAAAAACACAACTTGTTAATCCAACCTTGTTACAGTACCCAGATTTTAGCAAAGAATTTTGTATAATCACAGATGCAAGCAAGCAAGCATGTGGAGCAGTTTTAACTCAAAACTATAATGGACTCCAACTCCCAGTTGCATATGCATCAAGAGCATTCACTAAAGGTGAAAGCAATAAAAGTACAACTGAACAAGAGCTAGCAGCAATAATTGGGCAATTACACATTTCAGACCATATATATATGGCAAACATTTCACAGTAAAAACTGATCATCGCCCCTTAACATATTTATTCTCAATGATAAACCCAAGTTCAAAATTAACTCGCATGCGACTCGAATTAGAAGAATACGATTTTACAGTAGAATATCTGAGAGGAAAAGATAATTTCGTGGCAGACGCTCTGTCCAGAATTACAATAACTGATTTAATTGATATCAATAAAAAAGTCCTGAAAGTCACTACCAGGCATCAAAGTAGACAACAAAATTTCTGCGCAGAAAACAAACAAGAACTATTGCCAAGGCAAAGTCTTGAAAAATCTTCTAAGCCCAACGTATACGAAGTCATAACAAATGACGAGGTACGAAAAGTAGTGACCTTGCGAATGACAGATTCGACATGTTTATTGAAACATGGAAAAAAAGTTATAGCGAGAATAAAAGTTAGCGATTTATACTCCAATGGAATTCTAGACTTAGGTCAGACTTAGGTATATAATATCAGCCAACTAAAAGTGGCACCGAGCGAAAAGATCTTTGAATCAATTTCGATAGATACTTTCAAACATATGGGCAACAAGAATTTAAAATCATTAAGAGTAGCGCTACTCAAGCCGGTGACCCAAATATACAATGAAAAAGAAAAAGGAGCTATATTGTCTACATTTCATGACGATCCAATTCAAAGAGGTCACACAGGCATAAATAAAACGATAACAAAAATAAAAAGACAATATTATTGGAAAAACATGACAAAACATGTAAAAGAGTACATTAATAAAAGTCGAAAACGACGAAACACACGAGATCACTTATGATAATTACAGAAACTCCACAATATGCTTTCGACAGAGTGATAGTAGACACAATTGGTCCACTACCACGTTCGAAAAATGGGAATGAATACGCAATCACTTTAATATGTGATTTGAAAAAATATTTAGTAGCAATTCCTATTGGAAATAAAAGTGCAACAACTGTCGCAAAAGCCATA
The DNA here is from genome assembly GCF_018151085.1 of Drosophila tropicalis. Taxonomy (NCBI): domain Eukaryota; kingdom Metazoa; phylum Arthropoda; class Insecta; order Diptera; family Drosophilidae; genus Drosophila; species Drosophila tropicalis. Next base: position 1,673,717 of record NW_027172999.1, read on the forward strand.
TTCGAATCTTTTATTCTGAAGTACGGTCCAATGAAGACGTTCATTACGGACATGGGAACAGAATACAAAAAATTCCATTATAACTGACTTGTGCAAATATCTAAAAATAGATAACATAACATCTACAGCACACCACCACCAGACATTAGGTACCGTTGAAAGAAGTCAAAGGACATTCAACGAGTACATTCGTTCATATATTTCAGTAGATAAAACTGATTGGGACGTATGGTTACAGTATTTCGTGTATTGTTTAAACACAACACCATCTGTAACTCATAATTATTGTCCATATGAACTAGTATTTGGAAGACAGAATAACTTACCAATACAATTTAATAGCGTAGATAAAATAGAACCTATATATAATACAGAAGATTATTCTAAGGAAGTTAAATTTAGACTAGAAAACGCGTATAAGAGAGCTCGAATACTTTTAGAAAAAAATAAAATTAAACAGAAAGAAATAAACGATAAGAAAGTATTAGATTTTAAACTAGAAATAGGAGCCCAAGTTTATTTGAAAAACGAAACATTAGAATCTTCTTATATAGGACCATTTGAGGTCATTAATATAGAAAAGAATAACAATATAATTATATGAAAAATAAGGAACAAAAAGTTCATAAAGATAGACTAAAAAAGATAAATAAACAAAGAAAAAAGATAAGAATATATATATATACATATTGAAAAATAAAATTAAAAATTAAAAAAAAAATTATTAATTTAAAAAAAAAAATTAATATAAATATTTCTAATTTACAAAAAACATTTTTATTGATTAAAAAAAAAAAAAATTAAAAATATACAACATAGTATTTAAGAAAAACAAATAAATAGCTACATAATATTACGTTATTCTTTTAAAAAGGGAGGTGTTGTATGTTGTATGCCAAATGAGCATATGCCCACAGTATTGTAGAGTATACAATATAACAAGTGGTCATATGCTCAACATTAAAGTAAGAGTAACATACCAACACTTTGTTGCTATGTTTATGCACCCATTCATAATAGTAATATGATCCGCCACTTATGCGGACTGGCCGCTGAGCGTGGGATCGCTAGCGTAAGCACTTTTGACTATGTACCCTCAGTATATATATGCTAATACGTACAAACATATATACTGCAACACACTCTCTCTCTCTGCCAGCGCCCTAAGCGGCAGAGTGTATTCAATACATATAAGATGTATAGGCTAAGACTAAAATAGGAATAAACTGTCCAGACATTCTGGATCACTGCTCGAACAGAACAGTTGCGTTTCATTTAACTAAAACGGATTTATTAAAAGAACTTAATGTGCACATAACAATAGATTCATCTCCTTTTGATTTTGTACATCCCGACACGATCCAGCCAAACTGAGTATTTTGTCCTAGCAAGCCATTCATCTTGGCAACTCCACTTTTCAAGATACGGGTATATGTATACGTCTACCCCTATTATCATTTCAACCCTACCCGGTTTATTAAAGGTGGGATCAGCTAGCACGTAAGATTGCCATTTTGACATATACACGTTTCCTATAGTTAAGGGAAGAGCTTTCATTAATTGCGGCAACACAATTGCCCCAACTTTAAGAACCTCTTTTTTCGGATCACGCATCTTTATTTCAACGTTTACCTTATACTTGGACGTTTTAGTTTTTGTCGAAGACACGCATATTATTTCCGTTTGTTGCTTGATCTTGGGTAATTTTAATATTTGAGCGGCTTCTTCATATAAGATAATGCTCTGTGAGCCACTATCAATCAAGGCTCTTAAAGTTTCGTACTCTCCATTTATTTTTTTAACTTGTATTAGGGCTGTGGCCAACAGTTTTTGCTGTGCCGTAACACAAGTATTTACTTTCACCTGTTTTTCCCCAAAATGAAGAATGATGTCCCTTATAACACAGTGAGCTTCAATGCATCAAGCATCGTGTACACAATGCCCTTTTTTTTTTGGCTATTTCCACCCTTTCTTTAGGTGTTAGCACTTTAAAGTTATAGCATAGAAGTGCGCTATGCCAAGGACCTTTGCAAATTGGACAACTATCTTTAAAACCCGCCGCCGATGTTTTTTGTAACGGTTTTTTATCTTCCTTCCTCATGGCACTTGGCGAGCAATATCTTTGCTCTAAGTATTACATGACATCAGACAGCAACTGCATCTGCCTGGTTTTTCTAGTCTGACTCTCGAATAATTGCAGAGCGTCTCTGTCAAATTTCCCAAGTATAAGTTGAGTTTTAATTTTAATTAAGTGCACTGACTCATTAACTATGTCAATCACTCCTTTTACATTTTTTACGGATTCATTGTTGATCATCGGTAAATCAACGATCCGAATTAATTGTTCGGAAAATACCCTCCGTTTATTCTCATACCGTTTGGTTAACAGTTCCCAAACGGCACTATAATTGTCAGCTGAACCTACAAAAAAATAAGCTACCATGCTCCTTGCTTCGCCTTTTAACGCGGGTTTCAAATAACACTGTGCGACACCAAAAATCAAACCGCAACGGACCTTTTTTTCTGAAAGTTTATGTATTGAATAGCCAAACCCTATTTGGGTTTTTCAAAGTTAGCTCGTTTTTTTTTTTATAGCGAGTTGAAATTTTTCATTTTGGGGGTTTTTTTAGTTTGTCATATGAGCTAAATATGACTTATATATCGATTTCTTCTTCATGCATACGACCTAAATCATCCTCATTTATTGTAGAAATATTGTTAATAGTTAAATAAATTTATTTTATGAATGTTATATAACCCAAAATTACTTTTCCAGCTACAGTTCTAGAAAAACTTACAATCAAGCCCTTTTTTAGAGTAGTTTTGGAAGTATTTTTAATTTATAAATATTTTTTGACAGAATAATATCAAGATTAATTTAAAACAACAAATATATTTTTAAATATGGAAAATTAATTTATCAAGATCAAAGTAATCCGATTAGCCATTAGCCAACGGCCAATTCTGCCCTTATGGATCGCATAGTAAAATACGTTCATACGCATATTTTGCATGTTTCTAGTCCGACTTCCGATTTGGTAGTTTGGTAAAAATATATAAGATTAATTGGTCTGCAGAATTCGGTTGCGATAGTCAAAAAATTTTAGTTGGCAATCGTTTATTTCTAAATTATGGAGCCGGAAATTGGCGTGGCAAAATATTAAAGTATACATATTCTGCGCGCATTCTAAAAAATCTACATTTTAAATTAGGTGACTTTAGCTTTGTTGGTTTTCGGGAAAATCTGTTTTATTTTATTTTCGGGGGTGGAAGTGGGCGTGTCAAAATTTGTGGACGTTTTACCCCGGCGAGTGATAAGCACGGATCAGTTAGTGAAAATTTTGTTACGGCATTTCGACATAACTTTAATTGTGATGGTACATTTAATGAGTCGTGGGCGCCAAATACAATTTGCAGAGCTTGTTACGTCGGGTTAGTTAACTGGATGCATAAAAAACAAAAAAAAAATTTCATTTGTTGTACCAATGATATGGTACAATCCAGGAGAACATGACCCAAAAAATTATTCTTGTGCCAACAATGTGACTGGACTTAACAAAAAAAAAAAAGGCGAAAAGCAAAGTCTCCGTTCCGAGGGTGCAACTGCCCCTGGACCATTCCGAAAATATTCCAGTACCAAAATATCCAGACGCAGACAATGTTAGTCTTTAGCCCGATGATTACTCCGATTATATCCCCGAACCATCAGTATCAAATCACCCAATTCTTATAACACAAAGCAAATTGGATCAAATGTTTGCAAAATTAGAGCTAACGTAGAGAAAATCAGAAATGTTTGCATCTTTTTTAAAATCCCATTACTTGTTAGCAACAGGTACAAGAGTCACAGCGTATCGAAATCGCCAGAAACACTTGAAAAAGCTCCAGATGCTATACTGGCCGAAACATGTTGGTGGACTAAGCAAATATTTCAATACGAAGAAGATAAAAATTAAATGAAGAAGTGCAGAAAGATGAACGCGACGGAATGGAGTTCTCCACTAACGAATCGGATTACTTTGATCTTGATTGTTGGCTAATGGCTGCGCCCTTGCGGAGCCCCAAACTGCTCGTCTTATATGATGCGGCCTTCGGATGATTTCCACCGAGGCGGCTTCGAGGCACTTGCGATTGGCAAGAAATGAGATGACCAGGTTGACTTCAATCGGTTGCTTTATTTTCTTAACCTAAAACTATAGTACAATTGTCGGCGGGCACAGAAGGTGCAACCGCATCGACCGAGATTAATTTCAAGAGTAAAAATCAAGTGCAGCAAATCACGCTGTCTTTTACAAAATTCAAAGTTCTGGAAATTTCCATAGAAGAAATAAGAAAGAAAAGAATTGAAGTAACGGATCTCCAAGTTTGTCACTTCAAAGTAACTTGCGCTGTTCTTGGTCTCTCTCTCTCTCTCTTCGTTCGTTTTCTCTTTTTAGCAAAGAGAGTCTGGCTTCAGTTGCAGCTTAAACATTCTCCCCCTTTTGATGATGACGATCTTCATCATCAAATTCACGTCTGGAAGACTCCTGCGAAAAGAAAACTGAAACGAGAAAGTAACAATTTAACGCTTAGGTGTAGGAATGGTGTCATTCTCTATCCAATTCTCCTGAATAGGCAATGGACAGAGTTTGGCTACCGGTCGTTTCATGAGTCCTTTGACTGTCTTCAAAGTCACCACTCTCACTAGTCAATCGGGTCCTGCATGTGTCTCCATAACCCGACCTAGAGGCCATTGATGAGAAGGGAAACGTTCGTCCCTGATGAGCACTATGCATCCAACTGTTAGATTTTCCTTGGTCTGCAGCCATTTTGGTCTCCTTTGTAATCGTGATAAATATTCCGAGTTCCATCTTCTCCAAAACTGTTGTGCATAATATTGACAATTCTTCCATCGATCAATCAGAGTAACTTTAGCCAATTCCGGAGCAAGAGGTGCTAAAGGCGCTTCACCCATCAGAAAGTGACCGGGTGTTAATACCATTAAATCGTCAGGATCATTTGATAGGGGACACAACGGTCTTGAATTTAAGCAAGACTCAATCTGTGCCAACACAGTTGCCATTTCCTCGAATGTTAAAACTTGTTCTCCGAAAGTTCTCTTCAGATGATACTTCATGGACTTCACTCCAGCCTCCCACAATCCACCAAAGTCTGGCGCTGATGGTGGGTTGAAATGCCAGTTGATTCCTTTTCTCAATAATGTTGGCGCAATATGTTTCGTAATGTACGAACAATATGCCAGTTTGTCCACTTGCAATTTTTTGTTGGCTCCAATAAAATTAGTACCGCAGTCACTATAAACGTCTGTGCATAGGCCACGTCTGCCAATGAAACGGTTAAATGCTCCTATAAACGCATCTGAGGTCAGATCTCCAACTGGTTCCAAATGAATGGCCTTTGTCACTAGACATACGAACACAGCAATATATCCCTTCTGGGATACACGTCCTCTTCCTTTGCAGGGCGAAATATTTACGGGTCCAGCGTAGTCCACTCCAACGGATGAGAATGCTCTAGAAGGGCGTACCCGTACTGCTGGTAACATTCCCATTTTCTGACCTGCAAATTGAGGCTTCATCTTAAAACATGTGATACATTTATGAATTCCAAACCCAACTGCATTGCGTCCATTAACAATCCAGAATTTCTTCCTTATAAAATTCAGCGTTAGTGAGGTTCCACCATGCAAGGTGCAAATATGACTGTAAGATATGACGAGATCTGTGAAAGGACTTTCAGGACTTTTGACTTCAGTGTCAACAACCGACAGCGAATCCTGATCAATAGCATTACAAGGCCATTCGATGTCCGATCCTTGTAGCCATGATGGCCCATGCCACCATAATTCACACGATGCCAACTTGGTTGCACTCGTGCCACGGCTTAGATAATCTGCAGGGTTATCTTTCGAGGCGACGTGTCTCCATTGCCTTTCGTCTGAGATTTCCAGGATTTTGTTTATTCGATTGGACACAAATACTTTCCAGTTGGCAGCTCCACCACGGATCCAACTGATGGTTATCATAGAATCTGACCAAAAAATAGTGTTCGAATAATTAATGTTAATTCTTAGATTCTCTTTTAGATACTTATACATTTTGGCTGCTTCAAGCGCAGCACATAACTCTGCCCTAGGTATGGTTAGTTGTTGTTTAGTTGGCGATACTCTCCTCTTTGACAATAGCAACCCTGTGTGATACTTATCCTCTCCAATTGGGAAGCGCAAGTAAGCCGTAGCTCCATATGCTCGTGACGAGGCATCGCAAAACAGGTGCAATTCAGCCACACCACCCGGTAGCCCCCATGTAACATGCCGTGGTATTCGTATAGTTACTATGTTTGGTAACTCTTTTACGAATTTCTCCCATTCTCTCTTAATAGTGTCCGGTAGTGTGCTATCCCAGCCAAGTTTCTCCTTCCACAGTTGCTGCATGAGAATTTTGGCAGTAATCATTATCGGGCTAAGCCATCCCATGGGATCAAACAGTCGTGCAATTGCTGATAGTATTGTCCTCTATGTTGGTGAGCTCATTGGTGGAACGACATGCAAAGCAAAACGGAACTCATCTTCTTTGGGACTCCAGTATAGACCTAACGTGCGAATAGTATCATTACCTTCCATGTGTAACAATCCGCTTGATTCTCGATGCTCAACTGGTATGTTCTCTAATAGCTTTGTGCAATTACTCGCCCACTTCCGTAGTTCGAATGTACCACTACGAAGCATTCCAATCACTTGGTTCTTGACATCCTCCGTTTCTGCAATACTGTCGCCACCAGACAGTATGTCATCTACATACATTTGATGATTTATAACATACACCGCCAGTGGATACTTCTCGCATTCATCCATAGCTAATTGTTTCATAACTCTCATAGCTAAATAAGGTGCGGAGCTCGTTCCAAACATCACCGTCGTGCAGGCATATTCTTCCACATAATCACTTGTGTCCGGATTCCATAGAATACGCTGGTACTGCGTGTCGTCGGGTTGAATATTAATACATCTGTACATTTTTTCAACATCCGCCATAAATACCCATTTTAGCCCTCGCCAATTGAGAATGATTCCTTGAAGATGTACGTGCAATTTTGGACCTATTGCTAGAATCTCATTAAGCGATTTTCCATTACTCGTCTTGCTCGATCCATCGAAGACAACTCGTACCTTCGTAGTTGATGACGATTCCTTTATGACTGGGTGATGCGGTAATCCAATGCAGGATTGCCCGTCTTACTAGCCCGTGACGTTACACGTTCCATTTGACCCAGCTCCAGATACTCATTTATCGTGCCAACATAAGCGTTCTTCAAACTCGCATCGTTACGCAACCGTCTGTCGAGAGAATGTAATCGTTTTAACGCGCTCTTATATGATTCTCCAATTACCATTGATTCGTCCAAGTATGTTAGAAAAGGAAGACGAACAACATATTTCCCAGACGGCATTTGGCTATGTGTCTTAACGAAGAAATCTTCGCACCAGTTATCCTCTACTGAAACCCCACGTGGCTCCTCGTCGAATTGTTCTAGCTCCCAAAACTTACATAACAATTGTTCAAGTATCTCATCAGCTTCCTTCCTTCGTACCGTTATGGTGTAGGACGATCTCCTACCAGCTTCTTGATTCGTTTTTCCTGATACAATGTATCCCAAATGCGTATTTTGCGCCAGAGGCATACCACGTATTCCTCGATGCACTTCTCCCAACATCAGCTCATCGTAGACGTCATTTCCCAACAAAATATCAACTCCTTGTGGTCTGAAGAAGTTAGGGTCGGCCAACGGTAAGCCCTTCAGATGAGTCCACACTTCAAACGGCAGTCGTTTGATTGGCATGCGCTTACTCACTAGAGGTATTACAGACGCGAGCAGCTTGTATTTCGCGTGTGGGTTGTAGATTGATCTTATGACTAGCTCCACCTCTGCTGCCGCATCTGTAATTTTTGTATCTGCTAATCCAGTAATCGTGATGTGAGCCTGTTTGCGCCGTAAACGTAGCTGCTGAGCTGCATTCTCTGAAATGAACGAAACTTGTGAACCTTGATCCAAAAACGCTCTAAACTGTAAGGGATAGCCTTCTATCGACTATACCCACACCATTGCTGTCGGTAATAAAACCTCGTCTTTATGCCTTACCGCAGTTTCTGTTGTACTCTTTCCAATTAAAGCATTCGCAGATGCTGTTGGGATAACTCCCTTCCTTAGTGTGCAAAGCGACCTCTCGCATCCTGACTTGTCCACATGGAGTAGTGTATGATGCCGTCCTTGACATTTTTCACAATTTACCGCACTGTCACATGCATCTATTCGATGATTTGGTCTAAGGCATCTAAAACACAGTCGATGCCTCACTACACATGCCTTTCGTTCCGATAGCCTCATCTCCTGGAATATCTTACATACTCCGATAAGGTGTGCATCCCCTTGACACACAATGCATAGGTCTGTCTCTCGAGTCACAAATGAAGCCTTTGTGTATGTTCGTGGGGGGGCGGAAGGATCCAAATGAAATACAAGGAGTTGGCGGGTGCCAATTTCTTCAGTTTGTGGTGAGCGAGTGGTGAATTAAAACGCACGAAAAACTTCGGTTAAATAAACGTAGGTTTTATTATTTCTATAATATTCACAGGTAACCCGGCACACACGGAAATGATTCGGGTTGAAAGTGATTAACAAATCGTAAAAAATGCAAGAGAACGGGTGTTCGGGTGAAAGGCTCGATTCTTAGTGATGGCGGTGCCCATTGGAAAAAATCAAGTCACTCCTCCTGGTGTGACCGTAGACGCCGAGGATCAAAAAACCCTCCTCACTCCTCACCGCTCACTGCTCTTCGCCGCTCACTGCTGTTCACCCGGTGGCGTGAACATACCGCCCCCCTTGCAACATGTTGCAATTGCCACCCTGGACATATAAAGGATGGGGGACGGCAACGTCCTGGAGCGCCTAGATCCCACAGGAGCCGGAGACGACCCATCCGAACACGGTGCTCTGGGCTGCGGGAGTACCGCTATGACCGGGCACACAGCCTGGTTGGATGACCTCAGGATAGAGGTCTGCCCCGAGCACCACGGATACCGACGCCGGCCGATAGAAGTAGGGGTCGGCCAGGATCAGGGTGGCGAACTTCTCTCGGACCGGCGCCGCCACTTCCCGGATGGGAGTGCGGATGAGCAAGTCCTCTTCGACCCGGAATATAACGTTCCGTCGGAACGTCTTGTCGGACCTCGACTCGAGGACGGCCGTACAGGCTTGGTCGACCCCGACCTTGGTCACAGCTAACCCCAGGGACTGGGCAAAGGAGAGATTGATGCGGCTCTCAGCCGCACACGCATCAAGAAGGACGCGGGTCTCGAAGGATTTCGAGCCATTGCCCAACCGGAGGACTGCGGTTGGCAGGACAGTCGTCGTCCTGGCGTGGAGCAGGGAGGATAACGAAATCTCGGGTGCGCCTTCTGGGGAAGCGGAGCGGTCGGACGATGATCGCGAACGGGGTTGTAGCGGGGGTGCAGCACGCCCGGAGGGGGGTGATCGGCTGCGACGCCGGGCGGAGGCACGTCGTCTCGGCGGTTGGTCGGCCATGTGGAGCAGGGTATGGTGCCTTTGCCCGCATCGTCGGCAACCATGGCGAGTCCGACACGCGTCGGATGAATGCTCGTGTGCCAAGCAATTGGGACAATATTTATTGATGAGCACCGCCCGAAGCCGCTTTTCCCCTCGGAGGTTTAGGAAGCGCTGACACTGCCGGAGTGCATGAACCCCCCGACAGACCCGGCATCGGTACACGTTCGTGCCCTGTGGAGCTCGTTTGCTGCGGTGGTGCGGCAGACGCGTGGGGGCCATGTCGCTATGAAAGGGCGAGCTGAATGAACTGTAACGAAAGAAATTACGTATGGGGGAGTGGATTAGTCTATGCACGGGAACGAGAAACATGCACGGAGACGAGGACATTCGGAGGAAACATAGAGGGATTAGGAGTCACGATAAGGTTTTAGACTCAGGACTCCTGCTGTCTTGCAACAGAATGAGCTTCGCTACGGGTCTTCGGATAGACCCACGCGCGGTGGTGACATCAGCCACTCGGACGAGGCCGTCAGCCCCGGGCAGAGTGCGCTCAATTCGCCCTAAGCGCCACTCGTTGGAGGGGAGATGATCTTCGGACACGATCACGAGGTCGCCGGTCTGGATGCTGCGAGTCGGTGATTTCCACTTGTTTCGTTTGTGAAGCTCCTTGAGGTACTCACTCTTCCAGCGGCGGCAGAAAGCCTGCTGGATTGCCTTTAGTCGCTGCCATCGGTTGATCAGCGACATAGGCTCGACCAGAATTTCCGGTTCCGCAATGGCTAAGAGTGGTCCTCCAATCAGGAAATGTCCCGGGCTTAGGGCCAGTAGATCCTCTGGGTCCTCACTCATGGGAGAGATTGGCCTGGAGTTTAGGCACGCTTCGATCCTACACAGGAGAGTGGAAAGTTCCTCGAAGGTGTATTTGACAGTGGACGAGGACTTGTAAAACAGGGTCTTAAAACTTTTGACCCCTGCTTCCCACAGTCCTCCCATATGGGGCGCGTTTGGCGGAATGAACTGCCAGGATAGGATGTGCTGGGGGAATGCCTTCATTATTTCAAGCTTGGTGGCGTTCAGGAAATCTTTTTCGAGCGCCTTTGAGGCCCCTACGAAGGTTTTGCCGTTGTCGGAGTAAATGCGCTGTGGGCATTGTCTCCGTGCGACAAACCGAGAGAAGGCTGCCAGAAATCTTTCAGTGGTGAGGTCGGAGGTAGCCTCGAGATGGATTGCCTTCGTGCTGAAACACACAAAGACGCAGACATAACCCTTAGTTATGAGACACGCACGCCCGGTGTAATTTTTGATCTCGAACGGCCCTGCGAAATCAATGCCCGTGTGGGTGAAGGGCCTGGAATACGTGATGCGTTCTCGAGGGAGATCACCCATCATCTGGGTCTGTAGTCGTCGACGATGAATGATGCAGACCTTGCACCCCTTGATGTGGGACTTTACCATGTTCTTTATCCGTGGGATCCAGAATTTGGTGCGCAAATACCGCACCATCAGTTGATTGCCGCCATGCAACGTGATGCGGTGGGCGAATGCGACAAGCAGGCGAGTGAAATGAGTACTATATGGGAGGAGAATAGGGTGACGTTCATCATATCGGAGGGACTCAGCGGCCCGGAGTCGTCCGCAGGAGCGGAGTAACCCATGCTGGTCGAGAAATGGGTTCAGATTGAGTAGAGTGCTGGATGATGGCAGGGGTCGCCCTTCGCCCAGGGCCCGTATCTCCGCGAGGTATTCCCGCCGCTGAGAGGTCCGAATCAAGGCGCGCTCGGCGGAAAGAAGTTCGTCATTGTTGAGGCGAACCGTGGAAGGCGTCGAAATCCTCTTGGTGGCGAAGCGTAGGATGTACGCGATGACTCGTAGAGCCCTACCATAATTCGAGAAACGTTCGCTGACGTCCTCGAGTAGGGTGGTCGCGGTGGTGTGGCACTGGACCCGTTGCTCCAGCTGGGTGTCTGGGAGTTCGTTATGGGGAGTTGGCCAATACTCGGGGGCTCTCTGGAGCCAGTCCGGCCCATGCCACCAGAGGCTGCTGGCCGATAGCTCGGCCGCGGAGACTCCACGGCTCGCCAGATCAGCGGGGTTGTCCTCGGAGCGCACATGTGACCAGCTTTGGCCACTAGTGCTTTCGGAGATCCTGGATACGCGATTGGCCACGAAGGTGGACCAACTGCACGGAGGTTTATTGAGCCAAGCCAACACGATGGTAGAGTCGGTCCAAAACTGGGAGGTTGCAGGTCGGACTGGAAGTTCAGGAACGATCGACGCCCAGAGATCGGCTAGCAGAACCGCTCCGCACAACTCTAGCCGAGGCAGCGAGACTGTTTTGACTGGAGCTACACGGGTCTTAGCCGTTAATAAATGGACGTCTACTTGATTGCCGTACCGAACCCGCACATATAGGGCCGCTCCATACGCTTTCTGTGACGCGTCACAGAAGCCATGAAGCTCCCACGAGAGCTTATCGCTGGTGTTTAGCCAACGGGGAATGCGGAGTCGACTGAGGCCTGGGTAATCCTGCAGGAATTCATGCCATTGCTGCAGCAGGAGAGGCGGCAGAACATCATCCCAGCCCAGTTCGGTAAGCCAGATTTGCTGCATGAATATCTTCGCTCGGATGACAAATGGGGCTAGCCACCCAGCGGGGTCGAAGAGCTTAGCGATATGGGACAGAACCTGCCTCTTGGAGATCGACTCCTTCAAGGGGGGGGTCCGCTGTGGTGAAGAAGAAGACGTCCTCAGCAGCTTGCCATCGAATACCCAAGGTTTTTGCGGTGCTCGCGTCTTCCAGCTCGAGAAAGTCCTCTCGCAGCAGGTGCTCTCTAGGAATGGCTTGAAGTACTTCCTTCTTATTGGAAGTCCACTTCCGAAGCGGGAATCCCGCAGATTGGAGGACCGCTTGAAGCTCTCGTATGGCGAGACGAGCGTCGGCTTCAGTGTGAGCGCCGGCAAGGACATCATCAACATACATGTAGTTCCGAAGGATTTCGCTCGCCTGAGGATACATCGTTTGCACGTCTTGTGCCAGTTGTAAAAGGACTCGGATCGCCAAGAATGGCGCGCAGTTAACCCCAAACGTGACAGTTTGTAACTCGTAATCCTGAATATTGCCGCAGCGGTCTCGGTAGAGGATCCGCTGAAAGGGGGTATGCCTGGGATCGACTCGGATTTGTCGATACATCTGCGTTATGTCGGCATTGAAAACGAATTGAAAGAACCGCCATTTCAGTACCTGAAGCGTGAGGTCGGCCTGAAGAGTAGGACCGGTGTGCAAGACATCGTTGAGGCTGATGCCTTGTGTGGAGGGGCTCGACGCGTTAAATACCACGCGTACCTTAGTGGTGGTGCTATCGGGCTTAAACACCGCATGATGGGGGAGATAGAAGTTTTTCCCATCTTGAGGCGGCGTCACCCGAATCATATGACCCAATTCCTCGTACTCTTGAATAATGGCATCGTACTGCGTTTTTAGAACCGGATCCTTGAGAAGGCGTGCTTCATTCCGCAGGAATTGAGCCAGCGCGATCGGTCTTGAGTGGCCCAAGTCAACGCTATTCGGATCTTTGAACGGTAGGGACACAACATATCGGCCGTCCTTTCCCCTTTGGGTGGTCTCCTGGAAGTTCCGCTCGCAGAATGCGTCATCCTCCTTTTCCGGCTTTGCGGGAAGGTCTTCCACCTCCCAAAACTTGGTGAGGAGTACATCAAGCTTTGCTTCGGGACTAACTCGCGTCTGTGCCGCGAAAACGGATCTAGACACCGGGGGGTCAGGAGTGATAGCCCCACACAGAACCCATCCAAAGATGGTTTCTAGCCCGACAAAATCACCAATATCCTTTTTGATCCGTTCTCCGAGGATGTGGGGAAACAGGTCTACACCGATGATCATGTCAATAGGCGCGGGCTTGTTGTAGTACGGGTCAGCCAGGGGGCGATCGAGGCACTGCGTCGGAACCGTATTAAGGAATGGAGCTGTTGGAATGGCCCCTGACAATTTGGATACGACCAGGGCGGAGACCTCAATCTTGTTCAATCTGTCACACGGGGGAGACAGCATTAGCAGACACACCTTGTCGGCGCAGCCTCCATCACTCTGGCCCATGCCAGTAACCGCGGCGTCTACTGGGTAGAAGGGGGGCTGGACCATGCTGAAGACACGTTCGGAGAGAAAAGTTGAATCGGATCCCGAGTCGATCAACGCCCGAATATGATGATCCACACCACGATGGTGCAGAGTGACAATCGCAGTGCCTAAAAGGCCTCTGCCTGGGGTAGATGCAAAATAACTTTGAGCATTTGTGAGCTGGTCGCTCGCGGACGGGCGCTCTGTGGCGCTGGATGGTGGGACTTGCGCAGCGGATGGCGAGGGCACGGACACATCACTAGGATGCAACAGCGTATGATGACGTTCCTTGCAGGTATGGCAATTATGCGCACTGGAGCAGCCCTTCACTTGATGACCGCGGGCAAAACAGTTCAGACAAAGTCCCTGCTGTCTAATGGTTTCCAGCCGCCTCTGAACAGGCATATCAAGGAAACTAGGGCAGAGCCGTATTGGGTGATTTTCCCGATGGCACAGCTTGCAAGACGCCGATTTGAGCTGAGCTTTCGCTGGAAACGCTTGGACTTTCATCGTTGCAGAGGATTTGCGGGGACCAATGGGGATGGCTTGGACACTTGGGGCCGACTTATGTTCTTCGGTGGCATCCAGGACACGATACCGATCGGTAAGAAATTCGTTCAAATCGGACCACGTTGAGACGACAGTCTTATTGGGCACTGATTGCTCCCACAGGAGGATTGTGGCCTTCGGCAATTTACTAGTGCAGATGGCGATAAGTAGGACATCCCAATTCTCAGTACTAACACCCGAACGCTCAAGTGCGGTAAGACACCCTTGAAACGCGGTCTGCAGCTCTCGCAAGGATTTGCCCGACTCTTGTGCCACCGCGGGAATCTGAAGGAGTTGTCTGGCTTGAGTCATGACCAGCAGACGGCTGTTTTCGTACCGTGCGGTGAGGTTCTCCCACGCGGCCTGGAAACCCTCATTCGTCAGGGGGGACTTAGCTACGATGGTTCTCGCTTCCCCTCGCGTCTTGGCGTTCAAGTGATAGAGCTTCTCCACTTGTGACAAATACGGATTGGCGATATAAATGGCGGCGAACAAATCGCGGAATGTGGGCTTATGTTTGCCAAGCTTTCCTCGTCGGCTTGGATTGTCAAGGCCTTGTGACAACGGGAGTATTCCATCTCGACAGTTGACCAAAGGGATTTGAGCTGCTCTAAGTGCATTTTAATGGAAAACAAGGGCACTTCAGAAGTTAGAGCTTCACTCTCGCGAGCTTCAAACAGAGTCAATGCGTCGCACGCTATAACGAAATCGGAAAGGGACATTCTGGAGTGTTCTCTACGCTGTTGTGATACGGATCGGGTGACGGGAGCGTCAGAACAGTGCGTCACAACAACGTGCGGAATCTGGGTCTGAGTTGAAAGCTTGGAACGACCTTTGTGTTCCCTCGAGTCTTTAACCGAGAATCTGCGACCCTCAGGTAAGCTGGACGAAGACGGACGGGACCTTGGGGATTCGCTGCGGCTGCGAACTGACGAGAACTTGCGCGAAATATCCGTACGCTTCACGGTCACCGGAGTTGTCGGAGGCCGAACCTTCTCCGGAGTTGCAGAGGGAGACGAAAGACTGTTGGACTTCGGCGCAGTCTTGGACGGCTCCGTTGACATACTCAGGGGACGACCTTACCGACGAACACCGCGTTTGTGCGCGTCCTTTTTTTTTTGTTTTGGAAGTGAGAAGTGGACTGTATGGGGACGCAAGAACTTCCTCACTGTGCACCGCAGGATTGCGGGAGAATTTTCTCGCGTGTGGCTCGGAAACGAAGCCCCTTTAATGGAGATAGATGCGGAATAATATACGAACGCACGAATGGGGATTGAAAATTACCGATGGGAGTACGTATAAAACAAAACACGGATGAAATATATAAATAAAGATGTATAGGATAAAAGGAAAATACGTTTTTATATAAATCTGGATCTGGATACATATGTGTGCGCAGAATAATGGCCGGAAAAAATTGTATATATAATTTATAAATATGGACGGAGATATAAATATGGGCCCGATAGTGCTGGAAAAAATATATATATATGTATTTATTTAGAAATATGGGCGGATATATATATGAGCGCAAAATACTGGCCGAAAAATTATATATATAATTTATAAATATGGACGGATATATAAATATGGGCCCGATAGTTCTGGAAAATATATATGTATTCATTTATAAATATGGGCGGATATATAAATATGGACCCGATAGTGCTGGAAAAAATATATATGTATTTATTTAGAAATATGGGCGGATATATATATGAGCGCAAAAGGCTGGCCGGAAAAAATATATATATAGTTTTTAAATATGAACGGATATATAAATATGGGCCCGATAGTGCTGGAACAAATTTATATGGGTTTATTTATAAATATGGGCGGATATATATATGAGCGCAAAATACTGGCCGGAAAAATATATATATAATTTATAAATATGGACGGATATATAAATGTGGGCACGATAGTGCTGGAAAAATATATATGTATTGTTTTATAAATATGGGCGGATATATAATTAGGCGAAAAAGGAGAATCGGAAATAATGTGATTTAAATTTGGCGCGCTTGAGCCGCCTATCGATATCACGACTCGACTCACGTGTCACCACTACTCCGAAAACAGCTGTCGGCCGCTGTTTATATATTTGGTTTTTGATTTTGTTGTTTAATTATGTATGTGAATAATTTTTTTTTTTTGTGGTTGTGCGGAAAACCAAGAACAAAAGAACGCTTTTACACACCGCGAGTGTTGTGCGCAAATAAAACAACCGATCAATGCATATGGACAGATGCTTTGATCTATGTGTGTACGTACATGCATAAGTACACAGGTGAGTATAGATATGTATGCACACGCGTTGTTCACAACAACAAAAAAAAACGTAAGTAATTGTAATTTAATTGGATGTGGGGTTGTGTTAAATCAATGCGCGACACCGAAATGTATTATGTGTTGTGGATATGTACATATGTATGTGCAATGTATGACTATGTAAGCATATACATATGTATGTATGTACGTATGTAAGCAAGTGCACCGGTATCCAAAGACGCGCGTGAGGAAATTAATTTCGCACCTAATTCGAACGCGCAAGAAATCGCGGTGCATACGTGAAGTGCTATTTAAAAAAAAGAATATTTTTTTTGCCTTTTGTGTCGTGGTAAATGTGCGAAGGGATTGTATGTATATGGATATGTATGTACATATGCGCGTACATCAACAGGTGACGATGTATGTATGTACGTAGATACGCGCGTGAGGAAATAAGTTTGGCATTAAAGATAATTATTCCAACACATAAGAAAACGCGGTGAACACTTTGATTTTTATTTTTCCCTATTTTTTATAACACTTTAATAATTTTTTTTTGTTTTTTAAACTTTTACGCGGATTTGGCAAACAGCTGTGGAAATTACATGTACATGTGAATGCATATGTAAAAAAGGTGGATTTGGACAAGTGCGAGGAAAAAAAACATAAATAAAAATGGATAATCGTGGAATGTAAAATGAGAACGTTGGACAATCACGCTAAGGATTAGGAACTACCATGAAACCTTGGAACAGGTCAGGTATGTACATACAATATGTAAAAGTGTGTAGGTCGCTATGGAGAAGCGGGAAAACCTCACACTTTTAGTAGTATGTAAATGAAATGAATAATGAAATTTTGTACTTATCAGGAATTCCGCCGATGCAAGCTGGAGGAGCGGAAGGATATCCGGCTCGAAGGACCAATGTTCGTGGGGGGCGGAAGGATCCAAATGAAATACAAGGAGTTGGCGGGTGCCAATTTCTTCAGTTTGTGGTGAGCGAGTGGTGAATTAAAACGCACGAAAAACTTCGGTTAAATAAACGTAGGTTTTATTATTTCTATAATATTCACAGGTAACCCGGCACACACGGAAATGATTCGGGTTGAAAGTGATTAACAAATCGTAAAAAATGCAAGAGAACGGGTGTTCGGGTGAAAGGCTCGATTCTTAGTGATGGCGGTGCCCATTGGAAAAAATCAAGTCACTCCTCCTGGTGTGACCGTAGACGCCGAGGATCAAAAAACCCTCCTCACTCCTCACCGCTCACTGCTCTTCGCCGCTCACTGCTGTTCACCCGGTGGCGTGAACAGTGTAGTTCTGGTTAACTCGTAACCCATGTACACCTGGCTTTGCATTCCGATGTCTATCCCGTGATAGAGTTCCCTCGATATTACCTGCTGACGCCGTAATCATTGTTCTGCTCGCCAGATTCTGCGTTGAAGATATTGACCGCTCTAAATCCACCCTTAATTGATTCGGTAATCTCTTCATCATGTAGTACACTAAAATTTCAGACTGTTGTCGCACATCCACACCAGTCTTCTCCAATGAATTCACACATGAGCGGGAAGTTTGCACAAATCTTCTCAAACTTTCCGCATCTCCATATTTTATTGGTAATTGCTGATCGAACACATCCATGTAATGTAAAAATAACACTCGTTTGTTATCATACAAATTTATCAACATTCTCGAACCCACTTCATAGTTCGCCGCTATTAGCGTTAGATGTTCAATATCCTTAGCTGCGTCTCCAACCAACGAATCCTTCAAATAATGAAAACGATGTAAGTCCGTCAGCTTGTCGCAGTGGTGTACTCTTGTTAAAAACACCTCTTTAAACGCCGGCCACTCAATAAATTTCCCGCTGAAGGTAGGCAGTTTAACTGTTGGGAGTTTCACTTCCTCCATACATGGTCCCATTTGTTCATGCACCGTCTGATGCAAACAAGACTCATCAAATGCAGTCGACGCCGGGATTTTCCGATCCTTATGTCTCTGCAACTCATTTCGAATCTCAGCTACTCCCATTATGTAGGTTTCTTCGAAACAGTCTCTGATGTCTTTGTCAAAATATCTGCCCTTTATTTCCGCATTATCTCGTTCTTGAATCAGTTGGTGATGATTGCGCTGAAAATCTGCGTGAAGGTGGGCAATCGAGTCCAATCTGGCTTCCAGATGACTCTCGGTATGTCCCGACTCCTCCGATTTATATCGCGCCAATGACTTCTCCAGCGAAGTGAGCAATGTGATTTGCTCCGTAGCCAACGGTAACAGTTTTTCAGCCATAATGAACACCTACCCAAACACATCAACGTTAAATTGTACTCACCCGAATCAGTCTATCCACTGGCAATCACACTCTAAATCGGATCGCCAAGATCATTCCTCCCGGGTTTCGGCACCATAAATATGTTGGCTAATGGCTGCGCCCTTGATGATGCGGCCTTCGGATGATTTCCACCGAGGCGGCTTCGAGGCATTTGCGATTGGCAAGAAATGAGATGACCAGGTTGACTTCAATCGGTTGCTTTATCTTCTTAACCTAAAACTATTGTACAATTGTCGGCGGGCACAGAAGGTGCAACCGCATCGACCGAGATTAATTTCAAGAGTAAAAATCAAGTGCAGCAAATCACGCCAAAATCTTTTACGAAATTCAAAGTTCTGCAAATTTCCATAGAAGAAATAAGAAAGAAAAGAATTGAAGTAACGGATCTCCAAGTTTGTCACTTCAAAGTAACTTGCGCTGTTCTTGGTCTCTCTCTCTCTCTCTCTCTTCGTTCGTTTTCTCTTTTTAGCAAAGAGAGTCTGGCTTCAGTTGCAGCTTAAACATTGATAAAAGAAATGAACCACAACCAAAAAGAACTCGTTTCTAATTTTCCATATTTCAAAATATATTTGTTGTTTAAAATTAAGTTATTATTCTATTAAAAAATAGTTATAAATTAAAAATACTTCCAAAACTACTCTAAATAAGGGCTTGATTGTAAGTTTTTCTAGAACTGTAGCTGAAAAAGTAATTTTGGGTTATATAACATTCATAAAATGAATTTATTTAACCATTAACAATATTTCTACAATAAATGAAGATGATTAAGGTCGTATGCATGAAGAAGAAATCGAGATATAAGTCATATTTAGCTCATATGACAAACTAAAAAATACCCCCAAATTGAAAAATTTCAACTCGCTATAAAAAAAAAAACGAGCTCACTTTGAAAAACCCAAATAGGGTTTGGCTATTCAATACATAAACTTTCAGAAAAAAAGGTCCGGTGCGGTTTGATTTTACAAACCTTCATTTTGTTGCATAGTGTAATTGAACTTAAGAGCAAGACTTAAATCTTCTCTCTTTATACCATACACCCATAGGGTGAAATGGTATATTAAAGTCGCCAAAATGTATGTAACAGGCAGAAGGAAGCTTCTGCGACCCTATAAAGTATATATATTCTTGATCAGGATGAACAGCCGAGTCGATCTAGCCATGAACACGCAGATCTCGGAGACTATAAGAGCTAGAGCCACCAAATTTGGTATGTATACTCGTGTATTATGTACATTTACAGAGTTAATTGTAATTTCGGCCACGCCCCCCTACGCCCACAGGAATCACATAAAACTGTTTTTCTTAAAAAGTATGACAGCTAGAGACATCAAATTTAGTTTGTATACCCGATTAGTTAGCGCGCAGAAATTAATTGTTCATACTTTTTGCCACGCCCCCTGGAATCACACAAAACTGTTTTTCTTAAAAAGTATATTAGATAGAGACATCAAATTTGGTTTATATGCTCGTTTAGTTAGCGCGCAGAAACTAATTGTTTAAACTTTTTGCCACGCCCCCTTCCGCCCCCGGAATTTACATAAAACTGATTTCCTTAAAAACTATGATAGCTACCGACATTAAATTTAATATGTAGACTAGCTTAATAGACGCGCAGATATTGGCTATTAAACATTTTGCCACGCCCACTTCCGCCCCCGCAAATTAAACATAACTGATTTTATCAAAAACTAACAAAGCTAAAGTCACCAAATTTAGTATGTATACTGCCTTAGTATGCGCGCAGAGTATATATATTTTCATATTTTGCCACGCCCACTTCCGCCTCCATAATTAAGAAAAAACCGATTTCCTCCTGTATTTTTTTGACTATCGCATTCAAATTCGGCAGACTAATTAATCTTATCTATTTCTACCAAACTACCAAATTTTATTGAAATCGGACTAGAAACATGCAAAATATGCGTATGAACGTATTTTACTAAGCGGTCCACAAGGCCAGAATTGGCCGTTGGCTAGTGGCGGCGCTAGAGTGCTCGTGTGTTAGTAGAGTGAGCGAGATAGCACATAGTATAAGACATGTAAAAACAATTTAATAGACAAACATTTGGTTTTCGAAATTTGAAATATTTCTTTCACCTGATTTTTAAGAAAAATAGTTTTATTTGATTCCTGGGAGCGTAAGGAGGCGTGGCCGAAATTCCAATTAACTCTATATATGTACATAATACACGAGTATACATACCAAATTTGGTGGCTCTAGCTCTTATAGTCTCCGAGATCTGCGTGTTCATACGGACGGACGGACGGACGGACGGACAGACGGACGGACAGACGGACATGGCTAGAGCGACTCGGCTGTTCATCCTGATCAAGAATATATATACTTTATAGGGTCGGAGAAGCTTCCTTCTGCCTGTTACATACATTTTGGCGACTTTAATATACCATTTCACCCTATGGGTGTATGGTATAAAAAAAGGAAAAACCTTTATATACATTGATGCATAAAATAATAACGGTTGTTGGTAAATTTGGTAATAAATCTATTGCCAATTTAATTATTTCAGTGCGTCGCGTCGGAGTGCAATTAAAAGTAAAATAAGCCAGGTCCCAGCGTCTGCTGTAAAATCCATTGTCTGGAGCTGGTCCATACCCTTGTTTAAATCGACGAAAGACTCGACGTCGAACAAGGAGATAACGAAAGTTGATTCCAAACCGGAGATCAAGTCCCAGGTAAAGTGCTAATTGAAAGACATATCTTCTCAGTTGACTTCATAGTTGCTGATTATCCACAAAAATTCGATCGCTGTAAAAAATATATTTTATTTAAATTTTTTCATTTTAACATATTTGTATATTATTGTTTTTATTTATTTAAATAAGTTAAAAATAATAATACAAGTTAACATTTGATAAAAGCACTTAACAAAACAAATAATTTATGTCAAAAATTTAAAACTAGTGTAAACACTAAGAATTTAAAAAAATAAGCCCGTTCGTTGCTCAGTGAATTATTGTCTCGAAAACCGAATTTGGTCACGCTAAAAGGGTATAATATACTGAGAAGAGGACGGGCACACTCTTTAAAAATAGGAAATAGACCACATGTGCAATTAATATAGTAAATAATAAAATCAGAAAATATAATGACAATCCCAAGGGATTAATAACTAAAATATATAGAAAGTCAGAAAGTCTTTTTATGAAATACACCGAGATTATTTAATTAAATAAAACCGCAGAGCAATCCCGAAGAGCAATTAGTCAGCCCAGCAGTGTCTGCAAATGTGCTTGCCGGACAACATGTGGATGTTGGTCCGGAGCCTCCTATTGAGCAGCACGGTTTAGAAAACAGTGAGCAATTGAGTATACCGGCTCAAGTAAGTGCCATCTCTTTGCCGACGATGTCTCGTGAGACCCAGTAGAACCAGATGTGAACGTACTGTGAGGAACATTATAGATAATAATAATGTCCCACACAACAAGCAAGCAGCAACACAATCCAAACGCTGCAATGATATGCCAGATACAAGATACAGTCGAGGCACAAACCTTTAGAGATACGATATACGACCAAGCCTAGCACTGACCGATCTAACCGAATCAAGGCAAATGATTGACGATCAAACATGGCCAGCAACCGCTGGCGATTTCGTACAAGCGGGAAGATGCGTGGGAGGAGGAACATAAGAAATCGGCTGTATAAGAGCGAATGAGACGAGGCTTGAGGGTATAATCACAAATCAAAAGAGGGCATTGGCCTAGTAATAAAATCCAAGAGCGCAGAAAGGCAATGAGAGAAGTACATGCACTAGCATAACATGCGTGTGGTTTGGGGAACAATACGCGGGAGAAGCGTACACCCACACTACACGTATACTATGCGTGTATGACCGCAAGAGAGAGTACCAGTGGCCAATGCAGGTACTCTCTGCCTACGTCACGCATGCGAGACGGAAAGCAATTAGATCGCGAACAGCCGAAACCAAACGAACAAAGGAGAGTAAAAGTTAGCAAGCAAGCCCGTGAGCCGAGTGCGGGGGATGCATGGTGCCAAAACGAAATCAAGTGCGGGCTATGCTTGTGAATCGGGGAGTAGGGGGGAACGAATAAATGCAAGAAACGATAACGGCTTGTGGACTTGTAAGGGGAATATGCAAGCCGAAGAGGGAGGGATGAGCAATGGGGAAGCCATGAAGGGCCCAATTCACTCAAAACCTATGCTCTTTACAATGAGAACCAATGCGCTATATTTATGAAAAGTTCCTTAATAGCAACAGGAATAACAAAAGATCCCCAATTGCCAGCCCTACCACTCAAGGAAACAATCAAACCAAAACCCCTTTCAGCATACCAAGTATAACATATGCCAATGCAACAAGATGCATACCAACTAGGGAACCGCCCAGCAGTCCGAGCAACTGGTGGGAAACTATGCTACATAATCAGCAAAACTATGCTAAGAAATCTAGCAAATACAGCTGAATGCCTTAAGTGCCTTAAGTTCTAGTAAAAGAGCAATCCCAGGAGATTACTGTTCTGGTAGATGCCACTTCAAAATTTTATAAAACATAATGTCTTTTAGAATAAGTAATTGGAACGCGAATGGCCTTCGTAACAAAGCCCAAGAATCAACTGCTTTCCTTAAACTATCAGATGTACATATAATGCTAATGTCAGAGACTTTTGAATGCGCTCAGTTAAAAATATTTGGCTATTAAATCAGACATCCGACATACACCCTTGCCGCAGTGTCCGTGTCGTGAAGTGCAGCTTTCAAGCATTGCTGTAAACTCCAACATACGATCTACTTTAATTGGCGCCATCTATCTTCTCCAAACAAAAATATTTCCCAACAGGATCTTGAGGGCATACTTAATGACAGATCACCTAAAACCTTGAAAACGAGTTAATATAGCCATGTCCGTGTGTCCGTCCGCCTGGATCAACGCAAACTTCACCCAGACCTGAAGAGCTACAGAGTTGAAATTTTGCATGTAGGCTTGTATTTGCTGCATGGGTTGTATCTCCGATATAGCCGGATCAGACTACTATATCATATAGCTCCCATTCCATCGGAAAAGTCACAAACTTGACTTTTCTCAATAACTTCGATTGCTTCAGCCTAAACTTATGATCTGACTTCACACTTTTTATAAATGAGCGCTATGTGTATTGTTTCTGTCGTCGTTTGATGTTGGAGTTGGGTGCTTGCCGGGAGCGTGGGAGTCGCGATTAAGCGAATCCGCCTGCTCCTCCTCGTTAGTTAAGGAATGTGAAAAATAAATATAGTTGTTGGTGTTAGGTGTTTTTAGATTAATAAGAAAATAATAAGACAATCACAATATAGAACATATGGAAATGTATGTCAAGCTTAGAATGTAACCCGATTATAGATATCGTTGGCTCATCAGTCATAAGTAGATCTGATATGGTCAGGTAATAATGAGCTAGTTAATAAATCTGCTATAGTGAGCTAATATCAAAAAATATGTATTTTGCTGACCTAACACTATCTCAAACTATGCACTGGTAAGCTCTTTATTTTTACTATAAAAGAAATGCATTATTCTTAGTAAAATTAGATTCCACTTGTGGCACATCGGGTGTGCATCGCTGTGTCTTGGTCCCTCACCTCTACCTTTGTAATCTCACTCCGAAGTCCACACAATTTATGTGTTGGTTGCGACAACTTTAAGTCACTGTTTTATGTGCTAGTGCCTATTTATATATAAACAAATAAAGATTATCTTTTCTCAAGAAATACTAATGCCTTTCATTGAACAACAGTCAATTAAAAACAAAATAAACCAGTTCCCCGCGTCTGCTGTAAAATCAATTGTCTGCAGCTGGTCCATACCCTTGTTTAATTCGACGAAAGACTCGACGTCGAACAAGGAGATAACGAAAGTTGATTCCAAACCGGAGATCAAAGTCCCAGGTAAAGTGCTAATTGAAAGACATATCTTCTCAGTTGACTTCATAGTTGCTGATTATCAATAAAAATTCGATAGCTGTAAAAAATATATTTTATTTAAATTTTTTCATTTTAACATATTTGTATATTATTGTTTTTATTTATTTAAATAAGTTAAAAATAATAATACAAGCTAACATTTGATAAAAGCACTTAACAAAACAAATAATTTATGTCAAAAATTTAAAACTAGTGTAAACACTAAGAATTTAAAAAAAATAAGCCCGTTCGTTGCTCAGTGAATTATTGTCACGATAACCGAATTTGGTCACGCTAAAAGGGTATAATATACTGAGGAGAGGACGGGCTCTCTCGAAAAATAAGCAATAAGACCATTTGTGCAATTAATATAATAAATAATAAAATACGAGAATATATTGACAATCCCAAAGGATTAATAGCTATTTTATGAAAAACACCGAGATTATTGTTTGAGGTGCTAGCAGCCAAAAAAATACCTTGTGACAAAAAAGTGTCCATTTACCAATTGCGAGAATTGGTAAAAGCAGTCATGTCAGAGAATCAGTGGGAAGTGCCTGGGGAAAATTATGTACCCGAAGCAATCAGTCAGCCCAGCAGTGTCTGCGAATGTGCTTGCCGGACAACATGTGGATGTTGGTCCGGAGCCTCCTATTGAGCAGCACTGGTTAGAAAACAGTGAGCAATTGAGTATACCGGCTCAAGTAAGTGCCATCCGTTTGCCGACGATGTCTCGTGAGACCCATGTAAAACCAAATGTGAAGGTGCATGTTCGTGAAAGCGCACAGGCGAGCGAAGCTGACGAATTGGCTTCGATACTTAGCAGCATCGAATTGTATACCGCACGTAAGAATTACGTGTAATGGAGCCTGAGGAGAACCTAAGCCAACCGAAATATTATTGTCGTACCAAAATTTTCCGGTAATGGTGATCTGTCGATTCACGTATGGATTCGTGAGCTAGAGAAAGCGGCTAGAGTGTATGTTCTGAGTGATGACTAATGTTGGTTGTTGGGCAACTGACTGCTGGAGGGATCCGCTAAAGCATACATGGCATACGAAAAGACTACAACCTGAAAGGAGCTGAAGGATGCCCTTGTGAAGGTATTTTGCCTTTACATGACAAACGATTAGCAAAGGAGAGTCACTCTTGCAGTATTTTATCATTATGCGAAATATGGCTCAGCAGGGTAATTTTGAAGACACCGATTTGGTCAAATACATTGTTGACGGACTACAAGATCGAACAGGATTGTCTGCACCGTTGTAGTATTGTAGTTCTCTGAACGAATTGCGAGAGCAGATGATGCGTTTTCAGATGGTTCATCCACATGTCAAAAACTACGTTGCTCAGGCTCGTCCGTTGATGATAAATTATTTATTCAATTAGTAAGTTTAAGAAAATGTTGTAAAGGGGGATGCACTGATGCTAATAATAGTCTTGCCCTATAAGTTTCCGGAAGCCCAGTAAGTTTTGCAAGTAAAGCGTTGATGCCGCATTTGGATTGCGATGAATTAGTTAAAAGTTTTTTTCATGGGCTGAGCGGTGACTCTATTCTGACTTTTGGAACAGTCAAATGTTTAGTTCTGTTGTGTGAAAAATATTATGAAATTCAAGTTTTAGTTATTCCCGATAATATTATGCCTACGCAACTACTTCTTGGTAGAGATGGGTCTTAAGTTAAAATTAATTGCAAATGTAAGAGAATATAACAAGAATTAAGTATCATTAAAGAGTACTATTTCTTTTGTTTATAAGTCCTTCTGTGCATCCCTGTTTTCCAAATATCCTTAGCATAATACCATTAGTAATAACACAACCGATCTGCATAATAATTGTAGTAACCCTACTGTAAACACGAATGCATCCCCGTTTCGAGAATGGCTAACAGAAAAAAAAATTATTCGTTATCCACAATCGTTTCCACTATCCCCGACGGAACTACCTTTCAGTATTGCTTCATCGGGGGAAACTCCACCTATGTCGGGGTTCGAACTCGAGCACAACAGAATTGTAGTTTTAGTATGGCTAACAGAGTTGGAAACCGTTTGTACAACGATGTCGGATACCGGGTATGTTACTGTTGGTTGTTGTGCATGAGCATTACATTGACGAATTTTCAATTAATTACGGCTCGCCCAAATATATGTTGAGGATATGTCTGACCGATACAACGCCATTTCATAGTAGTCCTAGAAGGTTATCATATCGTAGTGAGTTGTTAGCCAATAATGTAATTCGACCAAGAAACTCCCCCTATGCGTTCGCCATTGTCCTAGTGCGAAAAAAAGATGGCAATATACGAATGTGTGTTGTTTATAGAGGTTTATATAATAAAACTGTAAGAGATAATTTTCCGTTGCCTTTGATAGAAGATTGCCTAGAATACTTGGAAGGCAAAACCGTATTCTCCGTCATAGATTTAAAAAGTGGCTTTTACCCTGTAGGCATGGAAGAGGATTCAATTAAATACACCGCATACGTTACACCCGATGGGCAATTCGAATATCTGAGAATGCCTTTTGGTCTGAAGAATGGACCAGCTGTATTTCAGAGATTTATATCAAACATACTTAGTGTTATGAATAGAGATCGAGTACATGAAGTATATATGGACGATATTATTCTTGCCACCCGCACCGAGGATCAGTATCATAAGTTATTAACAAAGCTGTTAGATCGGTTTAATGAGTACAATTTAGAGCTCAATTTGAAGAAACAAAATAATACACATTTAGAAGCTATTCAGGGATATCCAGAACCACTTAACAGCAAAGCATTACACTCCTGCTTGGGTCTATTCTCTTATTTTCGCAAATTTGTTCCGAATTTCTCCCGCATAGCCAAACCGTTAACTGAGTTGCTTAAACAAGCAATGAACAAATCAGCTAAACTCGCATTTCTTACGTTACGCTTTATCTAGTCCGCCCGTACTAGCTATCTTTAAGACTAATTACGAAACTGAGTTGCATACTGCGACAGTTCAAATGGTTTCGGTGCCTCTTTGATGCAAAAACACACTGATGTCAAAATGCATCTAGTCTATTATTATTCCCGAAAGGCGACAGCCACCGAGTCCCGTAATCACAGTTTCGAACTTGAATCTTTGGCCATATTATATGCCGTTCGCCGATTTCGCGTATATCTAGAACATAAACCATTACCGATTGCAATTCGTTACCGATTGCAATTCGTTAAGTAAAAATCAATTAACCCCCGCATTGTGCGGTGGTCATTGGAGTTAGAAAATTTCCATTATTCTATTGTTCACAGACCCGCTTCAAACATAAGTCGACAAACCGAGTTTTTAGAAGATATTGCAGAAGGTGATTTTGATCCAACAGATTATTACTTTTGAAGAAAATTGCGTTAAACCGTGTGAGTCTGGTAAAGATTTCACCAAGACGTGTGCCATTAAAGATGAAATCTGCGTTGAACCATGTGAGTTTAAAAGAGAATTAATAAAACCGTGTTCCCACTCAGATAAAAATTAGTTTAGTAAAGATTCGATTGGACTGTGTGCCGTTTTAGAACAGAGTTGTCGGTATAAGATTAAAACTTGTGTCGGTTTTGAAGAAAAGTTGTTTAGGTCCGTGTGAGATAAACTCGTGTTCTCCTTTAAGTTAAAATTCATTAAAACCGTATATCATAATATAAAACCGTGTGGTCCTTTGGGGAAAAGTTGTACAAAACCGTATGATATAAAACCGTGTGTTTCTTTGGGAAAGAGTTATTCAAAACGGCATGATATAAAACCGTGTGTTCGTTTAGGAAAAAGTTGTTTAAACCTGTGTGACAGAATTTGCTCAACACCGTCTATGTTAAAACCGTGTGAGATAAAGGGAAAATGTTGTTCAAAACCATGTGAGACAAGCCCATGTCTCCATTTAGGGCAGAGATATTTAAAGCCGTGTGAGCTATGTTTACATAAAAGCTTGTTAAAAACGTTTGGGAATAAACCTTGTGTCTTTTTAGACAAAAATTTTGTCGATCCGAGATTAAGTAGAATAAAAGAAAGTCACAAGAATCTAGGCCATTTAGACGTTGAGAAATGTTTCCATTTAGGGAGGAGATATAGTGTGGGAGGAGATATATAGTGGGTGTATCTTCGCAAAATGTTTATTTATTATTGCAGACAGAACAGATAAGAGATCCGAGAGTAACACTTTGTTCCAAGTATAAACAATTAAACATATACGCATTAAAATATAATTGTGCACTTGAATATGTTTATATATATACATTGACGTATGTACATATGCACATAAATCCACAGCTAAGCATGATCATATATGTATGTACATTTGTATATGCACATACATACATATATTCACTATATATTCACAGTAGAGCCAGGCCAGCGTGCGACCGTGACAGGACTCTGCAAGGAGAAACTATTCTCTAATGGAATTATATATATATATACATACTTGCTATAATTATTCTGCATTGGAGAGAAACTTGAAGCTGCTAACCAACAACAAAAAATAAATAAAAAAAAAAGCGTTTCCCTTTTTTGACTATGCAAATATTATTCAGCAAAACTAGAAAGCAAACAAATTATGATATAAAATACAAAAAAAAGGAAAGAATTTTTTGTTCCAAGTCGATAATACAACAACAACAACGGCATCAAAAATAAAAGAAAAACAAAACCAACAAGAAATACGTATGAACAACAGTGAAGATATTCCCTTTGCGGAATCTGCTCCTATCGAGCAAAGGAATGCACCGACGCTAGAAGAGAGTTAGAGTTAAAGTTAGAGCTGTATCCCAACGATGGACCGCGCCCACTCACAATAGCTGAGTACCAAGCCCGCAACACAAAATCTACAAAGCCAAAGAAGACCAAAAGAGGAGGCCAAGTACGTAAGCTACTCCAGCAAAAGAGGCTGGAAGTAGACTTACTGGCCATTCTGAAGACAGAGGAAGACCGACAACGCTGCATAGAGCGTATTGACATCCTAAAAGCTGAACTTCGCCAAAGAGCGAAGAAACGAAAGGGGGCCGCAGAAATGCGCAAGCCTTAACTTGCCTTTAATTTAATCATTCTAATTATAACCTTAATAGCAAGTTGAAGCACGAAAGTGCAACTTGCGAAATACTAACTGTCTGATAGGCTTTTACTAACAATATGGTTGGAGATTTTTTTTTAAAAACAATATTTATTATTATTATTTATTACACTGTGATAGTCGAAAAAAAAGGCATGGCAAAATTCGATGGTTTCACCCTATTTCGGGTCCTGCAAATCGAACTGCATCATTAGTTTTATAAGTTATCACGATGGTTTCATACAAAATTTTTTGGGGAAGTTTTTCATCAAAGTTGCCATTTTTGCGAAAAGGATGTTTTTTTCATTTGCTTCTAACTTCTAAAATATTTATTCTTTTTACAAACTTTCTTTAGCAAAGTTTGCAAGGGGTAACATTTTTTTCTCTTAACATAACTTTTATAATGCATTATCAAGTAAAGTAAGTACTTGAGTACTTTAAGTAAATTGATTTAAATGCACCCCTCCCCCCTCCCAGGTGCTCAATCCAGGCTAAATCCAGGCTACGCCCTTAACAACTACTATTGTTGTCAAACAATTTATATGCAGTTATTATACCGACTGTATAAATATTTTGCAAAAACTAAAGAACTACAGTTAGTTTAATTTTGTTAACATATCTAAAAAAAATTCAATTTGATTATGTGGTTATATTATAAATCGTAAATTAGATAGGTCTGGTGTCTCTTCTGCTGCCATTGAGCAAAATAAATTCTCATGTAATGATCAAGCTTCAAATGGAATAATATCAATTTTAGCAAAATGCGAGAAAGAAAACATAAAAAAAATTTGGTCAAGATTCGATTTTTTTTACATTTTGTCCCAATGCTCGGGAACGGACGGATTTAGATTCGAATTTTGCCATGTCTTTTTTTTTTTTTTGAAAAAAACTATCACAGTGTTATTAATTATTATACAAAATAATATAATAACTAACGAGTTAAGAGTGCTAGCTGCTAAGGCCATCGACTCGACCGTTAACTTATTTCTTATTGAGTAAGTTATTTACATCTAGAAATTTGATTACTAATTTTATGTTATTGGGTGTGGGTGAAATAAGAAGAGAGGTGGGTTGGGTGTGGCCAAATAGACAAATCCTTGAATTATGCAGTTGTGGGCAGGTATCCAATATGTGTTTGGTTGATAATTCTCCCTCGCATTTCGGGCATCTGGGCATAGCTTTTCCATTTAGCAGATGGTCGTGGGTTAAGGCGGAGTGCCCCGTTCTGAGGCTGGTGATGATATTGCAATGTTTTCTGTGGCATGAAGGTGGATATCGGACTGGTTCCATGCTTGGGTTAAATTGTTTAAGCCTATGATCGTAACTGTCCCATTGAGTGATTTCCTTTTTTCTTAGTATCTCCTTAATGTTGCGCCATAAGTCTTCTCTAACACCAGGGATGACAGTTAGGCAAGGAGAATGTCCTGCCTGTTTGGCCGCTGCATCTGCAAGCTCAAGCTTTTACGCCCATGTGATCAGGAGCCCAAAGGAGTTTTATTTTGCTAGCGTGTTTTATGCAAAGATGTCGAATTTCACATATCAGGCTAGTTTGGTTGTATATGTTATTAACTGCATTGAGGGTAGAAAGACTGTCGCTGCATACTATGAATTTGCCTTTAAGTTCGAGAGCGTGTTTAATTGCTTTAAGGATTGCAACCGCTTCGGCAGGAAATATTGAGAAGTATGAGGGGAGAATTCCAGATGAGACGAGGGTTCCAAATTGGCTAACGACTGCGAAGCTCGTGGAGTCAATTGTTTTCGATCCGTCACTGTAAAGCCAGGTCCAGTTGGGGACTTTTTCCGTTTCGGCAGCTAGCATTTGCTGAAATACATTTTTTGGTGTTTTTGATTTTTATACCATACACCCATAGGGTGAAATGGTATATTAAAGTCGCCAAAATGTATGTAACAGGCAGAAGGAAGCTTCTCCGACCCTATAAAGTATATATATTCTTGATCAGGATGAACAGCCGAGTCGATCTAGCCATGTCCGTCTGTCCGTCCGTCCGTCCGTCCGTATGAACACGCAGATCTCGGATACTATAAGAGCTAGAGCCACCAAATTTGGTATGTATACTCGTGTATTATGTACATATATAGAGTTAATTGGAATTTCGGCCACGCCTCCTTACGCCCCCAGGAATCAAATAAAACTATTTTTCTTAAAAAGTATAACAGCTAGAGACATAAAATTTAGTTTGTATACCCGTTTAGTTAGCGCGCAAAAACTGATTGTTCAAACTTTTTGCCACGCCCCCTAACGCCCCCAGGAATCACATAAAACTGTTTTTCTTAAAAAGTATAATAGCTAGAGACATTAAATTTGGTATGCAGATTAGCTTGATAGACGCGCAGATATTGGCTATTTAAAAATTTTGCCACGCCCACTTCCGCCCCCGCATATTAAACAAAACTGATTTTCTCAAAAACTAACAAAGCTAAAGTCACCAAATTTAGTATGTACACTGGCTTGGTATGCGCGCAGAGTATATATATTTTCATATTTTGCCACGCCCACTTCCGCCTCCATAATTAAGAAAAAACCGATTTTCTCCTGTAGATTTTTGACTATCGCATTCAAATTCGGCAGACTAATTAATCTTATCTATTTCTACAAAACCACCAAATTTTATTGAAATCGGACTAGAAACATCGAAATATGTGTATGAACGTATTTTACTACGCGGTCCATAAGGCCAGAATTGGCCGTTGGCTAGTGGCGGCGCTAGCACGGGGACTGTTTAAGCCGTTACCCGCAGTCGTGCTTAGTAGTAAAAGATGAAATAACAGCGCGTTTAAAGAAGGCACAGCAGACAGATGATCATATTATCGCGATTATAGAGGTACTAAAACAGCAACCATATAAAAGCTTCAACGTGAAAGGTGGTCTGGTATTCAAAGAATTTGAAGGTAATGAGTTATTGGTAGTACCAAAGCTAATGGAACGCGAGATAATACAACGATCGCACGAGATTGGACATTTTTCGACGCACAAGACAATGCACGCTATCCACCAACAGTACTGGATACCGCATTTGGAAAGTAAAGTATCAAGATTGATTGCAAACTGCATTAAATGTATAGTTCATAATAAACAGCTGGGTAAAAAAGAAGGATATTTGCATTGTATAACCAAAGGAGACACACCGCTACATACTTTACATTTGGATCATCTAGGACCCATGGACAGCACCTCCAAGCAGTACAAATTCATTTTGGCAATGGTAGATGGATTTCGAAATTTGTATGGTTGTTTCCAAAGAAGTCCACAGGTCAGGAAGAAGTAATTAAAAGACTCAACGAATGGACAGACATTTTTGGATTTCCCGAGAGGATCATAAGTGACAGAGCGGTGGCCTTCACATCAAACGCTTTTAAAGAATTCCTTCGATCAAACGATGTAGAGCATGTACTGTCAACCACAGGAGTAGCAAGGGGCAATGGCCAAATCGAACGAGTTAACCGTTGTATCCTGTCTATTATCGGAAAAATATCAGCAGATGAACCCACGAAATGGTATAATGGGGTTTCTCAAGTATAGAAGGCTATTAATACAACGATGCATTCATCAACGAAAATGTCACCTTTTGAAGTCCTGTTAGGAACGAGAATGCGTAACCATATAGATTACCGTTTGATGGATATATTACAGGAGGAACAAGTAGATCAGTTCAACGACGAGCGTCAAAAGCTACGACAAGAGGCTAAGATTAATATAGAGAAGGCGCAGGCGACTTACAAGAGGAACTATGATAAGAACAGGAAAAGCGAAGCTATCTACCAAGTTGGCGATATGGTAGCTATAAAGAGAACGCAGTTTGTAGCGGCAAGTCAGTTTTTGGGACCCTATGAAGTGATCAAAGCTAAGCGCAACGGCCAGTACGATGTAAAGAAAGCGACCAATGGTGAAGGGCCAATGATGACAACTACGAGCGTGGACTATATGAGACTTCGGCGATATGTGGCTGAGAACGACGAGTTGCTGTCTTCTGAGTCAGAAGACGATTATCATATTTTACATATGCACACAAGCAATTATAAATCAAGAACATTTTTAACAAAAGATTAAATATATATATATATAAAAAAAATGACCCATGTTGACAGGTACTTTGAAGAAATAAACAACAGGCACCCTACCATAGTACAAGACTTAATTGAGGTTTTTAGGAGCGAGGGAAGTAACTCACCTCAACGCTCCATAAACTTGGTACAAATTAGCTTAGCTTACCTTGACATAACGGGCGAAGATTTCCCAGGCACTAGGGTACAGATGAGTTTCATTCTCACGGTACCATATGTATGCTGTTTTTCAAACGCAGCAGGCACACTGCGTTTCTACCCAATGGAGGAACCACAGCAGTAAAGAACTAAATACATCCATAATCAGTTTAGGCAGTTAGTGTAGCCACCAGGCTGCTACCATACTTCGATGGTGATATTAAAAATCTACCGGGTTTCCTTGGAGCGCTTCGCGTACTTAACAGCATAAAAGAAACGCACGAAGCAGTAGCTATCGAAATCATAAAATCAAAATTAAAAGGTCAAGCGGGTAATACCCTAAGTTCTGAAACAACGATTGATGAAGTATTACGAAAACTATCAACAATCTTCAAGGGTGAATCAGTGGATCTTTTAACAGCAAAAATTAAAAATCTGCAAAGAAACCCCAATAACTGTGTTTCATACACAAAGGAGATTACTGAGTTGACCGACGCCCTTAAAGGCGCATATATTTCGGATGGTCTTCCAACTGAACAAGCAATAAAATACACCATCAAAGTGGCAGTAAATGCTATGGTAAGCCATACCAAAAGTCAAAGAGTCCAGCTATTAATGGAATCAGGAAACTTTGATTTGGCTAAAGAAGCCATTGCTAGATTCACCACTCTTTCAGTAGAGACGGGCTCCACAGAAGGTTTCCAAAATAATACCATTTTTTATGCCCAGCATAATGACCGCGGCAGACGCCGCTATAACAATAATGGTAACTGGAGAAACAACTCGAATTGGAACAATAACAACTCGAATTGGAGCAATAACGATGCCCACAGAGCCCAATGAGGCCGAAATTATTCACGCTACCGAAGAGGCGGCCGTGGAGGTGGACACAATAATAATAGACAAAATACAAATAACCAACAGAATGGTTACAACAACACAAATGTCCGAATTACCCAAAGCGACTAGGGAAACGGACAAGATCCTCCAAATGCTCAAAATTAAAAAATAAAGTCTATTCCATTAACCTAAGTCTTTATAATTTCGTATCATTAAAGAATGTTAAAACAAATAAGAAAATAACATTCTTAATTGATACCGGTGCAGACATTTCAATAATAAAAGAAAATTCTGATGTATTTCACGACATCCAAGTAAACAAAACTGTAGACATTCGAGGCATAGGAGAAGGAATAATAAACTCCAAAGGCCTAGTCTCAATAGAATTGCAGACAGATAAATATATTATTCCATACGAATTTCACATGCTTCATTCAGATTTCGCAATCCCATGCGATGGAATAATAGGATTAGATTTCATAAAAACTTTTAATTGCAAATTAGATTACAGCAATTCAGAAGATTGGCTTATACTTAGACCACAAAAATTAACGTACCCAATTTATGTTCCAATAACACTCAATTCTGGTAATAACTCAACACTTCTACCAGCAAGATCCCAAGTGGTACGCAAAATAGAACTATCTTCAGCAGAAGATAACATTTTAATTCCGAATCAGGAAATTAAACCGGGCGTTTATGTTGCAAACACTATTGCAACAGCCCAAAGTACTTTTGTCCGATTCTTAAATACCACAGATAAATGCCAAATAGTAGGCGTTAAAAATATAAAATTTGAATCACTTTCGAACTACGATATAGTTCAAAATACCAAAGATATAAGAAAAGAATCTGTAATTCATAAATTGAAGAAAAATTTCCCAATACTATTCAAAGACAAACTCGAAAAGTTATGCACTGAGTATAGTGATGTGTTCGGACTTAACACCGAACCGATCACAACAAATCATTTTTATACCCTTGCAGAGGGTATTATAAAATTGATCAGATGTTTGTAACGCACAGAAGGAGACGTTTCCGACCCCATAAAGTATATATATTCTTGATCAGCGTGAGAAGCTGAGTCGATATAGCCATGTCCGTCTGTCCGTCTGTCCGTCCGTCTGTGCGTCGACGCGTTTTACTCAGCCGTCTTAAGAGCTATCGGGCTGAAATTTTTTTTCGTGGGTTTTTATTAAAAATAAAGTATGAAAACCATAAGGATCGGACCACTATATAATAGAAGAACTAGAAGAACCATTTTCATAAAAATCGAGTATACTCATATATGTATGAGAGTAAAATTGTTTTGTTTGTATATTGATGAATTGAGTTGCAAAAAACAAATTTTGAACATGTAAAATGATTGTTACCAAGGACTGCAAGGGTATACAAACTTCGGCATAGCCGATGTTAGCTTCTTTGATTTTTATAAACAAAAATTAAGACTTAAGGATGATTAACCGGTATATGTGAAAAATTACCGGAGTCCGCATAGCCAAAGAGACGAGATCCAGCGACAAGTTGGAAAGTTAATCGAACAGGGTGTTTAAGAATAAACTTCGTGTTCATCTGAAATGGCTTCACCAAATCAGATTGAACAAAGAAATATGCAAAACATACAAGAAAAATAAGTCATAAAGATTTCTATGACAATTATTGCTTAATTCCAAAAACAAAAATAGCTGATACAAATTCATATTTCAAGTATGGCTCAAAAACCAAACAAAAAATGCATCCACACTTTGTGGAAAACACTTAAGATTGTAACAGCGGCGCGGTATCAAGTAACCGACGCTGAGCATGAAATATAAACTATTTTCAACCCCCTAAAAACGTGGGTCATTAGAATAAGATATTTTTAAGAACAATTGTCGCCTCCTAGAGTCTAAGAATTCTTTTATATACACACACGTTTTGTTAATAAAATCAGTTCATATTTTGAATTCAACAGATGAAGATGGTGTTTTAGTTTGCGGTGCTGAAATCCTCTTTATTTCGGTCCTTCGAGAAAAAAGGAACTCTGTAGTTTTCCCCCACCAGTGGTAAGAGACTCAGAGAGTGAATCAGCTCCTTAAGAGTTTGAGATCTAATGCAAGTGTAAATGCTTAGACCAGCTAAAGGTAGCAAAATAAATAACTCTTGTTTTCCCCTACCAGTGGTAAGAGACAGAGTATAAAATAAAAGCAAAATATTATTGCTTAATAAATTAAAAGTGCGTGCGTTCGAATTTAAAGGCAGTTTGGCTAGCGGAGCAACTGTAGTAATTTCGGCGGCGGAGTGTTTTTGTGTATGGCGTATTCGAAGCCCTAATATCGAAAGTTTAAAAAAAACATCCTCGCCTATATATACACTATAGGCGGTTACAAGTCGACTGGCAACAAGAAGCAGATTAACGAGGCAGTTGCAAGTCGGCAACAAGAAGCAGATGAACGATGCATTTGCAAGGCAACAGGATAGTTGCAAAGAAGAGGCTACTGAAGAACAATGAAATCTGGTGCACTGACCGGCACCGGTACCGCCTGAGCCCATAGGCCCTGGACATCAGCAGCTGACAACGCGCTTGAAAGGCAGGCCGTCTTTTACGCCTTCGAGGGAGCATCAGCGTGCCAAACGGCGACGACCAGCTGATGCGGGAAAAACAAAAAAAAGCAGTTGCAGCAACCGAGATTGAAGTGAACCGATAGCGCTACAAAGAGCGCCCAACAAAAATTAATAATATAACTGTGCGCTGCGTCGCATAATTTTTTTAATGCACTGCGATGCATATTTTTTTTTTATACAAATTATAAAACAAACTATGTACAATTGTGCGGCATTAAAGCTGTTCAATTAGAGTGTGGCCTGAAAACCACACGCAAAACTAGTAGGGAAGTTAAAAAATAATACCCAAAACTGGTGATAAAAAAATATATATAACAAAATTTTTAAGAAAGTTGCCCGTTATAAAGTCAAGACCAAAAAGTAAATATACAAAAAAAAAAAAAGTGAAAATATTCCATATACTTAAGTAAATACATATTAACAAAAATAAATAAATATATTCTCGCATACATATACAGACACCATATAAAATGTTCCCTACCAAAATTGAAAAATTGTTAGCGAAGCAGCACGAGTTGCATAAAAGGGTGAAGAAGATAGAAGAAATAGACGCTAGTAAGTTCACTAGCAAAATTCTTAATGAAGTAAGAGACATACAGAAGCAATGGATTAGTTACAATAACCAAATGCTAGAGAGTGGAGCAACCGAACATATCTATTTTACAGATGGAAAATATGAGGAAGGCTTAAATATGATTAATAGATTAATAGCCAAAGGAGAAGCAATCAGGCAGGGCACTGTTGATTCGGAAAACATTGAAGCAGATGCAACGATGTTAGAGAATTTTGAAGACAGCAGCGGAGAGTCGCGGGGAAACGCGACCTCCAGTAATGAGAATGCTAAGGTTAGCCAGGAGAAATTGCAAGAAAAGGTTCGTCAGCTGCTGGAATATTTGGACATGTTAAGCAAAGATTTACGTACGATAGATAATAGAACAGGCGAAATGTATGTTAAAAAAATAAAATTCTTGTTCAGGAAGGTACAGATGTGTCAGGCTTATACAGTTGAGTTTATAGGTAATGATACGTTTAAAGAGGTCATAGAAGAATTAGAGTTCGACCTTCAGAATACCTTGGTAGCATTAGAAGAAAAAAATAAACGATCAGAAAAGTTTGAAAGTTGAGAATGTTACCGTGAGAGGCGAACTACCGGTGTTGCCAAAGATTCAGGTACCCACATTTTCTGGAGAGGCAAGAGAATGGGACCTGTTTGTAGAGTTATTTGCAGAATTAATTGAAAAAAGAGAAGATTTAAGTCTTGCTCTTAAGTTTAATTATTTAAAATCCGCGTTAAAAGGGGAAGCTAAGAGCATGGTAGCTCATCTATTGTCAGGTTCACCTGAAAATTATTGTGCCGCTTGGGAACTGTTAACCAAGCGGTATGAAAATAATCGGAGGGTATTTTCTGAACAGTTAAATCGGATCGTTGATTTACCGATGATCGACAATGAGTCCGCAAAAAGTATAAAGGGAGTGATTGACATAGTTAATGAGTCAGTGCACTTAATTAAAATTAAAACAAATTTGTCCGATGAAGTGGACATAATATTTGCACAAATACTACTAAGGAAATTTGACAGAGAGACTCTACAATTATATGAGAGTCAAATTAGAAAACCAAGGCAGATACAATTGCTATCTGATGTCATGGAATACTTGGAGCAAAGATATTGTTCGTAAGTGCCATGAGCAAAGAAGAGAAAAAACCGTTACAGAAAACGTCGGGTTCGGTGTTCCAAGACAATTGTCCAATTTGCAAAGTTGCAGGGCATAAGGCGTATAAGTGCTATAAATTTAAAGGTTTGACACCCATGGAAACGTATGAAATGGCCAAAGAAGTTCAGATTTGCACAAGATGCTTGAACCATTCAAGCAATAAAGTATGCACAAATGAAATGGTCTGTTCATTGTGTAGTAAGGGACACCATACCTTACTCCATTTTGAAGAAAAAGAGGAGTGAGTTAATACTTGTGTAACGGCACAATCAACACTGTTGGCTACAGCTCTAATACAAGTAAAAATGTAAATGGAGGATATAAGACTCTAAGAGCCCTTATTGATAGTGGTTCACAGAGTACCATTTTGTCTGAAAAGGCGGCTCAAATACTAAATTTACATATTGTGTTGCCAAAGTTAATAAAAGCTCTTCCATTAAAAAGGGTAAGTGTGGATATGTCAAAATGGCAATCCTACGTACTTGCTGATCCTACCTTTAATAAACCTGGTAAGGTTGATATAATAATGGGGGTAAACGTATGTATATACCCAAATCATAAAAGAAGGAGTTACAAAGATTGATGGCCTACTAGGTCAAAATACTCAATTTGGTTGGATCGTCTCGGGATGCAACAAATCAAAAAGTAATAAATCTGTAGTCGCAACAACAATAGATGTCACAGGTTTAAAAAAGCGTTGGGAAAAGAAGAAGAATGGTAATAGTGAGGATAAATACAAGACATTTCAAAACAAACTCAACCACAAAACTCAAGATCCGCACTTGACTCCCCGGCAGGACCTCACCTTAGAGGTAAGATAAAAGCTGAGGTAAAAGAAATAATTTTTGAAAGTAAAAAAAAATTACTTTCCCGGTCCCGGCAGGACCTCACTTTGGAGGTAAAGTAAAATGTGGGGAAGAAAAAGTATATATCCCAGAGCCAGTACAAAATGAAAATCTTCAGATGGCAAACGGTAAATTAAATAATGATCATTTAAAAAATAGTGTCATAATAAATTCAGGTAACAAATTGTCCGAGTCTGTAGTACAAAAAAGGCAGATATTGCAAAATGTTCATAAAGGGGCAACATTTAAACAGAATAAACGCTCAAAGTTCAGCTATCAGCGAAATGTCAAAACATTGGAGCAAAAGCCGAGAGGTAGAAGTTGTTGGTCTTCAAAGTCTCCACCGTATAAAAAGGCTAGAAGTCAACACAGTAATACAGATCAGGAGTGGGTAGATATCCCGAAACAAAAATTTTTACGCATCGGGTGATATTAGTAAACCAATTTGGTAAATCATACAAAATAATAGGAAGTCAGTTTATAAGAAGGATAACATTGATTTGCTAGGGTTAACTTCTCTCATGTAGCTCGTCATGCTTCTTTAACAAGAATTATCTTACTAATGACAATATTAAAATTAATTTGTATAAGACAACTAACTAACTATTTAAATCAAAAACCAAAACGTCACATTTGGCGGCCCTTTGGCAGAATGTTTAAGAATAAACATCGTGTTCATCTGAAATGGCTTCACCAAATCAGATTGAACAAAGAAATATGCAAAACATACAAGAAAAATAATTCATAAAGATTTCTATGACAATTATTGCTTAATTCCAAAAACAAAAATAGCTGATACAAATTCATATTTCAAGTATGGCTCAAAAACCAAACAAAACATGCATCCACACTTTGTGGAAAACACTTAAGATTGTAACAGCGGCGCGGTATCAAGTAACCGACGCTGAGCATGAAATATAAACTATTTTCAATCCCCTAAAAACGTGGGTCATTAGAATAAGATATTTTTAAGAACAATTGTCGCCTCCTAGAGTCTAAGAATTCTTTTATATACACACACGTTTTGTTAATAAAATCAGTTCATATTTTGAATTCAACAGATGAAGATGGTGTTTTAGTTTGCGGTGCTGAAATCCTCTTCACAGGGTATTGTTGAACCGTCTGTTTCGCCTTATAAAAGCCCACTCTTACTAGTCCCAAAGAAAACACTTTCGGGATCTAAAGAAAAAAACTGGCGATTAGTAATTGACTGTCGTCAAATAAACAAAAAATTGCTGTCAGTTAAGTTTCCGCTCCCCAGAATTAATGATATTCTTGATCAATTGGGAAGAGCAAAATATTTTTCTTGCCTTGACTTAATGTCAGGTTTTCATCAAATTGAACTAGAAGAAAAGTCAAGAGATATAACGTCTTTTTCAACAAGCAATGGCTCATATCGTTTCACACGGTTACCCTTCGATCTAAATATAGCACCTAATTCATTTCAGAGAATGATGACAATAGCATTCTCGGGGCTTGAGCCAAGTCAAGCTTTCCTCTATATGGATGATTTAATCGTTGTTGGTTGTTCTGAACAACATATGATTAAAAATTTAGTAGATGTTTTTAAACTTTGCAGAAAAAACAATCTCAAACTGCATCCAGAAAAATGCTCATTTTTTATGCAAAATTTGACGTTTCATAAAAAATTTCGCAGAATATTCCCGGCACATAACAAGATTATGTAAAAAGAATTTTCCACTCGAATGGACAGCAGAATGCGAAAAAGCATTCCAATACTTAAAAGAAAAGCTCGTTCAACCTAATCTATTGCAGTACCCGGATTTTAGCAAAGAATTTTGCATAATCACAGATGCAAGCAAACAAGCATGTGGAGCAGTTTTAACACAAAACTATAATAAACTCCAACTTCTAGTTTCATATGCATCAAGAGCATTCACTAAAGGTGAAAGCAACAAGAGTACTACAGAACACGAGCTAGCAGCAATACACTGGGCAATAACATATTTTCGACCATATATATTTGGAAAACATTTCACAGTGCTAACAGACCATAGACCATTAACATATTTGTTCTCCATGGTCAACGCGAGTTCAAAACTAACACGCATGCGACTCGAATTAGAAGAATACGATTTTACAGTAGAGTATTTGAGAGGTAAAGATAACTTTATGGCAGACGCCCCATCAAGGATAACAATATCCGATCTAATTGACATGAACAAAAAAGTCCTGAAAGTTACTACCAGTTACCAAAGTAGACAAAAGTAGACCACGGAGGGTCTGACTTGGGAGTTTTTCCTATTGGGGTTGGTGTAATACCCAAATTGAAGCAAGAATTTATGCATTTTTGTAATGTTGAATCTCTGTACCCCTTCCTATTATTTTTATTTAATTTATTTATTATTTCTTTAAGTGGGGTGTCGTACGAATTAAGGATTGGGTTAATCACTTTGGTCAATAGCTGTTGCGTTCTGTTTTCAATAGTTGGGATGTTTGCTTCAAAATATAGATTATTTATTGGCGTCGAGCGGAAAGCGCCCAGAGCGACTCGCAATGCTGTGTTTAGTGCGGTCTTTATTGGCTTGATTGTTGTCTTGGGGGCCCGACCATAGATCGGGAGGCCATAATCTATTTTTGAGAGGCATATGCTTTTAACTATTTGTACTAATGTGTATGTGTGGCAGTTAAATTTTGGGCTCGAGAGACATTTTAGAATATTAAGGGATTTATTTAACGACTTTTGCAAATTTTTTATGTGGGAGTGCCATTTGTACTTGGCACTAAAGGAGAGTCCTAGCAATTTTAGTTCCTTGACGTTTTCTATGGTGGCTGATTGGGACGACACTTGAGGGTGGCAATTCTGTTTTCTACAAATATGTAGGTGTTTACATTTTGTGAGAGACAGCGATGCGCCCGAAGTTTGGCACCAATTGTCAATGTTTTTAAATTGACTGTCTAGTTTTATTGTACTTTGTTTTTCTTTATTGAGATCAACTAATATATTGTAGTCGTCTGCGTATGCAGTGAAGTTAATATTTTTGTGCCTTGCTATTAACTCAGAGAGACTATTAAACGCTGTTAGAAACAGTATAACCGATAGTGGTGATCCTTGTGGAATACCGTTCCGAAGAGGCTTGCAATTTGAGTAATTTTTATTGACGCACACTCTAATTTGCCTATTGGCCATGAAGTTTTTAATAAATTTTATTATTGTAGGGCCGCATTGCCATTTTTTTAGTTGATTAATAATGGTGTGGACTCCGACTTTATCAAACGCTTTGGCAAAATCTAACGAGACAAGTGATATGTGTCTTTTTTGCTGAAAGGGATCTACTGATCAGAGCGTCTACAAGGAGTAGACAATCGGCAGTTGATCTTCCTTTTTGGAAGTCTAGTTGATGGCTGTTAAGTAGTTTGTTCGTTGTGACAAACCACCATAGCCGCTTTGAAATTATCTTGTCCAAAACTTTTGCGATACATGAGTTTAGGGATATGGGTCTGTATGCTTCTATTGTAGTTTTGTCTTGTCCTGGCTTTAAAACTGGTATTATTGTGCTGATTTTATAAATCTGTGGGATATGTGTTTCTAGGATGGGTTTGAATAGAGTGACGATTCTAGTTTTAAGTGGTGTTGATACATGTTGCATCATGCTGTAATTGATTTTGTCGAAACCTGGTGTATGTCCTTTAAGGCTGTTAAGTGCTGATGCGAATTCTAAGAAGCCTATCTCTTGTTCCATGAATTTGGCAGAGTTGTGTGGTGGGCTACAGGTGTGGGTGGTATTTGTTTTCTGTTTTGCTTCTACAAATGCAGAGGTGAATAGTTGGTCCTCTGATTGTCTAGACCAGTGGTTCGCAAAGGATGTTGCTATTTCTCCTGCGTCCGAATACGATGTATTTGTGGTCGTGTCCTGCATGCAGTGGATTTGGGAAGATTTGTGGAGTCCGTTAAGTCTTCTTATTTTATTCCATATTGTTTCGGTGGTAGATCTAGGGGAAATGTCAGATGTAAATTCTTGTACACTTCGAGCTTTGCTCTCTCTAATTAATCTGCGAAGTTGAG
The DNA here is from genome assembly GCF_018151085.1 of Drosophila tropicalis. Lineage (NCBI taxonomy): Eukaryota > Metazoa > Arthropoda > Insecta > Diptera > Drosophilidae > Drosophila > Drosophila tropicalis. The sequence goes on from NW_027172999.1 coordinate 1,717,793, forward strand.
CATTAAGTTTTTTATATCTGATGATATTCTCTGTAGTCATGTCTCGATTAAGGGCTTTCCATGCTAGTATTTTTTTCCCCTACTGTTAGCTATTTCCTTGTTCCACCAAGGTACGTTATATTGACGTTTGGGTGGTTTACAGAGGGGGATACTTTTGTATGCGCTTTGTAGGATAATTTTGTTGATGTTACTGGCTTCCTTATTAACATTTGGGGATATTGTTGTTATATTATTAAGCTCGTCAGTCAGTCTTTCGAATTTATCCCAATTTGCTTGTTTTGTGTGTGGGTTTTGTATTGACCGTTCGAGAACATTTTTATGGTGATAGGGAAGTGATCACTTCCTTCGAGAGTGTCGCTGATGCTGAAGTCGCAGTTTATTTTAAGATCTGCTGAGCAAAATGCAAGGTCTATGTGCGTGAATGTGTTGTGAGTAGAGAAGTGTGTGGGTTGACCATTGTTTAGGATGATGTTGTTGTGGTCGTGAATAAATTTGGCTAAAATTTTACCTCTGCGATTGCTAGAAGGTGAGCCCCAGTAACTGTTCCAACTGTTAAAGTCTCCTGTATAAAGGGCTGGAGTGCTTGTATTTGGGAATGCTGTTTCAAGGTCTACCAAAGAAAATTTTTGATTAGGAGGTATATAGGCGGCAACAATATAAAACTTTTTTGCTGAGTGAATTTCGACTGTGATGGCATCAAATGATTGGCCGACGGAAATCAGTTTGTGTTGAATTGACTTATGCACTAATATAGCCACGCCGCCCTTTGCTGTGGAGCAGGTAGTGTGGTGCATTGAAAAATTAGTTGGAGTTGGAACTTGACTCAAGTTAGTTAGGTGGGTTTCTTGTAAAGAAATTATCTTCGGCTTGAACCGATTTATGAGGATTAAGAGCTCGTTGTAATTGTTTGAAAACCCATTGAGGTTCCATTGCAAAATTGTTAGTGTCATGTTAAGTTTATAGAGTGATTAGATGTCGATGTAGTGCTAGTTTAGATTTAGATCTTAAATTTTGTTGTTAGATTTTATGAAAGTTTTCAAAGAATATGGAGACGGGTTAGTGTTCTTAGACTTAGTCATGCTTCTTGTTATGATACGTTTCGATCTATTAGATATATTATGTGGGAGTATGCTAGGGTTTTTAGACTTGCTGCTTGTACTTGGTTGGTCGTCTAGGGTGTCGGTTGACATGTCTTCGGGTTCCGATTCGTACTGAACTGCTTTTCGCTTAGTGCTTTCTGGGATTGTTAGGGTGGCGCTTCTGGGTTGTGTTGTATTGTCTTCTTGTTGCGGTTGATTTTTATTGTTGTACAGGTGGGATTTTGCTACTGAAGAGTAGAGCGAGCCATCATGTGGGTGTCGTTTTTTGTAAATCGACCATGCTGTTCTGTTGTCAACTTTTTCGTGCGCTTTTATGGCCTGCACTTCGAGGTGGGTGAGGAAGACTGGGCATTTTTTATCTCTGGGCTGATGGTTATAAGTCGGTAACTTATTGATTCGGCAATTAATGCAACTTGGCTCTTTGTCGCATATCTCTTCTGTTAGAATATCAATATGTTCGTCTTGGCTACAATTGTTGCAGGTAGTTTTGTTGTTGCATTTTGCGGCGGTATGGCCCATTCGTAAGCATTTGTTGCATCGCAGTGGCTGGGGAATGTATGTGCGCACCTTAACTTTTTCATATCCAATGTAAAGATGCTCTGGTAAATTGTGGAGGGCAAATGTAATAATTACAATGCCAGTTTCAGTAAGTACTCCATATTTTTTTGAAAGGATTTTTTTATTTCTTGGACTTTTTGAACTTTTAAGTTCTCTAGGATGGTGTCTTCGTCTATACCTCTTAGCTCGTTAGAGTAGATTACGCCTTTAGTAACGTTTAAGGCTTTGTGCTCCTCTACTTTTATTGGGATGTCGTTTGGCATAACATTGAGCTTCAGTAGTTTGCTTGTTTGTGCTGGGTTTTTGGTTTGGACTAAAAGGTTACCATCACGAGTTTTTTTGCATAGTTCAACTTCTCCTCCACAGGTATAATCAATTGTCTTTTTTATTATGAAGGGAGAAATGTTTGTCATGTTTCCGTTGTCAGTTCACGAAATGGTTAGAAATTTGCCATTACCAGACGGCGGATGTTTTCTCCAAATGTCCGGTGGCTCAGTCATATTGCTGGTTTTGCTGTAAAGCTGCACCGATCTTGTTGATTCTTACACGTAAACAGTTATGTGTGTCCAAAAATAGATTATGTTGTTTGTTGTTGTTGTATTTTTTCTGAGTTTGCTTTGTGCTTTGAGTGTTTATTGTCACCGAAAGTATGACCTACCGCAATGAGAGTCACAATTCAACTGCGACTTCGATTTATTTCTTATTCTTATTTGTGCTACACTTGACCAATTTCAGGAACGAGTCGGAGCGTTCCCTGTCTTTGACAAAATAATGAAACTTCCATCGGGTCAAGTACTAGTACAGATAAGCAATTACATAAGAATATAAAAGAGCATGGAGGAGTTTTATAAACAGCAGACAGAACGAGGAGAGGCAATCCAGGAAAACGAAGCCATCTTATTTGGAGGAGAAACTTGAGCTCCTGGAATACATGTGGGAGAACTTCGAGAAAAATTATTCTTTTGCTTAAGCTAAGTTTACATATATATTCTTATGTGCATACATCAATGTATATATATAAACATATTCAAGTGCACAATTATATTTTAATGTGTATATGTTTAATTGTTTATACTTGCAACAAAGTGTTACAAGTTGAGCTAATTGTATTGAATGATTATTTGTATGAATATACTACACGAATATAATATAAATACGTTTGTGGCCGCAGAAAATACAATGCTGAAATTTTGTGTGGCACTAGAAGACAATGTAGTGATACAACCACCTGTATTGCAATCGATACAATCATTGCAACTACCCAAAATTCCTATTCCAAAATTTGATGGGGATTATCTGAAATGGCAACAATTTCATGATATCTATAAAAAGGTGGTTCATGAGTCAAATGCCTCCAAAATGTGGTACTTAAAATCAAACCTCTCTGGAGAAGCAGAGAGATTGATACTACACCTGGAATTAACAGAGGCCAATTACAACACTGCTTGGTCAATATTGCAGGAACGATTTAATAATAAACGAGTGCTAGTAACAGCCATACTGACAAATCTGTTTGATCACGCAAACGTAGGCGTTAATATGGAATCATCAGATGCTGTCATAATGTTTCATATGACAAGAAAATTGGATAGATTCAACCACGCACTATATGAGCAATCTCTATCCGACACAAGGGATTTGCAAGAAGTAAAGGATTTCCTATCATTCTTGGAACAGCGCTTCCTAACATTGGAGGCGATCGGGAAACCAAGAAACGAAAATTACAGCATTGAAAAACTAAACCCAAAGAAGACATGCGCAAGAGCATCTGGGACAAACAGTACATAGTGTGCTTTCTGCGAAATAGCAAAGCACAAACTCTTCCAATGTGAAAAGCTTAAAATTAAATCCGCAGCAGAGCGGCTTAATTGGGTGCAGAGACAAAAATTGTGTGTCAATTGGTTCAAGCCGGACCATATGACAAAAAATTGCTTCTGGAGGGGATGCTTTAAGTGCAATTAGAAACAGGCAACCAAATTGCTACAACTGCGTCTGCAGCTTCTGCATATGGAATTCTCAGAAAATACACCCTGTTGGTAAAATGGATCAATGAAAGGAAAGGAGAATTTCGAGCACTCCTGGATAGCGGCTCACAAGTAAAACTCGTATCAGAGAGACTGGTAAAGAAATTATTGTTAAAAATTAGCGAGACTCATGTGCACACAAATGGAGTGGCTGGTCAACCACAGATAAGCAAGGCGCGAGTAAGCTTGGTTGTAAGGTCAAGATACAACAAGTTCGCAATGCTAGTTGAGGCATTTGTATTGCCACACATAATAGGTGACCAACCCACAGAGCAAATAACGCAGAAAGTCACATTACCAGACAACATTCAATTATCGGACCCAACATTTGATAAACCAGGAAAAATTGATATGCTGTTGGGAGCTGATGATCACTATGCTATACTGCTACCAGAAAGGAGACGGGGCAATCGAAACCGTCCAACATTACAAAACTTAGAGTTTGGATGGATTATTGCTGGCAGAATTAATATGTCAGCCTCAATCACATCTATGGTAGGCTTAACGAATCCAGAGGAATCACTAGAACGATTCTGGCAGCTAGACACACTAGAGCCAAAAACCAGAGGGCTGGGGCTAACTTCGACCGCGTCAAAGTTTGTATACCCTTGCAACTGTTTTGGTTACTCTTTCCTTACCTATTAGCCATCAATGTGGAAGAACGTTTTATCTAAAAAAGGCTTATGTTTGCGAAAGAATGGCCTACAATCATAGGAAATAACGAAGATATTGATCAAAGTCACTGTTTTCCACCGATCGTTCCTATGGGAGCTATATGATATAGTCACCCGATCTTTATCAAATTCGACACAGTCATTAACAGATATATTAAATAAAAAATGTTTAATTTGAAAACAATCACGTTAAAAGTAACGAAGTTATTTACAAAAGTAACTGTTTTCGCCCGATCGTTCCTATGGGAGCTATATGATATAGTCGCCCGATCTTGATTTAACTTGGCACAGTCATTAACAGATATACTAAACTAACAAATGTTTAATTTGAAAGCAATCGTGGTAAAAGTAACGAAGTTATTTACAAAAGTCACTGTTTTCGACCGATCGTTCCTATGGGAGCTATATGATATAGTCATCCGATCTTGATCAAATTTGGCGCAGTCGTTTATAAGCGTAATAAACCCTCTAATATTAAGTTTCACGATAATAACATAGAAAATAACGCAGTTATTGAGAAAAGTCACTGTTCGTGACTTTGGGGTTTGTATGGGAGCTATATGATATAGTGGTCCGATCCGGCTGAATCCGAAATATACCCCCTGCATAAAAATCAAGCCTACGTGCAAAATTTCAGCTCTGTAGCTCTTACGGTCTAGGAAGAGTTTGCGTTGATCCAGACGGACGGACGGACGGACGGACGGACGGACATGGCTAGTTGAACTCCTCTCGTCGTGCTGATCAAGAATATATATACTTTGTATGGTCGGAGATGCTTCGTTCTACGCGTTGCACACTTCTGACCAAAATTAATATACCCTTTTTGCAAGGGTATAAAAAGGTACAGGAGTCCGGAGGAAGAGTATTGTGAAAAATTCTTCCTTGATAACCTACACACGGCGGCGGACAATCGACTAATTGTAAAGCTTCCATTTACTGATGAGGCTTCATCGCTTGGAGAATCTCGGGAAATAGCCATGAGAAGATTCATGTCGTTAGAGAGGCGCATGAACCCTGACATCAAACGGCAGATATTGAAAAAATGTATCGTCAAGTTTGGATAAACCCTGCCGAACAACTCAATCAGATGATTGTGTGGAGAGAGGATCCAAGTCAAGAAATAAAGTTTTATCGTTTAAAAACGGTAACTTATGGAACCACGTCAGCCCCATAGCGACGAAGTGTCTGGAATATTTGGCACTAAAGAACATGGACAAATTGCTACCGAACGAATTGAGATGGATGGTGACCTACCGCCATATTTGGAGAAGCAATGGGAAGCCTACCGAGAGGATGTACAGTCACAGTTTGACAAACTTACATCGAGTCCTAAAATCAACACTCTTCCCGATGTTGTATACAAGTTCTTCTTTTGCATTGTCTAATAAATTGATTTCTAACACTTCTATCTAAAAATTTTCTACCAACACATTTCTAATATTAATTTCTACATATTTCCTTTTTTTCCTTTATCTACCTTACTAACAATTTTTCTTTCATCTTTTCTAACAACTTGACCGTTTTCATTTTCCAGCATTTCACCTAAATAATTTTTTTGATTTTCTAACAAATTTTGACTTTCTATTCCGTTTTCATTTTTCAGCATTTTATCTGAATAATTTTCCTGATTTTCTAACAAATTTCGTTCGCTTTTTTCCAATGTTCGTGGAGGGGCGGAAGGATCCAAATAAATACAAGTAGTTGGCGGGTGCCAATTTCTTCTGGATATGGTGAGCGAGTGGTGAACTAATAACGCGCGATAACTTCGGTTAAACAAACTTATGCTTTATTAAATATTCACAGGGAGCCCGACACACACGAAATGGTTCGGGTTGAAAAAAGTGACAAATCGTAAAAGAAAAAGAATCAGGAAAAAGAACGGGTGTTCGGGTGAAAAGCTCGATTCAGAATAAATGGCGGTGCCCATTGGAAAAACCAAGTCACTCCTCCTGGTGTGACCGTAGATGCCGAGGATCAAAAAACCCTCCTCACTGCTCTTGTCCTGGAGCGCCTAGATCCCACAGGAGCCGGAGACGACCCATCCGAACACAGTGCTCTGGGCTGCGGGAGTACCGCTATGACCGGGCACACAGCCTGGTTGGATGACCTCAGGATAGAGGTCTGCCCCGAGCACCACGGATACCGACGCCGGCCGATAGAAATAGGGGTCGGCCAGGATCAGGGAGGCGAACTTCTCCCGGACAGGCGCCGCCACTTCCCGGATGGGAGTGCGGATGAGCAAGTCCTCTTCGACCCGGAATATAACGTTCCGTCGGAACGTCTTGTCGGACCTCGACTCGAGGACGGCCGTACAGGCTTGGTCGACCCCGACCTTGGTCACAGCTAACCCCAGGGACCGGGCAAAGGAGAGATTGATGCGGCTCTCAGCCGCACACGCATCGAGAAGGACGCGGGTCTCGAAGGATTTCGAGCCATTGCCCAACCGGAGGACTGCGGTTGGCAGGACAGTCGTCGTCCTGGTGTGGAGCAGGGAGGCTAGCGAAATCTCGGGTGCGCCTTCTGGGGAAGCGGAGCGGTCGGACGATGATCGGGAACGGGGTTGTAGCGGGGATGCAGCACGCCCGGGAGGGGGTGATTGGCTGCGACGCTGGGCGGAGGCACGTTGTCTCGGCGGTTGGTCGGCCATGTGGAGCAGGGTATGGTGCCTTTGCCCGCATTGTCGGCAACCATGGCGAGTCCGGCACGCGTCGAATGAATGCTCGTGTGCCAAGCAATTGGGACAATACTTATTGATGAGCACCGCCCGAAGCCGCTTTTCCCCTCGGAGGTTCAGGAAGCGCTGACACTGCCGGAGTGCATGAACCCCCCGACAGACCCGGCATCGGTACACGTTCGTGCCCTGTGGAGCTCGTTTTCTGCGGTGGTGCGGCAGAAGCGTGGGGGCCATGTCGCTATGAAGGGGCGAGCTGAACGAACTGTAACGAAAGAAATTACGTAGGGGGAGTGGATTAGTCTATGCACGGGAACGAGAAACATGCACGGAGACGAGGACATTCAGAGAAAACATAGAGGGATTGGGAGTCACGATAAGGTTTTAGACTCAGGACTCCTGCTGTCTTCGGATAGACCCACGCGCGGTGGTGACATCAGCCACTCGGACGAGACCGTCAGCCCCGGGCAGAGTGCGCTCAATTCGCCCTAAGCGCCACTCGTTGGAGGGGAGATGATCTTCGGACACGATCACGAGGTCGCCGGTCTGGATGCTGCGAGTCGGTGATTTCCACTTGTTCCGTTTGTGAAGCTCCTTGAGGTACTCACTCTTCCAGCGGCGGCAGAAAGCCTGCTGGATTGCCTTTAGTCGCTGCCATCGGTTGATCAGCGACATAGGCTCGAACAGAATTTCCGGTTCCGCCATGGATAAGAGTGGTCCTCCAATCAGGAAATGTCCCGGGCTTAGGGCCAGCAGATCCTCTGGGTCCTCGCTCATGGGAGAGATTGCCCTGGAGTTTAGGCACGCTTCGATCCTACACAGTAGAGTGGAAAGTTCCTCGAAGGTGTATTTGACAGTGGACGAGGACTTGTAAAACAGGGTCTTAAAACTTTTGACCCCTGCTTCCCACAGTCCTCCCATATGGGGCGCGCTTGGCGGAATGAACTGCCAGGATAGGATGTGCTGGGGGAATGCCTTCATTATTTCAAGCTTGGTGGCGTTCAGGAAATCTTTTTCGAGCGCCTTTGAGGCCCCTACGAAGGTTTTGCCGTTGTCGGAGTAAATGCGCTGTGGGCATTGTCTCCGTGCGACAAACCGAGAGAAGGCTGCAAGAAATCTTTCAGTGGTGAGGTCGGAGGTAGCCTTGAGATGGATTGCCTTCGTGCTGAAACACACAAAGACGCAGACATAACCCTTAGTTATGAGACACGCACGCCCGGTGTAATTTTTGATCTCGAACGGCCCTCCGAAGTCAATGCCCGTGTGGGTGAAGGGCCTGGAGTACGTGATGCGTTCTCGAGGGAGATCACCCATCATCTGGGTCTGTAGTCGTCGACGATGAACGATGCAGACTTTGCACCCCTTGATGTGGGACTTTACCATGTTCTTTATCCGTGGGATCCAGAATTTGGTGCGCAGATACCGCACCATCAGTTGATTGCCGCCATGCAACGTGATGCGGTGGGCGAATTCGACAAGCAGGCGAGTGAAATGAGTACTATAGGGGAGGAGAATAGGGTGACGGTCATCATATCGGAGGGACTCAGTGGCCCGGAGTCGTCCGCAGGAGCGGAGTAACCCATGCTGGTCGAGAAATGGGTTCAGATTGAGTAGAGTGCTGGATGATGGCAGGGGTCGCCCTTCACCCAGGGCCCGTATCTCCGCGAGGTATTCCCGCCGCTGAGAGGTCCGAATCAAGGCGCGCTCGGCGGAAAGAAGTTCGTCATTGGTGAGGCGAACCGTGGAAGGCGTCGAAATCCTCTTGGTGGCGAAGCGTAGGATGTACGCGATGACTCGTAATGCCCTACCATAATTCGAGAAACGTTCGCTGACGTCCTCGAGTAGGGTGGTCGCGGTGGTGTGGCACTGAACCCGTTGCTCCAGCTGGGTGTCTGGGAGTTCGTTATGGGGAGTTGGCCAATACTCGGGGGCTCGCTGGAGCCAGTCCGGCCCATGCCACCAGAGGCTGCTGGCCGATAACTCGGCCGCGGAGACTCCACGGCTCGCCAGATCAGCGGGGTTGTCCTCGGAGCGCACATGTGACCAGCTTTGGCCACTGGTGCTTTCGGAGATCCTGGATACCCGATTGGCCACGAAGGTGGACCAACTGCACGGGGGTTTATTGAGCCAAGCCAACACGATGGTAGAGTCGGTCCAAAACTGGGAGGTTGCAGGTGGGATTGGGAGTTCAGGAACGATCGACGCCCAGAGATCGGCTAGCAGAACCGCTCCGCACAACTCCAGCCGAGGCAGAGAGACTGTTTTGACTGGAGCTACACGGCTCTTAGCCGTTAATAAATGGACGTCTACTTGATCGCCGTACCGAACCCGCACATATAGGGCCGCTCCATAAGCTTTCTGTGACGCGTCACAGAAGCCATGAAGCTCCCACGAGAGCTTATCGCTGGTGTTTAGCCAACGGGGAATGCGGAGTCGACTGAGGCCTGGGTAATCCTGCAGGAATTCGTGCCATTGCTGCAGCAGGAGAGGCGGCAGAACATTATCCCAGCCCAGTTCGGTAAGCCAGATTTGCTGCATGAATATCTTCGCTCGGATGACAAATGGGGCTAGCCAACCAGCTAAGTCAAAGAGCTTAGCGATATGGGACAGAACCTGCCTCTTGGAGATCGACTCCTTCAAGGGGGGGTCCGCTACGGTGAAGAAGAAGACGTCCTCAGTAGCTTGCCAGCGAATGCCCAAGGTTTTTGCAGTGCTCGCGTCTTCCAGCTCGAGAAAGTCCTCTCGCCGCAGGTGCTCTCTCGGAATGGCTTGAAGTACTTCCTTCTTATTGGAAGTCCACTTCCGAAGCGGGAAGCCCGCAGATTGGAGGGCCGCTTGAAGCTCCCGTATGGCGAGACGGGCGTCGGCTTCAGTGTGAGCGCCGGCAAGGACATCATCAACATACATGTAGTTCCGAAGGATTTCGCTCGCCTGAGGATACATCGCTGGCACATCTTGTGCCAGTTGTAAAAGGACTCGGATCGCCAAGAATGGCGCGCAGTTAACCCCAAACGTGACAGTTTGTAACTCGTAATCCTGAATATTGCCGCAACGGTCTCGGTAGAGGATCCGCTGAAAGGGGGTATGCCTGGGATCGACTCGGATTTGTCGATACATCTGCGTTATGTCGGCGTTGAAAACGAATTGAAAGAACCGCCATTTCAGTACCTGAAGCGTGAGGTCGGCCTGAAGAGTGGGACCGGTGTGCAAGACATCGTTGAGGCTGACGCCTTGTGTGGAGGGGCTCGACGCGTTAAATACCACGCGTACCTTAGTGGTGGTGCTATCGGGCTTAAACACCGCATGATGGGGGAGATAGAAGTTTTTCCCATCTTGAGGTGGCGTCATCCGAATCATATGGCCCGATTCCTCGTACTCCTGAATGACCCAATCGATACTATTCAGACTTTTGAACGGTAGGGACACAATGTATCGGCAGTGTACGTCATCCTCCTTTTCCGGCTTGGCGGGAAGGTCTTCCACCTTCCAAAACTTGGTGAGGAGTACATCAAGTTTTGCTTCCGGACTGACTCGCGTCTGTGCAGCGTAACCTAATCGAGCCACCGGAGGATCAGGCATAATAGCTCAACATCACTAGGATGCAACAGAGTATGATGACGTTCCTTGCAGGTATGGCAATTATGCGCACTGGAGCAGCCTTTCACTTGATGACCGCGGGAAAAACAGTTCAGACAGAGTCCCTGATGTCTAATGGTTTCCAAACGCCTCTGAACAGGCATATCAAGAAAACTAGGGCAGAGCCATATTGGGTGATTCTCCCGATGGCACAGCTTGCAAGACGCCGGTTTGAGCTGATCTTTCGCTGGAAACGCTTGGACCTTCATCGTTGCAGAAGATTTGCGGGGGCCAATGGGGATGGCTTGGACACTTGGGGCCGACTTATGTTCTTCGGTGGCATCCAGGACACGATACCGATCGGTAAGAAATTGGTTCAAATCGTACCAAGTTGAGACGACAGTCTTATTTGGCACTGATTGTTCCCACAGGAGGATTGTGGCCTTCGGCAATTTGCTAGTGCAGATGGCGACAAGTAAGACATCCCAATTCTCAGAACTAACACCCGAACGCCCAAGCGCGGTAAGACACCCATAAAACGCAGTCTGCAGCTCTCGCAAGGATTTGCCCGACTCTTGTGCCACCGCGGGAATCTGAAGGAGTTGTCTGGCTTGAGTCATGACAAGCAGACGGCTATTTTCGTACCGTGCGGTGAGGTTCTCCCACGCGGCCTGGAAACCCTCATTCGTCAGGGGGGACTTAGCCACGATGGTTCTCGCTTCCCCTCGCGTCTTGGCGTTCAAGTGATAGAGCTTCTCCACTTGTGACAAATACGGATTGGCGATATAAATGGCGGCGAACAAATCGCGGAATGTGGGCCATGCTAGGCTGTCGCCATCAAATGTCTCTACCTCACACGGAGGAACTCTATGCCCCGGTGGCCCCGACGGAGCGGTTGGCTGACGCCTAAGAGTCGTCATCTGTGACGAGAGCTGTTCGATGCGTTCTCCGAACAACGTCCCGCATCGCACATACGCCGAGTAAGCGGATTCGTGCTTCGCCTTGATGTGGCTTATGTTTGCCAAGCTTTCCTCGTCGGCTTGGATTGTCAAGGCCTTGTGACAACGGGAGTATTCCATCTCGACAGTCAAAGTTACGATTAACATCTATGCTTACACGATCAGTAGAGGTAATTTTAGGTCTCATAAGTACCCACCGATATCAGTAGAATAGCGGTAAAAGGCTTACGTAGTTAAAGCTCATGGGAAATAAATATTTCTAAAAAGGGCGTAACCAGTATTTAAGTTTGTAAGGGGTAACATTTTTTTTCTCTTAACATAACTCATATAATGCATTATCAAGTTCTCCTTTAAGTAAATTGATTTAAATGCACCCCTCCCCCGTGTACAATCCAGGCTACGCCCTTGACAACTATTGTTGTCAAACAATTTATATGCAGTTATTATACCGACTGTATAAATATTTTTCAAAAACTAAAGAACTACAGTTAGTTTAATTTTGTTAACATATCTAAAAAAAATTCAATTTGATTATGTGGTTATATTATAAATCGTAAATTAGATAGGCCTGGTGTCTCTTTTGCTGCCATTGAGCAAAATAAATTCTCATATAATGACCAAGCTTCAAATGGAATAATATTAATTTTAGCAAAATGCGAGATAGAAAACATAAAAAAAATTTGGTCAAAATTCGATTTTTTTTACATTTTGTCCCAATGCTCGGGAACGGACGGATTTAGAGGCTAGATGTCTTCCCAATATTTGTAGCTCTTTCAATTCTTAGAAACTTTGCTAAAGAAAGTTTGTAAAAAGAATAAATATTTTAGAAGTTAGAAGCAAATGAAAAAAACCATCGTTTTCGAAAAAATGGCAACTTTGATGAAAAACTTCCGCAAAAAATTTTGTATGAAACCATCGTGATAACTTAAAAAACTAATGATGCAGTTCGATTCGCAGGACTCGAAATAGGGTGAAACCATCGAATTTTGCCATGTCTTTTGTTAAAATATGTATATAACCACCGCAGTATGTCTATCTCTTTCATATTATTCTAGAATGATCCGATCTGTGAATTGTAACGGACATTCTTTCATTTCTGCTTTACGTTCTTATTCTCGCTGCCTGCGCTGCAGCGAATATTCTTATGCATAAGTTTAGTCTCTAATAAGCCTCTACTCGAATAGGTTATGGGCCCAGGCAGCAGAAAGTAAAACTGTGCGGGTTAGTCGGAAAGACTTGTAAGAGATTCGTTTTGTTAATTAAAGTTTGTGATTAACTAATTTGTTCAAGATGAGTACACAATTTTCAATCGAAAAACTAGATGGTGAAAATTATAGTGTATGGTCAGTACAGATGAAAAGTCTGTTGATTCATTCTGATTTGTGGTCGGTGACATGTGGTCGGTTAAAAAAAGTGGCGTCTGATACGGCTGAACAAAAGGAGTTGTTTGACAGTAAAGACGAGAAAGCCCTCGCAAGTATTTTGTTGTGCGTAAGTCCGTCGCAGATCAACGGTATAAAACATTGTAAAACCGCGAACGAGGCATGGGCAAAGTTGTCCGCGATTCACATGCCCTCCGGTCCGGCTAGAAAAATACAGTTGTTTAAGCAATTGTTGTATTCTAAAATGTTGGCTACAGACAGTATTCGAGAGCATTTGAATAATTTTTCTAATGTCGTAGAAAAGTTAAGTGAAATTCAGGAACAAGTGCCTGATGAAATGCTCGTTATAATTTTGTTGGCAAGTTTAAGTGATGATTTCGAAAATTTTGTAGTTGCCATAGAAACGCGAGACTCGTTGCCATCGCTAAGCGCTCTAAAAATTAAATTGCTTGAAGAGGGAGAGAGACGCAAGATTGGCGAAGTAGCCGAGAAAAGTGAGAATAAAATGTATTCGTCGCGTCAAGAAAACGGTAAAAAGAACAAAGCAATGAGAGAACCAAAAAACATTGAATGTTGATTGTGCGGTCGTCGCGGGCATTTCGCGTCGAAGTGTAGTTCGAAAGAGAGAAAAGACAACGCGAGCGAAAAGAACAGTAAAAAATCTTTTTCGGTGCTCTCTACTTCTGGAACACGAATCGGTTTGTCGAAAAATGCGTGGTGTGTAGACAGCGGGGCTACAGCTCATTTGTGTGCGGACAAATCAATGTTCACGAGTATGCGTGAGCACAAAGAGAAAATCAAGTTAGCAGGCGACAGTTATATAGAAGCCGAAGGTTGCGGTACAGTGGAACTAATATGCAAAAATATCACGATCGAGTTGGTTGACGTGCTATATGTAAAAGACTTACAATGTAACTTTATTTCGGTATCAAAAGCAACAGAAAATGGCTTAAGAGTAATTTTTGTCAAAAACAAAGTGTTCGTTAAAGACAGTAACAATCGTGATTTAATGATCGCAGAGAAACACAACGGTTTGTTTTTGTTTGAAAGTAAAACAAAAACAGTTTTTGCTGCAGAAGCAAATGTAAATCAGCTGGTGAAATGGCATGATCGATTCGGACATTTAAATTTCGATAGTTTGAACAAAATGATTAAGCAGGATATGGTCTATGGTCTCAATGCTAGAGTGTGTAGTACAAATGACCTTGTATGTGAAACGTGTGCAAAAAGTAAAATTTGCGTTAAGAAGTTTCCGAAGTTTTCGGAAAGTCGCTCAAAGGAATTGTTGGGCTTGATTCATACAGACATTTGTGGACCTATGCGTACAGCGTCACAAGGTGGTGCGCGCTATTTTGCAACTTTCATAGACGATAAATCGCGTTATGTATCGGTATACATGTTAAAGAATAAGAGCGATATTTTCCAGAAATTCCAAGATTTCAAAATTCTAGCAGAAAATCAGACGGGTAAGCGTATAAAAGCCATACGAAGCGACAACGGTCGCGAGTACCTGAGCGATGTATTTGAACAGTTCTTATCGAGTCATGGAATAAAAAGACAACTCACTGTTCCCCACACTCCACAACAAAATGGTGTGGCGGAGCGCGCAAATAGAACCTTGGTGGAGATGGCGCGAAGCATGATAGTGCATGCTGGAGTTGGCGAATCTTTTTGGGGAGAGGCGATAATGACGGCTGCATATTTACGGAACAGAGCAGAAACTGCAACTTTGCCTGACAATACTCCATACGAGGTTTGGTATGGGAAAAAGCCAAGCGTATCTCATCTTAAAGTATTTGGTATGAAAGCTATTGTTTTAGATAAAACTCATAAGAACAAGTTTTCAGCGAAAGGGAAGCAGCATATTTTGGTAGGTTACTCCGAGACTGCCAAGGCTTATCGTCTTTACAACCCTGTCAAAAGGACCGTAGTAGTATCCCGAGATGTCGTGTTTTTGGAGCACAAGTTCATGAAAGAGTTGGAGCACGGTCGAGAATCATCATGTGAGTCAGATGTGGTAATCTTTCAGCCAAGTGAAAAACTTGATTGCGAGCATAATGATGAAATCCAAGAAAAATCTGTGGAGCAGCAAATTCCAATTGTTGATGAGCAAAGTGGTGACGAAGAAAATGCTGAGGAGGAGCAACCATATACCCGAAGAGGGCCAGGGAGACCAAAGATTGTTCGCACTGGGCGTGCTGGTCGTCCACGAAGAGAGTACAATATGCTGAATGTACTAGATGCGAAAGACGTCATTGTTCCTACCTGTATAAATGAGGCATTTAAGTCAGAGCAGTCGGAAAACTGGAAATCAGCAATGCAGAAGGAGTATGACAACCTAGAAAACATTAGGACATGGAGTTTGGTTGATCTTCCTGCAAACAAAAAGGTTATCGGTTGTAAATGGGTTTTTACCACCAAACGAGATGAGAGTGGCAAAGTTCAGCGCTTCAAGGCAAGATTGGTCGCAAAAGGGTGTGGTCAACAATATGGAATTAACTACAAGGAAACTTTTTCCCCGGTTGCACGTTATTCCTCAATCAGACTGGTGATTGCGTTGGCGGTGGAGCACGAGATGCACTTGCACCAGATGGATGTCTCTGCAGCATACCTCAATAGTGAGCTACAAGATGACGTTTATATGCGACAACCTGAAGGTTTTGTCGATACTGATCATCCCAAGCGTGTACTCAAGCTACATAAATCGTTGTACGGCTTGAAACAGAGTGGGCGTGAGTGGAACCAAAAGTTGGATAGCGTTCTTTTGAAGATTGGTTTCGTTCCGTGTGCAAGCGAACCGTGTATATACACGAGCAAAGTCAATGGGTATTTATCTATTATTGTTGTATATGTTGACGATTTTATACTTGCATGTACCAGAAAAGACGACGTGGCCTACATAAAGCAGCTCATATCAAACGAATTTGATGTGGTCGACGGCGGTGAACTCCATCATTTTTTGGGGATGGAAATCGAGCGAGATGGCAAGACTGGCAATGTCTCCATAGGCCACAAGCAGTACATCGAAGGCTTGTTGCATGAATATGGTATGCAGGACTGCAAGCCGAACGCGACTCCTCTAGAGGTTGGGTTCCAGACGAAGTGCGATAGCGATGATTGCGGTCAGGTGGACAAGACACGCTATCAATCACTCATTGGTTCGTTATTGTATTTGGCGTTGACTACACGGCCAGATATAATACACTCTGTGGCTAAATTGGCGCAGAGAAATTCAGATCCGCACAAGGAACATGAGGTTGCAGCCAAGAGGGTATTGAGATATCTAAGAGGTACCTCAGATGTGAGACTCCATTATAGCAAAACTGGTGTTCCTATCCACTGTTTTGTTGATGCGGACTGGGCTGGCGATTGCAACGATCGGAAGTCGTTCACTGGTTGGTCTTTCCTTATTGCTGGAGCGGCGGTGTCATGGGAATCAAAGAAGCAAAATCTGGTTGCCCTCAGTAGCACGGAGGCCGAGTACGTAGCACTTTCTACAGCAGCCAAAGAAGCGATATACATCAGAAAGCTGATCAACGAGATGGGATTCGGGCCGATGGCGAAGCTGATAATTTATAGTGACAACCAGAGCGCACAATGTCTTGCTAAAGATGCTAAATTTCATTCACGTAGCAAGCATATTGAAATAAAATATCATTTTGTAAGGGAAATGTATAAAGAAAATGTAATAGATATCAAATACATTCCCACAGATAGTATGACCTCAGATATATTAACAAAGAACTTATGTAAGGTCAAACATGTAAAGTTTACAGAAATGTTGGGATTAAAATAATTTTTGTACAAGATAGACTTCGCGTTGAGAAGGAGTGTTAAAATATGTATATAACCACCGCAGTGTGTCTATCTCTTTCATATTATTCTAGAATGATCCGATCTGTGAATTGTAACGGACATTCTTTCATTTCTGCTTTACGTTCTTATTCTCGCTGCCTGCGCTGCAGCGAATATTCTTATGCATAAGTTTAGTCTCTAATAAACCTCTACTCGAATATCTTTTTTTTTTTTTTGAAAAAAACTATCACAGTGTAATTTATAAGTATGGACGGATATATAAATGTGGGCATTTATTATTTTATAAATATGGGCGGATATATAATTAGGCGAAAAAGGAGAATCGGAAATAATGTGATTTGAATTTGGCGCGCTTGAGCCGCCTATCGATATCACGACTCGACTCACGTGTCACCACTACTCCGAAAACAGCTGTCGGCCGCTGTTTATATATTTGGTTTTTGATTTTGTTGTTTAATTATGTTAATAATTTTACATCAACAGGTGACGATGTATGTATGTACGTAGATACGCGCGTGCGGAAATAAGTTTGCCATTAAAAATAATTATTCCAACACATAAGAAAACGCGGTGAACACTTTGATTATTATTTTTTCCTATTTTTTATAACACTTTAATAATTTTTTTTTTTTGTTTTTTAAACTTTTACGCGGATTTGGCAAACAGCTGTGGAAATTACATGTACATGTGAATGCATATGTAAAAAAAAGGTGGATTTTGATAAGTGCGAGGAAAAAACATAAATAAAAATGGATAATCGTGGAATGTAAAACGAGAACGTTAGACAATCACGCTAAGGAGTAGGAACTACCATGTAACCTTGGAACAGGTCAGGTATGTACATACAATATGTAAAAGTGTGTAGGTCGCTATGGAGAAGCGGGAAAACCTCACACTTTTAGTAGTATGTAAATGAAATGAATAATGAAATTTTGTACTTATCAGGAATTCCGCCGATGCAAGCTGGAGGAGCGGAAGGATATCCGGCTCGAAGGACCAATGTTCGTGGAGGGGCGGAAGGATCCAAATAAATACAAGTAGTTGGCGGGTGCCAATTTCTTCTGGATATGGTGAGCGAGTGGTGAACTAATAACGCGCGATAACTTCGGTTAAACAAACTAATGCTTTATTAAATATTCACAGGGAGCCCGACACACACGAAATGGTTCGGGTTGAAAAAAGTGACAAATCGTAAAAGAAAAAGAATCAGGAAAAAGAATAATTTAATATATCTTCCATAATTGTTTACTTCGTTCTTTGGCTTCTTCCTTTGCAGGCGCTGCGCTATGAGGTGCTCCTTGGCACCACACCCATAACGAGATCCACGAACACGTAAAGGCTTTAGGCAATTCTTCGCCCAATGATTTCTTGAATTACAATTGTGGCACGTTCTTACTTGGCAGCCGGACCTCTGCAAATGCTCTTAACAATCGGTTGGATTGTCAAAACATTGTACACACGCGTTTGTATACGCATACTCTCCAATGGAATTCCCTCTATGATGAAATCTAGTAGCTCGTCGTCCTCAATATTGACGTGTTGGGCTAGTTTCACTGTTGGTGTTTAGATCATATAAAATAAGATAACATTAAGACAATTATAATATAAAACAAATGGAAATGTATGTCAATTAAGTATGTAACCCGATTATAGATATCGATGGCTCATCAGTCATAAGTAGATGTGATATGGTCATTATCAATAAAGACGTATTTTGCCGACCTAACACTATGTCGAACTATGCACTGGTGAGCTCTCTATTTTTACTATAAAAGAAATGCATTATTCTTAGTAAGATCAGATACCAATTGTAGAGTTACATCGGGTGTACATCGCTGTGTCCCCATTTCTACTTTTGTAATCTCACTCCGAAGTCCACCCAATTTATTTGTTGGTTGCGACAACCTTGAGTCACTGGTTTATGTGCTAGTGCCTATTTATATATAAATAAATAAACATTTAATTAATTTAAGAAATACTAACGTCTTTCATTGAACATTTTGGTGACCCCGACATTGGCGGCTCCAAGTTGAAAGAGTAACAGACTTGGTGAAACTATCATCAAGGAGAATATTTGGTCAACTCAGGCGACTAAACTCTCAACAAAAAGGAAACTGGTCAACTAGGCGACTACTTTCTTTGCACGCTTTGGACACAGAACAATCCTAAGCGAGGGCCCAAATTGATAAAAATTTCATATCAATCTGGAGTCCCGACGAAAAACATCGCAATTGATTAACTTGGCAATCATTGCGTAGCCACCTTGGCGAATAAAAACAATTTATTGGAAAACTAGGAGTTGGTTTTCCGCAACGGGGTAGCAGTGCATACCCATTGAATAAAAGTTGATAAACTAGGCGATCAATTTGTCAAAAAAACATTTAACAACGATTTGTGTCAACGAGGCGACCAAATCATAAAAGTTATTTTTTTTTTTAAATAAAGTTTGATCAACTCATAAACTCTGTTGCATTCCCTGGCGTCAGCAATATCTGACCTAGTTAACTCAGTCAGTAACCCAGGTAGTACGCACGAGTTCATAGTTTGGCATTGGTCAGCAATTTTTGAAACAAAGAAAAGAAACTCAAAAAATTGGTTTCACTGTCGTGGCATTTATCAGTGTAAAATAATAGGTATATTGGAAATAAAAATAAACTATTGTTAAAAATCGAATCAAAAGGCGACTTCGATTTATTTCTTATTCTTATTTGTGCTACACTTGACCAATTTCAGGAACGAGTCGGAGCGTTCCCTGTCTTTGACAAAATAATGAAACTTCCATGGGGTCAAAACTAGTACAGATAAGCAATTACATAACAATATAAAGAACATGGAGGAGTTTTATAAACAGCAGACAGAACGAGGAGAGGCAATCCAGGAAAACGAAGCCATCTTATTTCGAGGAGAAACTTGAGCTCCTGGAATACATGTGGGAGAACTTCGAAAAAAATTATTCTTTTGCTTAAGCTTAGTTTACATATATATTCTTATGTGCATACATCAATGTATATATATAAACATATTCAAGTGCACAATTATATTTTAATGCGTATATGTTTAATTGTTTATACTTGCAACAAAGTGTTACAAGTTGAGCTAATTGTATTGAATGATTATTTGTATGAATATACTACACGAATATAATATAAATACGTTTGTGGCCGCAGAAAATACAATGCTGAAATTCTGTGTGGCACTAGCAGACAATGTAGTGATACAACCACCACCTGTATTGCAATCGATACAATCATTGCAACTACCCAAAATTCCCATTCCAAAATTTGATGGGGATTATCTGAAATGGCAACAATTTCATGATATCTATAAAAAGGTGGTTCATGAGTCAAATGCCTCCAAAATGTGGTACTTAAAATCAAACCTCTCTGGAGAAGCAGAGAGATTGATACTACACCTGGAATTAACAGAGGCCAATTACAACACTGCCTGGTCAATATTGCAGGAACGATTTAATATTAAACGAGTGCTAGTAACAGCCATACTGACAAAGCTGTTTGATCGCGCAAACGTAGGCGTTAATATGGAATCATCAGATGCTGTCATAATGTTTCATATGACAAGAAAATTGGATAGATTCAACCACGCACTATATGAGCAATCTCTATCCGACACAAGGGATCTGCAAGAAGTAAAGGATTTCCTATCATTCTTGGAACAGCGCTTCCTAACATTGGAGGCGATCGGGAAACCAAGAAACGAAAATTACAGCATTGAAAAACTAAACCCAAAGAAGACATGCGCAAGAGCATCTGGGACAAACAGTACATAGTGTGCTTTCTGCGAAATAGCAAAGCACAAACTCTTCCAATGTGAAAAGCTTAAAATCAAATCCGCAGCAGAGCGGCTTAATTGGGTGCAGAGACAAAAATTGTGTGTCAATTGGTTCAAGCCGGACCATATGACAAAAAATTGCTCCTGGAGGGGATGCTTTAAGTGCGATAAAAAACATAGCATAATGTTGCAATTAGAAACAGGCAACCAAATTGCTACAACTGCATCTGCAGCTTCTGCATATGGAACTCTCAGAAAATGCACCCTGTTGGTAAAATGGATCAATGAAAGGAAAGGAGAATTTCGAGCACTCCTGGATAGCGGCTCACAAGTAAAACTCGTATCAGAGAGACTGGTAAAGAAATTATTGTTAAAAATTAGCGAGACTCATGTGCACACAAATGGAGTGGCTGGTCAACCACAGATAAGCAAGGCGCGAGTAAGCTTGGTTGTAAGGTCAAGATACAACAAGTTCGCAATGCTAGTTGAGGCATTTGTATTGCCACACATAATAGGTGACCAACACACAGAACAAATAACGCAGAAAGTCACATTACCAGACAACATTCAATTAGCGGACCCAACATTTGATAAACCAGGAAAAATTGATATGCTGTTGGGAGCTGATGATCACTATGCTATACTGCTACCAGAAAGGAGACGGGCAATCGAAACCGTCCAACATTACAAAACTCAGAGATTGGATGGATTATTGCTGGCAGAATTAATATGTCAGCCTCAATCACATCTATGGTAGGCATGACGAATCCAGAGGAATCACTAGAACGATTCTGGCAGCTAGACACACTAGAGCCAAAAAAAAGGTACAGGAGTCCGGAGGAAGAGTATTGTGAAAAATTGTTCCTTGATAACCTACACACGGCGGCGGACAATCGACTAATTGTAAAGCTTCCATTTACTGAAGAGGCTTCATCGCTTGGAGAATCTCGGGAAATAGCCATAAGAAGATTCATGTCGTTAGAGAGGCGAATGAACCCTGACATCAAAAAAAGAGTATGTAAAATTTATGTCAGAATATGAACAGCTTGGATATATGAAGCAGGTAATGGTAGAACAAATTCCCAAGAACTATTAATTTATACCGCACTATGTACTCAACCCAGAAAGTACCACCACCAAGCTAAGAGTGGTATTTGATGCATCATGCAAAACGTCATCAGGAAAATCACTGAACGACATTTTATATCCTGGACCAGTTGTACAGAGTCAACTCTTCTCAATTCTTCTGCGGTTCAGGACACACAAATATGTGTTCACGGCAGATATTGAAAAAATGTATCGTCAAGTTTGGATAAACCCTGCCGACCAATTCAATCAGATGCTTGTGTGGAGAGAGGATCCAAGTCAAGAAATAAAGTTTTATCGTTTAAAAACGGTAACTTATGGAACCACGTCATCTCCATATTTAGCGACGAAGTGTCTGGAATATTTGGCACTGAAGAACATGGAAAAATTTTCGTCTGGGGCATTAGCATTAAAAAATGACTTTTATGTTGATGATGTCCCACAGGAGCAGACAGTTTACCAGAAGGCCTGCAAATAAGACAAGAGCTTCTAGAAATCTTGAGATCTAAGGGTTTCAACTTACGAAAATTGTGTTGAAATAGCAGTCAACTTCTAAAAGAAATTCCAAAGGAAGATACGATTGCTGACATCAATCTCGTTGACACACTGGAACAAACAAGTGTCAAAACATTGGGAATCATATGGCCACCCAAAAAAGATCAATTATGTAGAAAGGCTCAAAGACATACAAAAGGAATAACCAGACGAGTGGTGCTATCTGAAGTCGGTCAAATCTTCGATCCTCTAGGACTGTTCGCACCGGTAGTGATAAGAGCGAAAATGTTTCTTCAACATGTTGCTACCGAACGAATTGAGATGGATGGTGACCTACCGCCATATTTGGAGAAGCAATGGGAAGCCTACCGAGAGGATGTACAGGCACAAAACCACATGAAAATTCTAAGGCATATTTTTGATGGCAAGGTCCCCACCACAATGGAACTGCATACATTTGTTGATGCATCAGAAAAGGCGCACCATACGCAGTTTATGCCCGATCATAAAAATGGCCAAATTTCGGTCAGATTGTTGTGCGCCAAGTCGAGAGTGGCTTCTCTTGAAAAACAGACACTGCCCCGGCTGGAACTATGTGCAGCTGTACTTGGAGCTGAACTCTCGGATAGAGTTCGACAGGATCTCCAATTAGGATCAGAAAGTGTGGAATCATTTCTCTGGTCAGACTCAACAGTAGTTGTTTTACCGGCTACAGTGAATAGATCCGGTGGTAAAAATTATACTACAGAAACTTCATGAAGACAATCTTCATTGTGGACATGAGGCACTACGCGGAATAGCTCGACAACAGTACCACATCATTAAGGTGAAACCGATAGTCCGGAATGTGATCCAGGGCTGCGTAGTATGCACCAAGAACCGGCCTCAATTCTTTAAACAAGTCATGGGCGACTTACCTGAGCATCGGGTATCTCAGAATAGACCCTTTCTCAATGCCGGAGTAGACTATTGTGGACCATTCTGGATCCACCATAAGGTTCGAGGAAAACGTCCCGACAAAGCTTACATTGCAGTATTTGTATGCTTTGCAACCAAGGCAGTACACTTGGAGTTGTGGGCGCGCTTCAGCGCTTCATTGGGCGCAGATGAAGATGCCAGACATTATACTGCGATAATGCAAGAAACTTTGTTGGAGCAAACAACCAACTTAAGGAACTGACCGATACAATACACTCAGAAACGGCAGCAGGTAGTATCAAGGAATTTTGCAATCAAAAAGGAGTGCAATTTAAGTTCATACACCACGGTCTCCACATTTTGGAGGATTATGGGAAGCTGCGGTAAAGTCCGCTAAGCATTTACTGTTGAAAAACGTATCGACAGCAAACTTAACGTTTGAACAACTGTCTACCATCATTGTCAGACGATCCCTAACCCCAGGCCACCTATTGATCGGAGAACCATTAACCAGTAACCCAATCAGATACAGAGCCAATAACACAGCCATCGATTCCAGAGCAATGGGAATAAGTGCAACGGCTTAAGCATACATATAGATTATTGTGTAGTTTTATTATATTAAGTTTATATATAGCTTAGGATATTTATATTTTACGACTTCTTGTATGCAACTTAAACAACTTTAGGCAACTTGAACATTTTTAGGCAACTTAAACAACTGACGACTTAAACAACTTGATTCGACTCTCAACTTAACTCTCGACCGACAACGCACGACTTCTTCCGCTACTGACGCTCGACTCCTTTTTCTCACATGATGGCAAGCTCCGACCTGCCCTCTTTAGGGATGCCACACCGTCGGTGCATGCTTTATTGCCACCTTACATACATTCTGGACACAATGGTCTCAAGAGTACCTACAAGAATTGCAGGGTACATCCAAGTGGAAAAAAACAATATAACAATGTCAAAGAAGGCATGATGGTAATTCTAAAGGAGGATAATGTGCCAATTTTGCAGTGCCAATTGGACGAATTGTTAAATTATATCCAGGCCTGGATGGATACTTCCGCGTGGTAGACGTTAAAACAGCCAGAGGCACCTACAAGTGGGCTATCCATAAATTGGCTCCCTTGCTTAGAGAAACGGCGACAAAACGTAAAATCGAGGCAGATGACACAGAATCGAATTCCCAAGTAGACCCTGGTATCAAGGACACCACAGAACCAGAGACAAAAAGACGTTTGTCGATCGGTCTGCCACCGTTGGCGATGACGATCTGCCTAATGCTGTTGTTACTACCTATAGCATTTGCTCAAAGAACTAATATAAGTCGATTCAACCCCAAACCAGGCATATACCATGAAAGTATTGGCACAGTAAGGATGGCAACGTCTGACTGGACTATTGTGGCATTTTACGATCTCGAACCATATTGGGCCGACCTGAAGACATTTTCAGACGGAGTAGTAAAGGTTGGAGAAATATGCGTGTTAATGAAGGTTCCAGAGGAATGCACCGCAATGCAGAGGCACTTCGAGCATGTCAACTCAGAGCTACGGACAGGAAATGATCTCCTTCACATAGAACGCCAACGAAGATCGCCTTTAGATATAATTGGGAACATTGCGAACGGCTTATTTGGTGTGCTGGACTCAAAGTATGCAACAGAGATGTCAGGCACCATAAGAAAGGTTAAATCAAATGAAGATTACTTATTGAACTTGCTGCAAAATCAGACATCTGTAATTGATTCAACGATAAATATCATTAAGCGAGACGAAAATCAGATTAAACTAATGGAACAACAAATAAACGACATGACCAAGGTCCAGGACAATGCGGTAAAGGCATTGCAATAGTATATCACGCTAACTACTCAGATGACAGTTATTGCAGGGAATTTGCAACGAATTCAAACCGAAATTTCCCGAGTATTTACAGATGCCCATCATAGCAAAATAAGCCCGTTACTACTATCACCAGGCCAGCTTCGGGAACATCTGAACCAACTGA
Organism: Drosophila tropicalis; assembly: GCF_018151085.1. Taxonomy (NCBI): domain Eukaryota; kingdom Metazoa; phylum Arthropoda; class Insecta; order Diptera; family Drosophilidae; genus Drosophila; species Drosophila tropicalis. Next base: position 1,742,860 of record NW_027172999.1, read on the forward strand.
AGAGACATCTTCCGTTTGGTTTGGATTTGCCAGTTCCAGATAATGACGTCTTGCAATTATATGGCTTAATGAAAGCACAAGGCACAATCGCAAACAATCATGTAATATTTAAAGTCACATTACCATTAGTGGCAACGCAGGCAGTGCAACTGTATAACCTGGTACCCATTCCAGCAATTGGAACTCATGGGGTTGTAATCATGAACAGTAAAATTCCCATCATTGCAACAAGGAACAGAATCAATACATTGGGCTCTCAAGAGCCGATTTGGAACAATGCCATCAGCTCAACAACGAGCAATATATTTGTTTTGATAAACAAACGACGTTTACGGCTAATAGCAACTGTGAGTTCCACCTATTCAAAAATACAAAATCATCAACTTGTCAAATACAACACACAAACAGGTCATTCGTGCGGTACGACATGTATCACAAAAATCAGTGGATTTTTGCCACCACTAGACTAATTAAACTCGCAGTGACCTGTGACGACAATATGAAAAGTGTCACTATTAAGAAGACTGGGTTGTTAACCCTAGACCCGACGTGCACAGCAAGGAGTTCTGCTATACGAATAACAGGTCACCGTATAACTACGACAGACACAATGAAATTGTCCGATTTGGCAATTTTAGCATTGGCCCAACAAAAGTAGCGCCAACAACAAAATTCACAAAGATGCAGCTAAGCTACGACGAACTAAGCAACATTCAAGGAAATGTTATCGTCTACGTAGCGCTAACAATACCATTGGTTCTTGTGATGATATATGGAATAAGAAGATGCTCACAACCTCCAAGACACAATGGTCCAGAGCAGACAACCGTGAGGTTCGTCAATCCCATACCGACTCCTGCTGCAGTAAGCCCAGCACCCGGCAATTTTGCGGTCAACGTTGGATAACGTTGAACAGGTGTTCAACGGCCGGGAGTATGTTGGTGTTTTGATTATATAAAATAAGCTAACATTAAGACAATTATAATATAGAACAAATGGAAATGTATGTCAATTAAGTATGTAACCCGATTATAGATATCAATGGCTCATCAGTCATAAGTAGAGCTGATATGGTCAGCAGTAAACAATTAAGACCTAGATAATTAAGCTGCTATGGTTAGCTATTATCAATAAAGACTTATTTTGCCGACCTAACACTATGTCGAACTATGCACTGGTGAGCTCGCTATTTTGTACTATAAAAGAAATGCATTATTCTTAGTAAGATCAGATACCAATTGTAGCTACATCGGGTGTGCATCGCTGTGTCCTTGGCCCCCATCTCTACCTTTGTAATCTCACTCCGAGGTCCACCCAATTTATGTGTTGGTTGCGAAAACCTTTAGTCACTGGTTTATGTGCTAGAGCCTATATATATATATATAAATAAATAAACATTTAATAACTTCAAGAAATACTAACGTCTTACATTGAACAGAACGTTTGGATCAAATAGATCAACCGAATACCTCCAATCAAATCCCTATGTCCAACTAAAAATCAACAACGTTCCTTTAAAGTGCGTTATAGATACAGGCTCTTCAATAAATATTATCAAGGAAAATTATTTCAATTTTCCATCAGAAAATTTGAATGTTTAAACAATAAAAGGAATAATAGAGCTTAATAAAAGCGTGTCTTTTGCACCAAGCAAACTTTTCCCCAACCATCAAAAATTTTATTGCCATAAATTTTCATCAACATATGACATACTATTAGGTAGAAAATATCTCAAAGCATGTCAGGCCGTTAATAATTACGAAGAAATTAGAAAATCACAAATTCTATTCCAAATACACCAATAAAAAAGAAAAGAAGAATCAATACCTTATCCTCCCCCAGAGTTCGAATATGAAGCATTCGCACATGAAATAAATAACGGTATCGAGGAAAGAAACGAATTTAGACTTGATCATTTAAGTTCAGAAGAAAAAGAAAAGTTAAAGAAAATTTTGCATGAATTTAGCGATATCCAGTATATGAAACGTGATAATTTGACCTTTACCAGTACAATGAAACATAACATCAGATCTAAGCACGAAGTCCCAATTTACAAACACCCATACAAATACCCACAAATATTCGACGAAGAAGTGAATAAACAAATTAATGAAATGATAGAACAGGGAATCATTCGAAAATATAAATCACCCTATTGTTCACCAATCTGGATCATACCTAAAAAAGAGGACGCATCCAAGGAACAAAAGTTCCGCCTAGTAATCGACGATCGTAGTCTAAATGAGATTACTGTCGATGACAAGTTCCCAATACCAGTAATGGATGAAATATTAGACAATCTTGGAAAATGTCAATATTTTACATCAAATTCATATGGACCCTAAATCAATCGAAAAAAACCGCATCTTCAACTAAACATGCTCATTACGAGTACACACGAATTTGTGCTAAAAAATGAACCAGTAACATTCCAAAGATGTATAAACAATTTATTAGAAGATTTAATCTATAAAGATTATTTAGTCTACTTAGACGATGTTCACGCTACCGGGTGAACAGCATAGAGTGAGGGGTAGGGTTTTTTCCCAAAACCGAATTCGGTCATACTGAGGAGGGTGACTGTAAATCGCCATATTCAATCCAGTATGAGCATCCAACCCGAACACCCGTTCTTGCTTTGCGTTTCTTTTTCTCGATTGTACTTTTTTCCAACCCGAATCATTTCTCGTGTGTGTCGGGACATCTTGTAATTTAAAGCAAATAAACCATCATTAATTTAAACGAAGTTCTCGCGCGTTTTAATTGCATTACTCACGCACTAGACCTCTGAAGAAATTGGCACCCGCCAACCACTTGTGGCTTATTCGGATCCTTCCGCCCCTCCACGAACAGACGATATTCTTGTTTATTCCACCTCATTAGAAGAACATTTGGCCTGACTAACAAAAGTCTTTGCTAAATTGCGCAACGCTAATCTAAAACTACAATTAGATAAATGCGAGTTCTTGAAAAAAGAGAGAATTTTTAGGTCACGTCATAACCACAGAAGAATCATTTAACTGCCGCCGTGTACAGACGTGTTTTTTAATGCACTCCGCAAAAATTGAGTGTAAAAAAAGACCGCGTTTGCAAAAATTTGTGTAGGGCTCTTAATCGCCCCAGAGACGCCTATTTACAATCATTTTGCTATTAGATTGCTCTAATAGCAATAAATACTAAGTTGCAACAACAGAGTGCGTAATTTTTACAAAAGCCATGTCCACCAATTCGGGCCCAAGCTCTCTCGATCCTCACCAGCGACAGCTACAAGAACTAATTGTACAACAACAACGTGAGCGTCGACTCTCGGTCCAACGCAACAACGCGTACTTTTCGGTGGTGTCGCCGACCCCACTGAATGCTAACGTAAGCAATAACACCGAAAGTGCCAGCCACTCAGCAATCAAAAGCAACTTACCGTGGAGAGAGCAGTGTGCTTCTCTATCAATAACCATAACTGGGTCACCGATTGCACCGACCAGCACCGTCAGCTCGTTGACAGCAACTACTGCAACGTCTGCCGAAGTATTGACCTGCCTCAAGCCGTCAACGAGAAGTCGCCCTGAGTCAGCCACAATAGTAAACCCAACGACTTCTGTCCAAACTGAAATGGATAGATATATTAAAATAACTAAGCGGAAGCTAAGCCCGCAAAAGAAAAAAAGTGGCAACACGCCAAAAATAACCAAACCAAATGAACGAGTAGCACCCCTTAGCGGGAATCGTTTTAAAATTCTTGCCGATCAGCGAGATGATCAAGCCGGCGCTGTAGATAAAGTTTAATCGGCTAGACCACCCCCTTTATACATCCGTGGAGCTAACTGCAGCGCCCTGATTTCGAAGCTAGTAGAAACAGTTGTCGTACTAAGACTATGCAGTAACTGTGGAGGGAACCACACGGCCAACCACAGAGGATGTCCTGTCTTCAAGGATCTTAAATCTCACCTAAACGGGCGCAAACCCCCAGCTGGAACAAAAATCACCGTCAACGCCACTAAAACTACACCGGAGGTATTCTTCGCCAAGGCTGTTAGATCATCTAACATGCCTGCTACATACAGTCCTAGTGTATCCTTCGCTAGTGTGCTCCGAACTGGACAGACGGAGCCCGCAAAAGAGACCCCGTCACTCCACCATCTACAGAATCCGCAACCTAGCGCACCAGAGCTTGGCCAGCAAACTCCAAGTGGCTTAGAGGCCCTATTGATCTCACTCAATCAAAACATGACCACTTTTATGACGTTCATGCAAAACTGTATGCACGAACTGATGCGGAATCAAAACCTGCTTATCCAGAAGCTTATCGAAAATAAATAATGGCTTCCCTACGTCTATGTCTTTGGAATGCTAACGGCATCTCCAAGCACAAAAATGAACTGCAACTATTCCTAGACTCAAGTGAAATCGACGTTTTGCTGATTTCGGAAACACATTTAACATCAAAAAATAATTTTCAAATACCAAAATATACCTTCTATGCAACAAACCATCCAGACGGAAAAGCTCATGGCGGGACTGGTATCCTAATCAAAAACCGTATAAAACACTCGTTCCTCAACAGATTTGAAACACAGCACCTACAAGCAACTGCTATAACCGTCCAAACCAGCTGCGGCAACACTACATTGGTTGCCCTGTACTGCCCGCTTCTCAATCTCTGAAAAGGAATTTACCGATTTCTTTAACACACTCGGAGATCGCTTCATTGCAGCAGGGGACTATAACGCCAGAACATGCGCACTAGGGGTCTCGCCTAGTGCATCCTAAAGGCAAGCAATTGTACAACACAATAGTCAACCCTCTCAATAAGATGGATTGCGTCTCACCGGGTAGGCCTACTTATTGGCCCACAGATCCACAGAAAGTGCCTGACTTGATTGATTTCGCAGTAACCAAGAGGATTCCACGTAATCGGAACACTGCGGATACACTGCTAGATTTAACTTCCGATCACTCTCCAGTGCTATTCACACTATTAACAAAACCTCAAGTACTTGATCGCCCATATAGGCTTACAAACAACAAAACAAATTGGCTTAAATTTAAAATGTACATGAGTGCCCACATTGACTGTTCGCCGAATCTGGATGCTGCAGAGGACATTGATATGTGCGTCTCTGCACTTGAGTCTATGATGGGAGCTGCAGCAAGAGTATCTACTCCACCTGCCTCTTCTTACACTTCACCTGTTGACAGGCCTACGAACCGGCGGATAGAACAATTAGTAACGGAAAAACGACGTCTAAGAAGAGAATGGCAGATTACTCGCTCACCAGCAGCAAAACTTCGCCTAATCGCAACCTCTCCAAGGCGTTAAGACAAGAGGAAAGCTGGGCTCAAAGGAAATACATAGAAAAGCTCAGCCCAAGCAGCACTAAATATCCTCTGTGCAAAGCCCACCCAACTTTAAGCGCTCCTTCAGAGACAATTTCACCGATAAGGTTAAATTTCACACATCTTACAATGGTTTTCCAGCCAAATCCGACATCAAACTCATCTCATACTTCCCCCTTCGAGCACACTAACGGATAGTGAGTACTCGGAACTCCAATCGGACGAGATCACTGCAGTTATTAAAAACCACATAAAGCCAAAAAAGCCCCTGGCCATGACCTAATCACACCGAAAATGGAACTGGAACTCCCTATCATTGCCATACAATACATCTGCAAACTGTTCAACGCTATAATAAGAATTGGCTACTTCCCAATAACATGGAAAAGGTCCACTATCATCATGATTCCTAAAGTGGGAAAGGACAAAACCCAGCCATCATCCTATAGGCCAATTAGTTTGCTGCCATGTCTTTCGTAGCTTTTTGAAAAGGTCCTGCAGATCCGACTCATTTCTGGCATCGGAGAACACAATCCCTTCACACCAGTTCGGCTTCCGCGAAAAACATGGTACAATTGAACAAGTCAATCGCATAACATCCGAAATACGAACAGCATTCGAACTAAAAGAATACTGTGCGGCTGTCTTTCTCGACGTTGCCCAGGCTTTCGATAGAGTTTGGCTGGAGGGTCTGATGTTCAAAATCCGGCAAAAACTGCCACAGTACACCCACAAACTCATGGAATCTTACCTTTACAATAGGCAATTCGCTGTAAGATGTAATGGCTCCGTCTCGGCTGATTTTGAAATCAAAGCTGGTGTACCGCAAGGCAGTGTACTCGGCCCATTGCTCTACCTACTGTACACTGCAGACTTACCAACGAGTTTAGGACTTACAACGTCCACTTTTGCCGATGACACGGCAATCCTCAGCAAATCCAAATGCCCAATGCAAGCCTCTGCAAAATTAGAGGAACACCTCAAGGTGGTAGAGGAATGGCTAGCAACCTGGCGTATCCGGGTCAACGAGCAGAAATGCAAACGTGTCACATTTACGCTTAACAAAAGAAACTGTCCAGCTCTAATGCTAAACAACGTACCAGTTCCTCAAGCCGAGGATGTCACTTACCTTGGCATCCACCTAGACAGAAGACTAACTTGGCGCAAGCACATCGAAGCAAAAAAGTCACAGCTTAAACTGAAAGCAAGTAGCCTATATTGGATCATCAATGCTCGGTCCCCTCTACGTCTGGAATATAAAGTCCTCCTATACAACTCCGTACTGAAACCCATCTGGACTTACGGAGCCGTACTATGGGGGAAGGCAAGTACCAGCAATGTCGATATTATACAAAGAGCGCAGTCGAAAATTTTAAGATCAATCACGGGGGCCCCGTGGTACATACGGAACAACAACATTTAAAATGATCTAAATTTACCTAGCGTAAAATCTGAAATAGGTAGTCAACAACTAAAGTATTCTGCGAAACTGGATGCACACCCAAATGTTCTTGCCAATTCCCTTACGCGAACTAATAATAGAACTCGTCTTAAAAGAAATGACAGACCAACCCAATAACAAGTGATTCGGGCCGCCTGAGATATCCCCAGGATTTATCTTAAGTACTAGATTAAGAAAAATATCTCAAACTTGTTGGCTCTAATTTAGAGTAGATTCAACAAATATATATTAAACGTTAATAAAAAAAAAAAAAAAAAAAAAAAAAATAACCACAGAAGGAATCAAACCAAACCCAGACAAAGTAAAAGCTATTCTAAAATTTCGAATCCCGAAAACCCTAAGATTAAGATTAACGACCCACATTATATTTCATCCATCGAAAAATTGAAATGCCTCATTATGAACGATCCCATACTTGCATGTCCCGATTTTAAAAAACCATTTTTTCTAATCACTGATGCTAGCGATATAGCTTCAAGTTCGTTCATCTCACAGAAACATAGACCTATTTCATTTGCTAGTCGAACACTCAACGAAGATGAACTTAATTATTCAACCATAGAAAAGGAACTACTATCTATCGTATGGGCAACCAAATATTTCAGGCCATACCTCTTCGGTAGACATTTTGAAATCCTAAGTGATCAAAAAACCCTTGTCTGGTTGGACAATATCAAAGAAAATAACATGAAATTACAGAGATGGAAAATAAAATTGAACGAATTCGATTACAAAATAAAATACTTACCAGGAAAAGAGAATTATGTGGCAGACGCACTTTCCAGAATAAAAATAGATGAAAATCTTTTAGGTGAAGAAATAAGTAGTTCTAGAGCTACAGTACATAGTGCTCAAGAAGATAACGAAAGCCGTTTCAGAAAAACCTCTGAATTTCTACAACCGTCAAATAGAATTTAATAAATACAACGAAAATAAAGTCAACGTTACTCACTCTTTTCACAAAACGAAGATAGAAATATCATATGTAGAAATGACCAATCAGTTTGCTGAAGAAATTATTAAGGAATATTTATGCTCAAAAAATAAAGCACTTTACATTCGAAACCACCCCCAAGGATATTTAACGTTAGAGAAAAATACGTGATGGATTTCTATTTAATCGACAATCAACAATTTTTATCTTGTTCGTGGAGGGGCGGAAGGATCCAAATAAATTACAAGTGGTTGGCGGGTGCCAATTTCTTCTGGGTGAGAGAGGGATGAATTAATAACGCGCGATAACTTCGGTTAAAAAACTTATGCTTTATTAAATTCGCAGGTGGCTGACACACACGAAATGTTTCGGGTTAAAAGTATACAAATTTCGAGATAAAAAATTCTGAAGAGAAGGAACGGTTGTTCGGGTGAAAAACTCGGATTAGATTAAATATGGCGATTTACAGGAGAAACCTTCGTCACCCTCCTCAGTATGACCGAATTCGGTTTTGGGAAAAACCCTACCCCTCACTCTCTGCTGTTCACCCGGTGGCGTGAACATACCGCCCCCCTTGCAACAAGTTGCAATTGCCTCGCTGGACATGTCTAATAGGGGATGGCACCGTTCTGGATCGCCAAGACACGGGTGGAGATGGAGGGGGAACTTTGGATGCAGATGGAGTAGGCGGCACGATGGCTGATGACCTCTGTATAGAAGCCCGAATGAAAGGCGGATGCCTTTCGGGTCTTTGCTCTTTGGGTTGGATGTACGTGACAGAGCTGTCGATGTGCAAGAGCGTGTGGTGTTGCTTGCCACATCGATGGCATCCTGCTGTGCTCCTGCAGGAACCATTGGAATGCTCATGAGCCAAACAGTTCGGGCAGTATCGTTGCTTAAGACTACCCGTAGCCTGTCGTCAGCTCGTAGTCCCCGAAACTGTCGGCACTGGCGGTGCGCGTGTACCCCTTGACAAACGCGGCACCTGAAGCAATTGGAACTGCGTTCTAAATCGGATGGTGCTGCTGTCCTTAGAGGCATCTTCGGGCTGCTGAAGGAGGTGGACCGAGACCTTCTGGATTTTCCAGTAACGGATCCGCAGAGAACCCATCCGAACATCGTCTCGATCCCCACGAAAGAATCACCAACATTCTTGATGATTCGTTCCCCAAGGATAGTGGGAAGGAGCTCGGCTCCAAGCACCAAATCCACAGGAGCTCTTTGGTGAAATTGCGGATCAGCGAGCGGAAGGTCAAGCGAATCCTGCTTCACCTTATTCGGGACGGCGCGGGACGGAAGTGCTTCACCTACACTAGGCAGAACCACGGCGACTGCTTGGAACTGTCGCAGCGGTTCGTCAGGGGGAGAAATCTGTAGGCGGCACACTTTGTCGCCGCTACCAGCATCGCATTGCCCAATGCCGCGAATACTAGTTGATACTTTGCAGCTTGGAGGATTAATCAATTCAAACATTCTTTGGGAAATAAAGGACGCTTCGGATCCCATATCAATCAAAGCGCGGATGTGAAACTGCTTGCCACGATGATGAATAGATACCCTCGCAGTTCCCAGGAGGCCAGTGTTACGAGTCGAGGCGAAGTAACTTCCCACGTTTACATAAGGGCTGCTGGAAGAATCGGAGGACGCAGGATTCGGAACTATACAAGCATCAGGTGCTGAGCTCTCTTGCACTTGAGCGGAAAAGGCCTAAGCTCGTGCCGTAGGTTTTCGGCTTACGGATGGAAAGGTCTGACCGCTAGAGTTTGGTTGAAGGACATCTGTGGCCTCTAGTACACGGTGGCGATCAGTTAGAAATCGATTCAGGTCGTCCTAGGATGAGACGGCGGTCTTCTTTGGAACGGACTGTTCCATTCCGGACTGTTGAATTGACGTCTGCAGTTTTCTCAACGCTTTGCCAGACTCTTGTGTTACAGCTGGGATCTGTAGAAGCTGCTTGGCTTGGCTCATAATAAATAATCGATTATTTTCGTATTGTGCAGTGAGGTTATCCCACGCGGACTGGAAGCCTTCATTGGTCAAGGGTGACCTAGAAACAATGGCTCTGGCTTCACCGCGAGTTTTGCAACTTAAGTGGTAAAGTTTTTCCACTTGTGTTAGGCTTGGATTATGGATAAAAATCGCGGTAAACAAATCACGGAATGTAGGCCAAGCCAGGCTGTCTCCGTTGAAGATTTCGACTTCGCACGGGGGAACTGTGTGGCTTTGGTGGGTGGAATCGACGGAGAGCCTGACTGGTGGGGAAGCCATTTTCGCGGACAACTGCTCGATTCGCTCTCCAAACAAAGTCCCGCCTCGCACATATAGGTACCATATAACAATATTCATGTTTAGCTTTAATTGTAGCTATGTGCTTCGGACTATCTTCGTTCTTTTGAGCCGTCAAGGCTTTATAGTATCGTGAAAACTCTGCCTCGACTTTTGTCCAAAGTTACTTAAGCTGGTCTAAGTGTATTTTAATGGAGACGAGTGGCACATCGTCAGCTAAAGCCTGGGACTCGCGAGTCTCGAACGCCGTTAATGCCTCGCACACGGCAACAAAGTCGGAAAGAGACATCGTAGAGTGTTCTCTGAGCTATTACGAATCGAATGGAAACAAATAACTTCGTGGAATGAGAGCTCTCAAGCGAGGAGATCGAAACGAAGCCGTAAGTGGACTGTATAATTGAAGTATAGAGGAGGAGTGAGAAAAAGAAATGACTCCTCTTTCTAATGAACACAATAAATAAGCATAGATAGCATAAATAAAATTAGAAGGAGTTATAATTTTCCTTGCAGTTGTGTGAATAATTATAAGGATATATAATTGGATATTAAAATTTACACATTGTGGAAAAAATGTTTGAATTTAAAAGAGTATTTAAAAATATGGAAAAATTGAGACCAGTAGGATTGGGAGTGTCGATAACTTTTCAATGAAGAAAAAAAACTCGGAACTAGTTTTCATTAAACGGACAAGATCAATTTCATGGATCTGTGAGGAAAAGATCAAAATGCACCAAGACAAGCCAAAATATTAATTCCATATAAATAAAGTTGTACTTATTTTTCTTTAGAAAATATTTTGCGAATTAAATTCAATCAGTCGATTGAAATATGTTTGCACAATAAGAAAATCACGAAGGAAAAAATGGATGTCGTGACCGAGTCACGGCTTGGCTCAAGTGTCAGCACTGATGAGACTTGAGTGTCAGCACTGATCGAGAGTCAGCTGTTCTGCTGTTGTTTATGTTTTGTGAGTTTAATTAATTGTAAATTGTTTAACGAGGATTACGATTTCCTACTTTAATTAGGTAGGTTTCGAATTATTAAATTGCGGAAAGCCAATTTTGTGTGGGTGAATTCAATTGTATGTGTGTACATGTGTGCTTACCGCGGCAAAAGTATTACATGTGTACATATTATTTGACATAAATAATTTATGCCGATGGACTAATGATCAGCCCGTGGAGTGTGCTGTACACTTTAAGTAAAGGTAAGTGGTACTTTATAAATTCTCGATTTTTAAGCACCTCTTCTTGCAGGTTAGAAAACAGCTGTTTTTACATGTAGGAATGTATATGTGTGTATATACATACATATGTATGTATTGCTATGCAATTGGACTTTTGGACAATCAGAATTTCGAAGAATGGAAAAAAAATGCACTTCATAAACACAAAAATGATCGGGAAATACCATGTAACCCTTGGAACAGGTCAGGTATGTACATACAAGTGTACAAAAGTGTGTAGGTCGCTATGGAAGAGCGGGAAACCTCACACTTTTATAAGTTTGTAATGGAATATAATGTGAATGAGATTTTTAATAAGAAATGTTGTACTTATCAGGAATTCCGCCGATGCAAGCTGGAATAGCGGGAATAGAAGGATATTTATTCAAAGTACTCGACTTTAGTTGAAGTTAAACGTCGAGATTGACATGAAACAAAAAGGCAATCACAAAAATCTTTAACTATACGGGTAAACCCTTAGAAATCAAAGCAGATAAGGACTCAGCTTTCATTTGCATAGCACTTCACAATTGGCTACAATCGGAAATCGTTAATATAAGTATAACATCAAGCAGACGTTTCAGACGTGGAAAGATTCCACAGCACTGTAAACGAAAAGCTAAGAGTTATTAATGCAGAATCTAGTATAGAGGACAAACAAACTAAATTTGAAACTATCCTTTACACATATAACCATAAAACTAAACATCTAACGACAAACAGAACACCAGCGGATATCTTTATTTACGCAGGCACACCTCTTTATAATACACAAGCTAACAAGGCAAAACAAATTGATAAATTAAATGAAAATAGGAACGATTTTGAAATATACACACCGTATAAACAAGCCCCTTTAGTTAGGTCGAAAACGACAACACCCTTTAAGAAAACAGGAGAAATTACCCAAGTTAACGACAAACATTATATTGAAACAAACCGAGGTAGACAAACAACACTACAAATATAAATTCCAAAAGAAAAATTAAACTCATGAAAGTAAATATACTAATTAATTTCAGAGATACCAACATTAATATTTTTACTCTTATCAATGGTATACTCGACGCATAATCAAAGCATTGAAATTAATCCCATAAAGGCACCTAATGGATATCTTGTATTCAAAACAGGAACCATGGATTTACCCTCAGATTTCGAATATCATTATTTAACTGTAAAGTTAACCAACTTACAAACCACTTACAACAACTTGGTTGTGCAGTCAGAACCATATAAAAACATAGTCCACATTCAGTATTCAGTATTCAGTCGAAAAATTAAACCGCGAAACGAACGGCATAAAAATAATAAAGAGAAATAAGCGAGGACTTATTAACATAATAGGCACAGCACATAAATATCTTTTCGGCACCTTAGACCAATACGAAATATAGAACTCCTAAATAACCTTACTATATAACATGATGCAGACAAAAAATTAAATATACTAATGTTCAACTTAGAGAATTTTACAGAATACATAGAAGACATAGAGTTAGCAATGCAGTTGACAAGACTAGGAATATTTAATCCAAAACTTTTAAACCATCATGAAATATTTAACATAAATACAGAAAAACTTTTAAACATAAAAACATCTACTTGGTTAAAATCAGATACAAATAAAATATTAATAAAATCAAACAAAAAACAAGAAATTTTTTATTATTATTTTACAAAGTAAGCTATAATACACAAGAATATTAAAGCTAAGTATATAATAAGAGCGCTAGCGACCAGGCCTTCGGCTCAAAAAAAAACAAGAAATAAATGAGTGTATAGTTGACATTATTACACAAAAACCAGCAGAATGCAAATACACAAAGATGTTCAAAACAAATTCAATTAGTTATGTAGAACCAAATATTATCGTAACTTGGAACTTGCCCAAGACAAATTTAAAACAAAATTGTAACCAGAATAAAATATTCATAGAAGAAAATAATATCATAAAAATATACTACTGTGATATGCAGTTAAATGAAATATCAATAGTACATACATTACAAGATGATACCCAAAATATTTATGTAACCAACAATGTAACAAAACTAGATCCAATCTCTTATATCCAAGCTAAACAAATCATTTCCGAAAAAGCTGCGTATAACAAACTATTTAACATCATAACTACCACAACATTTATAATTACACTAATAAGTTTAACCCTATATCTTATCTATAAATTTAAGTCAATATCAAAAAAAAATAATTATTAAACAAATTAAGAATGAAACTTTTGTACAATCAAGTGACTCAGCTTTTGACAATCCCGTTTTACATGAACTGCCCCATCCCAAGAAATTTCACACAGCAAGCACTTCCAACTCTATACCCTGTATTTCCCGCCTGAGCACAGGCTATTTTCTATGTGTTGGGGGAGTAATATATCCGCCACTCCATACACCCACACCACTCAATTTCTCTTTAGTCGAGAAAACAGCGGATGTTTACCGCAACCGAGACTAAACAAAAATCCTATAAACAAATGTCCCCAAAAAATCTTCCAAGCGTGAGAACGCTTAGTAGGTGTATTAACCCCGCATTCCAGCAATTAGAAACAACAACAAGTTTATCATTAATCAATTAGCTATTAATTTATTCATGTGTTGCTTATACGTTTATATGCTGCGCTTGCCGTCAAGAATCAAAGTGAAGTGCGATGGAGAAAGCGATACCCAAAGCTCGTACGTCAAAAGCTCATTCGGTGGCTTGTGTCGCGGGGCTTTCTGTCTGTTGATCGCCGGCCGCCGAAAGCTCCCTTGGCACAGGTCTCCACATCCCTCCAATATTTTTCAGCTTCAGCTTCAACCCTTCGTCCTGAGCGCAGGCTTCATTTTCCGGTGCTTGGGACGTTTGTCTGGGTGTGCTCGGGCCCTGAACACTATCGGTTGTCGTTGCAGCTTCATGGGTACCTGTAACTGGAATTTTTTTTAAATGACTCACATCCCTGGTTAGCGTTTTCCCTCCTCCTTGCACTTGGACTATATTCCCTTTTCTGTTGACTACCACGTACTCGGTTGTATCAAACTTGGGTGTTAGCTTAAGTGGGCACAAGACATTCTTCAGCACAATTTTGTCTCCGGGTTGGATATCCGATGCTTTGGCGCCTCTTCCCTTGTCTGCTTTCTCTTTTCCCTTCTGTTTGTTCCAGCAATCCAAGTCCGAGGATTCACCGACATCACCCACAACGTCTCGAACATCCGGTATTTTGTCTCTAATGATCCGGTTAAACATCAATTCCGAAGGAGCTGCTCCTGTGGTTCCATGTGGTGTTACGTTGTACATCATGACAAAGTTTTGGATCTCTCTTTTATAATCTTTCCCTTTCGACCACGCAATTTTAAGGCGTTTCACCAAAGACTTGTTCATATTTTCAACTTCACCATTCGCCTGCGGCCAATATGGTGGTGTCGTTATTTGAGTAATACCGTTGGTCCGACAAAAATCTTGGAGTTCGAGACTTACGAATTGCCGACCATTATCGGTTCTCAGCGTTCGTGGTATTCCCAAACGAGAAAATATCTCCTCCATTTGTTCGATCAGCACCTTCGACGAAATGGTTTTTATAAACTTTAATTCCATGTATCTGGAAAAATAGTCGATCAACACCAGTACATAGTCGTTGCTCGGTAAAGGTCCTAGTAAGTCAGATGCGACACATTGCCAAGGGCCTGCTGGAAACGCATGCCGATCCATAGGCGCTGGTTTACTTGCTAGCGATACGGAGATGCAATCTCTACAAGCCTTAACAAATCCTTCTGCTTCCCGGTCGATCCTTGGCCACCACACCTTTGAACGTAATCTTCGTTTCATAGCCGATTCACCCGGATGGCCCTCGTGAGCCAGTTCGAGCACTTGCGATCGTAGTATTGTTGGTATAACTATTTTCGTTCCGCGTAAGAGTACATTTCCAACTGTCGATAACTCCCATCGGAACGGATAATATGGACTGGATGAGTTCGCCTCCCATGAGTTGGTGCTAAGATAGGTCATTGCATCAATTATTTCTTCGTCCTGCATACTTTTTTCCATGATTTCCGATATGGTTAGAGACTTTGGTACTCCTTTGGCTACAATTTGAAAAATATTTTGCTCATCCTGCCAGTCGAAAGCTACTGTTTCTGTAAGCTGACAAAGACGCGACACGGAATCTGCGATGTTTTCCTTTCCTGCTTTATAGATGACTCGGAATCGGTAGGACTGTAGGCGTAGTAACCAACGTTCGATACGTGCCGGTGGTTTCGAAGTTGGTTTGAAGATGGACTCCAATGGCTTATGATCCGTTATCAAATCGAATTCCAGTCCAGCTAGGTAGTAGTAAAACTTCTCCACTGCCCATACCAGTGCCAAGCTTTCTTTCTCCGTTTGCGAATATCTCTTCTCAACATCAGTTAGGCTTTTACTGGCGAACGATACGATATGATGGTCGTTGTGATCATCAACCTGTACCAGAACAGCTCCCAGTGCCACTGGACTTGCATCGGCTATAAGACATGTACGGAGATTTTTATCGAAGTATGACAGCTTTGTCACCTCGACGACTTGTTTCTTTAACGTATCAAAGGCTTGCTGTTCTTTGTTGGTCCAATCAAATTTGGTATTCGCCTTTATTAATCTTCTCAGTGGCTCCGTCGTGTTGGCGAGATCGGGTATAAATTTCCCCACGTATGTTACGAGGCCCAGGAAACTCCTTGTCTCCTCCTTAGTTTTCGGAGCACGGAAGTCTGTGATCACTTTAACATTCTCCGGATCCGCTTCGATACCATGGTCCGATAGAATATGGCCAAGAAACTTGAGTTTTGTTGTTTTGTACACACATTTTTGCTTATTCAAAACAACGTTGTGGGTATCAAAGATTTTCAGAACCGCAGTTAGCGCCTTGTCGTGTTCCTCCTCATTTTTGCCGAAGACGATGACATCGTCAATATAGTTCAGAGCATTGGGGCAGCCTGCTAACAATTCTTCCAGCCGCCTCTGGAAAATTTCTGGAGCCGAATTAACTCCGAAAAACAGTCTTTTATATCGAAATAGTCCCTTGTGTGTAATAAATGTGGTAATCTGCCGACTTGACTCATCGAGTTCCAATTGGTGATAAGCATTTTTCAAATCCAGTCTGGAAAAACATCTCGCCTCCCGTAGTTTGGTCATGAACATGTCGAATGTTGGCAGTGGGTAGTTTTCCCTCGAGATGGCCAAATTCGCCCTTCGCATATCCAGACATAGACTTATCTCGCCGCTTCCTTTATACGCAATTACAACTGGTGAAATCCATGAACTCGGTCCATGGACTGGCTCTATAATGTCTTGCTGGACAGCCTGTCTTATTCTTTCTGCAATTCGATCTTCTAACGCAGTCGGAAATCTCCGCATTGGCTGCTGCACTGGTCTCACATTGTGGTCTATGGCCAATCTCACCGGTGAAGCTTTCCATTTCGGAAAATGTGCGTACGAATCCACTTTATTTACGGCTAAACCAATTTTTAGGACATTGAGTTGTACGGCTGTGTCCCGTCCTAGTAACGATTGTCTACCATTTTCAATTACATAAAATGTAGCAATCATCTCTGGTCTTTCCTGAATTCTTATCGGAGCTTCAAAAACGTTAGTCACCCTTAGCACGTCATCCGAAGCATAGGCTCGAAACTGGGTAGACGAGTTGTTACGAACATTGAACACTGTCGCATGTACACTATTCAGTTGCAGCCAATCGCCAAGGCTTATCAGGTTGTACCGTGATCCGGAGTCAATTATCATTTGCAGCTGGGATCCCCCAACAAGACATGATACGGTTTCTTCTCCTTCTGGTTCACCAGTTATTTTAAAACAGTTCGACCAACTGTTGTCGCTGTGACACTTAGTCTCCTCCTCATCAATGGCGCGCACCTGGAACTGTGAGGTTCGTGGTCGCTTGCGTTGATTATCATATGGTGTTCCAAAACGTCTCTTCAATGCGGTCTTACACATCCGAGCATAATGTCCGAACCGGGAACATTTATTACATTTTGAGTTTCTTGCCGGGCATGCCATACTGCGTTCATCATGGTCTGCTGCTCCACACCGGCCACACACATCATTCGTCCTGTCATTTCTTTTTGTTTGGACCGCAATTTTCTTCACAATATCGGCATCCGACGGAATCACCATTGCCTCTGATTGCTGATTCACTTGCTCTTCAACTGTGCAAGTATTTATTATCTCCTCCAGCTTGAGCTCCGTTTCTAATAGCTTCTTTTTCAACGCAGTCTTAGCCCAGGCATCAATTATTTTATCAGCGATGCAGATTTCCTCTATTTCGGTCTTGGTGGCTCCAAAAGAGCATTTACTGGCTTGTTGTCTTAGCCGCAGCAAGAACTCGGCGAAGCACTCACCTTGGCGGGGCACCATGCTGCGAAACATGTGCCTTTCGAATACGGCGTTACGTTGCGGTGAAAAATATTCATTTAATTTATCCAACAAAGGAGTAAATACATCATTTCTCTTTGTCGCATCGTATGCCACTAACGCGCCTGGAAGACTGTACACCACCTCTTGTAGCTGTGGTCCGCCGAGATGCAATAATTTGTTCCTCTTTTTAATTACCGATGAAATTTCTTCTGTGTCCACATAGATATTGAATGACCGAAGCCATTTCTCCCACTCGTTGCGCCACAACGATTTTTCTATGTTGGCGCACAGAAATGGTTTAATTTCAGCCATCTTGCTGATTTGTTTTAGCTTACACTTTATTTCGTGCTCAGCCTCTGATTCTTTTCAGATGATTTCGTTTGGACAGCCATGCTGTATTTTTCAGCTTGCACGGGCGTTAGTTCTGCCTTGCTCAGCTGTTTGCTTTTTTTTTTTGTTTTTTTGGCTTGTCTTAGAGTCGCCTTTGCACTCTCTCGACACGGCCTCTGTCAAATGCAGATAATTAATTTATATTCCGTTTCCATCACCATTGTATACTTACATGTACGCACTTATATGTATGTATATATGTACATATATATATTTTTCCCAATTCTTTTTTCTTGTGGCCGCGTCTGGCACGCGTCCCTTCGTGTATAACCTCACTTCTCTTTTCTCTTTTTTTTTTTTTTTTTTTTTAGGCCGCGTTTTCCTTCTTTTCCTTCGTCGCCAATGTATTAACCCCGCATTCCAGCAATTAGAAACAACAAGTTTATCATTAATCAATTAGCTATTAATTTATTCATGTGTTGCTTATACGTTTATATGCTGCGCTTGCCGTCAAGAATCAAAGTGAAGTGCGATGGAGAAAGCGATACCCAAAGCTCGTACGTCAAAAGCTCATTCGGTGGCTTGTGTCGCGGGGCTTTCTGTCTGTTGATCGCCGGCCGCCGAAAGCTCCCTTGGCACAGGTCTCCACAGTAGGCAAAAATTAAAAAGCCAGTCAAAATTCAGATCCCTTGTCACCAGATCAAAAGCTCCCAATACTAATATAAAAAGCTTTGTAACCTAACTTTAATAATATCTGTATGAATAATCATAAGTTAGTTCTTAAGACGCTTTGTTTCAATAAATATCGTTTTTGAATCTCACCAATCCATATATTTTTTAATTATCAAAAGAATTGGATTTATAACTGGCGCAGTCGGTAGGATAAAACGAAATAATTTAGTGCGTGCAAAACTTTGTGTATGAGCGACCGTTACGGATATCGAATCTAAGGTTGCGTAATAAACAAAACTTTTTTGTATCATTAAATAAATAAATGTACGAAACTTGTGTCAAGCCACCGCTACAGATATCAAATCTAAGGTTGGCCCGTGATCAAGACTTTTTGTGCTAAAAATTAGTAAAGGAGCTGTAAGCAACTAAAGCCCAAAGCTCTCGAAAAAAAAACCAGAGGGCCGGGGTAACTTCGACCGCCTCAAAGTTTGTATACCCTTCCAACTTTTTTGGTAACTCTTTCCTTACCTATTATCACCATCAATGTGAAAGAAAGTTTTATCTAAAACGGCTTATGCTACAAAAAAAGAACCTTTCGTGCAGTCAAAAGCGCGACATCGAATCTTGAAGTTCTAAATATATTCTAATCCAAGATGACACTGGAACTATCAGAAACACATCTGAACCAGGCACTTACCATACTTAGACAGTTGCCCAATTTCGATGGTAACGCTTTGACCCTGAGCACGTTCATACGGAGAGTTGACTATATTCTGCAACTGTATCCGACGTGGGACGCCCGTCAACATAGCTTGATGTACGGCACTATAGAGAAACAGCTCAGTGGAGAAGCACAGCGAACATCACAACTAGCGCACGCCAACAATTAGAACGAGTTGCGGGCCGCCCTCATCAGCGAATTTGAGGTGCTAACGCCTTCTGAAGAATTACTACGACGGTTATACCATACTTCCTTTGGAGGAAACCTTCGTAAGTTTATTGAAGATTTAGAACATAAGTCTTTCATTATAATTAATAAGTTAGAGTTAGAAGGCGATGCCGCCAATAGCATTTTATACACAAATGCCATGAATAACACAGTCAAGGAAGTCATTATTAAAATATTACCAGACAAGCTTTTAGCGGAAATTGACGATACTATGCGCAGTACGTTTAAGTGTTACGCGCGAGCCCAAGCAGATAACTGCCCATCCCCACCCGACCGACCGAGGGGTGCAGCCGTATAACGCATAAATGGGATAGGATTGATGTTTTAAGCATATTAATAGAAAACTCTGAGCCGATTACTGGGAATAGAAGGTTGTAATCAGAGTAGAGGACCCTAAAAGGTTCATAGCATAGTTAGAAGAACAACGACTAAGGGATAGAGGTATCAAAGGATGTCTACTCCGTCTACATGGTACCGACAGATTCACCTGAGCTAATAACTCAGGCGAGTCGATATCACCAATTAGGAGCTTGTGCATAGATAGATAGCTTGCGATCGTAGTATTGTTGGTATAACTATTTTCGTTCCGCGTAAGAGTACATTTCCAACTGTCGATAACTCCCATCGGAACGGATAATATGGACTGGATGAGTTCGCCTCCCATGAGTTGGTGCTAAGATAGGTCATTGCATCAATTATTTCTTCGTCCTGCATACTTTTTTCCATGATTTCCGATATGGTTAGAGACTTTGGTACTCCTTTGGCTACAATTTGAAAAATATTTTACTCATCCTGCCAGTCGAAAGCTACTGTTTCTGTAAGCTGACAAAGACGCGACACGGAATCTGCGATGTTTTCCTTTCCTGCTTTATAGATGACTCGGAATCGGTAGGACTGTAGGCGTAGTAACCAACGTTCGATACGTGCCGGTGGTTTCGAAGTTGGTTTGAAGATGGACTCCAATGGCTTATGATCCGTTATCAAATCGAATTCCAGTCCAGCTAGGTAGTAGTAAAACTTCTCCACTGCCCATACCAGTGCCAAGCTTTCTTTCTCCGTTTGCGAATATCTCTTCTCAACATCAGTTAGGCTTTTACTGGCGAACGATACGATATGATGGTCGTTGTGATCATCAACCTGTACCAGAACAGCTCCCAGTGCCACTGGACTTGCATCGGCTATAAGACATGTACGGAGATTTTTATCGAAGTATGACAGCTTTGTCACCTCGACGACTTGTTTCTTTAACGTATCAAAGGCTTGCTGTTCTTTGTTGGTCCAATCAAATTTGGTATTCGCTTTTATTAATCTTCTCAGTGGCTCCGTCGTGTTGGCGAGATCGGGTATAAATTTCCCCACGTATGTTACGAGGCCCAGGAAACTCCTTGTCTCCTCCTTAGTTTTCGGAGCACGGAAGTCTGTGATCACTTTAACATTCTCCGGATCCGCTTCGATACCATGGTCCGATAGAATATGGCCAAGAAACTTGAGTTTTGTTGTTTTGTACACACATTTTTGCTTATTCAAAACAACGTTGTGGGTATCAAAGATTTTCAGAACCGCAGTTAGCGCCTTGTCGTGTTCCTCCTCATTTTTGCCGAAGACGATGACATCGTCAATATAGTTCAGAGCATTGGGGCAGCCTGCTAACAATTCTTCCAGCCGCCTCTGGAAAATTTCTGGAGCCGAATTAACTCCGAAAAACAGTCTTTTATATCGAAATAGTCCCTTGTGTGTAATAAATGTGGTAATCTGCCGACTTGACTCATCGAGTTCCAATTGGTGATAAGCATTTTTTAAATCCAGTCTGAAAAAACATCTCGCCTCCCGTAGTTTGGTCATGAACATGTCGAATGTTGGCAGTGGGTAGTTTTCCCTCGAGATGGCCAAATTCGCCCTTCGCATATCCAGACATAGCCTTATCTCGCCGCTTCCTTTATACGCAATTACAACTGGTGAAATCCATGATTTCGGTCCATGGACTGGCTCTATAATGTCTTGCTGCACAGCCTGTCTTATTCTTTCTGCAATTCGATCTTCTAACGCAGTCGGAAATCTCCGCATTGGCTGCTGCACTGGTCTCACATTGTGGTCTATGGCCAATCTCACCGGTGAAGCTTTCCATTTCGAAAAATGTGCGTACGAATCCACTTTATTTACGGCTAAACCAATTTTTAGGACATTGAGTTGTACGGCTGTGTCCCGTCCTAGTAACGATTGTCTACCATTTTCAATTATATAAAATGTAGCAATCATCTCTGGTCTTTCCTGAATTCTTATCGGAGCTTCAAAAACGTTAGTCACCCTTAGCACGTCATCCGAAGCATAGGCTCGAAACTGGGTAGACGAGTTGTTACGAACATTGAACACTGTCGCATGTACACTATTCAGTTGCAGCCAATCGCCAAGGCTTATCAGGTTGTACCGTGATCCGGAGTCAATTATCATTTGCAGCTGGGATCCCCCAACAAGACATGATACGGTTTCTTCTCCTTCTGGTTCACCAGTTATTTTAAAACAGTTCGACCAACTGTTGTCGCTGTGACACTTAGTCTCCTCCTCATCAATGGCGCGCACCTGGAACTGTGAGGTTCGTGGTCGCTTGCGTTGATTATCATATGGTGTTCCAAAACGTCTCTTCAATGCGGTCTTACACATCCGAGCATAATGTCCGAACCGGGAACATTTATTACATTTTGAGTTTCTTGCCGGGCATGCCATACTGCGTTCATCATGGTCTGCTGCTCCACACCGGCCACACACATCATTCGTCCTGTCATTTCTTTTTGTTTGGACCGCAATTTTCTTCACAATATCGGCATCCGACGGAATCACCATTGCCTCTGATTGCTGATTCACTTGCTCTTCAACTGTGCAAGTATTTATTATCTCCTCCAGCTTGAGCTCCGTTTCTAATAGCTTCTTTTTCAACGCA
This sequence comes from Drosophila tropicalis, assembly GCF_018151085.1. Classification (NCBI taxonomy): domain Eukaryota; kingdom Metazoa; phylum Arthropoda; class Insecta; order Diptera; family Drosophilidae; genus Drosophila; species Drosophila tropicalis. The sequence goes on from NW_027172999.1 coordinate 1,765,377, forward strand.
GTCTTAGCCCAGGCATCAATTATTTTATCAGCGATGCAGATTTCCTCTATTTCGGTCTTGGTGGCTCCAAAAGAGCATTTACTGGCTTGTTGTCTTAGCCGCAGCAAGAACTCGGCGAAGCACTCACCTTGGCGGGGCACCATGCTGCGAAACATGTGCCTTTCGAATACGGCGTTACGTTGCGGTGAAAAATATTCATTTAATTTATCCAACAAAGGAGTAAATACACCATTTTTCTTTGTCGCATCGTATGCCACTAACGCGCCTGGAAGACTGTACACCACCTCTTGTAGCTGTGGTCCGCGGAGATGCAATAATTTGTTCCTCTTTTTAATTACCGATGAAATTTCTTCTGTGTCCACATAGATATTGAATGACCGAAGCCATTTCTCCCACTCGTTGCGCCACAACGATTTTTCTATGTTGGCGCACAGAAATGGTTTAATTTCAGCCATCTTGCTGATTTGTTTTAGCTTACACTTTATTTCGTGCTCAGCCTCTGATTCTTTTCAGATGATTTCGTTTGGACAGCCATGCTGTGTACAACTTCTGGCATTTTCCAGATATTTTTCAGCTTGCACGGGCGTTAGTTCTGCCTTGCTCAGCTGTTTGCTTTTTTTTTTTTTGTCTTTTGGCTTGTCTTAGAGTCGCCTTTGCACTCTCTCGACACGGCCTCTGTCAAATGCAGATAATTAATTTATATTCCGTTTCCATCACCATTGTATACTTACATGTACGCACTTATATGTATGTATATATGTATATATATATATTTTTCCCAATTCTTTTTTCTTGTGGCCGCGTCTGGCACGCGTCCCTTCGTGTATAACCTCACTTCTCTTTCTTTTTTTTTTTTTTTTTTTTTTTTAGGCCGCGTTTTCCTTCTTTTCCTTCGTCGCCAATGTATTAACCCCGCATTCCAGCAATTAGAAACAACAACAAGTTTATCATTAATCAATTAGCTATTAATTGGATTTATAACAGTCGGTAGGATAAAACGAAATAATTTAGTGCGTGCAAAACTTTGTGTATGAGCGACCGTTACGGATATCGAATCTAAGGTTGCGTAATAAACAAAACTTTTTTTGTATCATTAAATAAATAAATGTACGAAACTTGTGTCAAGCCACCGCTACAGATATCAAATCTAAGGTTGGCCCGTGATCAAGACTTTTTGTGCTAAAAATTAGTAAAGGAGCTGTAAGCAACTAAAGCCCAAAGCTCTCGAAAAAAAAAACCAGAGGGCCGGGGTAACTTCGACCGCCTCAAAGTTTGTATACCCTTCCAACTTTTTTGGTAACTCTTTCCTTACCTATTATCACCATCAATGTGAAAGAAAGTTTTATCTAAAACGGCTTATGCTACAAAAAAAAGAACCTTTCGTGCAGTCAAAAGCGCGACATCGAATCTTGAAGTTCTAAATATATTCTAATCCAAGATGACACTGGAACTATCAGAAACACATCTGAACCAGGCACTTACCATACTTAGACAGTTGCCCAATTTCGATGGTAACGCTTTGACCCTGAGCACGTTCATACGGAGAGTTGACTATATTCTGCAACTGTATCCGACGTGGGACGCCCGTCAACATAGCTTGATGTACGGCACTATAGAGAAACAGCTCAGTGGAGAAGCACAGCGAACATCACAACTAGCGCACGCCAACAATTAGAACGAGTTGCGGGCCGCCCTCATCAGCGAATTTGAGGTGCTAACGCCTTCTGAAGAATTACTACGACGGTTATACCATACTTCCTTTGGAGGAAACCTTCGTAAGTTTATTGAAGATTTAGAACATAAGTCTTTCATTATAATTAATAAGTTAGAGTTAGAAGGCGATGCCGCCAATAGCATTTTATACACAAATGCCATGAATAACACAGTCAAGGAAGTCATTATTAAAATATTACCAGACAAGCTTTTAGCGGAAATTGACGATACTATGCGCAGTACGTTTAAGTGTTACGCGCGAGCCCAAGCAGATAACTGCCCACCTCCCACCCGACCGACCGAGGGGTGCAGCCGTATAACGCATAAATGGGATAGGATTGATGTTTTAAGCATATTAATAGAAAACTCTGAGCCGATTACTGGGAATAGAAGGTTGTAATCAGAGTAGAGGACCCTAAAAGGTTCATAGCATAGTTAGAAGAACAACGACTAAGGGATAGAGGTATCAAAGGATGTCTACTCCGTCTACATGGTACCGACAGATTCACCTGAGCTAATAACTCAGGCGAGTCGATATCACCAATTAGGAGCTTGTGCATAGATAGATAGCTTGCGATCGTAGTATTGTTGGTATAACTATTTTCGTTCCGCGTAAGAGTACATTTCCAACTGTCGATAACTCCCATCGGAACGGATAATATGGACTGGATGAGTTCGCCTCCCATGAGTTGGTGCTAAGATAGGTCATTGCATCAATTATTTCTTCGTCCTGCATACTTTTTTCCATGATTTCCGATATGGTTAGAGACTTTGGTACTCCTTTGGCTACAATTTGAAAAATATTTTACTCATCCTGCCAGTCGAAAGCTACTGTTTCTGTAAGCTGACAAAGACGCGACACGGAATCTGCGATGTTTTCCTTTCCTGCTTTATAGATGACTCGGAATCGGTAGGACTGTAGGCGTAGTAACCAACGTTCGATACGTGCCGGTGGTTTCGAAGTTGGTTTGAAGATGGACTCCAATGGCTTATGATCCGTTATCAAATCGAATTCCAGTCCAGCTAGGTAGTAGTAAAACTTCTCCACTGCCCATACCAGTGCCAAGCTTTCTTTCTCCGTTTGCGAATATCTCTTCTCAACATCAGTTAGGCTTTTACTGGCGAACGATACGATATGATGGTCGTTGTGATCATCAACCTGTACCAGAACAGCTCCCAGTGCCACTGGACTTGCATCGGCTATAAGACATGTACGGAGATTTTTATCGAAGTATGACAGCTTTGTCACCTCGACGACTTGTTTCTTTAACGTATCAAAGGCTTGCTGTTCTTTGTTGGTCCAATCAAATTTGGTATTCGCCTTTATTAATCTTCTCAGTGGCTCCGTCGTGTTGGCGAGATCGGGTATAAATTTCCCCACGTATGTTACGAGGCCCAGGAAACTCCTTGTCTCCTCCTTAGTTTTCGGAGCACGAAAGTCTGTGATCACTTTAACATTCTCCGGATCCGCTTCGATACCATGGTCCGATAGAATATGGCCAAGAAACTTGAGTTTTGTTGTTTTGTACACACATTTTTGCTTATTCAAAACAACGTTGTGGGTATCAAAGATTTTCAGAACCGCAGTTAGCGCCTTGTCGTGTTCCTCCTCATTTTTGCCGAAGACGATGACATCGTCAATATAGTTCAGAGCATTGGGGCAGCCTGCTAACAATTCTTCCAGCCGCCTCTGGAAAATTTCTGGAGCCGAATTAACTCCGAAAAACAGTCTTTTATATCGAAATAGTCCCTTGTGTGTAATAAATGTGGTAATCTGCCGACTTGACTCATTGAGTTCCAATTGGTGATAAGCATTTTTTAAATCCAGTCTGAAAAAACATCTCGCCTCCCGTAGTTTGGTCATGAACATGTCGAATGTTGGCAGTGGGTAGTTTTCCCTCGAGATGGCCAAATTCGCCCTTCGCATATCCAGACATAGCCTTATCTCGCCGCTTCCTTTATACGCAATTACAACTGGTGAAATCCATGATTTCGGTCCATGGACTGGCTCTATAATGTCTTGCTGCACAGCCTGTCTTATTCTTTCTGCAATTCGATCTTCTAACGCAGTCGGAAATCTCCGCATTGGCTGCTGCACTGGTCTCACATTGTGGTCTATGGCCAATCTCACCGGTGAAGCTTTCCATTTCGGAAAATGTGCGTACGAATCCACTTTATTTACGGCTAAACCAATTTTTAGGACATTGAGTTGTACGGCTGTGTCCCGTCCTAGTAACGATTGTCTACCATTTTCAATTATATAAAATGTAGCAATCATCTCTGGTCTTTCCTGAATTCTTATCGGAGCTTCAAAAACGTTAGTCACCCTTAGCACGTCATCCGAAGCATAGGCTCGAAACTGGGTAGACGAGTTGTTACGAACATTGAACACTGTCGCATGTACACTATTCAGTTGCAGCCAATCGCCAAGGCTTATCAGGTTGTACCGTGATCCGGAGTCAATTATCATTTGCAGCTGGGATCCCCCAACAAGACATGATACGGTTTCTTCTCCTTCTGGTTCACCAGTTATTTTAAAACAGTTCGACCAACTGTTGTCGCTGTGACACTTAGTCTCCTCCTCATCAATGGCGCGCACCTGGAACTGTGAGGTTCGTGGTCGCTTGCGTTGATTATCATATGGTGTTCCAAAACGTCTCTTCAATGCGGTCTTACACATCCGAGCATAATGTCCGAACCGGGAACATTTATTACATTTTGAGTTTCTTGCCGGGCATGCCATACTGCGTTCATCATGGTCTGCTGCTCCACACCGGCCACACACATCATTCGTCCTGTCATTTCTTTTTGTTTGGACCGCAATTTTCTTCACAATATCGGCATCCGACGGAATCACCATTGCCTCTGATTGCTGATTCACTTGCTCTTCAACTGTGCAAGTATTTATTATCTCCTCCAGCTTGAGCTCCGTTTCTAATAGCTTCTTTTTCAACGCAGTCTTAGCCCAGGCATCAATTATTTTATCAGCGATGCAGATTTCCTCTATTTAGGTCTTGGTGGCTCCAAAAGAGCATTTACTGGCTTGTTGTCTTAGCCGCAGCAAGAACTCGGCGAAGCACTCACCTTGGCGGGGCACCATGCTGCGAAACATGTGCCTTTCGAATACGGCGTTACGTTGCGGTGAAAAATATTCATTTAATTTATCCAACAAAGGAGTAAATACATCATTTTTCTTTGTCGCATCGTATGCCACTAACGCGCCTGGAAGACTGTACACCACCTCTTGTAGCTGTGGTCCGCCGAGATGCAATAATTTGTTCCTCTTTTTAATTACCGATGAAATTTCTTCTGTGTCCACATAGATATTGAATGACCGAAGCCATTTCTCCCACTCGTTGCGCCACAACGATTTTTCTATGTTGGCGCACAGAAATGGTTTAATTTCAGCCATCTTGCTGATTTGTTTTAGCTTACACTTTATTTCGTGCTCAGCCTCTGATTCTTTTCAGATGATTTCGTTTGGACAGCCATGCTGTGTACAACTTCTGGCATTTTCCAGATATTTTTCAGCTTGCACGGGCGTTAGTTCTGCCTTGCTCAGCTGTTTGCTTTTTTTTTTGTCTTTTGGCTTGTCTTAGAGTCGCCTTTGCACTCTCTCGACACGGCCTCTGTCAAATGCAGATAATTAATTTATATTCCGTTTCCATCACCATTGTATACTTACATGTACGCACTTATATGTATGTATATATGTACATATATATATTTTTCCCAATTCTTTTTTTCTTGTGGCCGCGTCTGGCACGCGTCCCTTCGTGTATAACCTCACTTCTCTTTTCTCTTTTTTTTTTTTTTTTTTTTTTTTTAGGCCGCGTTTTCCTTCTTTTCCTTCGTCGCCAATGTATTAACCCCGCATTCCAGCAATTAGAAACAACAACAAGTTTATCATTAATCAATTAGCTATTAATTTATTCATGTGTTGCTTATACGTTTATATGCTGCGCTTGCCGTCAAGAATCAAAGTGAAGTGCGACGGAGAAAGCGATACCCAAAGCTCGTACGTCAAAAGCTCATTCGGTGGCTTGTGTCGCGGGGCTTTCTGTCTGTTGATCGCCGGCCGCCGAAAGCTCCCTTGGCACAGGTCTCCACAGTAGGCAAAAATTAAAAAGCCAGTCAAAATCCAGATCCCTTGTCACCAGATCAAAAGCTCCCAATACTAATATAAAAAGCATTGTAACCTAACTTTAATCATATCTGTATGAATAATCATAAGTTAGTTCTTAAGACGCTTTGTTTCAATAAATATCGTTTTTGAATCTCACCAATCCATATATATTTTTTAATTTTCAAAAGAATTGGATTTATAACAGTCGGTAGGATAAAACGAAATAATTTAGTGCGTGCAAAACTTTGTGTATGAGCGACCGTTACGGATATCGAATCTAAGGTTGCGTAATAAACAAAACTTTTTTTGTATCATTAAATAAATAAATGTACGAAACTTGTGTCAAGCCACCGCTACAGATATCAAATCTAAGGTTGGCCCGTGATCAAGACTTTTTGTGCTAAAAATTAGTAAAGGAGCTGTAAGCAACTAAAGCCCAAAGCTCTCGAAAAAAAAACCAGAGGGCCGGGGTAACTTCGACCGCCTCAAAGTTTGTATACCCTTCCAACTTTTTTGGTAACTCTTTCCTTACCTATTAGCCATCAATGTGAAAGAAAGTTTTATCTAAAACGGCTTATGCTACAATCTTAGCATGGGAAATAACAAAAATTTTGATCAAAGTCACTGTTTTCCACCGATCGTTCCTATGGAAGCTATATGATATAGTCACCCAATCTTTATCGAATTCGGCACAGTCGTTAACAGATATATTAAACTAGCAAGTTAAACGAAGTTATTGTTAAAAGTCACTGTTCGTGACTTTGGCGTTTGTACGGGAGCTATATGATATAGTGGTCCGATCCGGCTGAATCCGAGATATATATAACCCTGCAGTATATACAAGCCTTCATGCAAAATTGCAGCTCTGAAGCTCTTACGGTCTAGGAGGAGTTTGCGTTAATCCACCGGACATGGCTATTTGAACTCGTCTCGTCGTGATGATCAAGAATATATATACTTTGTACGGTCTGACCAAAATTAATATACACTTTTTGCAAGGGTATATGTAAATATAAGGAGCTGTAAGCAACTAAGGCCCAAAGCCGCCGAAAATATTGTTTTCATTTTATCCATAAAAGAACCTTTCGTGCAGTCAAAAGCGCGACATCGAATCTTGAAGTTCTAAATATATTCTAATCCAAGATGACACAGGAACTATCAGAAACACATCTGAACCAGGCACTTACCATGCTTAGACAGTTGCCCAATTTCGATGGTAACGCTTTGACCCTGAGCACGTTCATACGGAGAGTTGACTATATTCTGCAACTGTATCCGACGTGGGACGCCCGCCAACATAGCTTGATGTACGGCACTATAGAGAAACAGCTCAGTGGAGAAGCACAGCGAACATCACAACTAGCGCACGCCAACAATTAGAACGAGTTGCGGGCCGCCCTCATCAGCGAATTTGAGGTGCTAACGCCTTCTGAAGAATTACTACGACGGTTATACCATACTTCCTTTGGAGGAAACCTTCGTAAGTTTATTGAAGATTTAGGACATAAGTCTTTCATTATAACTAATAAGTTAGAGTTAGAAGGCGATGCCGCCAATACCATTTTATACACAAATGCCATGAATAACACAGTCAAGGAAGTCATTATTAAAATATTACCAGACAAGCTTTTAGCGGACATTGACGATACTATGCGCAGTACGTTTAAGTGGCCCCTACGACACCAGCCTGTTACGCGCGAGCCCAAGCAGATAACTGCCCACCTCCCACCCGACCGACCGAGGGGTGCAGCCGTATAACGCATAAATGGGATAGGATTGATGTTTTAAGCCTATTAATAGAAAACTCTGAGCCGATTACTGGGAATAGAAGGTTGTAATCAGAGTAGAGGACCCTAAAAGGTTCATAGCATAGTTAGAAGAACAACGACTAAGGGATAGAGGTATCATAGGATGTCTACTCCGTCTACATGGTACCGACAGATTCACCTGAGCTAATAACTCAGGCGAGTCGATATCACCAATTAGGAGCTTGTGCATAAAAATAACAACAAGCATAATTCTAGGGTTAGTTAGGGACGGAAGGTTAATCAAAAGAAGTCTACTAGAATATGAAGGCAAATTGACATTGCGATCCCAGCTTAAGCCACGAAGAGCAAATAGCAAGAACTGCTTTTGAACGGATTCAAGTCTAATCTGGTGCGACTCATATTGAGGTGACCAAATGCAAGATCCATACTCTAAAATAGGACGGACAAGCGAAGTAAAAAGAACTTTAGTTGTATGGGGGTCGTCAATTCTTATGACTGTCTTTTAATGAAACCCACAACACTTATGGCCTTTGCGACCGTGGTGAAAAAAAAAGGGTGTTAAAATTTAACTTATGGTCCATAAGTACGCCCAAATCATTCATATTATTTAGACGTTTTAGAGGGCTATTGTTTAGAAAATAAGTGACCAGTTGAGGAGAGTTACGGAAAAAAGTCATTACCTTACATTTGGTAGTGTTAAGATTTAGTAGATTAAACTGGCACCAGGATTGAAAGTTTACAAGATCAGCTTGTAGCCGGATAAATGAATCTGTATCTTTATGAGTTAGACAAAGTTTGACATCGTCAGCATACATAAGCACGCGCGAATGAACAATGACTGATGGAAGATCGTTAATTAATAGTGTGAAGAGCAGAGGGCCAAGATGACTACCTTGAGGTACACCAGAAGTCACAGGACTGGAATTGGAAAAAGAAGACTTAAAAAGTACCTTTTGTTTTCTATTTGTTAAATATTCACGAACCCAAGAAAGGAAAAGGGGTGGAAACCCAATGTCGCTCAGCTTAGAAAGTAATAGGGTATGATTAACGGAATCAAAGGCTTTGCTAAAGTCAGTATATATTACATCAGTTTGTTTACCATTTTTGAACCCCTTGATAATTATTGATGTGAATTCTAAAAGGTTAGCGGTTGTAGATCTACGTTTCACAAACCCATGTTGGGATGGCGAAATAATAGAGCTGCAAAAATGTTGCAATTGAGAAGTTATAATTTTCTCAAAAGCTTTCGGAATACCGGACAATTTTGAGATACCCCTATAGTTAGAGGCTTTGGACTTTTTGCCATTTTTATGCAGAGGAATGATATACGACTCCTTCCAAATAGGTGGAAAAGAGGAAGATTCGACAGACAATAAAAACAATTTTAAAATGGGTTTACATAATGCGTTTGCACAGAACCTGAGTACACATCCAGGAAGACCATCTGGCCCCGGAGAATAATCACTGGATTAAAAATGCAATTAGCTTTTTCCAAATGATAAGGATACGGACTTGCTCGATATTCAGTTGAGGAATAGGTTGTTTTGAAAAAATTCGCAAACATATCGGCAATTGCCTGATCAGTGCTCGTTTTCTAATTTTGAAAAGACAAAAAAGATGGGTGCACAGAGATCTTACGTTTAGAATTAACAAAGTTATAAAATTGTTTAGGGTCAGAAGAAAACTGAAGCTTACACCGCTGAAGATAATTCTTATAGCATTGAGTATTAAGCATCATGAATTTTGAACGAGCGACTTTATACAGAGCATAATCTGATGAACGACGTGTTTTTTGAAACTTCTTATAATATCGTGTCTTCACATTTTTCAAATTGGATAACTCACGAGAGAACCATGGAGGTTTGTTAAGCCGCTCCAGCCTACCGAGAGGCACACAAATATCAAAGAGTGAATTCAGAGTATCATAAAAAAAAGGAACAGCTGAGTTCATATCTCTGCAATTGTACAGATAAGACCAATCGGTAGTAGTAATGTTTTCATTAAGGCTGGCAAAGTCAGTCTTACGAAAGCACCTAGTTAGAGGTAACTCATTTGAACCAAGTAATGGTGAAAGCAAGGGCAAATCAATTTTTAAATTTAATGTAGGATGAAATTTGTCTTCTGGAAGAACAAATGGTTCGATCCTAGAAACCTCACAATTAGAAGAGTCCAATACAAAAATAAGATCTAACCATTTTCCATTAAAATTTAAGACAGGATCGACTTGGGATAAAGATAAGCCTAGAAGGCCATAAATAAAGTCATGTGACAAAGAGGGCAGCAACATGGTAGATTCATCTGTTAGTGACCATGCTAAAGCGGGAAAATTAAAATCACCTAAAACTATGAGCAAGTCTTGACTGGAAACTAAAGAGGAGACAAACTGAATTGCCTCTAAATGATTTAAATATACCACAATGTCTGACAATGGTGGAATATAGGAACAAGTAATGAAAGCATTAAAAGATTTAAAATTTACTTTAACACCGACAAACTCAATCTCGTGGGTACTAGAAAATTGAATCATTTCAGATGATAAAGCAGCATCAACAGCTATCAGAACGCCACCACCTATGCGAGAAATCCGGTCATGAATATAGAAAAGTTTTGTGGAAAAAACCGATGCATCAGCAATATCAGGTTTTAGCCACGTCTCTGTAAAAGCTAGAATGTTATGTTCAAAAGAAAGACTATCTACATAGAGATTAGAAAGTTTAGATTTCAGTCCTCTAACGTTCTGGTAACCCAGGTTAAGGGAGTTTTTTGACACACCAGCAGATGCTGATGTGGCAGGAATAGTGTTAGTTGTTGTTGGCAAGCGAATCGGTTTCCGATTTTTTTTTTTACAGTATATTCCTTAACTATTATATGTTTTGGCCAAAAATCTTCTCGACATATAGTGTCGAAGATATTGGCAGAAACACTTATTTTAAAGGACGAAATGTCCCGAGAATAAGAAAATTTAAACTTCTCCACCGCAATATTCGAGACGTTAACTTTCTTCCGAATATAGGCTATTACATCATCAGATGTGACAACAGGGTCTAGCCTAGAAACAAATATATGTTTCTTTGGTGGTATGCCAACGAGAGGCCGCGGTCCCGAAGCGTCAGCCGCAGCAGTAACGTTGGACAAGTCACCCACTGCGGCAGTCAACTTGTTTACGGGGCCCTCGATACTTTTAGAACTATCGGCAATTCCCATTGGAATGGGTAATTGCCCGGACACATCGGACACTACAATAGGCATCGTTTTTAAGAGATACCGGTAATTCCTTACTAAAATCATTCACAACCGGGCTCTTAAACGAAATCAATTGCAGTTTATTAAAACCTGCCCGTAAAGTGTCAAAACTATCTCTAGTCCGCCTCATGAAAGAGCGCATCTTATTCTCGACCTCCCGGCAAGCATCACATCCATATTTTAAGCCACCACCTTTAGCAATAGACTCCTTGATTCTGCCTGTGTAACCTGCACACTTAACGTGAACCGCGTTGTCACACAAACAACAAAGAATATAATCATGGGAGTCAACCGCATTAGTGGCAACTATGCAATTACTTTTTGAGCAGACAACCATTTTATCAAAAAGTTTAATTTAATTAAAAAAGGAAATACAAAAAATAAAAAATAAAAATTCTAAAGATAAAAAAATCTGTGTATAAGAATATACTGACCAGTTCTGACACAAGGGTTAATGTGCAAAGTAAGCCTTCACAACTAGGGAATAAAAAGCTATGAAAGCACAAAAACAAAAACACGTATCACAGAGTCGCGGGTAGGCAAAAGACGAGAGCGCAAATCAATCAAGAATTGGAAAGAGCGGGAGAGCGCGTCAAATTGAACACATGCAACAACAATTTGTACGCAAGAGCGCGGGAGTTAGTTAAAACGGTAAAGACACAAAAGCAAAAGAGATAAGCAAAACAACAATACTTGCATTAGCGGTTTTGATTTTATTTAAATTTAAACAAAAGCGACAGTAAGAATTCGCGAAATGAAAATAAAATTCGGATGTTGAAATTATTATTAATTAAACCGATAATGAATTTAAAAGTTATGTAAAAGTACGTCATACAAATAATTATATGTGCATCATATTTTTTGCAAATAAAAAGTCGTATAGTATTTTTAAATTATTTCTGAGAATGTGATTTTATTTATAGCATGATGTAAGATAGAAAAAAAAAAAAAAAATTTAAACTTAATTTCAACTAAAATAAAAAATTTTAAATTATAGTTATATTCATAGTAAATAATTATATGTGCATTCTTTCACTTTGGTCTCTTAAAAGTAATTAACGTTGGTAATTTTGAAGTATTAACTATGTTAATAATCAATACTTTTTCCTTTATTATTTAAGACTAAGTTGAGACGATTTGGCATAGAATTGACCAACGACTGTAGAACAGATGCGTCAATATTAGCCCATTCCTGTTCTATAGCCAATTTAAGGTGTCGTACAGTCTCAAACTGTCTTCCATTTTTGAAAACGCGAGCCGACAGAATGCCCCAAAGATTCTCGATGGGATTAAGGTCCGGACTTAATGGGGGCCGCTTCAATACAGGAATTTTTCTTCCTTCAAAAAAGTCTTTGGTGACCTGCGCCGTGTGGATTGAAGCATTGTCTTGCTGATAAGTCCAATTATCGCCATAAAGATTTCCAGCGAAGTCTATCAAAACACCGTCTAGAAGCTCTATATACATATTGGCATTCATTCGAGTAGATATGAAGCACATAGGCGTCTTTCCTAAATAGCAGAACGCGGCCCATACCATCAAGGTGCCGCCGCCAAAACCTCGCTTGTAACAAGATAGTCGTTCTTGGCGCGTATCGCTCCAATTTTGTGTGGGTGAATTCAATTGTATGTGTGTACATGTGTGCTTACCGCGGCAAAAGTATTACATGTGTATGTACCTATGTATGTACATACATATGTATGTATGGATGTAAAAATTATTTGACATAAATAATTTATGCCGATGGACTAATGATCAGCCCGTGGAGTGTGCTGTACACTTTAAGTAAAGGTAAGTGGTACTTTATAAATTCTCGATTTTTAAGCACCTCTTCTTGCAGGTTAGAAAACAGCTGTTTTTACATGTAGGAATGTATATGTGTGTATATACATACATATGTATGTATTGCTATGCAATTGGACTTTTGGACAATCAGAATTTCGAAGAATGGAAAAAAAATGCACTTCATAAACACAAAAATGATCGGGAAATACCATGTAACCCTTGGAACAGGTCAGGTATGTACATACAAGTGTACAAAAGTGTGTAGGTCGCTATGGAAGAGCGGGAAACCTCACACTTTTATAAGTTTGTAATGGAATATAATGTGAATGAGATTTTTAATAAGAAATTTTGTACTTATCAGGAATTCCGCCGATGCAAGCTGGAATAGCGGGAATAGAAGGATATCCGGCTCGAAGGACCAATGTTCGTGGAGGGGCCAATTTCTTCTGGGTGAGCGAGGGATGAATTAATAACGCGCGATAACTTCGGTTAAAAAACTAATGCTTTATTAAATTCACAGGTGGCCGACCCACACGAAATGTTTCGGGTTAAAAGTATACAAATTTCGAGATAGAAAATTCTGAAGAGAAGGAACGGGTGTTCGGATGAAAAACTCGGATTAGATTGAATATGGCGATTTACAGGAGTAACCTTCGTCACCCTCCTCAGTATGACCGAATTCGGTTTTGGGAAAAACCCTACCCCTCACTCTCTGCTGTTCACCCGGTGGCGTGAACAATCTGTATAGATATTTATTCAAAGTACTCGACTTTAGTTGAAGTTAAACGTCGAGATTGACATGAAACAAAAAGGCAATCACAAAAATCTTTAACTATACGGGTAAACCCTTAGAAATCAAAGCAGATAAGGACTCAGCTTTCATTTGCATAGCACTTCAAAATTGGCTACAATCGGAAATCGTTAATAAAAGTATAACATCAAGCAGACGTTTCAGACGTGGAAAGATTCCACAGCACTGTAAACGAAAAGCTAAGAGTTATTAATGCAGAATCTAGTATAGAGGACAAACAAACTAAATTTGAAACTATCCTTTACACATATAACCATAAAACTAAACATCTAACGACAAACAGAACACCAGCGGATATCTTTATTTACGCAGGCACACCTCTTTATAATACACAAGCTAACAAGGCAAAACAAATTGATAAATTAAATGAAAATAGGAACGATTTTGAAATATACACACCGTATAAACAAGCCCCTTTAGTTAGGTCGAAAACGACAACACCCTTTAAGAAAACAGGAGAAATTACCCAAGTTAACGACAAACATTATATTGAAACAAACCGAGGTAGACAAACAACACTACAAATATAAATTCCAAAAGAAAAATTAAACTCATGAAAGTAAATATACTAATTAATTTCAGAGATACCAACATTAATATTTTTACTCTTATCAATGGTATACTCGACGCATAATCAAAGCATTGAAATTAATCCCATAAAGGCACCTAATGGATATCTTGTATTCAAAACAGGAACCATGGATTTACCCTCAGATTTCGAATATCATTATTTAACTGTAAAGTTAACCAACTTACAAACCACTTACAACAACTTGGTTGTGCAGTCAGAACCATATAAAAACATAGTCCACATTCAGTATTCAGTATTCAGTCGAAAAATTAAACCGCGAAACGAACGGCATAAAAATAATAAAGAGAAATAAGCGAGGACTTATTAACATAATAGGCACAGCACATAAATATCTTTTCGGCACCTTAGACCAATACGACAAAGAAGAACTTGAACAAAAAATTGATAGTCTATCAGCAAGCGTCCAAAATAATGAACTTAATCATATCATTGAAGCAGTCAATAAAAATATAGAACTCCTAAATAACCTTACTATATAACATGATGCAGACAAAAAATTAAATATACTAATGTTCAACTTAGAGAATTTTACAGAATACATAGAAGACATAGAGTTAGGAATGCAGTTGACAAGACTAGGAATATTTAATCCAAAACTTTTAAACCATCATGAAATATTTAACATAAATACAGAAAAACTTTTAAACATAAAAACATCTACTTGGTTAAAATCAGACACAAATGAAATATGAATAATTTCGCATATACCTAGAAAATATATAAAACATAGCTGTTCACAATTATATCCTATCCCGATGAAAATAATAATTCTTTAACAGAAAAAACTCAAGAAACTTACTATATTCAAAATAATAAAATTTATGTAAAATCAAACAAAAAACAAGAAATAAATGAGTTTATAGTTGACATTATTACACAAAAACCAGCAGAATGCAAATACACAAAGATGTTCAAAACAAATTCAATTAGTTTTGTAGAACCAGCTATACAGGAAACCTTCGTAAGTTTGTAACAAAATTAGAAGACAAATCCTATATTGTCACAAACAAACTAAGTCTAGAAAACGATGCAGATATCATCATTCTTTATACAAATGCTTTAAATAACACTATAAAAGATGTAATAAACAAAAAATTACCCGATAGAATATTTATGACGTTAGCTAGGTACGATATAACCACAGTCAGCAAGCTGAAACAAGTAGCTCAAATAGAAGGGTAATACGAGAATAGTAAAACAGAAATCAGAAAATCAAATCAAAGCCAAAATCAAAATCAAAAAGGTGGAAAACCCTATGTACCCAATAGTACAACTCCGTCTCAAACAAAACAATCCGATACAACACAAAACCAAAACCTTTTCCAACAATTTCAACAAAAATTAAATATCGACAAGGCTCAAAAAATAATGTAGAAAAAACCCGCCTACAAAAAGGCAAAGAAAAAGTAATAGTGGAATTAGCAAAATGGACACAACCGAAAATTTTCATCAGAATGCCTCGGATCAATCGGAGGAAGAGATAGGGACAAGTCAGATTCATTATTCATTAAAATAATGATGAACAATAAACCTTTGAGATGTGTAGTCGACTCAGGCTCTTCAATAATTATAATGTCCGAAAACTTTTTTAATTTCAAAACCTATTTAGGAGATTCCAAAACTCACATGATTGAAGGAGCAGTAGAATAAAAAGAAATCATTTTCTCTTGCACCCAGCAAACTTTGTCCAACAGAACAAAAATTGTATATCCATAAATTTTCAAATAAATAAATGCAAAGCCCAAATAAATTATGAAGAAGAATACGCAAAACTAGGAAATTATACATTTTATTTTAGAGATGTTGAAGAAATAGAAGAAGAACAAAAGATAGAATGTTTGGACCCACCCACAGAGAGGGACCCAGAAAGAAATTTCGCGATTGAAAATGAAATAATATAAAACAGTGAGTATAGACTCGACCATTTAAACAACGAAGAAACTCAAAAACTTAAAAAGTCTTGTACGAATGCAGTGACATTCAATACCGCGAAGGTGAAAATTTGACTTTCACGAGTACAATAAAGCTGTGTATCCACACTCAAATTTGTATGACAAACAAAGCAGTTTCGTCAAACATGTCGAAGATAAAACCGGTTCTATTTTCGTCAATCGCGCACTTCAAACACAAAAATTACTGCAAACAACACTATCAACGTTCAAAATTGGCTTCAAACACAACACGTTTGTCATACAAATTTGAGTGTGGCTACACAGCTTTAAGCACTCTATTCATACAAAACATGAGGACCCAATTTATAAACGTACATACAAATATCTCCAAACATTTGATATAGAAATCAACAAACAGATAAATGAAATGATTGAACAGGGTATCATTCGAAAATCGAATTTCCCCTACTGTTCAGCCATTTGGATCGTTCCAAAAAAAGGAGATGCTTCCAACAAACAAAAATTCAGATTAGTCATTGACTATCGAAATCTAAATGAAGTCACAATAATGACAAATTCCCGATTCCAGTCATGGAAGAAATTCTCGACAAACTGGGAAATGACAATACTTCACCACCATTGATTTAGCTAAGGGATTTCATCAAATTCAAATGGATCCTGAATCTGTTGCAAAAACAGCTTTCTCAACTAAACATAGCCATTACGAATACACACGTATGCCATTTGGTCTTAAAAATGCCCCGGCAACATTTCAAATCTTTCGGAAGATTATAGGGATTGCCTTGTTTATCTGGATGACATCATTGTATACTCCACTTCATTGGAGGAACACATACCATTCAGAAAGGTATTTAACAAACTAAGAGAAGCTAATCTTAAACTCCAACTCGACAAATGCGAATTTATGAAAAAGGAAACAGCATTCCTTTGTCATAAAATAAAAACAGAAGGTACAAAACCTAACCCAGATAAAGTTAAAGCAATTCAAAAATTTCGGTTACCTAAAACCTTAAAAGAAATTAAATCATTCATAGGATTATGCAGATTTCTTCGGAAATTCATACCCAACTTTGCACATATTGCAAAATTTTAACTCTTAAATTAAGGCTTAAATAAACATAAACGACCCACATTATATTTCATCCTTTAAAAAATTAAAATATCTTTTTATGAATGATCCCATACCCACAGATGCTAGCAATATAGCTTTAGGTGCGTTCTTCTCACAGGACCGTAGATCTATTTCTTATGGTAGTAGAACACTTAACGAATACGAACTTAATTATTCAGCAATAGAAAGGGAATTACTATCTGTCGTATGGGCAACCAAATACTTTGGGCCATACCTTTTCGGTAGAAAGTTCGAGATTCTAAGCGACCATAAGCCTTTAGTATGGGTCAACAATATAAACGAACCAAATATGAAACTTCAAAGATGGAGAATAAAACTAAATCAGTTTAATTACAAAATTAAATATTTACCTGGCAAAGAAAATCACGTAGCAGGTGCCCTTTCCAGAATTAAAATAGATGAAAACTTTTTAGGATCAACAGAAAGCACAGCAGCTACAATATGTACATAGTGCTCATGATGATATTGAAAATTACATTCCAAAAGTATAAAAACCCATTAATTATTTCAACAAGCAAAAAGAATTCATTAGATGTTCAGAAGACAAAGTAGAAACAATAACTTATTTTTATAAAACAAACTGTAGTATACTTTTAGGGATAAGATTAGGGCACATACTTTTAGGGATAGATTATAAGTAATTAGAACTTAAGCATAATGTCTAGCTTTAAGTACCGTTAAGGACACTAGCCATAAGACCAATGTAAACGTTCTCCTATAAATACCGGGCTTGCGGCCCCAATAAATCACTTCAAGTCAAACCTTGCCTTCGCCTATTTCATGGCGATCCTGCCTACTATCGGCAACAAATAAAATAAAGGCAAAATAAAATAAATCCTTGCCATACAAAAAAGGCAAAAGTAAAAAAAAAAAAAAAAAAAAAAACACAAAAAGGATTAGCTGAAGTATCAATGCCAAAGGACAACGAAGCGCTACAAAAGGCGTTGGAGGACTGCCCGCTGGACGGACCACGGCCGCTGACTATTGAGGAATACCGAGCCAGGCAACCTGCAGTACGAGCGGAGCTGGCAAGAAGGAGGCGAGAGGAGGACGCGCTGACGGCAATCCCCCTTGTCCTAAGGCCAAAGCGCCGAGGCGGCCACCTGGTCCGCTTTAGGAAGCAACGTGCGGCCCTACTGGCCCAAATCAACAACGATCCGCCACCACCCTGGGCGGAAGCATGCAAGCTGTGGAATAAAGTAGACGAGCTGGAAAAGGTGCACCAGAGGACCAAACAGGCGAGACAACAACAGTCACAGAGTCAGATGCAGCAACCAGCAACAGCAGCAGATGCAGAAACAACATAAAAACTTTAACAAAAACAAAAAGTGTGCTATATGAAGGCACCTTTGTGGCAAGAGGCGATTTTTGCGCTGCCACTATAAATAATTAATTAATTAAATAATTACTAACAAAATAGAAAAAAAAATAAAATAAAAAAAAAATAATAATATATTGTCCGAAAAATTTTTTTTTTTGAATAAGTCTATTATTGCCAAAAATACCCTAAAAAAAAAAAAAGAAGAAAGCAAGGAAAAAATACATATATACACATATATACATATACATACATATGCATAATTGAAAAATACACAAAAAAAAAAAAAAAAAAAACATATATTTATACAATTAAATATAAAATTCCAATCAGCCGTATATACCCCAACATACCCTAACAAAGAGCACATGTCAACCATGTGCACTCAAAATTGCACAAACAACATAAGCACAGTTGTAAAGCTCGCCACGATCAAAGCGAGCTTCTAAAAAAAAAAAAAAAAAAAAAAAGCTCAAGAAAATTTCACAAAGCTTGCAAGCACACATAAAGCTTTCTGATCGCAGCAAGCTCCACAATATCAAAACTGCCCAATAACGAAGTCTAAATACCCTATAAGAAAAATTACAACATTTTTTTTTGGAAATAATTAAATATTAGAAAATAGAATTATAAACAATTTGAAAAAAAAAAACAATAACAAAAAAAATATAGGAGAATCAGAAAATGAAATAATTAAAAGAAGAAAATTATTTTAACGTAATTTCAATGGACCAGAACATAGAAATATTGAAAGAAAAATTTCAGAAAGCATACAAGTGCCTAAATAAAACAATTTATATACACCCTCAAACCATAAACAAGCACCTTGAAACTATCTTCGACAGTTATAATAGAATAAAGAGTAGCAGTACAGACATATGCAATGAATCTAGCAGTAAAAGCTTTACTGAGCTAATATATAGTTTAAATAAACAACTAATAAGTATAGCAACAAAACATAATATAAAATTCACAATACCGGTAGATTCGAATCTAGAAGCAACTTTTGAACCTCTAATAGCAAAAGACATAGAAGAACCAGCTGTAAAAGATAACCCAGAAAACATTCAAGATAATACAAAACCAAAGATGGTGCAAACAAAGATTGAATTTCTTAATACAGCCTCTAAGCTGATTCAAGAGTATGATGGTGGAGTAGAAACAATTCAAAGTTTCATAGATTCACTGGAATTAATCAACGAAATAAAAGCAGAACATGAAGAAACAGCTATTAAAGTCATAAAAACAAAACTAAAAGGGGACGTTAGATTACTAGTTACTAATGAAAACACTATAAATGGTATAATCCAAACATTAAAGAAAGAAATTAAGGGTGAAACAGTTCAGGTAGCAGAGGCAAGATTAATGAATTTAAAACAAAATGGCAAGAACGCAAATTCATTTATGTCAGAAATAGAAAATCTTACTAAATCATTGAAACGCGCATTCATAACAGACAACGTAAACCCTGAAACAGCAAAGAAATATGCCACTCAAACAGCAGTGAAATCAATCATAAAGAACTGCGATAACGAAAAGGTCAGAACAATAATAGAAGCAGGCAATTTTACTGAAATGAATGATGTTATAGCTAAATTTGTAAATACATCTACAAATATAGAACAAGATCACAGCGTGTTTTATACTAAAAGAAACAATTACACAAATAAGAACTCGTACAATAATAATAGAAATTATAATAATAATTACCAAAATAGAAACCCAAATGATAATACTAACTATAACAATACTAGGAATTACAATAACTATAGTAATAATTATAATCGAAGAAATTATAACAATAGATATACCAAAACTAATTATCCTCCTAAAACACAACAAAATAATAATGTTAGATTTACAAATATAGAAGAAAATTCGGAAAACTCCGAAAGTCCTCTGGTGTAAAAAATCGAACAAATAAAATATATAATTTAAATTGCAACCTTAATAGCTACATAACTTTAAACTTTGACGATGTAGGGACAATAAAATTACTATTAGACACAGGAGCTGATGTATCACTAATAAAACAAGAAATATTAAGAAAAGACAATACAGTTAACATACAAAAACGGACAAAACTTAGTGGAATAGGCAAAGACGTCCTATTTACAATAGGCGAAACCAAACTAAAGGTCAGCAACCTCTCAACGGTACACACCTTCCAAGTAATAGAAAATGATTTCCCCATCCCATGTGACGGAATCTTGGGGCTTGACTTTATAAAAAAATTCAATTGCACACTCAATTATTCCACCAACAAATTGATAATAGATCCATATAAATCAAGATATAAAATTATAATCAATATAGGGATCAGTCAAAACACACATGTATTCCATATCCCATCTAGAACAGAAAAAATTGTACGCATTACAATATCCTCAAACGACAATAACATCTTTATCCCTAATCAAGAATTACACCCGGGGGTATTCGTCGCAAACACTATTGCTTCCAAGACTAACCCATATGTCCGCATATTAAATACTAACAACACAGACGTGCAAATTGCAAATATAAACCTATTAAATGAAAAACTGTCCGATTATGAAATCTTAAAAATAGACAAACAACATGATTCAAAACATAAATCCACAATAATGAACAAACTAGCACCCCATTTTCCCGATTTCGTAAAAGAACCTCTACATAAATTATGCTCAGAATTTAATGATGTATTCGCAATAGAATCTGAACAAATATCGTCCAACAATTTCTATAAACAAAAATTAAGACTCAAAGACACAACACCAGTCTACACCAAAAACTACAGGATAGCACACAGTCAAAAAACCGAAATCAATAAACAAGTGGACAAATTGATCAATGATGATATTATTGAACCATCAATGTCTGAGTTCAATAGTCCGATTTTATTGGTTCCTAAAAAAGCGCTACCTGGCAGTAAAGAAAAACGGTGGAGATTGGTAGTTGACTATAGAAAAATTAACAAACAACTAGTAGCGGATACATTCCCACTACCCAGAATGGACGATATCCTTGACCAGCTAGGACGCGCTAAATACTTCTCTTGTTTAGACTTAATGTCAGGATTTCATCAAGTAGAATTAGAAGAAAAATCTCGGAACATAACATCATTTTCCACAGATAAGGGCTCATTCAGATTCAAGCGATTACCATACGGATTAAAAATTGCACCAAACTCGTTTCAAAGAATGATGTCCCTTGCATTCACGGGTCTATCACCATCCCAAACATTCCTTTATATGGATGATCTAATTGTAATTGGTTGCTCTGAAAGTCACATGATCAGAAACTTAAGGGATGTTTTTGAAACTTGCCGAAAATATAACCTAAAATTGCACCCAGACAAATGCTCCTTCTTCAGACATGAAGTTACTTTTCTAGGACACAAATGCACAAATAAAGGAATTTTACCAGACGAAAGCAAGTTCAAAACGATTCAAGATTACCCGACTCCCGAAAATGGCGACGAAGCCAAAAGATTTGTAGCATCCTGTAATTACTACCGTAGATTCATTCCAAACTTTGCATACCATGCACAATTTATCAATAGATTATCTAGGAAAAATGTAGAATTTATCTGGGATGCAAACTGTCAAGCAGCTTTTGAATACTTAAAAAACAAATTATTAAGCCCACAAATACTTCAATATCCAGATTTTAATAAAAAATTCTGTATCACAACTGATGCAAGCAAGATCGCATGTGGAGCCGTCCTCAGCCAAGAATTTGATGGACTCCAATTACCCATATCATATGCATCTAAAGCATTTACAAAAGGCGAAAGCAATAAGTCAACAATAGAGCAAGAATTAACAGCAATACATTGGGCAATTCAATATTTCAAACCATACATATACGGGAAAAAATTCCTAATCAGAACTGACCATCAGCCATTAACATACCTATTTTCTCTAAAAAACCCATCGTCAAAGCTTACTAGAATAAGGCTAGATTTAGAAGAGTTCGATTTTACTATAGAATACATCAGGGGACAAGAAAATTTCGCAGCGGATGCTCTCTCCAGAATTGAATTTGAAAATATAAAAAACATAGAAACTAATAAAATACTTAAAGTAGCAACAAGATCAGAAGCAAAAAAATTAGTACATAAGGAAAACAAAATTAACAATAGCAGAATAGAAACACCAAGAGTATATGAAATAATAAATCCTAGCGAAGCCAAAAAATACGCGCAAATTAAATTCAAAAAGTGCAAATGTTTTATTACCAAAAATAAAGAAAAATTACTCTCCTTCAACATAGGCGATTTGATCATTAGTGGAAGAATAGATCTAGATCGATTCCTTCCAAGGCTTGAAAAAGAAGCCGGTGCTCAAAAAATCTATAAACTGAAGATAGACATGTCAGAAAAACTATTAAGGTCACTTACACCTAATGAACTAAAACAAAAAGGAAAAGACACATTAAAACATTTAGAAATAGCAGTTCTACCCCAAGTAAAAGTTATAACAAATAAAGAAGAAATAAGAAATACATTAAATAAATATCATAATGACCCAATAGAGGGAGGTCACTGCGGGGTAAACAGAACACTAAGAAAAATAAAAAGAGATTTCTTTTGGAAAAATATGTCTCGGGATGTTGCAACATACATCAAAAATTGCGAAAAGTGCAAACTAGCCAAAGTAACCAGACACAACCACTCCCCATTGGTCATAACACCAACCCCTGCAACCACTTTTGACACAATAATAATAGATACAATTGGACCATTACCAAAAACAATGAACGGTAATGAATACGCAGTTACTATTATCTGCGATCTGTCCAAATATCTCATATCAATACCAATACCAAACAAAAATGCAAAAGCGGTTGCAAAGGCAATATTCGAAAAATTCATTTTAATTTACGGTTCAGTGAAAACAATTCTAACAGACATGGGAACAGAATATATGAATTCAATACTAATAGAACTTTGCAAAAATTTTAACATAACTAAAATTAATTCCACGGCGCACCATCATCAAACTCTTGGAACAGTAGAAAGAAGCCATAGAACTTTCAATGAATACATCAGGTCATATATATCCATAAAAAAAGACGATTGGGATGAATATCTAGCATACTTCACATATTGCTTTAACACCACCCCATCCACGGTACATGGTTATGCACCTTTTGAACTAGTCTTTGCAAAACATCCTAAAACTATCCCATTCTCGTCTGAAACGGTAGAACCCATTTACAACATTGATGATTTCAATAAAGAAATAAAATTTAAATTACAAATAGCACAAAATAGAGCGAAACTGCTTATCGAAAAATTTAAAGCATTACAAAAAGAAACATATGATAAAAACACAAAAAAAGTATCGCTAACTGAAGGACAAGAAATACTTTTAAAAAATGATACAGGACATAAATTAGATAACAAATACACAGGCAAATATACAATACAGAGCATAGGTCCTAACAATAATATAGTAATAGCGGATGATAAAAACAAAAAGCAAACAGTACATTTAGATAGAATAAAAATAACATAAAAAGGATGTTAGAAAAATATAAATTTTTCTTTTTAAAAAAAAGGAGGTGTAGTATACTTTTAGGGATAAGATTAGGGCACATACTTTTAGGGATAGATTATAAGTAATTAGAACTTAAGCATAATGTCTAGCTTTAAGTACCGTTAAGGACACTAGCCATAAGACCAATGTAAACGTTCTCCTATAAATACCGGGCTTGCGGCCCCAATAAATCACTTCAAGTCAAACCTTGCCTTCGCCTATTTCAAAACATAAAAATAACATACAAAGTGTTCGTGGACTGTTAGACTTCGGCGCAGTATTGGACGGCATACTCAGGTGACGACCTTACCGACGAAGTCCGAGTTTGCGCGACCTTTTATTTTGGAGAAACAACAAGAAAGAGAAGTGGACTGTATGAATACGAGAGAATTCTCTCACTGTGAACCGCAGGATGAGAGAGAATGACCTCGCGCGTGGATCGGAAAAAATGCCATTTTAGTGATGAAATGCGGAACAATATACGAACGCACGAATGCGGATCGAAAGATACACGTAGACAAAACGGAGTGATTACACAACTTCAGATGGATTTTTAAATATCGATGGGAGTACGTAAGCAACAAACCATGAATAAAATATAAAAATAAAGACGAATATAAATTTTTATATAAATATTGCTGGAACTATATATATGTATGGGCAAATAATGGCCGGAAAAAATTATATCTATATATATTTATAAATGTGGACGGATATATATTTAGGCAAAATAAAAGAATCGGAATAATAATGTAATTTGAAATTGGCGCACTAGAGCCGCCTATCGATATCAAAACTGCCACTGCCGGCCACTGTTTATATATTTGTTTTTTTTTTCTTTTGTTGATTAATTGTTTTATAATATTTTTTTGTGGTTGTGCGGAGAGCAAAAAAAAAAACCCACGCTTTTTGACACACCGCGAGTGTTGTGCTCGAATAAAAGAGAAAAAAAAACGATCAGTGCATATGGAAAAATGCCTTTATACATGCACATGCGCAAGTACACTGGTAAGTATATATGTATGTAAGTATGTATGCACGCGCGTTGTTAAAAAAAAACGTAAGTAATTTGTTATTCAGCTAACTTGATTGGATGATAGGAAATTCAATGCCCTTGTTTCGTTCCTGTCTCCGTTCCCTTTGTGTTTTTTTTTTTTTTTTTTAATAAATGTGCGACACCGATTATGTGTATGTACATACATATGTATGGGCGTACATCAGCAGATGACGATCTATGCAGTTATGTATGTATTGCGGAATACGCGCGTGAGGCAACTAATTGGACAATTGGCCCATTGAACTGGTATTAACAAACAAGAAATCGCGGTGAACACTTTAATTGTTTTGAATTATAACACTTAATATTCTTTTCTCTTGTCTTTTGATCTTGTACGCGGACTCGGCAAACAGCTGTGGAACATACATATATGTACATGTGTGTGTGACAAGTTTTACATATGTATGGTAACATGTACATATGTAACTAGATGGAATAAATAAAAATGGAATTGGACAAGTGAGAAAAAGTCAGTGGGCGTGGAATGGAAAAAACGTTCGACAAACACACTAAGGATTGGGAAATACCATATAACCTTGGAACAGGTCAGGTATGTGTATACAAGTATATAAAAGTGTGTAGGTCGCTATGAAAGAGCGGGAAACCTCACACTTTTATAGGTATGTAGGGGCAAATTATATGTGAATAAAGAAATGTTGTACTTATCAGGAATTTCGCAGATACAAGCTGGAGGAGCGGAAGGATATCCGGCTCGAAGGAACAGTGTTCGTGGAGGGACAGATTTGCTGATGTACAACTTTGACAGGTGCCAATTTCTTCTGGGTCTGGTGAGTGCGAAATAAAATTAAAACGCGCGAAAACTTCGTTTAAATTAATTCTGATTTATTTAATTCACAAGATATCCCGACACACACGAAATGGTTCGGGTTGAAATGTTACAAATCGAAAAAAAAAATCGCCAGGAAAAGTACGGGTGTTCGGATTAAAAACTCGATGCCCATCAGAAAACCAAGTCACGCCCCTCAGAGTGACCGTAGACGCCGAGCATCAAAAAACCTCCTCACTCCTCACTGCTCTTCGCCGCTCACTGCTGTTCATCCGATGGCGTGAACATACCGCCCCCTTGCAACATGTTGGAATTGTCACCCTGGACATATGTATAATGGGGGACGGCAGCGTCCTGGAGCGCCTATATCCCACAGGAGCCGGAGACGACCCATCCGAACACTGTGCTTTGGGCTGCGGGAGTACCGCTATGACCGGGCACACAGCTTGCTTGGATGACCTTAGGACAGAGGTCTGCCCCGAACAGCACGGATACCGACGCCGGCCGATAAAAATTGGGGTCTTCCAGGATAAGAGTGGCGAATTTTTCACGTACCGGCGCCTACACTTCCCGGATGGGAGTGCGGATGAGCAGGTCCTCTTCGACCCGTAATATAACGTTCCGCCGGAACCTACGGTCGGACCTCGACTCGATTACGGACGTGCATGCTTGGTCGACACCGACCTTGGTCACAGCCAGCCCCAGGGACCGGGCAAACGAAAGGTTGATTCGGCTCTCAGCCGCACACGCATCGAGGAGGACGCTGGTCTCGAGTGCCTGGAATACGTGATGCGCTCTCGTGGGAGATCACCCATCACTTGAGTCTGTAGTCGTCGACGATGAACGATGCAGACTTTACACCCCTTGATGTGGGACTTCACCAGATTCTTGATCCGGAATCCAGAATTTGGTTCGCAGATACCGCACCATTAGTTGAGTGGCGCCATGCAACGTGATGCGGTGGACGAATTCGACGAGCAGGCGCGTAAAATGGGTACTATAGGGGAGGAGAATAGGGTTCATCATACCGGAGGGATTCAGCGGCCCGGAGTCGTCCTCAGGAGCGGAGTGTCCCATGTTGGTCGAGAAATGGGTTTAAATTGAGTAGCGTGCTGGATGATGGAAGTGGTCGCCCTTCGCCAAGGGACCGTATCTCCGCGACGTATTCTCGACACTGGGAGATCCGAATCAAGGCGCGCTCAGCGGAGAGCAATTCGTCATTGCTGAGGTGGACCGTGGAAGGCGTCGAAATCTTTGTGGCGGCGAAGCGTATTATGTATGCGGTAACTAGTAATGCCCTACAATACTCCGAGAACCGTTCGCTAACGTCATAAAGAAGAGTGGTCGCGGTGGTGTGGCACTGGACTCGTTGCTCCAGCTGCGTGGGGGAGGTTGAAGGTGGGAACGAAAGTTCAGAAACGATCGACGCCCAGGGGCTACACGGGTCTTAGCCGTTAATAAATGGACGCTTACCTGATCGCGATACCTAACCTGCACATATAGGGCTGCTCCGTACGCTTTCTGTGACGCGTCACAAAATCCATGAAGCTCCCACGAGGGAGTATCGGTGGTGAGGCGGCAGAGCGTCACCCCAGCCAAGTTCGGTTAACCAGATTTGCTGCATGAATATCATCGCTCGAATAACAAATACCAAACAGCCAGCGAGGTCGAAGAGTTTAGCGATATGGGACAGAACCTGCCCTTGGAAATCGACTCCTTGGATGATGGGTCCGCTGCGGTGAAAAGAAGACGTCCTCGGCGGCTTGCCAGCGAATTCCCAAGGTTTTCGCAGTGCTCGCGTCTTTCGACTCGAGAAAGTCCTCTGCCAGTAGGTGCTCTCTTGGCATGAAGTACTTCCTGCTTATTGGCAGTTCACTTTCGTAGCGGGACCCGCAGATTGAAGGGCTGCTTGAAGCTTTTGTATGGCGAGACAGGCGCCGTCCTCAGTGTGAGCACCGGTTAGGACATCATAAACATGCATGTGGTTCAGAAGGGTTTCGCTTGCCTGAGGGTACATCGCTTGCACATCTTGTGCCAATTGTAAAAGGACTCGTATCGCCACTGAAAGAACCGCCAATTTAGTACTTGAAGCGTGAGATCGGCCTGGAGAGTAGGCCCGGTGTGTAAGGTCGTTAAGGCTGATCCCTCGTGTGGATGGGCTCGACGCATTGAGTACCACACGTACCTTGGTGGTGGTGCTGTCGGGCTTAAACACCGCGTGATGGGGGAGATAGAAGTTTTTTCCATCCTGAGGTGGCGTCATCCGAATCATATGGCCCTATTCCTCGTACTCCTGAATGACCCAATCGATACTATTCAGACTTTTGAACGGTAGGGACACAATGTATCGGCAGTGTACGTCATCCTCCTTTTCCGGCTTGGCGGGAAGGTCTTCCACCTTCCAAAACTTGGTGAGGAGTACATCAAGTTTTGCTTCCGGACTGACTCGCGTCTGTGCAGCGTAACCTAATCGAGCCACCGGAGGATCAGGCATAATAGCTCAATAGCTCAACATCACTAGGATGCAACAGAGTATGATGACGTTCCTTGCAGGTATGGCAATTATGCGCACTGGAGCAGCCTTTCACTTGATGACCGCGGGCAAAACAGTTCAGACAGAGTCCCTGATGTCTAATGGTTTCCAAACGCCTCTGAACAGGCATATCAAGAAAACTAGGGCAGAGCCATATTGGGTGATTCTCCCGATGGCACAGCTTGCAAGACGCCGGTTTGAGCTGATCTTTCGCTGGAAACGCTTGGACCTTCATCGTTGCAGAAGATTTGCGGGGGCCAATGGGGATGGCTTGGACACTTGGGGCCGACTTATGTTCTTCGGTGGCATCCAGGACACGATACCGATCGGTAAGAAATTGGTTCAAATCGTACCAAGTTGAGACGACAGTCTTATTTGGCACTGATTGTTCCCACAGGAGGATTGTGGCCTTCGGCAATTTGCTAGTGCAGATGGCGACAAGTAAGACATCCCAATTCTCAGAACTAACACCCGAACGCCCAAGCGCGGTAAGACACCCATAAAACGCAGTCTGCAGCTCTCGCAAGGATTTGCCCGACTCTTGTGCCACCGCGGGAATCTGAAGGAGTTGTCTGGCTTGAGTCATGACAAGCAGACGGCTATTTTCGTACCGTGCGGTGAGGTTCTCCCACGCGGCCTGGAAACCCTCATTCGTCAGGGGGGACTTAGCCACGATGGTTCTCGCTTCCCCTCGCGTCTTGGCGTTCAAGTGATAGAGCTTCTCCACTTGTGACAAATACGGATTGGCGATATAAATGGCGGCGAACAAATCGCGGAATGTGGGCCATGCTAGGCTGTCGCCATCAAATGTCTCTACCTCACACGGAGGAACTCTATGCCCCGGTGGCCCCGACGGAGCGGTTGGCTGACGCCTAAGAGTCGTCATCTGTGCCGAGCTGTTCGATGCGTTCTCCGAACAACGTCCCGCATCGCACATACGCCGCGTAAGCGGATTCGTGCTTCGCCTTGATGTGGCTTATGTTTGCCAAGCTTTCCTCGTCGGTTTGGACTGTCAAGGCCTTGTGACAACGGGAGTATTCCATCTCGACAGTTGACCAAAGGGATTTGAGCTGCTCTAAGTGCATTTTAATGGAAAACAAGGGCACTTCAGAAGTTAGAGCTTCACTCTCACGAGCTTCAAACAGAGTCAATACGTCGCACGCCAGAACGGAGAGGGACATTCTGGAGTGTTCTCTACGCTGTTGTGATACGGATCGGGTGACGGGAGCTTCAGAACAGTGTCACAATAACGTGCGGGATCTGGGTCTGGGTTGAAAGCTTGGAACGACCTTTGTGTTCACTCGAATCTTTGCGACCCTTAGGTAGGCTGGACGAAGACGGACGTGACCTTGGGGATTCGCTGCGGCTGCGAACGGACGAGAACTTGCGCGAAATATCCATACGCTTCAGGGTCACCGGAGTTTTCGGAGGCTTAACTTTTCCGGAGTTGCAGAGGGAGACGAAAGACTGTTAGACTTCGGCGAGGTCTTGGACGGCTCCGTGGACATAATAAAGATGCGCATACTCAGGGGATGACCTCACCGACGAACACCGAGTTTGTGCGCTTTTTGGTCTTGGAAAAAACAACAAAAAATTAGAAGTGGACTGTATGAGGACGCAAGAATTTTCTCACTGTGCACCGCAGGATTGCGGGAGAATTCTCTCGCGTGTGGCTCGGAAACGGAGCCCTTTTAATGTGGACAGATGCGGAACAATATACGAACGCACGAATGCGGATCGAAAATTACACGTAGACGAAGCGAAATGATTACAAAACAAGTTTATATGGATTCGTAAGTAACGATGGGAGTACGTATAAAACCAAACACGGATGAAATATATAAATAAAGATGTATAGGGCAAAAAGAAAATACGTTTTTATATCTGGATATATATATGTGCGCAAAATAATGGCCGAAAAAAAATTATATATGATTTATAAATATGGACGGATATATATATGGGCACGATAATGCTGGAAAAAGATATATATGTGTGGATTTATATATATGGGCGGATATAAATATATATGTCCGCACAATAATAGCCGGAAAAAATTATACATAATTTATAAATATAGACGGATGTATAGGGGCACGATGATGCTGGAAAAAAATATATATGTATTTATTTATATATAATGGCGGATGTATATATATGTGCGCAAAATACTGGCCGGAAAAAATTATATATAATTTATGTAAGCGGACAGATGATCACGAACAAAAGAGTTTAACAGCAGAACAACAGAGAGTACAGCAGACGGCAGAAGTGAAGAGCACGAGAGAGACACAGTTGAAGTTGTAGAGTCGAGTCAGCGGTTCGTGACGTTGATGTGCAGTCCGTAATCCGCTATATTTTCGACGGCTTGCAGTTGAAAAGCGACTTTAGATATACTCTCTATGGTTGCAAATCCTTTCAAGAGCTTCAGGAGCAGTATGCTGTGTATGAGCGCGTTGCCGAAAGATCGGCGAGACCTTTTTGGCCAACGAGACGAATCAGAAGAGATCGCCTCATTTCCCAAAAAAGCAGAAACACTGCTTTAATTGTGGATCCGTTGAGCATTTTCGTAAAGATTGCGATGCTGCAACGAAATGCTTTCTGTGCAATAAAGAGGGACATATGGCGAAAAATTGTCCCGGCTCAGCTGCAGACATTCATGTTGTTCGTGTTGCTACACGTGTGAAGAGGATAGCTGTCAATGGAGTCGATGTGTAGTGCTTGGTGGATACGGGAGCCGATGTATCCCTGGTGACCAAGTCGGTATTTAACAACATTCCAGGCGTCATGATGAAGAAATGGACTTCGAGGCTGCGAGGTCTGGGAAACAATATGACACGCCCAGTTGGATGCTTTGAAGCAGAGGTTATCGTTGATCAAAAGACGACTTCGCACAACATTAGTTTTTCAACATTAGTAACGCAAATGATGAAATCGATGTTCCTCCACAGTATGCAAAAGATGTTAAACGACTGATTCAGAACAACAAGTTGGCAGAAGCTGTAGCAGAAGTACCTGTCAAGCTAAGAATAGTTCCCGATGGAGAAATAACTCCTTTTCGCCAGTCTCCAAGCCGATTGGCAATTGCTGAAGAAATCGATGTAGAAAAGCAGATCGATGAATGGTTAGCAGCCGGTATCATACGTCCGTCTTCATCGAACTACGCTAGTCGCCTGGTACTAGTAAACAAGAAGGATGGTACGCGGCGTATCTGCGTTGATTTTCGTAAGCGGAACTTAATGGTCTTAAAGGACTGTTATCCTGTTCCGGTGATCGATGATGTGCTGGATAAATTGCAGAACGCCAAGTTGTTTACGGTGATGGACTTGGAGAACGGCTTCTTCCATGTCCCGATTTAAGGGGAGAGTAAGAAATACACTGCTTTTATCACGAAAACGGGTCTGTACGAATTCAACAGAGCCCCGTTCGGATTCCGCAACTCGCCAGCCGTTTTTATTCGCTATGTAAATCATATATTTCAAGAGTTGGTAAACAATGATGTTCTTGATTTATATATGGACGACATAATTATTCACGCTGAGACTCCACAAGAGTGCTTTGACAAAATGTCACTCGTTTTGGAGAAAGCTGGATCGTTTGGATTGAGGATTAAATGGCGGAAATGTCACTTTATGCAGACTAAGATATACTTTTTAGGTCACAACATAGAAAATGGAATTGTGTGGCCTCGACAAGAAAAAACGGCGGCCGTCAGCAGGTTTTCGACGCCTAAAAACGTCAGGGCAGTGCAAGGATTTTTGGGATTAACTGGATTTTTCAGAAAGTTTATCTTAAATTATTCCCAAATCGCACGCCCATTAACCGACCTTTTGCGGAAGAATGTTAGCTTCAAAATGGGCGAGTCTCAGATGAAAGCGTTTCAATTACTCAAGAATGCATTGACTACAGAGCCTGTGCTTAAGCTATATATCAGAGGAGCTAAGACTGAGTTACATATGGATGCATCAAAGGATGGATACGGAGCGGCACTCTTGCAATGGTCAGAAGGCAAACTGCATCCAGTTCACTTCTGGAGCCAAAAATCGTCTGAATCAGAGTCACGGCAACACAGTTATGTTCTTGAAGTGGAGGCGGTATATTTAGCAGTAAAGAAATTCAGGCACTACCTTCTGGGCTTGCCATTTAAGTTGTTAACGGATTGCTCTGCATTCAAACAAACGCTGAAGATGGAGGATGTACTGAGATCAGTAACACGGTGGATAATATATCTTCAAGACTTTGACTATGAAGTAGAACATCGACCAGGGGAAAGGCTGACTGCTTTAGTCGCAATCCTTGTATACTGGTGGCTTCTCTGGAGATTACAGCACGTATAAAAGCAGCACAAGCTAAAGATGATACTCTTAAAGCCATTGTGGAGATTTTGGGCAGCCGTCCGTTTGAGGGATACAAGATGAAAGGTGGACTTCTTTATAGGGAAGAAAACGGTAACGATCTCCTTGTTGTGCCGAAGCAGATGGAAAAGGAGGTGATTATCGACGCTCATAGTGTTGGTCACTTCGCCGTGCAAAAAACCCTTCATGCTGTGTATCAATCTTATTGGATTCCCCATCTCGAACAAAAGGTTCAGCAAATTGTGAATAACTGTGTGAAATGTATAATTATACCTTTGCAGAGGGTATTATAAAATTGATCAGATGTTTGTAACGCACAGAAGGAGACGTTTCCGACCCCATAAAGTATATATATTCTTGATCCGCATGAGAAGCTGAGTTGATATAGCCATGTCCGTCTGTCCGTCTGACCGTCCGTCTGTGCGTACGCGTTTTACTCAGCCATCTTAAGAGCTATGGGGATGAAATTTTTTTTCGGGGGGTTTTTATTACCCGGCAAAAATAAAGTATGAAAACCAACAGGATCGGACCACTATATCATATAGCTCTAGAAGAATTAGAAGAAACATTTTCATAAAAATCTAGTAAGCTATGAAATTTACATATGTATGTGATAATATTGGGTATAAAAGCAGATCCCAAAATTTGAATGTGATCGGATAAATATAACACAAGTTACAGTCAATATAATAATCGGCTCTGCTCCCAGCTCTGCCGGCAGCGCTGCTTGCTGTCTACTACGTCTTTCGTCATCAACAGAGTACATGCATACACACACAGACGCAACGGTACATAAAGTGTATGTGTATGCGTGCGTTGCTTTGCTTTGGAAATGAGGGAAGAAGAAGAACAAATCGTAAAATAGAGAGTAAAATTGTTTTGTTTGTATATTGATGAATTGAGTTGCAGAAAACCAATTTGGAACATGTAAAATTATTGTTACCAAGGACTGAAAGGATATATAAACTTCGGCATAGCCGATGTTAGCTTCTTTTGATTTTTTTTTTTTAATAAAAAACTGGGCAAGAAAGAGCGTTTCCTAAATTATGTTGATAAAGAAGACCAACCACTTCATACGTTGCATATTGACCACTTAGGCCCCATGGATGCCACTACGAAGCAGTATAAATACATCTAGGCGATGGTTGATGCTTTTACAAAGTTTATTTGGCTGTTTCCGACCAAAACTATAAGCTGCGAGTAAGCGCTAAAAAAAATAGATATAAGGTCACAAATCTTCGGAAATCCTGTGCGTATAGTTTCCGACAGAGGCTCAGCATTTACGGCCAACTTGTTTGTGGAGCATATGAAAACGAATGGCATAGAGCATGTATGGACCACAACGGGAGTTCCTCGTGGAAATGGACAGGTGGAGAGAGTAAATCGAACAATTTTGTCGGTTATTGCAAAGATTTCCGAAAGCGATCCAACCAAGTGGTTTAAGGCAGTTCCAGAAATACAGAGAGCTGTAAATTCTCAGACGCATACAACGACAAAAAAATCGCCGTTCGAGCTCATGTTTGGTGTGAAGATGAACAATAAACCAGCAGACCGTTTAACACAGCTACTTGAAGAAGAGATGTACCAATGCTTAGATGAAGAACGCCAACTAATGAGACAGAACGCGAAAGCTGAAATTATACAAGCGCAGAAGTCTTATAAGAAGCACTTTGACAATAAAAGAAAGCCAGAGGCCGGATATCAGGTTGGAGACTTAGTCTCCATACGCAGGACGCAGTTTGTCGCAGGAAAAAAACTGTCCAGCGAATATTTCGGTCCTTATGAGGTGACGCAAGTAAAGAGGAATGGTAGATACGACGTAAGGAAAGCAGCGGATGTCGAAGGGCCTACAAATACTTCTACCAGTTGCGACTATATGAAAATGTGGCGCTATATTAAGGACAACGAAGACGATTTATCATCTGGGGCAGATGAATGATCAGGAATGGCCGAATGTACGTTAGACGTTTGAAATCTTCGTAGAAGTTGTAGATCTTGCAAAACTAAGATAAACTGCATACAAAAATTTTTGAATTTAGCCCCAACTTTCGATTTGGAGCCAATTAAAAATCTGAATTTTGTATGAAAATTTTTGGTCCTTTGGGCAAGTCCATTTTACGACACTAATTCATACTAAAGTACCTTTCTCCTTGAACTACGAAAGAAAGTGAATTGAATTTCCCGTCGAATGACAAATTTTTTTAATAAAATCTGATAAAAATTAGATATCAATAAGGGACATTTTACGCCAATCTAAACAGCGGCCTTTGGAAGGGGTATACGCATGAAAAGAAAGAGCTGGAGAATAGAAGGGTAGTTTTGAAAAAAATTTCCCATATTGATAGGCGATGAAAACTATCTAATTTTTATCCGATTTTAATTTTTTGCTAGATCTGCAACTTCTACGAAGATTTCAAACGTCTATCTTTAATATTTAAGATTTTGGAAAAAACGTCTTAAATAAATGCCCCCCAAAAAACGGACTTCTCTTTGTTTAAATGCACCTGTGAATTAAACGGATTAAACTATGAAGACCATTCTTACGGTCCATTATCTGAATACAATAACCAACAATTTAAAGAAAAAATTATTCGGATAATATAATAATATTCCGAGAAAATCAGAACTAAAAAAAAAAAAAAAACCTCTTATATTCGTGTCCGCCACTGTATATGGGCGGATATACATGTGCGCGAAATACTGGCCGAAAAAAAAAAATTATATATATAATTTATAAATATGGACAAATATATATGTGGGCAAAATAATGGCCGGAAGAAATTATATGTATATTTATAAATATGGACGGGTATATAATTAGGCGAAAGAAGGGAATCTGCAGATCTCTCGAGGCTTTGCCCGATTCTTGTGCCACCGCGGGAATCTGGAGAAGTTGTCTGTCTTGAGTCATGACAAGCAGACGGCTATTTTCGTACCGTGCGGTGAGGTTCTCCCACGCGGCTTGGAAACCCTCATTCGTCAGGGGATACTTCGCCACGATGGATCTGGCTTCCCCTCGCGTCTTGGCGTTCAAGTAATAGAGCTTCTCCACTTGTGACAAATTGGCGGATTGGCGATATAAATGGCAGCGAACAAATCGCGGAATGTGGGCCATGTTAGGCTGTCGCCATCAAATGTTTCCACACGGAGGGACTCTATGGCCTCTATGGCGGACGCATAAGACTCGCCATCTGTGCCGAGAGCTGTTCGATGCGTTCTCCGAAAAACGTCCCACATCGCACATACAGCGCGTAAGCGGATTCGTGCTTCGCCTTGATGTGGCTTATGTTTACGGATCGTGTGACGGGGACGTCAGAACAGTACGTGAAAATAACGTGCGGGATCTAAGCCTGGATTGAAAGCTTGGAACGAACTTTGTGTTCACTCGAGTCTATAACCGAGAATCTGCGACACTTAGGTAGGCTGGACGAGGACGGACGGGACTTTGGGGATTCGTTGAGGCTGCGAGAAGACGGGCACTTGCGCGGAATGTCCGTACGCTTCGCGGTCACCGGAGTCTTCGGAGGCCGTACCTTCTCCGGAGTTACAGAGGAAGACGAGGGACTGTTAGACTTCGGCGCAGTATTGGACGGCATACTCAGGTGAAGACCTTACCGACGAAGTCCGAGTTTGGGCGACCTTTTATTTTGGAGAAACAACAAGAAAGAGAAGTGGACTGTATGAATACGAGAGAATTCTCTCACTGTGAACCGCAGGATGAGGGAGAATGACCTCGCGCGTGGATCGGAAAAAAAGCCATTTTAGTGATGAAATACAAAATACGAACGCACGAATGCGGATCGAAAGATACACGTAGACAAAACGGAGTGATTACACAACTTCAGATGGATTTTTAAATATCGATGGGAGTACGTAAGCAACAAACCATGAATAAAATATAAAAATAAAGACGAATATAAATTTTTATATAAATATTGCTGGAACTATATATATGTATGGGCAAATAATGGCCGGAAAAAATTATATCTATATATATTTATAAATGTGGACGGATATATATTTAGGCAAAAGAAAAGAATCGGAATAATAATGTAATTTGAAATTGGCGCACTAGAGCCGCCTATCGATATCACAACTGCCACTGCCGGCCACTGTTTATATATTTTTTTTTTTTTTTCTTTTGTTGATTAATTGTTTTATAATATTTTTTTGTGGTTGTGCGGAGAGCAAAAAAAAAAAACCCACGCTTTTTGACACACCGCGAGTGTTGTGCTCGAATGAAAGGGGAAAAAAAAACGATCAGTGCATATGGAAAAATGCCTTTATACATGCACATGCGTAAGTACACTGGTAAGTATATATGTATGTAAGTATGTATGCACGCGCGTTGTTCAAAAAAAACGTAAGTAATTTGTTATTCAGCTAACTTGATTGGATGATAGGAAATTCAATGCCCTTGTTTCGTTCCTGTCTCCGTTCCCTTTGTGTTTTTTGTTTTTTTTTAATAAATTTGCGACACCGATTATGTGTATATACATACATATGTATGGGCGTACATCAGCAGATGACGATCTATGCAGTTATGTATGTATTGCGGAATACGCGCGTGAGGCAACTAATTGGACAATTGGCCCATTGAACTGGTATTAACACACAAGAAATCGCGGTGAACACTTTAATTGTTTTGTATTATAACACTTAATATTCTTTTCTCTTGTCTTTTGATCTTGTACGCGGACTCGGCAAACAGCTGTGGAACATACATATATGTACATGTGTGTGTGACAAGTTTTACATATGTATGGTAACATGTACATATGTAACTAGATGGAAAAAATAAAAATGGAATTGGACAAGTGAGAAAAAGTGAGTGGGCGTGGAATGGAAAAAACGTTCGACAAACACACTAAGGATTGGGAAATACCATATAACCTTGGAACAGGTCAGGTATGTGTATACAAGTATATAAAAGTGTGTAGGTCGCTATGAAAGAGCTGGAAACCTCACACTTTTATAGGTATGTAGGGGCAAATTATATGTGAATAAAGAAATGTTGTACTTATCAGGAATTTCGCAGATACAAGCTGGAGGAGCGGAAGGATATCCGGCTCGAAGGAACAGTGTTCGTGGAGGGACAGATTTGCTGATGTACAACTTTGGCGGGTGCCAATTTCTTCTGGGTCTGGTGAGTGCGGAATGAAATTAAAACGCGCGAAAACTTCGTTTAAATTAATTCTGATTTTTTTAATTCACAAGATATCCCGACACACACATAATGGTTCGGGTTGAAATGTTACAAATCGGAAAATAAAATCGCCGGAAAAAAGAACGGGTGCTCGGACTAAAAATTCGTACGCAATTGAATATGGCGATGCCCATCAGAAAACCAAGTCACGCCCCTCAGAGTGACCGTAGCCGCCGAGGATCAAAAAACCTCCTCACTGCTCTTCGCCGCTCACTGCTGTTCACCCGACATTTACTCCAAATTTGCAACACTTGTAGTAGTAAAGTCTAGAGATTAGTTAGAAGCCAAGAGAGCAATTATGAAAGTATTCACTGAAATGGGCAAACCAATAGAAATAAAATCAGACAAAGATTCAGCATTTCTGTATATAGCACTAAAAAATTGGCTACAAGAAGAAAATGTAAAGTTAGAAATCACATCAAGTAAAAACAGCATTTCAGACGTAGAAAGATTCCATAAAACAGTAAATGAAAAACTCGGAATTATAAATAGTAAAAATGACATCGAAGATAAATTAATCAAATTAAAAAAAATCTCTACGAATACAACTATAAGACGAGACATAAAACAACTAACCGACCACCAGCGGACAGTTTTATTTATGCAGGATCCCCCGAATTTAATACCCAAACGAATAAAATTCATAAAATAAATAATTTAAATGAAGATAGACACGACTTCGAAATCGATACTAGATTAAAACAAGCAGAAATAAATCAGTTAGATGAGAAACATTTTGAAGAAAGAAATAGAGGACAAAAAGTTACAGACTACAAATCAAAATTCAAGAAGAAAGTTAATAAAAGCAAATACGACAATTGGTTAAATACAGAATCCATTAGGGATTTTCAACACAAAACTTTTAAAACATAATTACTTAAGTCATGTTAATTCGGAAAAACTATTGAATACAAAAACTTCCACCTGGCTTAAACCAAATTCAAACGAGATATTTATCATTTCAAACATTCCTCGAGAAATAATAAAAACCCCTATCTTTGAGATACTTCCTTATCCAGATGAAAATAAAAATATTTTGACAGAGAATTCATTCAAATAACACTATTTTGACAACAACACTTTGTTCAATAAAAATACAAAACGAATAAAAACTAATGAATGTATAATAGGCATTTGAAATCAAATTACAACCACTTGTAAATACACTAAAACATGTAATAATTTTTAAGCTAATTACATTGAACCAAACATAATTATAACATGGAACTTACCAAAAACTAAACTTAATCAAAATCGCGTTAACAACGACTTAATAATAGAAGGCAATAACATAATAAAAATTTACGATTGTGCCTTATAATTAATCGAAATATCAATAATAAATTCATTGCTTGATTAGAGCCAAAGCATTTATGTAACAAACAATATAACCAGGTTAGAACCTATTTCCTTTATCCAAACAAAAGAGATAATTAACGAACACGCCAAAAATTATCCTGTATTTCAACATATACATACCAAATTTGGTGGTTCTAGCTCTTATGCCTTATACATACATTTTGGCGACTTTAATATCCAGGTACACCAGAAGTCACAGGAATGGAATTGGAAAAAGAAGACTGAAAAAGTACCTTCTGTTTTCTATTTGTTAGATATTCTCGAACACAAGAAAGCAAAAGAGGTGGAAACCCAATGTCGTTCAGTTTAGAAAGTAATACAGTGTGATTAACAAAATCAAAGGCTTTGCTGAAGTCAGTGTATAAGACATCAGTTTGTTTAGCATTTTTGAACCCCTTGATAATTATGGAGGTAAATTGGCCCATTGAACTGGTATTAACACACAAGAAATCGCGGTGAACACTTTAATTGTCTGTATTATAACACTTAATATTCTTTTCTCTTGTCTTTTGATCTTGTACGCGGACTCGGCAAACAGCTGTGGAACATACATATATGTACATGTGTGTGTGACAAGTTTTACATATGTATGGTAACATGTACATATGTAACTAGATGGAATAAATAAAAATGGAATTGGACAAGTGAGAAAAAGTGAGTGGGCGTGGAATGGAAAAAACGTTCGACAAACACACTAAGGATTGGGAAATACCATATAACCTTGGAACAGGTCAGGTATGTGTATACAAGTATATAAAAGTGTGTAGGTCGCTATGAAAGAGCTGGAAACCTCACACTTTTATAGGTATGTAGGGGCAAATTATATGTGAATAAAGAAATGTTGTACTTATCAGGAATTTCGCAGATACAAGCTGGAGGAGCGGAAGGATATCCGGCTCGAAGGAACAGTGTTCGTGGAGGGACAGATTTGCTGATGTACAACTTTGGCGGGTGCCAATTTCTTCTGGGTCTGGTGAGTGCGGAATGAAATTAAAACGCGCGAAAACTTCGTTTAAATTAATTCTGATTTTTTTAATTCACAAGATATCCCGACACACACGAAATGGTTCGGGTTGAAATGTTACAAATCGAAAAATAAAATCGCCGAAAAAAAGAACGGGTGCTCGGACTAAAAATTCGTACGCAATTGAATATGGCGATGCCCATCAGAAAACCAAGTCACGCCCCTCAGAGTGACCGTAGCCGCCGAGGATCAAAAAACCTCCTCACTGCTCTTCGCCGCTCACTGCTGTTCACCCGACATTTACTCCAAATTTGCAACACTTGTAGTAGTAAAGTCTAGAGATTAGTTAGAAGCCAAGAGAGCAATTATGAAAGTATTCACTGAAGTGGGCAAACCAATAGAAATAAAATCAGACAAAGATTCAGCATTTCTGTATATAGCACTAAAAAATTGGCTACAAGAAGAAAATGTAAAGTTAGAAATCACATCAAGTAAAAACGGCATTTCAGACGTAGAAAGATTCCATAAAACAGTAAATGAAAAACTCGGAATTATAAATAGAAAAATGACATCGAAGATAAATTAATCAAATTAAAAAAAAATCTCTACGAATACAACTATAAGACGAGACATAAAACAACTAACCGACCACCAGCGGACAGTTTTATTTATGCAGGATCCCCCGAGTTTAATACCCAAACGAATAAAATTCATAAAATAAATAATTTAAATGAAGATAGACACGACTTCGAAATCGATACTAGA
Source organism: Drosophila tropicalis (assembly GCF_018151085.1). NCBI lineage: Eukaryota > Metazoa > Arthropoda > Insecta > Diptera > Drosophilidae > Drosophila > Drosophila tropicalis. Next base: position 1,806,328 of record NW_027172999.1, read on the forward strand.
TTAAAACAAGCAGAAATAAATCAGTTAGATGAGAAACATTTTGAAGAAAGAAATAGAGGACAAAAAGTTACAGACTACCAATCAAAATTCAAGAAGAAAGTTAATAAAAGCAAATACGACAATTGGTTAAATACAGAATCCATTAGGGATTTTCAACACAAAACTTTTAAAACATAATTACTTAAGTCATGTTAATTCGAAAAAACTATTGAATACAAAAACTTCCACCTGGCTTAAACCAAATTCAAACGAGATATTTATCATTTCAAACATTCCTCGAGAAATAATAAAAACCCCTATCTTTGAGATACTTCCTTATCCAGATGAAAATAAAAATATTTTGACAGAGAATTCATACAAATAACACTATTTTGACAACAACACTTTGTTCAATAAAAATACAAAACGAATAAAAACTAATGAATGTATAATAGGCATTTGAAATCAAATTACAACCACTTGTAAATACACTAAAACATGTAATAATTTTTAAGCTAATTACATTGAACCAAACATAATTATAACATGGAACTTACCAAAAACTAAACTTAATCAAAATCGCGTTAACAACGACTTAATAATAGAAGGCAATAACATAATAAAAATGTACGATTGTGCCTTATAATTAATCGAAATATCAATAATAAATTCATTGCTTGACTAGAGCCAAAGCATTTATGTAACAAACAATATAACCAGGTTAGAACCTATTTCCTTTATCCAAACAAAAGAGATAATTAACGAACACACCAAAAATTATCCTGTATTTCAACATATACATACCAAATTTGGTGGTTCTAGCTCTTATGCCTTATACATACATTTTGGCGGTTTTAATATCCAGGTACACCAGAAGTCACAGGAATGGAATTGGAAAAAGAAGACTGAAAAAGTACCTTCTGTTTTCTATTTGTTAGATATTCTCGAACACAAGAAAGCAAAAGAGGTGGAAACCCAATGTCGTTCAGTTTAGAAAGTAATACAGTGTGATTAACAGAATCAAAGGCTTTGCTGAAGTCAGTGTATAATTATGGATAATTATGGAGGTAAATTGGCCCATTGAACTGGTATTAACACACAAGAAATCGCGGTGAACACCTTAATTGTTTTGTATTATAACACTTAATATTCTTTTCTCTTGTCTTTTGATCTTGTACGCGGACTCGGCAAACAGCTGTGGAACATACATATATGTACATGTGTGTGTGACAAGTTTTACATATGTATGGTAACATGTACATATGTAACTAGATGGAATAAATAAAAATGGAATTGGACAAGTGAGAAAAAGTGAGTGGGCGTGGAATGGAAAAAACGTTCGACAAACACACTAAGGATTGGGAAATACCATATAACCTTGGAACAGGTCAGGTATGTGTATACAAGTATATAAAAGTGTGTAGGTCGCTATGAAAGAGCTGGAAACCTCACACTTTTATAGGTATGTAGGGGCAAATTATATGTGAATAAAGAAATGTTGTACTTATCAGGAATTTCGCAGATACAAGCTGGAGGAGCGGAAGGATATCCGGCTCGAAGGAACAGTGTTCGTGGAGGGACAGATTTGCTGATGTACAACTTTGGCGGGTGCCAATTTCTTCTGGGTCTGGTGAGTGCGGAATGAAATTAAAACGCGCGAAAACTTCGTTTAAATTAATTCTGATTTTTTTAATTCACAAGATATCCCGACACACACGAAATGGTTCGGGTTGAAATGTTACAAATCGAAAAATAAAATCGCCGGAAAAAGAACGGGTGCTCGGACTAAAAATTCGTACGCAATTGAATATGGCGATGCCCATCAGAAAACCAAGTCACGCCCCTCAGAGTGACCGTAGCCGCCGAGGATCAAAAAACCTCCTCACTGCTCTTCGCCGCTCACTGCTGTTCACCCGACATTTACTCCAAATTTGCAACACTTGTAGTAGTAAAGTCTAGAGATTAGTTAGAAGCCAAGAGAGCAATTATGAAAGTATTCACTGAAATGGGCAAACCAATAGAAATAAAATCAGACAAAGATTCAGCATTTCTGTATATAGCACTAAAAAATTGGCTACAAGAAGAAAATGTAAAGTTAGAAATCACATCAAGTAAAAACGGCATTTCAGACGTAGAAAGATTCCATAAAACAGTAAATGAAAAACTCGGAATTATAAATAGTAAAAATGACATCGAAGATAAATTAATCAAATTAAAAAAAATCTCTACGAATACAACTATAAGACGAGACATAAAACAACTAACCGACCACCAGCGGACAGTTTTATTTATGCAGGATCCCCCGAATTTAATACCCAAACGAATAAAATTCATAAAATAAATAATTTAAATTAAGATAGACACGACTTCAAAATCGATACTAGATTAAAACAAGCAGAAATAAATCAGTTAGATGAGAAACATTTTGAAGAAAGAAATAGAGAACAAAAAGTTACAGACTACCAATCAAAATTCAAGAAGAAAGTTAATAAAAGCAAATACGACAATTGGTTAAATACAGAATCCATTAGGGATTTTCAACACAAAACTTTTAAAACATAATTACTTAAGTCATGTTAATTCGAAAAAACTATTGAATACAAAAACTTCCACCTGGCTTAAACCAAATTCAAACGAGATATTTATCATTGCAAACATTCCTCGAGAAATAATAAAAACCCCTATCTTTGAGATACTTCCTTATCCAGATGAAAATAAAAATATTTTGACAGAGAATAGGCATTTGAAATCAAATTACAACCACTTGTAAATACACTAAAACATGTAATAATTTTTAAGCTAATTACATTGAACCAAACATAATTATAACATGGAACTTACCAAAAACTAAACTTAATCAAAATCGCGTTAACAACGACTTAATAATAGAAGGCAATAACATAATAAAAATTTACGATTGTGCCTTATAATTAATCGAAATATCAATAATAAATTCATTGCTTGACTAGAGCCAAAGCATTTATGTAACAAACAATATAACCAGGTTAGAACCTATTTCCTTTATCCAAACAAAAGAGATAATTAACGAACACACCAAAAATTATCCTGTATTTCAACGTATACATACCAAATTTGGTGGTTCTAGCTCTTATGCCTTATATATACATTTTGGCGGTTTTAATATCCAGGTACACCAGAAGTCACAGGAATGGAATTGGAAAAAGAAGACTGAAAAAGTACCTTCTGTTTTCTATTTGTTAGATATTCTCGAACACAAGGAAGCAAAAGAGGTGGAAACCCAATGTCGTTCAGTTTAGAAAGTAATACAGTGTGATTAACAGAATCAAAGGCTTTGCTGAAGTCAGTGTATAATTATGGATAATTATGGAGGTAAATTGGCCCATTGAACTGGTATTAACACACAAGAAATCGCGGTGAACACCTTAATTGTTTTGTATTATAACACTTAATATTCTTTTCTCTTGTCTTTTGATCTTGTACGCGGACTCGGCAAACAGCTGTGGAACATACATATATGTACATGTGTGTGTGACAAGTTTTACATATGTATGGTAACATGTACATATGTAACTAGATGGAATAAATAAAAATGGAATTGGACAAGTGAGAAAAAGTGAGTGGGCGTGGAATGGAAAAAACGTTCGACAAACACACTAAGGATTGGGAAATACCATATAACCTTGGAACAGGTCAGGTATGTGTATACAAGTATATAAAAGTGTGTAGGTCGCTATGAAAGAGCTGGAAACCTCACACTTTTATAGGTATGTAGGGGCAAATTATATGTGAATAAAGAAATGTTGTACTTATCAGGAATTTCGCAGATACAAGCTGGAGGAGCGGAAGGATATCCGGCTCGAAGGAACAGTGTTCGTGGAGGGACAGATTTGCTGATGTACAACTTTGGCGGGTGCCAATTTCTTCTGGGTCTGGTGAGTGCGGAATGAAATTAAAACGCGCGAAAACTTCGTTTAAATTAATTCTGATTTTTTTAATTCACAAGATATCCCGACACACACGAAATGGTTCGGGTTGAAATGTTACAAATCGAAAAATAAAATCGCCGGAAAAAAGAACGGGTGCTCGGACTAAAAATTCGTACGCAATTGAATATGGCGATGCCCATCAGAAAACCAAGTCACGCCCCTCAGAGTGACCGTAGCCGCCGAGGATCAAAAAACCTCCTCACTGCTCTTCGCCGCTCACTGCTGTTCACCCGACATTTACTCCAAATTTGCAACACTTGTAGTAGTAAAGTCTAGAGATTAGTTAGAAGCCAAGAGAGCAAAATCAGACAAAGATTCAGCATTTCTGTATATAGCACTAAAAAATTGGCTACAAGAAGAAAATGTAAAGTTAGAAATCACATCAAGTAAAAACGGCATTTCAGACGTAGAAAGATTCCATAAAACAGTAAATGAAAAACTCGGAATTATAAATAGTAAAAATGACATCGAAGATAAATTAATCAAATTAAAAAAAAATCTCTACGAATACAACTATAAGACGAGACATAAAACAACTAACCGACCACCAGCGGACAGTTTTATTTATGCAGGATCCCCCGAATTTAATACCCAAACGAATAAAATTCATAAAATAAATAATTTAAATTAAGATAGACACGACTTCGAAATCGATACTAGATTAAAACAAGCAGAAATAAATCAGTTAGATGAGAAACATTTTGAAGAAAGAAATAGAGGACAAAAAGTTACAGACTACCAATCAAAATTCAAGAAGAAAGTTAATAAAAGCAAATACGACAATTGGTTAAATACAGAATCCATTAGGGATTTTCAACACAAAACTTTTAAAACATAATTACTTAAGTCATGTTAATTCGAAAAAACTATTGAATACAAAAACTTCCACCTGGCTTAAACCAAATTCAAACGAGATATTTATCATTTCAAACATTCCTCGAGAAATAATAAAAACCCCTATCTTTGAGATACTTCCTTATCCAGATGAAAATAAAAATATTTTGACAGAGAATAGGCATTTGAAATCAAATTACAACCACTTGTAAATACACTAAAACATGTAATAATTTTTAAGCTAATTACATTGAACCAAACATAATTATAACATGGAACTTACCAAAAACTAAACTTAATCAAAATCGCGTTAACAACGACTTAATAATAGAAGGCAATAACATAATAAAAATTTACGATTGTGCCTTATAATTAATCGAAATATCAATAATAAATTCATTGCTTGACTAGAGCCAAAGCATTTATGTAACAAACAATATAACCAGGTTAGAACCTATTTCCTTTATCCAAACAAAAGAGATAATTAACGAACACACCAAAAATTATCCTGTATTTCAACATATACATACCAAATTTGGTGGTTCTAGCTCTTATGCCTTATACATACATTTTGGCGACTTTAATATCCAGGTACACCAGAAGTCACAGGAATGGAATTGGAAAAAGAAGACTGAAAAAGTACCTTCTGTTTTCTATTTGTTAGATATTCTCGAACACAAGAAAGCAAAAGAGGTGGAAACCCAATGTCGTTCAGTTTAGAAAGTAATACAGTGTGATTAACAGAATCAAAGGCTTTGCTGAAGTCAGTGTATAAGACATCAGTTTGTTTAGCATTTTTGAACCCCTTGATAATTATGGAGGTAAATTGGCCCATTGAACTGGTATTAACACACAAGAAATCGCGGTGAACACTTTAATTGTTTTGTATTATAACACTTAATATTCTTTTCTCTTGTCTTTTGATCTTGTACGCGGACTCGGCAAACAGCTGTGGAACATACATATATGTACATGTGTGTGTGACAAGTTTTACATATGTATGGTAACATGTACATATGTAACTAGATGGAATAAATAAAAATGGAATTGGACAAGTGAGAAAAAGTGAGTGGGCGTGGAATGGAAAAAACGTTCGACAAACACACTAAGGATTGGGAAATACCATATAACCTTGGAACAGGTCAGGTATGTGTATACAAGTATATAAAAGTGTGTAGGTCGCTATGAAAGAGCTGGAAACCTCACACTTTTATAGGTATGTAGGGGCAAATTATATGTGAATAAAGAAATGTTGTACTTATCAGGAATTTCGCAGATACAAGCTGGAGGAGCGGAAGGATATCCGGCTCGAAGGAACAGTGTTCGTGGAGGGACAGATTTGCTGATGTACAACTTTGGCGTGTGCCAATTTCTTCTGGGTCTGGTGAGTGCGGAATGAAATTAAAACGCGCGAAAACTTCGTTTAAATTAATTCTGATTTTTTTAATTCACAAGATATCCCGACACACACGAAATGGTTCGGGTTGAAATGTTACAAATCGAAAAATAAAATCGCCGGAAAAAAGAACGGGTGCTCGGACTAAAAATTCGTACGCAATTGAATATGGCGATGCCCATCAGAAAACCAAGTCACGCCCCTCAGAGTGACCGTAGCCGCCGAGGATCAAAAAACCTCCTCACTGCTCTTCGCCGCTCACTGCTGTTCACCCGACATTTACTCCAAATTTGCAACACTTGTAGTAGTAAAGTCTAGAGATTAGTTAGAAGCCAAGAGAGCAAAATCAGACAAAGATTCAGCATTTCTGTATATAGCACTAAAAAATTGGCTACAAGAAGAAAATGTAAAGTTAGAAATCACATCAAGTAAAAACGGCATTTCAGACGTAGAAAGATTCCATAAAACAGTAAATGAAAAACTCGGAATTATAAATAGTAAAAATGACATCGAAGATAAATTAATCAAATTAAAAAAAATCTCTACGAATACAACTATAAGACGAGACATAAAACAACTAACCGACCACCAGCGGACAGTTTTATTTATGCAGGATCCCCCGAATTTAATACCCAAACGAATAAAATTCATAAAATAAATAATTTAAATGAAGATAGACACGACTTCGAAATCGATACTAGATTAAAACAAGCAGAAATAAATCAGTTAGATGAGAAACATTTTGAAGAAAGAAATAGAGGACAAAAAGTTACAGACTACAAATCAAAATTCAAGAAGAAAGTTAATAAAAGCAAATACGACAATTGGTTAAATACAGAATACATTAGGGATTTTCAACACAAAACTTTTAAAACATAATTACTTAAGTCATGTTAATTCGGAAAAACTATTGAATACAAAAACTTCCACCTGGCTTAAACCAAATTCAAACGAGATATTTATCATTTCAAACATTCCTCGAGAAATAATAAAAACCCCTATCTTTGAGATACTTCCTTATCCAGATGAAAATAAAAATATTTTGACAGAGAATTCATACAAATAACACTATTTTGACAACAACACTTTGTTCAATAAAAATACAAAACGAATAAAAACTAATGAATGTATAATAGGCATTTGAAATCAAATTACAACCACTTGTAAATACACTAAAACATGTAATAATTTTTAAGCTAATTACATTGAACCAAACATAATTATAACATGGAACTTACCAAAAACTAAACTTAATCAAAATCGCGTTAACAACGACTTAATAATAGAAGGCAATAACATAATAAAAATTTACGATTGTGCCTTATAATTAATCGAAATATCAATAATAAATTCATTGCTTGACTAGAGCCAAAGCATTTATGTAACAAACAATATAACCAGGTTAGAACCTATTTCCTTTATCCAAACAAACGAGATAATTAACGAACACACCAAAAATTATCCTGTATTTCAACATATACATACCAAATTTGGTGGTTCTAGCTCTTATGCCTTATACATACATTTTGGCGGTTTTAATATCCAGGTACACCAGAAGTCACAGGAATGGAATTGGAAAAAGAAGACTGAAAAAGTATCTTCTGTTTTCTATTTGTTAGATATTCTCGAACACAAGAAAGCAAAAGAGGTGGGAACCCAATGTCGTTCAGTTTAGAAAGTAATACAGTGTGATTAACAGAATCAAAGGCTTTGCTGAAGTCAGTGTATAAGACATCAGTTTGTTTAGCATTTTTGAACCCCTTGATAATTATGGAGGTAAATTGGCCCATTGAACTGGTATTTACACACAAGAAATCGCGGTGAACACTTTAATTGTCTGTATTATAACACTTAATATTCTTTTCTCTTGTCTTTTGATCTTGTACGCGGACTCGGCAAACAGCTGTGGAACATACATATATGTACATGTGTGTGTGACAAGTTTTACATATGTATGGTAACATGTACATATGTAACTAGATGGAATAAATAAAAATGGAATTGGACAAGTGAGAAAAAAGTGAGTGGGCGTGGAATGGAAAAAACGTTCGACAAACACACTAAGGATTGGGAAATACCATATAACCTTGGAACAGGTCAGGTATGTGTATACAAGTATATAAAAGTGTGTAGGTCGCTATGAAAGAGCTGGAAACCTCACACTTTTATAGGTATGTAGGGGCAAATTATATGTGAATAAAGAAATGTTGTACTTATCAGGAATTTCGCAGATACAAGCTGGAGGAGCGGAAGGATATCCGGCTCGAAGGAACAGTGTTCGTGGAGGGACAGATTTGCTGATGTACAACTTTGGCGGGTGCCAATTTCTTCTGGGTCTGGTGAGTGCGGAATGAAATTAAAACGCGCGAAAACTTCGTTTAAATTAATTCTGATTTTTTTAATTCACAAGATATCCCGACACACACGAAATGGTTCGGGTTGAAATGTTACAAATCGAAAAATAAAATCGCCGGAAAAAAGAACGGGTGCTCGGACTAAAAATTCGTACGCAATTGAATATGGCGATGCCCATCAGAAAACCAAGTCACGCCCCTCAGAGTGACCGTAGCCGCCGAGGATCAAAAAACCTCCTCACTGCTCTTCGCCGCTCACTGCTGTTCACCCGACATTTACTCCAAATTTGCAACACTTGTAGTAGTAAAGTCTAAAGATTAGTTAGAAGCCAAGAGAGCAATTATGAAAGTATTCACTGAAGTGGGTAAACCAATAGAAATAAAATCAGACAAAGATTCAGCATTTCTGTATATAGCACTAAAAAATTGGCTACAAGAAGAAAATGTAAAGTTAGAAATCACATCAAGTAAAAACGGCATTTCAGACGTAGAAAGATTCCATAAAACAGTAAATGAAAAACTCGGAATTATAAATAGTAAAAATGACATCGAAGATAAATTAATCAAATTAAAAAAAATCTCTACGAATACAACTATAAGACGAGACATAAAACAACTAACCGACCACCAGCGGACAGTTTTATTTATGCAGGATCCCCCGAATTTAATACCCAAACGAATAAAATTCATAAAATAAATAATTTAAATGAAGATAGACACGACTTCGAAATCGATACTAGATTAAAACAAGCAGAAATAAATCAGTTAGATGAGAAACATTTTGAAGAAAGAAATAGAGGACAAAAAGTTACAGACTACCAATCAAAATTCAAGAAGAAAGTTAATAAAAGCAAATACGACAATTGGTTAAATACAGAATCCATTAGGGATTTTCAACACAAAACTTTTAAAACATAATTACTTAAGTCATGTTAATTCGAAAAAACTATTGAATACAAAAACTTCCACCTGGCTTAAACCAAATTCAAACGAGATATTTATCATTTCAAACATTCCTCGAGAAATAATAAAAACCCCTATCTTTGAGATACTTCCTTATCCAGATGAAAATAAAAATATATTGACAGAGAATTCATACAAATAACACTATTTTGACAACAACACTTTGTTCAATAAAAATACAAAACGAATAAAAACTAATGAATGTATATTAGGCATTTGAAATCAAATTACAACCACTTGTAAATACACTAAAACATGTAATAATTTTTAAGCTAATTACATTGAACCAAACATAATTATAACATGGAACTTACCAAAAACTAAACTTAATCAAAATCGCGTTAACAACGACTTAATAATAGAAGGCAATAACATAATAAAAATTTTTAATTGTGCCTTATAATTAATCGAAATATCAATAATAAATTCATTGCTTGACTAGAGCCAAAGCATTTATGTAACAAACAATATAACCAGGTTAGAACCTATTTCCTTTATCCAAACAAAAGAGATAATTAACGAACACACCAAAAATTATCCTGTATTTCAACATATACATACCAAATTTGGTGGTTCTAGCTCTTATGCCTTATACATACATTTTGGCGACTTTAATATCCAGGTACACCAGAAGTCACAGGAATGGAATTGGAAAAAGAAGACTGAAAAAGTACCTTCTGTTTTCTATTTGTTAGATATTCTCGAACACAAGAAAGCAAAAGAGGTGGAAACCCAATGTCGTTCAGTTTAGAAAGTAATACAGTGTGATTAACAGAATCAAAGGCTTTGCTGAAGTCAGTGTATAAGACATCAGTTTGTTTAGCATTTTTGAACCCCTTGATAATTATGGAGGTAAATTGGCCCATTGAACTGGTATTTACACACAAGAAATCGCGGTGAACACTTTAATTGTCTGTATTATAACACTTAATATTCTTTTCTCTTGTCTTTTGATCTTGTACGCGGACTCGGCAAACAGCTGTGGAACATACATATATGTACATGTGTGTGTGACAAGTTTTACATATGTATGGTAACATGTACATATGTAACTAGATGGAATAAATAAAAATGGAATTGGACAAGTGAGAAAAAGTGAGTGGGCGTGGAATGGAAAAAACGTTCGACAAACACACTAAGGATTGGGAAATACCATATAACCTTGGAACAGGTCAGGTATGTGTATACAAGTATATAAAAGTGTGTAGGTCGCTATGAAAGAGCTGGAAACCTCACACTTTTATAGGTATGTAGGGGCAAATTATATGTGAATAAAGAAATGTTGTACTTATCAGGAATTTCGCAGATACAAGCTGGAGGAGCGGAAGGATATCCGGCTCGAAGGAACAGTGTTCGTGGAGGGACAGATTTGCTGATGTACAACTTTGGCGGGTGCCAATTTCTTCTGGGTCTGGTGAGTGCGGAATGAAATTAAAACGCGCGAAAACTTCGTTTAAATTAATTCTGATTTTTTTAATTCACAAGATATCCCGACACACACGAAATGGTTCGGGTTGAAATGTTACAAATCGAAAAATAAAATCGCCGGAAAAAAGAACGGGTGCTCGGACTAAAAATTCGTACGCAATTGAATATGGCGATGCCCATCAGAAAACCAAGTCACGCCCCTCAGAGTGACCGTAGCCGCCGAGGATCAAAAAACCTCCTCACTGCTCTTCGCCGCTCACTGCTGTTCACCCGACATTTACTCCAAATTTGCACTTGTAGTAGTAAAGTCTAGAGATTAGTTAGAAGCCAAGAGAGCAATTATGAAAGTATTCACTGAAGTGGGTAAACCAATAGAAATTGTTAAAATATGTATATAACCACCGCAGTATGTCTATCTCTTTCATATTATTCTAGAATGATCCGATCTGTGAATTGTAACGGACATTCTTTCATTTCTGCTTTACGTTCTTATTCTCGCTGCCTGCGCTGCAGCGAATATTCTTATGCATAAGTTTAGTCTCTAATAAACCTCTACTCGAATAGGTTATGGGCCCAGGCAGCAGAAAGTAAAACTGTGCGGGTTAGTCGGAAAGACTTGTAAGAGATTCGTTTTGTTAATTAAAGTTTGTGATTAACTAATTTGTTCAAGATGAGTACACAATTTTCAATCGAAAAACTAGATGGTGAAAATTATAGTGTATGGTCAGTACAGATGAAAAGTCTGTTGATTCATTCTGATTTGTGGTCGGTGACATGTGGTCGGTTAAAAAAAGTGGCGTCTGATACGGCTGAACAAAAGGAGTTGTTTGACAGTAAAGACGAGAAAGCCCTCGCAAGTATTTTGTTGTGCGTAAGTCCGTCGCAGATCAACGGTATAAAACATTGTAAAACCGCGAACGAGGCATGGGCAAAGTTGTCCGCGATTCACATGCCCTCCGGTCCGGCTAGAAAAATACAGTTGTTTAAGCAATTGTTGTATTCTAAAATGTTGGCTACAGACAGTATTCGAGAGCATTTGAATAATTTTTCTAATGTCGTAGAAAAGTTAAGTGAAATTCAGGAACAAGTGCCTGATGAAATGCTCGTTATAATTTTGTTGGCAAGTTTAAGTGATGATTTCGAAAATTTTGTAGTTGCCATAGAAACGCGAGACTCGTTGCCATCGCTAAGCGCTCTAAAAATTAAATTGCTTGAAGAGGGAGAGAGACGCAAGATTGGCGAAGTAGCCGAGAAAAGTGAGAATAAAATGTATTCGTCGCGTCAAGAAAACGGTAAAAAGAACAAAGCAATGAGAGAACCAAAAAACATTGAATGTTGGTTGTGCGGTCGTCGCGGGCATTTCGCGTCGAAGTGTAGTTCGAAAGAGAGAAAAGACAACGCGAGCGAAAAGAACAGTAAAAAATCTTTTTCGGTGCTCTCTACTTCTGGAACACGAATCGGTTTGTCGAAAAATGCGTGGTGTGTAGACAGCGGGGCTACAGCTCATTTGTGTGCGGACAAATCAATGTTCACGAGTATGCGTGAGCACAAAGAGAAAATCAAGTTAGCAGGCGACAGTTATATAGAAGCCGAAGGTTGCGGTACAGTGGAACTAATATGCAAAAATATCACGATCGAGTTGGTTGACGTGCTATATGTAAAAGACTTACAATGTAACTTTATTTCGGTATCAAAAGCAACAGAAAATGGCTTAAGAGTAATTTTTGTCAAAAACAAAGTGTTCGTTAAAGACAGTAACAATCGTGATTTAATGATCGCAGAGAAACACAACGGTTTGTTTTTGTTTGAAAGTAAAACAAAAACAGTTTTTGCTGCAGAAGCAAATGTAAATCAGCTGGTGAAATGGCATGATCGATTCGGACATTTAAATTTCGATAGTTTGAACAAAATAATTAAGCAGGATATGGTCTATGGTCTCAATGCTAGAGTGTGTAGTACAAATGACCTTGTATGTGAAACGTGTGCAAAAAGTAAAATTTGCGTTAAGAAGTTTCCGAAGTTTTCGGAAAGTCGCTCAAAGGAATTGTTGGGCTTGATTCATACAGACATTTGTGGACCTATGCGTACAGCGTCACAAGGTGGTGCGCGCTATTTTGCAACTTTCATAGACGATAAATCGCGTTATGTATCGGTATACATGTTAAAGAATAAGAGCGATATTTTCCAGAAATTCCAAGATTTCAAAATTCTAGCAGAAAATCAGATGGGTAAGCGTATAAAAGCCATACGAAGCGACAACGGTCGCGAGTACCTGAGCGATGTATTTGAACAGTTCTTATCGAGTCATGGAATAAAAAGACAACTCACTGTTCCCCACACTCCACAACAAAATGGTGTGGCGGAGCGCGCAAATAGAACCTTGGTGGAGATGGCGCGAAGCATGATAGTGCATGCTGGAGTTGGCGAATCTTTTTGGGGAGAGGCGATAATGACGGCTGCATATTTACGGAACAGAGCAGAAACTGCAACTTTGCCTGACAATACTCCATACGAGGTTTGGTATGGGAAAAAGCCAAGCGTATCTCATCTTAAAGTATTTGGTATGAAAGCTATTGTTTTAGATAAAACTCATAAGAACAAGTTTTCAGCGAAAGGGAAGCAGCATATTTTGGTAGGTTACTCCGAGACTGCCAAGGCTTATCGTCTTTACAACCCTGTCAAAAGGACCGTAGTAGTATCCCGAGATGTCGTGTTTTTGGAGCACAAGTTCATGAAAGAGTTGGAGCACGGTCGAGAATCATCATGTGAGTCAGATGTGGTAATCTTTCAGCCAAGTGAAAAACTTGATTGCGAGCATAATCATGAAATCCAAGAAAAATCTGTGGAGCAGCATATTCCAATTGTTGATGAGCAAAGTGGTGACGAAGAAAATGCTGAGGAGGAGCAACCATATACCCGAAGAGGGCCAGGGAGACCAAAGATTGTTCGCACTGGGCGTGCTGGTCGTCCACGAAGAGAGTACAATATGCTGAATGTACTAGATGCGAAAGACGTCATTGTTCCTACCTGTATAAATGAGGCATTTAAGTCAGAGCAGTCGGAAAACTGGAAATCAGCAATGCAGAAGGAGTATGACAACCTAGAAAACATTAGGACATGGAGTTTGGTTGATCTTCCTGCAAACAAAAAGGTTATCGGTTGTAAATGGGTTTTTACCACCAAACGAGATGAGAGTGGCAAAGTTCAGCGCTTCAAGGCAAGATTGGTCGCAAAAGGGTGTGGTCAACAATATGGAATTAACTACAAGGAAACTTTTTCCCCGGTTGCACGTTATTCCTCAATCAGACTGGTGATTGCGTTGGCGGTGGAGCACGAGATGCACTTGCACCAGATGGATGTCTCTGCAGCATACCTCAATAGTGAGCTACAAGATGACGTTTATATGCGACAACCTGAAGGTTTTGTCGATACTGATCATCCCAAGCGTGTACTCAAGCTACATAAATCGTTGTACGGCTTGAAACAGAGTGGGCGTGAGTGGAACCAAAAGTTGGATAGCGTTCTTTTGAAGATTCTTTTCATTCCGTGTGCAAGCGAACCGTGTATATACACGAGCAAAGTCAATGGGTATTTATCTATTATTGTTGTATATGTTGACGATTTTATACTTGCATGTACCAGAAAAGACGACGTGGCCTACATAAAGCAGCTCATATCAAACGAATTTGATGTGGTCGACGGCGGTGAACTCCATCATTTTTTGGGGATGGAAATCGAGCGAGATGGCAAGACTGGCAATGTCTCCATAGGCCACAAGCAGTACATCGAAGGCTTGTTGCATGAATATGGTATGCAGGACTGCAAGCCGAACGCGACTCCTCTAGAGGTTGGGTTCCAGACGAAGTGCGATAGCGATGATTGCGGTCAGGTGGATAAGACACGCTATCAATCACTCATTAGATATAATACACTCTGTGGCTAAATTGGCGCAGAGAAATTCAGATCCGCACAAGGAACATGAGGTTGCAGCCAAGAGGGTATTGAGATATCTAAGAGGTACCTCAGATGTGAGACTCCATTATAGCAAAACTGGTGTTCCTATCCACTGTTTTGTTGATGCGGACTGGGCTGGCGATTGCAACGATCGGAAGTCGTTCACTGGTTGGTCATTCCTTATTGCTGGAGCGGCGGTGTCATGGGAATCAAAGAAGCAAAATCTGGTTGCCCTCAGTAGCACGGAGGCCGAGTACGTAGCACTTTCTACAGCAGCCAAAGAAGCGATATACATCAGAAAGCTGATCAACGAGATGGGATTCGGGCCGATGGCGAAGCTGATAATTTATAGTGACAACCAGAGCGCACAATGTCTTGCTAAAGATGCTAAATTTCATTCACGTAGCAAGCATATTGAAATAAAATATCATTTTGTAAGGGAAATGTATAAAGAAAATGTAATAGATATCAAATACATTCCCACAGATAGTATGACCTCAGATATATTAACAAAGAACTTATGTAAGGTCAAACATGTAAAGTTTACAGAAATGTTGGGATTAAAATAATTTTTGTACAAGATAGACTTCGCGTTGAGAAGGAGTGTTAAAATATGTATATAACCACCGCAGTATGTCTATCTCTTTCATATTATTCTAGAATGATCCGATCTGTGAATTGTAACGGACATTCTTTCATTTCTGCTTTACGTTCTTATTCTCGCTGCCTGCGCTGCAGCGAATATTCTTATGCATAAGTTTAGTCTCTAATAAACCTCTACTCGAATAGAAATAAAATCAGACAAAGATTCAGCATTTCTGTATATAGCACTAAAAAATTGGCTACAAGAAGAAAATGTAAAGTTAGAAATCACATCAAGTAAAAACGGCATTTCAGACGTAGAAAGATTCCATAAAACAGTAAATGAAAAACTCGGAATTATAAATAGTAAAAATGACATCGAAGATAAATTAATCAAATTAAAAAAAATCTCTACGAATACAACTATAAGACGAGACATAAAACAACTAACCGACCACCAGCGGACAGTTTTATTTATGCAGGATCCCCCGAATTTAATACCCAAACGAATAAAATTCATAAAATAAATAATTTAAATGAAGATAGACACGACTTCGAAATCGATACTAGATTAAAACAAGCAGAAATAAATCAGTTAGATGAGAAACATTTTGAAGAAAGAAATAGAGGACAAAAAGTTACAGACTACCAATCAAAATTCAAGAAGAAAGTTAATAAAAGCAAATACGACAATTGGTTAAATACAGAATCCATTAGGGATTTTCAACACAAAACTTTTAAAACATAATTACTTAAGTCATGTTAATTCGAAAAAACTATTGAATACAAAAACTTCCACCTGGCTTAAACCAAATTCAAACGAGATATTTATCATTTCAAACATTCCTCGAGAAATAATAAAAACCCCTATCTTTGAGATACTTCCTTATCCAGATGAAAATAAAAATATATTGACAGAGAATTCATACAAATAACACTATTTTGACAACAACACTTTGTTCAATAAAAATACAAAACGAATAAAAACTAATGAATGTATATTAGGCATTTGAAATCAAATTACAACCACTTGTAAATACACTAAAACATGTAATAATTTTTAAGCTAATTACATTGAACCAAACATAATTATAACATGGAACTTACCAAAAACTAAACTTAATCAAAATCGCGTTAACAACGACTTAATAATAGAAGGCAATAACATAATAAAAATTTTTAATTGTGCCTTATAATTAATCGAAATATCAATAATAAATTCATTGCTTGACTAGAGCCAAAGCATTTATGTAACAAACAATATAACCAGGTTAGAACCTATTTCCTTTATCCAAACAAAAGAGATAATTAACGAACACACCAAAAATTATCCTGTATTTCAACATATACATACCAAATTTGGTGGTTCTAGCTCTTATGCCTTATACATACATTTTGGCGACTTTAATATCCCATTTCACCCTTTCATGAAAATACATATTTTGTTGTAACATTTCTGTTTACTGTTACTTGTTATACCATACACCTAGGTATATAACAGAAATGTTACAACAAAATATGTATTTTCATGAATTAAAAAACAATATATGTATACAAAAAAAAAAAAAAACATAAAAAAATCTTCTCATATATCAAAAACAGATCTTGGTTTTGGTTTTTAGGTAGTTGTCTCTGTCCTGTAATAAATGGATCTGATCTTAAAATTAAATTATTAATAACATCTGTATTTATTTATTTCTTTATTTGTTTTTTTTTTCTTAATAGCGGACGTTGACGATACTATGCGCAGTACGTTCAAGTGGCCCCTACGACACCAGGACAAAGCCTGTTACGCGCGAGCCCAAGCAGATAACTGCCCACCTCCCACCCGACCGACCGAGGGGTGCAGCCGTATAACGCATGCCACGAATAGCGTGGACAAATACACAATAGAAAAAACAGACAAACAAATAATACTATAGCTATCTATTAACTAAATGTGATGGGATAGATGTTATATGTATATTAATAGATGAGCCGATTACAGGGAATAGAAGGTTGTAATCAGAGCAGAGGACCCTAAAAGGTTCATGCATGGCATAGTTAGAAAAACAACGACTAAGGGATAAAGGTATCAAAGGATGTCTACTCCGTCTACATGGTACCGACAGATTTACCTGAGCTAATAACTCAGGCGAGTCGATATCACCAATTAAAAATAACACCAAGCATAATTCTACGGTTAGTTAGGGAAGGAAGGTTAATCACGAGAAGTCTACTAGAATATGAAGGCGAATTGACATTGCGATCCCAGTTAAGCCACGAAGTGCAAATAGCAACAACTGCTTTTGAACGGATTCAAGTCTAATCTGGTGCGACTCATATTGAGGTGACCAAATGCAAGATCCATACTCTAAGATAATACGGACAAGCGAAGTAAAAAGAACTTTAGTTGTATAGGGGTCGTCAAATTCTTTTGACCATTTTTTAATAAAACCCAGAACACTCATGGCCTTTGCGACCGTGGTGGAACTATGTGTGTTGAAATTTAAATAAAGGTCTATAAGTACGCCCAAATCATTCATATTATTTAGACGTTCTAAAGAACTATTGTTTAGAAAAAAAGTAACCAGTTGAGGAGAGTTACTACATTTGGTAGTGTTAAGATTTAATAGATTAAGCTGGCACCAGGATTGAAAGTTTTTAAGATCAGCTTGTAGCAGACTAAATGAGTCTGTATCTTTATAAGTAAGACAAAGCTTGACACCATCAGCATAAATAAGCACTCGCGAATTAACAATGACTGATGGAAGATCGTTAATAAATAGTGTGAAGAGCAGAGGGCCAAGATGACTACCTTGAGGTACACCAGAAGTCACAGGAATGGAATTGGAAAAAGAAGACTGAAAAAGAACCTTCTGTTTTCTATTTGTTAGATATTCTCGAACACAAGAAAGCAAAAGAGGTGGAAACCCAATGTCGTTCAGTTTAGAAAGTAATACAGTGTGATTAACAGAATCAAAGGCTTTGCTGAAGTCAGTGTATAAGACATCAGTTTGTTTAGCATTTTTGAACCCCTTGATAATTATGGAGGTAAATTCTAATATGTTAGTGGTTGTAGACCTACGTTTCACAAACCCATGTTGGGATGGCGAAATAATAGAGCTGCAAAAATGTTGCAATTGAGAAGATATAATTTTCTCAAAAGCTTTCGGAATATCGGACAATTTTGAGATGCCCCTATAGCTAGAGGCTTCCGACTTGTTGCAGAGGAATGATATACGACTCTTTCCAAATAGATGGAAAAGAGGAAGATTCGACAGACACTTTTAAAATGGGTTTACATAATGCGTTTGCACAGATCCTGAGTACCCATCCAGGTAGACCATCTGGCCCCGGAGAATAAACAGGTTTAACTAGTTTAAGTTCGCTAAGAAGAGAACTTTCATCAATCACTGGATTGAAAATGCAATTAGCCTTTTTTAAAAGGATAAGGATACGGACTGGCTCGATATTCCGTTGAGGAATAAGTTGTTTTGAAAAAACTCGCAAACATATCGGCAATTGCCTGATCAGTGCTTGCTTTATTATTTTGAAAAGACAAACAAGATGGGTGCACAGAGGTCTTACGTTTTGAATTAACAAAATTATAAAATTGTTTTGGGTCAGAAGAAAAGCGAAGCTTACACCGCTGAAGATAGTTCTTATAGCATTGTGTATTAAGCATCATGAATTTTGAACGAGCGGCTGTATTTTGTTTTTTGAAACTTCTTATAATATCGAGTCTTCACATTTTTCAAATTGGATAACTATCGAGAGAACCAGGGAGGTTTGTTAAGCCGCTCCAGCCTACCAAGACGCACACAAATATTAAAGAGTGAATTCAGAGTATCGTTAAAGAAGAGAACAGCTGAGTTCATATCTCTACAATTGTACAGATAAGACCAATCGGTAGTAGTAATGTTTTCATTTGAACCAAGTAATGGTGAAAGCAAGGGCAGATCATTTTTTTAATTTAATGTTGGATAAAATTTGTCTTCGGAAAGAACAAATGGTTCCATCCTAGAAACATCACAATAAGAAGAATCCAATACAAAAATAAGATCTAACGATTTTCCATTAGAATTTAAGAGAAGATTGACTTGGGATAAAAATAAGCCTAGAAGGCTATCAATGAAGTGATGTGACATAGAGGGCAGCAACATGGTAGATTCATCTGTTGGTGACCATGCTAAAGCGGGGAAATTGAAATAACCTACAACAATGAGCATGTCTTGACTGGAAACTAAAGAGAAGACAAACTGAATTGCCTCTAAATGATTTAAATATACCATGTCTGACAATGGTGGAATATAGGAAAAGGTAATAAAAGCATTAAAAGATTTAAAATCAATCTCAATCTCCTGGGTACTAGAAAATTAAATCATTTCAGATGATAAAGCAGCATCAACAGCTATCAGAACGCCACCGCCTATGCGACAATATAGAAAATTTTGTGGAAAAAACCGATGCATCAGCAATATCAGGATTTAGACACGTTTCTGTAAAAGCTAGAATGTTATGTTCAAAAGAAAGACTATCTACATAGAGATTAGGAAGTTTAGATTTCAGTCCTCTAACGTTCTGGTAACCCAGGTTAAGGGACGAAACTAGTTTTTTGACACACCAGCAGATGCTGATGTGGCAGGAATAGTATTAGTTTTTGTTGTTGGCAGGCGAATCAGTTGCCGATTTTTCTCTTTTTACAGTATATTCCTTGACTATTATATGTTTCGGTTAAAAATCTTTTTGACATATAATGTCTAAGATATTGGCAGAAACACCAATTTTAAAGGACGAAATGTCCCGAGAATAAAAAAATTTAAACTTTTCCACCGCAATATTCGAGACGTTAACTTTCTTCCGAATATAGGCTATTACATCATCAGATGTGACAACAGGGTCTAGCCTAGAAACAAAAACCTGTTTCTTTGGTGGTATTCCAACGAGAGGCCGCGGCACCGAAGTGTCAGCCGCAGCAGCAACGTTGGACAAGTCACCCAGTTAAGCTATATTTAAATGAGTTTGGGTAATATTTTACAATAGGTGGTACAGGATTATTTCTTTAAAGAATTGGGAGATAGCGACGATATAGGGATTACTTAGGGATAGTGATTCAATAGGGTGGGAGTAGGAATTGTTTCCTCCGCTCATTATATTCCTTGCATTCTGTGAGTATGTGCAGAATTGTACATTTTTTGTTGCAATGTATGCATTGTGGGGGGGGGGGGTGTTTTTGAATATGAATTCGTGGGTAAGTTTTGTGTGTCCGAATCGTATTCTTTGAAATTTGTTGATTTCTGTTCGCTTAACGTTGTTGTCTATTTTTATTTGTAAGTCTCTTATCGAGGTTTGATTCATATTAGTCGCCTTGTAGTGGTCTGATGAATTCCTCCAAACTTTGCTTTTGTATTTTTTAAGGATAATGTCCTTTATGTACTTTGTTGTGTCTTTGTGGTTAATGTTTTGCTCAATTATATATTGGACACTGTAAGCTATCTTTGTGGCTCTGTCCGCTATTTCATTGCCCTGAATGCCAGTGTGATTTGGTATCCATATCAAAATTATTTTGGGGTATTGGTGAGTTACTATGTCTCGTATATGGAAGATGTGCGGATTTTGGTTGTTGACCTGGATTACTGCCTGAATTGCTGACAGTGAGTCTGAACAAATTGCAAAATGCTGTTTTTCTCTTAGTGCATATTTACAGGCAGCCAGTATAGCTGCTGCCTCCGCTGTGTAATTCGAGGTGTGAGGTGGGAGCAAGTCCATTTTAACTATGTCTGACACAGTTGTGATGCTGTATGAAACTCCTTGGATTGATTTTGATCCATCCATGTAAATAAATTTATACCTATCATATCTCTCTTTGAGACTAAGGAGTATTTTGCGATATATTATGGGGGGTGTAGATGACTTGGTCGTATAGTGAAGAGAGAGCTTAACTGACTCTTTACTGAGGTACCATGGGGGTTGTAATAATTTTCTACTACTTATTGGGGTAAATAATAAATCATTGTGTTTGCAGAAAATCAAAGCGTTATGCAGAATCGATGGTATTCTGGGTAACCGGGCTCTTAAACGATATCAATTGCTGTAAATTGGGAGTGGACGGTGCATGAGGCCGGTCGGGAACGATAAGAGATGCTGGCGGATCAACAGGTAAAGAAACACCCCAAGGACTGGTTCTTTTACGTTTTGGAGACTCATTCATTAGCGATAAGCTTCTAAACTGAGTCTCCACCGCAGTAAACTCCTCTTGGAGTTTGTTAAAACCTGCCCTTAAAGTGTCAAAACTATCTCTAGTCCGCCTCATGAATGAGCGCATCTCATTCTCGACCTCCCGCCACCACCACCTTTAGCAATAGACTCCTTGATTCTGCCTGTGTAACCTGCACACGTAACGTGAACCGCATTGTCACACAACCAACAAAGAATGTAATCATGGGAGTCAACCGCATTAGTGGCAACTATGCAATTATTTTTTGAGCAGACAACCATTTTATTAAAAGTTTATTTTAAAAAGGAATAAAAAAAATAAAATATACATGGGAGTCAACCGCATTAGTGGCAACTATGCAATTATTTTTTGAGCAGACAACCATTTTATTAAAAGTTTATTTTAAAAAGGAATAAAAAAAATAAAATATATATAAAGGTAAAAAATCTGTATATAAGAATATACTGACCAGTTCTGACACAAGCCTTCACATCTAAAGAAATTAACAAGCAAGAATACACAAAAACAAAAACACGTATCACAGAGTCGCGGGTAGGCAAAAGACGAGAGCGCAAATCGAACAAGAATAGGAAAGAGCAAGAGAGCGCGTCAAATTGAACACATGCAACAACAATTTGTCCGCAAGTGCGCGAGAGTTAGTTACAACGGTAAAGACAAAAAGGCAAAAGAGATAAGCAACAACACCGCTTATGCAAGTATTGTTGTAAGTTTTGATTTATGTATGTACCTATATATTTAAACAAAGACACAAAAGCGACTGCAATAATTCGCGAAATGAAAATAAAATTCGGATGCTAAAATTTTTATTAAACCGATAATAAGATTAAAAGTTATAGAAAAGTATTTAATCGCGAGAAAATAAAATTTGATAAGCGCAAAAAAAACACTTCCGTCCTCTGCAACGAGTGAAAGTGATAAGTGCGTGAAATTTTCCTACTATGTTGAAGTCTACATTTTTTATTTTTTTGTTATTAAACTCGGCAGCTTCCTCTGATAGCTCTCCAATCGACACTAATGCGTACTGTATTACAGCAGAACCATGTACTTACACATTATAACACCAAATTAAAAGTTAAAAATACAATATTAATTAATATTAAAAGGTACTGATACAAAATTGGACACCACAAAAAACGACAAAGACAAACGAAACAAATACAGAGGCTCCGCTAGGCAAGTTGAGCCTTGAAAAAATAAGAAAATAAATGTGTTAGATTGTTGGATATTTCACACACATGTGCAAGTTTCTGAAGTTGACTTAAATCAGTGTTAAGATTTAATAGATTAATAGTGTTAAGATTTAATAGATTAAGCTGGCACCAGGATTGAAAGTTTTTGAGATCAGCTTGTAGCAGACTAAATGAGTCTGTATCTTTATAAGTAAGACAAAGCTTGACACCGTCAGCATAAATAAGCATGCGCGAATTAACAATGACTGATGGAAGATCGTTAATAAATAGTGTGAAGAGCAGAGGGCCAAGATGACTACCTTGAGGTACACCAGAAGTCACAGGAATGGAATTGGAAAAAGAAGACTGAAAAAGAACCTTCTGTTTTCTATTTGTTAGATATTCTCGAACACAAGAAAGCAAAAGAGGTGGAAACCCAATGTCGTTCAGTTTAGAAAGTAATACAGTGTGATTAACAGAATCAAAGGCTGAAGTCAGTGTATAAGACATCAGTTTGTTTAGCATTTTTGAACCCCTTGATAATTATGGAGGTAAATTCTAATATGTTAGTGGTTGTAGACCTACGTTTCACAAACCCATGTTGGGATGGCGAAATAATAGAGCTGCAAAAATGTTGCAATTAAGAAGATATAATTTTCTCAAAAGCTTTCGGAATATCGGACAATTTTGAGATGCCCCTATAGCTAGAGGCTTCGGACTTGTTGCCATTTTTATGCAGAGGAATGATATACGACTCTTTCCAAATAGATGGAAAAGAGAAAGATTCGACAGACACTTTTAAAATGGGTTTACATAATGCGTTTGCACAGATCCTGAGTACCCATCCAGGTAGACCATCTGGCCCCGGAGAATAAACAGGTTTAACTAGTTTAAGTTCGCTAAGAAGAGAACTTTCATCAATCACTGGATTGAAAATGCAATTAGCCTTTTTTAAAAGGATAAGGATACGGACTGGCTCGATATTCCGTTGAGGAATAAGTTGTTTTGAAAAAACTCGCAAACATATCGGCAATTGCCTGATCAGTGCTTGCTTTATTATTTTGAAAAGACAAACAAGATGGGTGCACAGAGGTCTTACGTTTTGAATTAACAAAATTATAAAATTGTTTTGGGTCAGAAGAAAAGCGAAGCTTACACCGCTGAAGATAGTTCTTATAGCATTGTGTATTAAGCATCATGAATTTTGAACGAGCGGCTGTATTTTGTTTTTTGAAACTTCTTATAATATCGAGTCTTCACATTTTTCAAATTGGATAACTATCGAGAGAACCAGGGAGGTTTGTTAAGCCGCTCCAGCCTACCAAGACGCACACAAATATTAAAGAGTGAATTCAGAGTATCGTTAAAGAAGAGAACAGCTGAGTTCATATCTCTACAATTGTACAGATAAGACCAATTGGTAGTAGTAATGTTTTCATTTGAACCAAGTAATGGTGAAAGCAAGGGCAGATCATTTTTTTAATTTAATGTTGGATAAAATTTGTCTTCGGAACAAATGGTTCCATCCTAGAAACATCACAATAAGAAGAATCCAATACAAAAATAAGATCTAACGATTTTCCATTAGAATTTAAGAGAAGATTGACTTGGGATAAAGATAAGCCTAGAAGGCCATCAATGAAGTGATGTGACATAGAGGGCAGCAACATGGTAGATTCATCTGTTGGTGACCATGCTAAAGCGGGGAAATTGAAATCACCTACAACAATGAGCATGTCTTGACTGGAAACTAACGAGGAGACAAACTGAATTGCCTCTAAATGATTTAAATATACCATGTCTGACAATGGTGGAACATAGGAAAAGGTAATAAAAGCATTAAAAGATTTAAAATCAATCTTAATCTCCTGGGTACTAGAAAATTGAATCATTTCAGATGATAAAGCAGCATCAACAGCTATCAGAACGCCACCGCCTATGCGACAATATAGAAAATTTTGTGGAAAAAACCGATTTTTTTTGACACACCAGCAGATGCTGATGTGGCAGGAATAGTATTAGTTTTTGTTGTTGGCAGGCGAATCGGTTGCCGATTTTTCTTTTTTACAGTATATTCCTTGACTATTATATGTTTCGGTTAAAAATCTTCTTGACATATAATGTCTAAGATATTGGCAGAAACACCAATTTTAAAGGACGAAATGTCCCGAGAATAAAAAAATTTAAACTTTTCCACCGCAATATTCGAGACGTTAACTTTCTTCCGAATATAGGCTATTACATCATCAGATGTGACAACAGGGTCTAGCCTAGAAACAAAAACATGTTTCTTTGGTGGTATTCCAACGAGAGGCCGCGGCACCGAAGTGTCAGCCGCAGCAGCAACGTTGGACAAGTCACCCAGTTAAGCTGTATTTAAATGAGTTTGGGTAATATTTTACAATAGGTGGTACAGGATTATTTCTTTAAAGAATTGGGAGATAGCGACGATATAGGGATTACTTAGGGATAGTGATTCAATAGGGTGGGAGTAGGAATTGTTTCCTCCGCTCATTATATTCCTTGCATTCTGTGAGTATGTCCAGAATTGTAAATTTTTTGTTGCAATGTATACATTGGTGGGGGGGGTTGTTTTTTGAATATGAATTCGTGGGTAAGTTTTGTGTGTCCGAATCGTATTCTTTGAAATTTGTTGATTTCTGTTCGCTTAACGTTGTTGTCTATTTTTATTTGTAAGTCTCTTATCGAGGTTTGATTCATATTAGTCGCCTTGTAGTGGTCTGATGAATTCCTCCAAACTTTGCTTTTGTATTTTTTAAGGATAATGTCCTTTATGTACTTTGTTGTGTCTTTGTGGTTAATGTTTTGCTCAATTATATATTGGACACTGTAAGCTATCTTTGTGGCTCTGTCCGCTATTTCATTGCCCTGAATGCCAGTGTGATTTGGTATCCATATCAAAATTATTTTGGGGTATTGGTGAGTTACTATGTCTCGTATATGGAAGATGTGCGGATTTTGGTTGTTGACCTGGATTACTGCCTGAATTGCTGACAGTGAGTCTGAACAAATTGCAAAATGCTGTTTTTCTCTTAGTGCATATTTACAGGCAGCCAGTATAGCTGCTGCCTGCGCTGTGTAATTCGAGGTGTGAGGTGGGAGCAAGGCCATTTTAACTATGTCTGACACAGTTGTGATGCTGTATGAAACTCCTTGGATTGATTTTGATCCATCCATGTAAATAAATTTATACCTATCATATCTCTCTTTGAGACTAAGGAGTATTTTGCGATATATTATGGGGGTGTAGATGACTTGGTCGTATAGTGAAGAGAGAGCTTAACTGACTCTTTACTGAGGGACCATGGGGGTTGTAATAATTTTCTACTACTTATTGGGGTAAATAATAAATCATTGTGTTTGCAGAAAATCAAAGCGTTATGCAGAATCGATGGTATTCTGGGTAACCGGGCTCTTAAACGATATCAATTGCTGTAAATTGGGAGTGGACGGTGCATGAGGCCGGTCGGGAACGATAAGAGATGCTGGCGGATCAACAGGTAAAGTAACACCCCAAGGACTGGTTCTTTTACGTTTTGGAGACTCATTCATTAGCGATAAGCTTCTAAACTGAGTCTCCACCGCAGTAAACTCCTCTTGGAGTTTGTTAAAACCTGCCCTTAAAGTGTCAAAACTATCTCTAGTCCGCCTCATGAATGAGCGCATCTCATTCTCGACCTCCCGCCACCACCACCTTTAGCAATAGACTCCTTGATTCTGCCTGTGTCACCTGCACACGTAACGTGAACCGCATTGTCACACAACCAACAAAGAATGTAATCATGGGAGTCAACCGCATTAGTGGCAACTATGCAATTATTTTTTGAGCAGAGAACCATTTTATTAAAAGTTAAGTTTATTTTAAAAAGGAATAAAAAAAATAAAATATATATAAAGGTAAAAAATCTGTATATAAGAATATACTGACCAGTTCTGACACAAGCCTTCACATCTAAAGAAATTAACAAGCAAGAATACACAAAAACAAAAACACGTATCACAGAGTCGCGGGTAGGCAAAAGACGAGAGCGCAAATCGAACAAGAATAGGAAAGAGCAAGAGAGCGCGTCAAATTGAACACATGCAACAACAATTTGTCCGCAAGTGCGGGAGAGTTAGTTACAACGGTAAAGACAAAAAGGCAAAAGAGATAAGCAACAACACCGCTTATGCAAGTATTGTTGTAAGTTTTGATTTATGTATGTACCTATATATTTAAACAAAGACACAAAAGCGACTGCAATAATTCGCGAAATGAAAATAAAATTCGGATGCTAAAATTTTTATTAAACCGATAATAAGATTAAAAGTTATAGAAAAGTATTTAATCGCGAGAAAATAAAATTTGATAAGCGCAAAAAAAAACACGTCCGTCCTCTGCAACGAGTGAAAGTGATCAGTGCGTAAATTTTTCCTACTATGTTGAAGTCTACATTTTTTATTTTTTTGTTATTGAACTCGGCAGCTTCCTCTGATAGCTCTCCAATCGACACTAATGCGTACTATATTACAGCAGAACCATGTACTTACACATTATAACACCAAATTAAAAGTTAAAAATACAATATTAATTAATATTAAAAGGTACTGAAACAAAATTGGACACCACAAAAAACGACAAAGACAAACGAAACAAATACAGAGGCTCCGCTGGGCAAGTTGAGCCTTGAAAAAATAAGAAAATAAATGTGTTAGATTGTTGGATATTTCACACACATCTTCAAGTTTCTGAAGTTGACTTAAATACTTTTCTTAAGTTAAAACTTGGATTAATACAAAGAATATAGACTCAACCGGGGAATCGCGGGGAAACACAACTAAAACTTTAAGTAAACATAAAAGTCATGCACAAAAAAGGAACAAAAACTAAGGTTTCATAAAACATTAATATTAAAAGGACAAAAACACAAAATAGTTTTCAGTTATTTACAAAAATAAAATGAAGTAAGTCGACTCGCCGACTTGGGTATACCATACACCAGGTGAAACAAATATTTAAAATTTCGAAAACCAAATGTATGTCTATTAAATTGTTTTTACATGCTTCATACTATGTGCTATCTCGCTCACTCTGCAAACACACGAGTACTCTAGCGCCGCCACTAGCCAACGGCCAATCCTGGCCTTATGGATCGCGTAGTAAAATACTTTCATACGCATATTTTACATATTTTTATGTCCGATTTCAATAAAATTTGATAGTTTGGTAGAAATAGTTAAGGTTAATTAGTCTGTCAAATTTGATTGCGATAGTCAAAATACAGGAGGAAATTGGAAATATTGTCACTCATCGAAGTCGGCCGTGTTTTTTTTGCGCTGTCGCTTAATTTTTGTTTTTCATTCTTTCGTGAAGCTAATTTATAATATTCAATTTAAATTCATTGCCTTACTAATGCTTAATAAATCGCTATACTCATCGCGAAGTTTGCGTTAAATTTACAAACATTTATATAAATTTATAATCAAAACTTTAACAAACGCAAATATAATTTTGTTGTTGCGCTGCTTAGTTTTAGATTTCGTTCTATTTTTTGCTCCCACCCGCGCTCTCAATTTACAGTTCATAGTTTGTTTTTGTTTGTGTGGTGTTGGTGCTCTTTGTTTGTGTTAAAATTTCGTTTAATTCTTTTTCTGCCTATATTACTTGTTCGTATATTCCACCACAGTCCGACTTGGCAGTATACACTCACCATTTGGAAGCTATTCAACTTATATCCTCATATCTCTCTGACAAAGACTTGCTCGTTGTTCTGGGAGATTTTAATTTACCTGAGATTGCCTGGACCCTCTCATTTGATTCTTTATTACTGTTGCCCTCCTTGTCACATTGTTTCATAGATGGTCTGCTTGAGTTGTCCCTAACTCAAATAAATCCTGTCCGGAATAGTCGTATCAGATCACTAGATCTGGTATTTCTTCCAACTGCGATATTTCCAGGACTGATCCCTTAGTTATCCCCGAAGACAACTTTCATCCAACTCTGGATATAACCATTGACCTTCCTTTTGGTGTTATGTCTCGACATAATAACTCGATGCCTCCAACCCGATGTTTTCGAAAGACAAACTTTACTAAACTTAAAAAACTTTTGTTAACTAATGATTGGACATATCTGTATACTTGCACGGATATGGACTCGGCCATTTCTGTCTTCTATAAAACTCTTGAGTCGTTCTTTGATGTTTGTGTCCCGCGTGTGACTCTAGGATGGTCTGATAGACCTGCTTGGTTCTCACGTGAGTTATGTAACTTGAGTAGTTGCTCGATCAAATTTTATGGTGCTGAATTCACAGTGCTATAAGGATTATCTTCAGCGATGTAAACTCAGGTTTTCTCGCGATCCTAAGCAATTTTATAAATTTGTAAATGTTAAATGTAAGACATCGGTGCACCCGTCTTACTTGTCTTTCGAAAACAATAAAGCTGACAATGATCAGGCAATTGCCGACATGTTTGCTGATTTTTTCAAAACAACTTATTGCTCTTCGATTTATCAAGCAAATCCTCCTTATCCTCATCACTTGCAATCGTCTAATTGCATTTTAGACCCTGTGTTTGATGAAAGTTCGGTTCTTAGCGTGCTCAGTTCCGTCAAACCAATATATGCACCTGGCCCTGATGGAATACCAGGCTGCGTATTAAGGTTTTGCGCGGAGGCCCTATGTAAGCCAATACTTATGTTGTTTACACTGTCCGTCACATCTTCCGCCTTCCCGCCTATCTGGAAGGAATCATATATTATTCCTCTTCTTAAAAAGGGGAAGAAGTCCGAAGCCTCCAATTATAAGGGTATTTCTAAATTGTCTGCCATACCCAAAGCATTTGAGAAAATAATAACATCTCAATTGCAGCATTTCTGTAGTTCAATCATTTCGTCATCCCAACATGGGTTTAAAAAACGTAGATCGACAACTACTAACCTATTAGAATTTACATCTCACTCAATCAAAGGGTTCAAGACTGCCGTGCAAACTGACGTCATTTATACTGACTTCAGCAAGGCCTTTGACTCCGTTAATCATACTCTGCTTCTATATAAATTAAACGCACTTGGCATCCCCAGCCTTTTGCTAGATTGGATTCTTCAATATCTTTCTAAGCGTACACAAAAGGTCCTCTTTAAGTCTTCATTTTCTAAGACCATCCAAGTGACCTCTGGAGTACCTCAGGGTAGTCATTTGGGTCCATTGCTATTCACTCTTTTTATAAATGATCTTCCATTGGTAGTGTCACATTCTCGGGTGCTTATGTACGCGGATGATGTCAAGCTTTACCTCAGTTTTAAAGACATATCATCTTCTAGCCTACTTCAATCGGATCTTAATGATCTTCAGAGTTGGTGTGAAACAAACCTATTAAACCTTAACGGCTCTAAATGTAAAGTTATGTCTTTTTATAGATGCACTCCATACTTAGCAACTTATTATCTTAACGACACTGCCTTAGAGCGGTTAGATATTATCAATGACTTAGGTGTTCTTATGGACCATAAATTAACTTTTAATCCTCATATTTCTGCTACAGTTAGTAAAGCTATGAATGTTCTTGGGTTTGTGAAACGATGGTCAAAAGAGTTTGACGATCCGTACACAACCAAAATTCTGTATACTTCTTTAATCCGTCCTATCTTAGAGTACGGATCTTGCATATGGTCACCTCAATATGAGATGCACCAAAGTAAAATTGAATCTGTTCAAAAGCAATTTCTGCTTTTTGCTCTTCGCGGTCTAAATTGGGATCGCAATGTCAATTTGCCATCATACCCCAGGCTTCTTTTAATCAATCTTCCTTCTTTAATTAATCGTAGAGTAATGCTTGGTGCTATCTTTATATTTTTCATAAACTTTTAATAGGTGAAATAGACTCTCCTGAGCTATTGAACCAGTTAAACCTATCTGTACCCCGTAGACCTACTAGAAATTTTATTCCTCTATCCTTAAAACACTGTAGCTCTAACTATTCTTTGCATGAACCTTTTCGAGTCCTATGTTCTGATTATAATCTTCTGTATCCCGTAATCAGATCAGAAGCCTCTCTTTCCCTTGTGAAAACTTCTATTTTAGCACATTTAGCTCGTAATTAGCTGTAGTTAATCATATTTTTAATTGTTTGTCCGTTTTATTTGTATTTGTCCACGCGATCGTGCCGTCCGATATGCGGCTGCGCCCCACGGTCGGTCGGGCGGGAGTTGGACAGCGCTCTGCTTGGGCTCGCGCGAAACAGGCTATGTCCTGGTGTCGTATGGGCCACTTGAACGTACTTCGCATTGTACGCGTCAACGTCCAGACAATATAAAAAAAAAAAAAAATCGTTTTTTTCTAAATTATGGAGGCGGAAGTAAGCAAAATATGAAAATATATATACTCTGCGAGCATACTATACCAGTGTACATTCTAAATTTTGTGACTTTAGCTTTGTTAGTTTTTGATAAAATTAGTTTTGTTTAATTTGCGGGTGCGAAAATGGGCAAAACTTTTAAATAGCCAATATCTGCGTGTTTCTTAAACTAGTCTACATACCAAATTTACCACGCGGAAGGGGGCGTGGCAAAAAGTTTGAACAATTAATTTCTGCGCGCTAACTAAACGAGTACATAAACCAAACTTGATGTCTCTAGCTGTTATATTTTTTAAGAAAAACAGTTTTATGTGATTCCTGGGGGCGTAAGGGGCCGTGGCCGAAATTCCAATAAACCGGTTGTTTTGCCAAAACATACCTGTTATTGCAGGGCAACGAAGTCTATCTGTATGCTGAAGGGAAAATTCCAAAAATATTTACCAGTTAAAAATTTGTGTTTCGCGTCATTTTGTCACTTATCCCAACATTATGGATTCCATTCCAATTCCGTTTGGGTTCAAAAAGCAAAGCTTAACTTTATTCTTTCGGGAAAATTAATTTATCATTTTTTGTTTAATATTTGTCACAATCGTTTCGCATTGCAGACCAAAAACTTCCAAAATGTCCGTTTTAGTTACACTGTTCCGACAAGCAGCGCAAGCTCCTTACTTTGCGTTCCATTCCTCGCATGACGGTTGGCAACGAATTTTTAACTTCTGTTGTTTTATTTCAAAGCGTCCCAACCGTTCCAAGTCGTTTTTTGGATTTTTTTCGAATTCTAAAGCCTTGGGCCCTTTGGTCCCGTTTCAAAATTTCCCAAACGTTTCGAGTCGTGTTTTTGTTTTTTTTTTATTTCCAAAGCCTTTACGGTACCGTTTCAAGATATCCCAAACATTATATTTCGTGTTTGTGGATTTTATTCAAATTTCAAGCGTTCCAAGCCGTTCCTTGGGCTTTTTGGCAACGTTTTAATTTTTCCTTATTTCCAAGTCGTACCAAGCAGTCCACTACCATCATTATAGCCATTCCTTGAGATTATGAGCACGAGCCCTCCAAAAGACAATAAAAAGGCTAAGATCACTGCAGCAACGCTCAAATCTTCGATGTTTTCTCTAAGTCCGCATCAGAGGAGTCCCAGTTCTATTGTGCCTCCTTTCGGAGCACTTCAGTCCCTATCTAGTCCCTTAGCTCTCGACTTCTGACGTACAACCTCTTAGCAGGCCACGTCTGAGCTACGTCGAGCAAGCCAAAAAATAGGTCAAGCCACCGGTACCATATCCACAGATTGTGGTAACCGTACCAAAAGTCACTCGGTCTAAATTCAAAAGGACTCTAGTTGCTTCCACCAATTCAGTTTTAAATCTACACCCAAGTCACTTTATTGCCTGAGGTCAGCGTGTTCACGCTCCAAGTTCGTCGTGTTCGAGTTAGAACGTTGAGAAGGTTAAGCAGGAATATGAGCAATGCGGGATCCTGATGAAAAAGACGGTAGCTCTATAAACTTTTCCATCTAAGTCATGTCCGTGTGTCCGTCCGTCCACACAGACTTAAGATATCCAGACGGATCAACGCAAACTCTTCCTAGTTAAAATTTTGCTTGTAGGCTTGTATTTGCAGCAGCCGGTTCATCAGGATCAGTATACTATATCACATATCTCCTATGCAAACGACAAGTCACAAACATGACTTTTTCAATCTTTTCGAACGGATCACAAGTCCTAGAAGATCCAATCTTTTGCAGCAGAGCCGTAATGCAATAAGGCTTTAAATTAACGCAAGTCAAATATCCGATGAACAACGAGCCATTGTGTTCCCCTTTATAGCGAAACACTAGTATGACAACATTTTCTAGCGAACACTCAAAAATATATCGAAGAACACAGTCATACCTCAACCTCCACAGAGATAAGACGTGTCACAGCAACAAAACCTACGAAATAAAAAAACAACAACTAAACTCAAACTCGACAAACGAAGTTTACGCACAAGGCAAAATAATTAACAAAAACAAAACACTCACTTCAAACCGATAGGCCGGGCTTGAGCCCACAACAACAATAATGCAAGCACAACCGGACAAAGGCATACTCAACCACAAACATAACAACAAACATTTGAGCGAACCAAAATACATAATATTAAAACGAAATGATTACACATTTGAAAGAGTGTAACCGTTTATAATTAAAAAAGTACACTTGCTGAAGCTAAGTCGAATCTTGCAAAAAAACACGATTAAAACTAACAAAAATGACAAATATTAATATTTCAGCGTCAGAACATCCTACATCGCTTCGGACATCCTACATCTCTTCGCAATGAACGGAGTCATGCAAAAACTGCTCAGATCCAAACCATGCAGACGAAATCAAATATTGTACAAACAACAAAAACTGCCTTAACTGCCCAAATAACCCAGAAATAGACCATCAACACTCCCCCTTGACCGCCAATGCCCCACATTCCGCAAACAACAAGCAACAACAAATCACCGAAATGGTAGACCACAAAACAGCACTTAAGATATACTACAAGACACAGCCAACAATTGGGAAGCACATACTCAGACGTCCCACTCCGCACACAACTAATAAACATACTCCAATCAACATACTACACAGGAATCCTAACACACACTCACAAAGCAGCCTGCAAAAACAACCCACCAGCTACACATACATGAAAACCGACGGTCAAACAGAACATATTCATCACAACAAACTACAGATTTAAAAATAAGAATTTTCGCCAAAGACCCTCAAACTAAGCACCTTTTTACCAGTTTCAGACCAATAAAAACAAAAGCAAAATCCAAATATCAACAGACAAACAAAAGCGACAGCCAATCTATACAAACAACAAACCACTTAAAACTAAGCCCTACTTAGAGTAACTTAACTATGCAAATTATTGTATAGCCAAATCTCAATTTTGTCTTTTAAATACTCAATGCTACAACAATTATCTCGTTCGCTGTAAGGCTGAATTTTATAAAAACCCTAAAAGATTTTACAACTTTGTCAATTCCAAAAGACGCTCTAATGTACTACCTTCCACCTTCAGACTTAACGACCAGTCTGCTAATAATGATTTAGATATTGCAGATCTGTTTGCTAAATTTTTTCAGTCGACATATTCTACTACTGTTTCGGATCCCACACCCTATCCCTTTTCAATCCCACAGTTAAATTGTATGTTTTTTCCCAGTATTACTGAAGACTGTATTCTCTATAGCTTGTCATCTATGAAGTCTTCCTTCGTTCCCGGGCCTGATTGGGCCTAGTTGCATCCTTAAAATGTGTTCTATTTCCCTATCTAAGCCTTTAGCTCGGTTATTCTTTATATCGAGTGAGACTTGTAGATTTCCTGATATTTGGAAGGAGTCATTTATTATTCCGCTTTTTAAAAAGGGTAGCAAATCGGATGTTTCCAACTACCGTGGCATTGTCAAACTTTCGGCAATACCTAAACTGTTTGAGAAAATTATTACGTCTTCTCTTCAACATCTATCCAGATCCACTATTTCTCCTTGTCAGCATCGTTTCATGAAAGGTCGTTCGTCGCTTACTAACCTTTTAGAATTGACTACCCTTGTACACCATGGCTTCCGTAAAAAGTGTCAAACTGATGTTATTTATACTGACTTCAGTAAGGCTTCTGATACGGTTGATCATTCTTTGCTTCTCGCGAAACTTAACATCATGGGTTTTTCACCAAAATTATTGGGTTGGTTAAAGTCGTATCTTATTGGCAGAACCCAAAAGGTGTCTTTTCGTTCCTCGATATCTAAAACTGTTCGAGTTACGTCAGGTAACTCATTCACTCATTGGCTCATTCACGCGTGCTCATGTTTGCGGATGACGTCAAGATTTGTTATTCCTATAATGATCCTTCTTTCCAACAGTACTTGCAATCAGATCTCGATGCGTTCTGTGATTGGTGCCACGTTAATAAATTACACCTTAATGCCTCTAAGTGTTCTTTTATGACTTTCAGTCGTTTGTCTCCGCTCCTAGCTCATTACTCTATTAAGTCTGTTCTGTTAGATTGTGTTCCATCATTCAAAGACTTAGCGTTATGTTTGACCCTAAACTTTCATAATACTTTATAACCGTAGGCTTGTTTTTGGCATTCTCTTTCTCCATAAACTAGTCAACGGCGAAGTCATTTCTACCAATTTACTAGATACGCTGTATTTTTGTGTTCCCTCACGTCGGACCAGAAACTTTTTTCCTATTCACCTTAGTAGATGTCTGACTAACTACTCTCTTCACGAACCTCTTCGTGTTCTTTGCCAATCTTTTAACAACCTTTCTCACCTTATCTCTCCTCATCTTTCTGTCAATTCTCTTCGCGCTATACTTTTTAATCATCTACAGCGAAACCAATGAAAATATTCTGGACTTGGATTGGTTGCAACTCATCCCTGGCCACATTGGCTGTGAATCGGGGCATAGCTGGCACCTTGTGCAAATAAAACACCTCCACCGGGCCGGGGATGTTTAGTTGTGTATAAAGCTAAGCTACCTTCTTCATTTAATTACTATCTGTCTTTAGCTTAAGCTTTTTCGTCGACTGCTGTGTTAGTTGACGTAAATAAATAAATTAATAAATAAATAAATAAAATAATATAATAAAAATAATACAGTGGAAGATAAAAGGGCACACTTATTGATTAAGAATAAACATCGTGTTCATCTGAAATGTCTTCACCAAATCAGATTGAACAAAGAAATATACAAAACATACAAGAAAAATAAGTCATAAAGATTCCTATGACAATTATTGCTTAATTCCAAAAACAAAAATAGCTGATACAAATTCATATTTTAAGTATGGCTCAAAAAACCAAACAAAACATGCATCCACACTCTGTGGAAAACACTTAAGATTGTAACAGCGGCGCGGTATCAAGTAACCGACGCTGAGCATGAAATATAAACTATTTTCAACCCCCTAAAAACGTGGGTCATTAGAATAAGATATTTTTAAGAACAATTGTCGCCTCCTAGAGTTTAAGAATTCTTTTATATACATACACATACGTTTGTTAATAAAATCAGTTCATATTTTGAATTCAACGAATGAAGATTGGGTTATTCTTCTCCTCCGGAATCCCTATTCATTTTGGTCCTTCGAGCCGGATGGATCATGTTTGGTCCTTCGAGAAAAAAGGAACTCTGTAGTTTTCCCCCACCAGTGGTAAGAGACTCAGAGAGTGAATCAGCTCCTTAAGAGTTTGAGATCTAATGCAAGTGTAAATGCTTAGACCAGCTAAAGGTAGCAAAATAAATAACTCTTGTTTTCCCCCACCAGTGGTAAGAGACAGAGTATAAAAAAAAAAAAAAAAAAAAAAAAAAGCAAAATATTATTGCTTAATAAATTGAAAGTGCGTGCGTTCGAATTTAAAGGCAGTTTGGCTAGCGGGGAAGTGTAGTAATTTCGGCGGCGGAGTGGTTTTGTGTGTGGCGTATTCGAAGCCCTAATATCGAAAGTTAAAAAAATCCTCACCTATATATACACTATAGGCGGTTACAAGTCGACTGGCAACAAGAAGCAGATCAACGAGGCAGTTGCAAGTCGGCAACAAGAAGCAGATGAACGACGCATTTGCAAGGCAACAGGATAGTTGCAAAGAAGAGGCTACTGAAGAACAAGGAAATCTGGTGCACTGACCGGCACCGGTACCGCCTGAGCCCATAGGCCCAGGACAACTGCAGCAGATCAACAGCGAGAGGGGCAAACCGCCACTTTCGCCTGCGAGGGAGCGTCAGTGCAGCCAACCGGCGACGACCAGCTGACGCAGAGGATAATACGAGGCATACAACAAAAGACAATGAGACAATCAACACCTTTACGGATAATAATCAGCAACCGAGATTGAAGTGAACCGATAGCGCTACAAAGAGCGCCCAACAAAAATTAATAATAAAACTGTGCGCTGCGTCGCATAATTTTTTTTAATGCACTGCGATGCATAATTTTTTTATATAAATTATAAAACAAACTATGTACAATTGTGCGGCATTAAAGCTGTTCAATTAGAGTGTGGCCTGAAAACCACACGCAAAACTAGGCAGGGATATATGTAAAAAAAAAAAAAAAGTAATATACATTCATATATTCTATGAGACGAATTGTGAAATTGAGCGGAGCCTTATCTACCCGATAGCAGCATAGCCTGTAAAGCTATGCAAAACATTAGGTAGGAAGATCACTGCGATGATCGAGTAGGGAAGTTAAAAAATAATACCCAAAATTGGTGATAAAAAAATATATATAACAAAATTTTTAAGAAAGTTGCCCGTTAAAAAGTCTAGACCAAAAAGTAAATATACACAAAAAAAAAAAAAGTGAAAATTTTTCATATACTTAAGTAAATACATATTAACAAAAATAAATAAATATATTGTCGCATACATATACAGACACCATATAAAATGTTCCCTACCAAAATTGAAAAATTGTTAGCGAAGCAACACGAGTTGCATAAAAGGGTGAAGAAGATAGAAGAAATAGACGCTAGAAGGTTCACTCGCAGAATTCTTAATGAAGTAAGAGACATACAGAAGCAATGGATTAGTTACAATAACCAAATGCTAGAGAGTGGAGCAACCGAGCATATCTATTTTACAGATGGAAAATATGAGGAAGGCTTAAATATGATTAATAGATTAATAGCCAAAGGAGAATCAATCAGGCAGGGCACTGTTGATTCGGAAAACATTGAAGCAGATGCAACGATGTTAGAGAATTTTGAGGACAGCAGCGGAGAGTCGCGGGGAAACGCGACCTCCAGTAATGAGAATGCTAAGGTTAGCCAGGAGAAATTGCAAGAAAAGGTTCGTCAGCTGCAGGAATATTTGGACATGGTGAGCAAAGATTTACGTACGATAGATAATAGAACAGGCGAAATGTATGTTAAAAAAATAAAATTCTTGTTCAGGAAGGTACAGATGTGCCAAGCGTATTCAGTTGAATTTATAGGTAATGATACGTTTAAAGAGGTCATAGAAGAATTAGAATTCGACCTTCAGAATACTTTGGTAGCGTTAGAAGAAAAAAATAAACGATCAGAAAAATTTGAAAGTTGAGAATGTTACCGTGAGAGGCGAACTCCCGGTGTTGCCAAAGATTCAGGTACCCACATTTTCTGAAGAACCTAGAGAGTGGGACCTGTTTGTAGAATTATTTACGGAGTTAATTGAAAAAAGAGAAGATTTAAGTCTTGCTCTTAAGTTCAATTATTTGAAATCCGCGTTAAAGGGCGAAGCAAGGAGCATGGTAGCTCATCTATTGTCAGGTTCAGCTGACAATTATAGTGCCGCTTGGGAACTGTTAACCAAGCGGTATGAAAATAATCGGAGGGTATTTTTCGAGCAATTAAATCGGATCGTTGATTTACCAATGATCGACAATGAATCCGTAAAAGGTATAAAGGGAGTGATTGACATAGGTAATGAGTCAGTGCACTTAAATAAAATTAAAACAAATTTGTCCGATGAAGTGGACATAATATTTGCACAAATACTCCTTAGGAAATTTGACAGGGATACCATTCAAGCAATAAAGTATGCACAAATGAAATGGTCTGTTCATTTTGTAGTAAGGGACACCATACCTTACTCCATTTTGAAGAAAAACAGGAGAATGTTAATACTTGTGTAAATCAATAAAATCAAAATATAAGGTAAAAATAGATGTGAGGACGTGGAATCCACGGGATAAACCTCTTAAGGTTGAGGCAATTGTATTGCCAAAGTTAATGAAAGTTCTTCCATTAAAAAGGGTAAGCGTGGATATGTCAAAATGGCAATCCTACGTACTTGCTGATCCTACCTTTAACAAACCTGGTAAGGTTGATATAATAATGGGGGTAAACGTATACACCCAAATCATAAAAGAAGGAGTTACAAAGATTGATGGCCTACTAGGTCAAAATACTCAATTTGGTTGGATCGTCTCGGGATGCAACAAATCAAAAAGTAATAAATCTGTAGTCGCAACAACAATAGATGTCACAGGTTTAAAAAAGCGCTGGGAAAAGAAGAAGAATGGTAATAGTGAGGATAAATACAAGACATTTCAAAACAAACTCAAACACAAAACTCAAG
The DNA here is from genome assembly GCF_018151085.1 of Drosophila tropicalis. Lineage (NCBI taxonomy): Eukaryota > Metazoa > Arthropoda > Insecta > Diptera > Drosophilidae > Drosophila > Drosophila tropicalis. The sequence goes on from NW_027172999.1 coordinate 1,845,647, forward strand.
ATCCCCAGTTGACTCCCCCGGCAGGACCTCACTTTAGAGGTAAGATAAAAGCTGAGGTAAAAGAAATAGTTTTTCAAAGTAATAAAGAACCTGGCAGGACCTCAGTTTGGAGGTAAAGTAAAATCTGGAAAAGAAAAAGTATATATCACAGAGCCAGTACAAAATGAGAATGTTCAGATGGCAAACGGTAAATTAAATAATGATCATTTAAAAAATAGTGTCATAATAAATTCAGGTAACAAATTGTCCGAGTCTATAAGTACAAAAAAGGCACATATTGCAAAATGTTCATAAAGGGGCAACATTTAAACAGAATAAACGCTCAAAGGTCAGCTATCAGCAAAATGTCAAAACGGTGGAGCAAAAGCCGAGAGGTAGAAGTTGTTGGTCTTCAAAGTCTCCACCGTATAAAAAGGCTAGAAGTCAACACAGTAATACAGATCAGGAGTGGGTAGATATCCCGAAACAAAAATTTTTACGCATCGGGTGATATTAGTAAACCAATTTGGTAAATCATACAAAATAATAGGAAGTCAGTTTATAAGAAGGATAACATTGATTTGCTAGGGTTAACTTCTCTCATGTAGCTCGTCATGCTTCTTTAACAAGAGTTATCTTATTAATGACAATATTAAAATTAATTTGTATAAGACAACTAACTACATTTGGCGGCCCTTTGGCAGAATGTTTAAGAATAAACATCGTGTTCATCTGAAATGGCTTCACTAAATCAGATTGAACAAAGAAATATACAAAACATACAAGAAAAATAAGTCATAAAGATTCCTATGACAATTATTGCTTAATTCCAAAAACAAAAATAGCTGATACAAATTCATATTTTAAGTATGGCTAAAAACCAAACAAAACATGCATCCACACTCTGTGGAAAACACTTAAGATACAGCGGCGCGGTATCAAGTAACCGACGCTGAGCATGAAATATAAACTATTTTCAACCCCCTAAAAACGTGGGTCATTAGAATCAGATATTTTTAAGAACAATTGTCGCCTCCTAGAGTCTAAGAATTCTTTTATATACACATACGTTTGTTAATAAAATCAGTTCATATTTTGAATTCAACGAATGAAGATTGGGTTATTCTTCTCCTCCGGAATCCCTATTCACTTATAACTATAATGAACTCCTAATCATTGTAAAAAATACTCACTACAAATAATTTGCCTTTAAGAAACACACTATTATAACACACACATACCCATACCCATCCCAATTAATTACCAATTTTTCACCAATACAGCTTCCAACAGGCTTGGCGGAACAGCCTAAAAAAACCAAACCGACCAATTTGAATACATTAGTGTAAAATAAAATCTAAATTAAAAATCCACCTCAATTTACATTTCCCCTAACAGGACTCTCTCTTTCAAATCCTTGAGCGACAACCTCAATCCAACCAACAACACCAATCACATTATCGTAGGAGATTTTAACAGCTGGCAAAAGAGAAAAAACTCTTCACAAATTCATACAGAACGCAAACTTCCACATCCTTAACGACGGCTCCCCAAAAACACTCAATCCTTATCTCCCTATTCTTTCAATCAAAATCAAACAACAACTTCTTTTGTCCCTTTTTTTAAACCAAAGCCAACTGGTCAACCTTCACCCAAACAACACACACTACAAGTGAGAAAATACCAATTAGCCTAAGCATAAACAAAGAAATTATTACTCAATCCGCACACCATAACAAACCACAATCCTCACCAAACCGTTTCAAAAATAATACACCGTGGTGGAATAAAAATCTCACCGAACTTAAAGCCAAAAAACAATACACATGGATAACTTTCAGAACGTAATTAACTATAAAAATGCCAATGCACTCTTTCGGAGGGAACTCAAAATATCTAAAACTAGTGCTACAACTGAACACTTCCCCAATAGAACCGAACACCCATTCCCACAAAATCTGGGCCAATATCCGACGCTTTCGTGGACTCAACCCAATCAAACACATCCACTGCATAAAAAACCTAACCAACAATTTACCTATAACAGACACATTCTTCATAGCCCAATTACTTACCCAACACTTGTCAGACCAATCTAAAGACACAAACTTTAATCAAACCTTTATTGCAAACAATAAAACCAAGTAAACCATTAAACTAAATACCCCATCCTTCAGCCCGAACAATAGAATCCGACATAACCACACCTGGCTTGAATAGAATATCATACCCTATGATAAAGAACACCTTCTATACAGTCAAAACAAGAATTACTAACCTCTCTAACAATATATTTAAAAGTTTCATTCCACAGTCATTTAAAACCAGTCTAGTCATCCCCATTCTCAAGCCTTACTCCAACAAAACATCAATAGACCAATCTCCTTAAACTGCTGCCTGTCAAAAACCCTCAAATAAATCATAGATAAACGCCTTTGGTGGTTTGTCATCAAAATCAAACAATCCACCCTAATCATTCCGATCTCAAACGTGGCAAGTCAGTTTCAGACGGTCTGCTCACAGCAGACTTCCTAATAACCAAATCGCTGCGAAAAAAAAAAAGCACTGTGCTCTCGTTGTCCTTGATTTCTCAAAGGCGAAGTGCACTCCATAATCGATGGTTCACCAACATAAGTTTCCACTTCCTAAACGCTTACAACAAACTTGCAAATATAATCAGCCTACAAAAAGAAATAAATTTTAGTGCCTATGCAGATTTCCTTTACAGTACTAACTCCCCAATCCAAATTCATCAATCAAATAAAACACAACAACAATAAAAAACTAAAATCCACATTAGAAAAAATCATTTCCTTTTGCAAAGAACTCAACATCCCCTACCTTCCACCACCCAACAAACAAACAACCACACTCCCATGGCTATTGAAAACTCGAAGCTAGAGGAACGACGCTGATTCGACGCTCCGTTGTAGTCCGGTTTTTTCGCTAGTCTACGGGACGTGTATTGTCTGCAAAGTAAAGCGGACAGTGTGAGACGGTGTTGGCTACTCACGGTTATCCCGAATCGCCTGGCACCCGGTCGCGATTTCGTTTTAAAACCTGCTAGGGCTGCTGCGGTCATCCGTTCAGGGGGGTGAGGGGCGTAAATTGCTCTCCTCGCATCTCTCGCGCGCGCGTGTGTAGTAGTGGCGTGGCCGCACCCCTATCACCATCATCGACATCGATAACATCAACTGAAGTGTCTCCTGGTTTGATCAACTTTTCTAATATACATATTTACATACATAAATATTTTTGGTCTTTGTTTTCCTTTTTTCTTTTTTTCCCACCTTTTTTTACACAGCTGGATAGCCGACTCGTGGTGCCGGTATCAGCTGTGCACTGGTCAGGCCAACCCGGGCTAAAAAGCCCCGACATTGGCACCTGCCAACTCCGCGAAATCGCTGAAAGCTTTTAGGCGGAGCTTAAAGTGAGCTTTAACGTGATCGCGCAGAGTGTGGCATACTTTTAGGGCCCCCATAGTATTTAGCTGTGTTTCAGCCCTCCAGCTGTCAACTCCGTCTGTGGGCCCCAAGACAAGCACTCTGCCTTGGAGGCGAAAGTACCAGGTTCAAATCCGCCCTGTGGAAAATTTTTAAAATTTTCAATTAGAATATTTTTTTTTTTTTTTTGTATAGAAATTAATTGTCAGAGACAAGCCCTCTGCCTTGGAGGCGAAAGTACCAGGTTCAAATCCGCCCTGTGGAAAATTTTTCAATTAACTCGGACCGGAATTTCAAGTGTGTGGAGCCGAGCAGGGAGCGGCATAACTCCCAAAAAACCCCAGGGGGAAATACCTGGCTTTAAGCATGGAGGGCTTGAGATCAGCTGGCTCGATGGCTGGGCCAAGTGGGCGGCGTCAATCAATGGCGCTCGCTTCAGCGCCGGCTTTATGGTCTGAATCTGTTTGCGTCGACAGTCCAGGCAGTCAGCTTGCGATAGAGGCTCTGTTTGGTCATAAGCGAGTAGCAGTAGATGAGGTGTTTGGCACGACCGATACGCCAAAGAGGCTGCGTAAATTTTCCCGGAGTCCACCAGCAGGCGGTGCGATGCAACCAAAGAAATCTAAGTTGCAACAAGTAAGGGGCAAGAGCGAGTTGGCAGAAATGGGAGCGTTACTGGAGGAAATAGCCGAACGCATCAAGCCAGAAAAGGAGGGAGGCAATCGAGCCATTACGAATGCTCTCAGAGAGAAAGTCGACAGACTTAAAGAATTGCAGCAGGCAGTGAGCAGCATTCTGTGCAGCAATAGCGACCCTGAACCAGTAGCGGCATGCCCCAAGTGCACCAAAGTGTCCCTCGTCACCATAGGGCAACAAACGGAGAAGCCGCAACAGCAGCTTAGGATGCCCCGCCAGAGAGCAGTTGCTGCCGCCGCCAACACTTCGGAAACCTTTTCGCCGAAAAATCGCCGGCCGCGAGAAACTTTTTTGTCGCACAATAACCAGGAGATAGTGCCACAAACAGAGCCTGCATGGCAGACAGTGACGACGAGGCGACCGACACGGACTCTACCAAAGAAGCGTCCTACCGCTATTTTGGTACAACGGAAGAGTGAAATGCCATATAGCGACATGCTAAAGCTGGTGACAAGGAGCCAGGATACCAAGCTGCAGGCAGTGGGCGAAAGCGCTACGTGAGACGTACCACCAAAGGAGACCTCCTACTGGAACTAAACGCAGCAGGAGCAGAGACCAGACCAGATTGGAGATTCTGGACATGGATGGCGAAACCACCAAGGAGGAAATCGTTCAGGCCGTCTCCGACCAGCTGAGTCTGAAAATTGTTCCCGCAGATGTTAAGAGTCTGCGCCCAGCGCACGGAGGAAATCAGAGGCCAACAATCTGTGTCCCAGGAGCGGTAGGAGAAGCAATCCTGAAAGCAGCCCACCTGAAGATTGGATACTCGGTATGCAGGGTACGCGTAAGCACTTCGGCGTCAAGATGCTACTGGTGCTTAGAATTTGGACATATGGCGGCAACGTGCAACAGCCCCGTCGACAGGACAAACTGGTGCCTAAGATGCGGCGGCAGGGACCACAAAGCGAAAAAAATGCAGCAATGGTTTCAACTGCTGTATATGCGAGTCAAGAGGGATCACCGAGCGAAAACACGTAGCAGGCAGTCAGCGGTGCCCCTCAATAACGCAGGCTGGGCCCATGAAGTCGTCTCGACCAAGACGAAATGTTTAGCTTTACCCAGCTAAACTTAAACCACTGCGAGGCCGCCCATGAACTACTTAAGCACCGGGTGCGAGAGACCAAATCTGACGCGGCAGTAATCAGCGAACCATTCCGAAGCAAAACCTCACCCAATTGGGCTGTCGACATGCCCTTCAAAGAAGACACGCTGGACCCCCATGCGTTCTCTTCAATGCTGTCCCGGCAAAGTCTCACAGCAACCACGGCACAAGAAATGGCGAACGAAACCTGCAGTATATTGGCTGCTGCCAGCACGGCAAGTATGGCCCAATCCAGACCATTCAGAAGTCACCACAAACCAGTATTCTGGTGGAACGGAGAAATTGGATATTTGAGGAGATTCTGTATGGCCGCAAGAAGGAAATACCAACGAGCAAGTAAGCGCATGGACTCGGACTGGACACACCACCACGCCCATTACAGCTCGGCTAGAAAGTCCCTCAAGAAGGCCATCCTTTCAGCGAAAAGGGAAGTTTATTTGCAGTTGCGTGACTCCGCAGAACACGATCCATGAGGGAGAGCATATAAAATAGTGGTCAAGCGGATACATGCAAAGCGCCAGCTCATCCCGTCTGACGCTGAAGAAGTCTCACAAATTATCGACGGCCTATTCCCCAACCGCCCGGTTTCCCCAAGCATAGCTCAGCATCCAGTTCCAGCATCACACACCATTGATGCGAATTCGTCGGATGAAATCCTGGCGGCGGCCAAGTCGCTCCAACTCGGCAAAGCACCCGGTCCAGATCGGATCCCAAACCGCGCCGTTAAACTGGCCCTGTCTCTACGACCAGATGTCTTCGCAGCCGTCTTCAACCGCTGCCTCACCGAGCAATGGAAGATCCAGAAGTTGGCCCTTCTTCCAAAGCCGGCGAATCCAACAGATTATTCGCCCTCCTAAAGACCGATATGCCTGGTGGACTCTATAGGCAAGGTGCTTGGAGGTCTCATCGGAACGAAACTGAACGCTTAGGTCAGCGAGTGCAGCGGTCTCTCAGCCAACCAATTCGGTTTTCGGAAGGCAAGATCCACCATTGACGCAGTAAGCAAGGTGGTTGGCATCGCCAGCAGCGCCATCGAAGGAACAAGATGGAAAGGAGGCTCCAAACAATATTGCCTTGTTGTCACGCTTGATGTAAAGAACGCCTTCAACACCGCGGATTGGAGTTGCATACTCAGTACCATCCATGATCTCGCCGTCCCCCCCGTACCTCCTCGCCATCATTCGGAGCTTTTTTAGGCAGAGGATCCCGAAATACGGCACCTCCGACGGCGCTAAAAGTCGTAACGTGTCTGCTGGAGTGCCACAAGGCTCGGTTCTGGCCCGCTTCTTTGGAACCTGATGTACGACGGAGTGCTGCGTCTCTCACTCCCGCCAGATTGCGAAGCCATCAAATATGCTGACGACGTGGCTATTGTTGTTGTTGCCAAGGAGCCGGAGAAGGCAGAATCAGTGGCCTCGCAAGCTATAGCCAGCATCACGCGGTGGCTTCAGTCGGTTGGCCTAGCCCTGGCAGCCGAAAAAACGGAGGCGGTCCTGATCAGCAGTAGGAAGACAGTTGAGCATGCCTCAGTGCAAGTAGACGGTTCCACAATCACATCAAAGCGAGCCATCCGGTACCTGGGCGTGTGGCTAGGACATGGCTGTTTCAGAACCTACCCCTACAGATTCGGACTCGAGGCTGAGCCGTATTGCCTGACATGTGGTGAAGGAATGGTAGAGGACACGGAACACGCCCTTTTCGCATGCAGGGGATTTACTAGTCAACGGCGGCTTCTGGAGGAAGTGGTCGGCACTGTGCTGACTACCGAGAACCTGGTGCCTATAATGCTGGCAGACGCGGCGGCGTGGGAAGCAGTGAGCAGCTTTACAGGCTTCGTGGGAATCAGCCTAAGAGAGGCAGAGCCTGAACGAAATGGCCATACGTAAAGGGTTATAGGTTTTTGCGAAGAAATTCCCCCGTCCCGCAGAAACCCCCCTAATACGTATTTGCAGCCTTCAATTTGTGATATATATATATTTTTTGTTATTTATGTAATAAATGAATTTAAAAAAAAAAAAACACATGTCTATTCCCACCTTCCATTCTTGAAGAAAAGCTAACAAGAAGCAAGAAAGGTAAAGGAAAGGTTCATAATATGCTCCGACTCCCTTTCAGCCATCAAATCCATAGGCAACATCAACAACAACCTCTACCCTACATTAATAAGATCAATCCTGACAAAAACCAACACCGAAATAAAACTCCTCTGGATCCCCAGCCACAGTGGCATAAAAGGCAACGAACTTGCCGACCAAACCGCAAAATCCACCACACATTCCCCCTCTACTACACTCCCAACTTTAACTTTAGTGATATAAACAAATACCTTAAAAACAACCTATTCCAAAAGCTTAAAAACCCAATGGCACCAACAGTTAAACAGCAATCGAACACACATAAAGAAATCATAATGTCTGGTCGTTGACGCGTACAATGCGAAGTACGTACGAGTGGCCAATACGATACCAGGACATGGCCTGTTTTGCGCGTGCCCAAGCAGAGAGCTATGAACCTCCCGCCCGACCGACCGTGGGGCGCAGCCGTATATCTGACGGCACGATCGCGTGGACAAAACAAATAAAACGGACAAACAATTAAAATATGATTAACTACAGCTAATTACGAGCTAGGTGTGCTAAAATAGAGGTTTTCACAAGAGAAAGAGAGGCTTCTGATCCGATTACGGGATACACAAGATTGTAATCAGAACATAGGACTCGAAAAGGTTCATGCAAGGAAATTTTTTGTAGGTCTACGGGGTACAGATAGTTTCAACTGATTTAATAGCTCAGGAGAGTCCATATCACCTATGTGAATAAAGATAGCACCAAGCATTACTCTACGAATAATTAAAGAAGGAAGATTTATTAAAAAAAGCCTACTGGAGTATGATGGAAAATTGTCAAGATCCGTACTCTAAGATAGGACGGATTAATGAAGTATACAGATCTCGTACGGATCTTCAATCTCTTTTGACCATCGTTTCACAAACCGAAGAACATTCATAGCTTTGCTAACTGTAGCAGAAATATGCGGATTAAAAGTTAATTTATGGTCCTCAAGAACACCTAAGTCATTGATAATATCTAACTGCTCTAAGGGAGTGTTGTTAAGATAATAAGTTGCTAAATATGAGGTTTAATAGGTTGGTTTCACACTAACTCTGAAGATTATTAAGATCGGATTGGAGCAGGCAAGAAGTCGATATGTCTTTAAAACTGAGGTAAAGCTTAACATCATCCGCGTACATAAGCACACGAGAATGGGTCACTAACAATGGAAGATCAGTTATAAAAAGAGTGAATAGCAATGTACCCAAATGACTACCCTGAGGTACTCTTGGATGGTCTGAGAAAATGAAGACCTAAAGAGGACCTTTTGTGTACGCTTAGAAAGATATTGAAGAATCCAATCAAGCAAAATGTTGGGAAGGCCAAGTGCGTTTAACTTATATAAAAGCAGACTATGATATACAGAGTCAAAGGATTTGCTGTAATCAGTATAAATGACGTCAGTTTGCGAGATGTAAATTCTAATATGTTAGAAATTGTCGACCTACGTTTTATAAACCCGTGTTGGGATGACAAAATAATTGAGCTACAAAAATGCTGCAATTGAGATATTATTATTTTCTCAAATCCTTTGGGTATGACAGACAATTTGGAATTGCCCCTATAATTGGAGCCTTCGGAATTTTTCCCCTTTTTTTGAATTTCTTATTTTTTTTCTTTTTTTATAGACGTAGTCGTACATCGCTCAGTACGAACAAGTGGCCCATATGACACCAGGCCCGGGCCTGTTACGAATGACCCTAAGTAAAGTTAATGTTACAACCTCTACCCACTCCGACCTAAGGGCATAGGCGTATTACATATATAAACATAAATTAAACTAAAGAAATAGAAAATATTAAATGTAATGAGATAATAGGTTACATATAAAAAAAAAAAAAACAGGATAGGTTAAAATAAAGAAGATTACAACTAATTACGAGCGAGGAAGGACAAAATCGCAGTTTTTATACCCGGAAGCGATGTTTAGGAACCGATAACGTGCCAAAGTCTGTTGTAGTCACTACATAGTATACGAAAAGGTTCATGCAGAGAAAAGTTAGTTGTGCAAGTGGGAAGTATAAGCGGTGTGAAATTGCGGGCCCTACTAGATGGAACAGAAATGTTAATTTGGCTCAACAGCTCGGAAGAGTCAATCTCACCATTCAAAAGTTTGTAAAGAAAAGTTACACCAAGCATTGTTCTACGATTAGTTAAAGAAGGAAGGTTAATTAACTGAAGTCGACTAGAAAAAGATGGAAGTTGTTCAGTTGGATCCCAGCGCAAATCACGTAAGGCAAAGAGTAAAAACTGTTTTTGTACAGATTCTAACTTGTTTTGATAAAACTCATATTGAGGAGACCAAACACAAGATCCATGTTCTATTATGGGGCGGACTAAAGAAGTAAAAAGTATTTTGGTAGTATATGGATACTTGAACTCCTTTGACCAGCGCTTTATAAAGCCAAGAACACTCTTAGCCCTACTAACAGTAGTCGATATATGCTGATTAAAACTAAGTTTATGGTCGATTAAGATCCCCAAATCTTTAATAACCAATTTATTCTAACGGGACAGTATTTAAAAAGTAACTTGCTAATTGGGAGAACCTCTATAAAAAGACATAATTTTGCACTTAGAACAGTTTAGAGATAACAAGTTAGTCCTACACCACCCCTGAAAAGCATTCAGGTAAGCTTGCAAGGTATGACATGAGAGAGAGTCTACGATACGATTAGAGATTTTTACATCATCGGCATACATAAGAACTCTGGAATTTAAAAGAACGGTGGGGAGATCATTAATAAAAATGGTAAATAATTATAGGCCAAGGTGACTGCCCTGTGGGACTCCCGATTCAACACAAATGATCTTAGAAGGGAGGACCTAAAAAGAACCCTCTGCCTCATATTGCTTAGATATTGTGAAATTCAAGCAAGCAGAGCATCCCGAAAGACAACTATATTCAGCTTATGTAATAGCTGGTTTACCGAATCGAAAGCCTTACTGAAATCCGTATATATAACATCAGTTCGCTTTTGTTTCTTAAAACCTTGGATTACAAAAGATGTAAACTGTTCAAGGATAGGTGTGGTAGACCTATTCTTGACAAACCCATGCTGGTATTGCGTAAAAATAGATTTACATAAATGCTGTATTTGAGACGTCATAATTTTGTCAAACAGTTTAGGTATCGCTGACAATTTAGAAATTCCTCTGTAATTAGTGACGTCGGATTTATTGCCACATTTGTGAAGAGGTAAAATAAACGAATCCTTCCATATATTTGGAAACTCGGACAGTGTAACGGACAACTCAAAAAGCTTAAGTAAAGGCGAGCACAATGACCCCGCACAGAACCTCAGGGCACAAGCGGGAATACCGTCTGGGCCCGGTAAGTATATCGCCTTAATCGTCATTAGTTCCTTAGCTACCGAACTTTGCGTTATAATAGGATTAAGAATACAGTTGGATTTCGTTATAGGATATGGATATATCTGACTAGAGTTGTTCTTAGTTGATATGTTCAGTGCGACAAAGTCAGTCTTCCGAAAACATGGGGTGAGTACCGTAGGATCACACTCGGAGATGGGCTCGCGGCTGGAACACTCAATAGATAACTCTAAAGTTGGATGATAACTAGCCTCTGGTAACACCATTGGACTAGTTCTAGATACTTCACAAAAGCTAGGATCAGAAGTAAAAATCAGATCAAGAAATCTGCCAGACGTATTAGAAATCGAATTCAGCTAAGCCAACGAAAGCTCAAGCAGACCATCAATAAAATCATGACACCCAGAGGGCAGCAACGTTTTGCTATAATTAACTGTTGACCAAGTCATAGTGGTCAGGTTAAAGTCCCCAAGGACAATTAATAAGTCTCTGTCAGAAAGTAGTTCAAGTATAAAGTTAATAGAATCTAAATGTGGTAAATAGGTTGGCCATTTCGATTGGGGCGGAATGTAAGAACAGGTAAAAAAATGGAAAAACGAGTAAAAGATAACTTAACGCATATAAATTCGATAGTACTTGAGACAGGTATTGTTATCAGACCCGATGATAGGGCGGAATCTACAGCAGTAAGAACTCCACCACCCCTACGATCAGTAGAGGGTAGAACTGTGGCGTCAAAAACGTCAGGTTTTAACCAAGTCTCAGTAAATGCAATAAGGTCAAAATCAAAAGCCAGACTATCTACAAAGAGTTTAGTAAGTTTAGTATTAAGGCCTCTGACATTCTGATAGCCGACAGAGAAGGAAGTTGTTAGTTTTTTGATAAAGTAGAAGAAGGAATAGATAAGGAAGGAGTGGGAATAGATGATGAAGAAAGAGGAATAGATGGTAAAGGAATCTTTGTTTGGCCCCGTGTCTTCCTTTATCTGGATGTAAACTCTTTCACAATTAAGCTGTTCGGGCAGAAGCTAGAACTGCAGATACAGTCAAAGAACTCAATTGGAACACTGATTTTAAAAAAAGAAATTTCTCTAGAATATGAAAGTTTGAACTTTTCTATTGATATATTGGAGACATTCGGTTTAGCCCGAATGTGGGCCATGACATCATGCGATGTAGCTTCAGGGAGAAGTCTCGAAACAAAAATGTGTTTTTTAGGTGGCACTCCCACCAATGGTTTCGGCATTGCAGGTATTGCATCAGGTACCGCCTTAATTGTAGCATCAGTTGCAACAAGTGGCACTCCGGCACTACTATCACTATCGGCAAAATCCATGGGTGTAGATTCTTGCTCAGACAAAACGTACACTACAGACATCGTCTGCGGAATTGGAGTTTGCATTGGTTGAGAAGGGGTCGGAACCAATATAGATGTGGAGACCGGCAAACACAAGGTCAAATCAGAAGTCTGTTCTCCTGCCTTCTTACGCTTTCGAGACTCAGTCAGTAGCGTTAAACTACTAAACTGAGACTCGACAGCTTTAAACTCTTGCGAGAGTTTAAGAAAACTGGCGGACAGACTCAACAGGTTATCCTTTGTTTGCCGCATGAAAAGTTCCATTTCATCTTCCACGATACGGCATGACTCACATCGCCATTTGAGACCCTTTTTTAGATCTAAAAGATCCTTTACCCTGCATGTAAAGCCGGCGCACTTAACTATTCAGGGGTGAGGCGGGCTGCAAACAATTTTTAACCGAACAGACAGGCATTATGAGTTAATTGGATGAATTAGTAACCAAACAAATAAAATTGAGATATGTATTGGTATTAAAATATATAACTCACTCTGAGGTCCAGAAATAATAAGAAAGCGAGATATTGAGAGTGCACAAGGGTTAAAAGATAAAGAGAGCACTATAGAGTCTAAATTACAGACACACAACAGACTGCAGTAAGAGCGCAAATAACGGCGACGAGTGAAACGAAAACGAAAAAAAGTTAAAGAACGCGAGCGCGGGAGCTAGAAATCAAAAAAACCAAAAAACCCTGCAACAAGAACTCACAGAAATTGCAAGACAACAACAAATGAGCGTTGCTTGTGATTTACAAGAAAGAGAAAAAGGTGGGAAAGAGAGAAAGAAAAAAAAAAAACCAACAAAGGTTTTAACAGAATTAAGGTTGTTAAAAATTATTAACACAAACACACAAAAACGCAAACGAGTGATATGGTGCAAGTTAGATTAAATATTATAATTATAATTTTTGATCGCGATGCCGATAAAACAAAATAAAAAAAATTATAAAATCAGTTAAAACGCGGGAGCTTAAAAAAACACGTCCTTCTTCCTCGAGAGCGTTGATGATTCCTAATAATATATGATTCCTTCCAGATAGACTTGAAGGCGGAAGATGTGACGGACAGTGTAAGCAACTTAAGAATTGGCTTACATATGGCCTCTGCAAAAAACCTTAACACGCAACCTGGTATTCCGTCCGGGCCAGGTGCATGTACTGGTTTGACGGAACTGAGAACGATAAGAACCGAACTTTCATCAAGCATAGGGTCTTAGATGCAGTTAGACGATTGCATTATGCTTCATAAATCGAAGAGGAATAAGTTTTTTTACAAGAATCAGCAAACATATCGGCAATTGCCTGATCAGTGTCAGCTTTATTATTTTCGAAAGCCAAGTAAGACGGGTGCACTGATGTCTTACGCTTTAATTAATAGACATAGTCGTACAACGCTCGGTACGAACAAGTGGCCCATATGACACCATGCCGGGGCCTATTACGAATGACCCTAAGTAAAGTTAATGTTACAACCACTACCCACATTGACAAAGGTATACAATTGCTTAGGATCGTGAGAAAACTTAGGTTTACATAGCTGAAGATAATCCTTATAGCATTGTAAATTCAGCACCATAAAATTTGATCGAACAACTACATAAAGGGAAAAATCCGATGCATTACCGGATTTGTTAAATCTTTTATAGCATCTTGATTTAAAGTTCTTCGAGTTATACAACTCAGGTGAGAACCAAGGGTCCTTGGGTCACACGCGGGACACAAACTTCGAAGAACGACTTAAGAGTTTCATAGAAGACAGAAATGTCAGAGCCCATATCCGTGCAAGTATACAGATATGACCAATCATTAGCTAACAAAAGTTTTTTTAGTTTAGTAAAGTTTGTCTTGCGAAAACATCGGGTTGGAGGCTTCGAGTTATTATATTTAGACATAACCCCAAAAGGAAGGTCAATGGTTACATCCAGAGTTGGATGAAAGTTGTCATCACTTATAACTAAGGGATCAGTCCTGGAAACATCGCAGTTGTAAGAATCCAATACAAATACCAGGTCTAGTGATCTGTCACGACTATTCCGGACATGATTTATTTGAGTTAGGGACAACTCAAGCAGACCATCTATGAAACAATGTGACGAGGAGGCCAACAGTAATAGAGAATCATATGAAGGGTCCAGGCAGTCTCAGGTAAATTAATATCTCCCAAAACAACGAGCAAGTCTATGTCAGAGAGATATGAGGAAATAAGTTGAATAGCTTCCAAATGGTGAATGTATAGTGCCAAGTCGGTTTGTGGTGGCATATATGCAGAAAAAGAATTTAAGGAAATTTTAACACAAACAAATTCAATCTCCTGATTGGAAGACTGGACAATTTCAGACGAGAACGTTGAATCAACAGCGATGAAAACACCACCACAACCACTACGGATAGTCCGATCATGTCTATATGTTAAATATTTTTAAGTGAAAATTGAAGCATTGGAAAGAATATGAAAGTGCGAGCGAGAAGGAACGTTTTTTGCAGAGGCAGGTATCGGCTAATCGGAGGCCGATTCTTCTTTTTTATTGTATACTATTTTTACAATAAGGTGTTCTAGCCAAAAATCTTTATGACATATTTGTCCAAAAATATCTGGGGAGACACTTTTTTTGAAGGACGAAATGTCCCGAGTATATGAAAACCGGAACTTTAGGGGCTTTAACTTTGCCATGGATGTAGGCTATTGACTTCTTCAGAAGTAGTGTTGGGATCAAGCCTCGAAATAAAAATTTGCTTTTGGGTGGAACTACAACAAGGGAACCGAAAGTGCCAGGTACAGCAGTAGCTGCAACAGCAGAGGCAGTAGCAGCTGAAGCAGCCAATACTGTACTAGCTCCTCTTTTAACTACTTTATTGGCAATATACCTGCTAACGGATGTTTGCCCGGACGGTTCGGAAACTACAACAGATATCGTTTTAGTAAGTGGGATACTTTCCCCAGGGGAAATGGGAAGAGACTCCTCACCTGGCAAAGCCGGACTCCTAAACGATATCAGCTGATGTGCATTTCGGTAAAATCGTGCCATTATTTGAAGACGGAACTAGTAAAGATCGAAATGCCGAGGGACTAAGAGACGCCCTATAAAACCTGGCCCTCTTTCACGTCGGAGATTTAGGGTTTTTAATGCAACACCAGTACGTTTCATAAAACCACGACACGAA
This sequence comes from Drosophila tropicalis, assembly GCF_018151085.1. Lineage (NCBI taxonomy): Eukaryota > Metazoa > Arthropoda > Insecta > Diptera > Drosophilidae > Drosophila > Drosophila tropicalis. The sequence goes on from NW_027172999.1 coordinate 1,860,828, forward strand.
TCCCAGCCCCATTTAAGGCCGCCACCCTGTGCAATACTATCCCGCACCCTAATTGTGTAACCAGCACATTTGAAGTGCATTACATTGTCACACAGCCAAGAGTAAAGATAGTCTTCACTGAAGAAAATACTTTTCGTATTAAAACTGTGAACTGTAAATTGAGAACGCTGTTGGAAACGAAAAAGAGAAACAAATAAAAACTAAGCAGCGCAACAATAAAATAATTTAATATGAATATTAAAAATTAACAACACAAGAGTGCAAAAAAGATTGTTCGACAGCAAAACTATAAGGGCACTTCCAGAAAACTGTATAGAGTTTTTAGTTAAACTCTACAATGCCATGCTAAATCTCTCATATTTCCCAAAATCCTGGAAACATGCTGAAATCAAAATGATCCGAAATCCAGGTAAACCTGTCGAAGCTATCGAATCATATCGCCCAATCAGTTCTGCCAGTCCTCTCTAAAATATTCGAAAGAATACTTTTAACGAGGATATTGGCGGAGCTCGATAACCAAGATATATTACCAAACCATCAATTCGGTTTTAGAGGTCAGCACGGTACTCCTGAGCAGATTCACCGAGTCGTCCAACATATTGTGGAAGCTTATGAAAAACAACATTACTGCCTAGCTGTGTTTTTGGATGTGAAACAGGCATTCGACCGCGTGTGGCATACGAGCCACCTTACAAAACTTTAGTCAATTCTCTCCCAGCCGCTCTTCAAAACTATTGAATCCTTTCTAGATAAGCGAACTTTCCAGGTGTCCATTGAAGATACATTTTCATTGACACGCAGTGTGAATGCCGGTGTTCCGCAGGGCAGTGTTCTTGGCCCGGTCTTATACACCATCTACACAGCTGACATGCCCAAGCCCAACGATGAACTGAGTACAGTCGAAACAGACATGCTATTGGCAACATTTGCCGACGACACTGCTGTGTTGGTAAGATCGCAGTGCCCATATTACTGCAGTGTCAAGATTCAGGATTATCTAAACAAGTTCCAAGTATGGGCCAGACATTGGAGAATCGGAATTAACACAACTAAATCTCAAAGCGTTACATTTACGCTACGTAGAGAAAACAGCCCCGAAGTATATTACGAAGGACTCCCGATTCCACAAACAAGGCAAGCGACATACCTGGGAGTGACCCTTGGAAACCCCACATATCTGCACTAGTAAAGAAGGACAACTATAGAATGAGCAAACTAAACTGGTGTCTGCATTATAAAAGTGGACTAAGCCTGAGATGCAAATTAGCCCTGTATAAAGCAGTAATGATACCCACATGGCGCTACGGCATACAAATTTGGGGGACAGCATCACACAGCCAGATAAAACGCCTCCAAGTTAAGCAAAATATGGCCCTGCGCACCATGACAGGCGCCCCATGGTTCGTACGAGGAAGCACATCACACTGCGATCTTGACATTCCCTACATTGCTTCGATCGCCAGCAAAATGGCAGAGAGGCTACATCACAAGTTACTGCAACACCCAAACAACCTGGCAAACGAGCTTGCCAACGACAAAGCATGAAGACGATTAAAAAGTCTCCACCCATCGGACATTCAAAAAAGAGAATAGAACCGTATGCTCCATCCCCCGTGAAGTAGCTGTTTTCAATTAGACCTACATATGTGTAATTATTTCAATACCATTATATCATCAATTACAAAACACTTTGTTTATTAATTCCAGATACAAGCTAAAATACAGGATTACGGCCGAACTGCGAGGCAAACGCCCGTAATAAATAAATAAATCGATCAATATCAAAAAAAAACTTCGATTAGTGACAATATGTTCTATATTTCAACAATCGGGATTTGGGACATACACAATAACACATTTCGGAAAATTTATTGCTGAGCCTAAAAATTACATAATCCCAGTTACTTTTTTCGAGTACTACAAGTTGGATACGATTATCTATGATTATTATCCAAATATAGCCTACCAAAATGCGATCTTTCCGCAATTATGACTTTTTAGATCGTGCTGATATATATTAAAATAACTCAACTGCATTCTTCCCTACATATCTGCATGTGCAAAAATACATTGAGACTCACAAAGAGTTTGGAATATGTAAAAACATTATGATCGAGGACTGCAAGGTTATACATATGATTATATAATGCAGAATGCAGAAAATTTTCTGCATTACACAAGTTCGATTTTTTGATATTTAGTTTTAGTTCCTCCTTAAGTTTTTATATTTCTTTATATAGTCTTAATTCCACCGTATTAAAAAAATTTACCAGACATTAAGTTTTTCTTTTGTAGTAGAAACAATTTTGTAACAATTTTGTCTTAAACTAAAACACAGCAAACTGAAAATATTAAAAAAACATATTTATTTAAGTATCATTCATCGATAAAAAAGTTTTAATATTTGTTGAGGCAAAAAAATATTCTCACATGAAGTAAGATAATACTACGCAAACAATCTCTTTGGATGGTAAAAAACAAAAAAAAAGGTACATCCTGCATTTGTCTAAACATATAATTATAAATATTTTTTTGTACGATAACAGATTGTTTTATTTGTCTCCAAAAGTATGATAGCATTTGCAAGTAATTTAATATGAAGAGCTTGATTACCATTGGTGACCATCCATTATCTCTTCGGGGACTAGTGCAAGCGGTTTACCGTTTGGAAATCTTACCCTCCAGTTTACTATTTAAAAGAGATGTTGCTATCTCAGGCGGTTGGCTTTTCTTTTTTTTTTTTTTTTGGAAAATGGATAGTGAAACATGGGCACGGCAAAATGTTTGTATTAAACCGCAAACAGATGATAGATGGAAGCCAGTGGAAATCGGGTATTAGGTGCACAAAGAAAACATCGATAGTTTTTGCCAATACATCGAAAATAATACATAGTTTTTAAACATATGTACATATCTATTTTCAAAATAGAACTCCAAATTGTTAGTTGCATAAAAGGCACGTGTCTAAAAGAAATGAATGCAGCTCCAAAAACACTTGTCCACCAACCATCGGTTGATGCACGCCGCCACCTACGCCGAAAAAAGATATTAGATGGGGCTAAAACTCGTCTCGAAAAGTTGAATGGCAAAGCTGGTAAAAACGGCCAACAAACTTTTTTGTTTGGTACTAAATACTTTATATTGTTGTTTTTTCTTTAGACCGCAGCGCACCTGAATTAGTCCGGTATTCGGATCCAGAAGTTGAACCAAATGTGGCAGGTGGAAAATACCCACCTAATGTATTTCTTGTTGCAGCACCGAAGAAAAAGTTGCTTGCACAATTTTGCTTTTCAAATGTTATTATTAAAAACAGGATGCATATATTTCTATGTTCGGGAATTGTGTTCGCGTTATCACTATATATAAAAAAAAAATAATTTGCCATATGTTGGGATAATAATGCTTGAGTTGACTTTATTGCGTCCGCAATGCCGTAACAAAAAATTTGGTCAGGTAATGCCTGCACTTCCTGTATTTTTCGATACAAAATTAAGTCAAAGAATTACTCAATTTATCTCGCTAATATGGATGATCCAATTTCTTTTAACCGACTTTGCAATAAGTATCTTTATTATATGTGTCGGCAGTTGCATATTGCATAAAGTTAGTGATACATATCTTATTACAGTCAAATAAAATATTAAAGCGTTACCTGTCTTGTTTATCCTTATTATATAGTCTTTTAAGTTTAAACTATGTATATACATACATATGTACATACTGCTGCGGTGAAAATAATAGCACCATAGGATGTTACGAAATTCAAAGTTGTAAAATTTTGAAAATAACTGTATTTTTTTAACATTAAATATTTTCATTCAACTAGTTATTCTATTATGTAATACATACAGTCAGCAAAAAAAGTTTAAGTAAACGAAGGTTTTTTGACAAAATTTGATTTCAGTTATAAAGTAGTATTCGCCACACTTTTTGAGCTCCATTCGACCCAAAAATGTTAAATTTGGATTCATCACTCCAAATAACAGAGTCCCAAAAAGAATCTGGCTCGTTTAGATACTATTAAGCGAATTCTAGTCGTTTTTTCTTATTGACCTCAGAAATCAACGGCTTCCTTGTGGATCACATTTCGCACAGTTTGCGGATGAACGCTAACTTCAGAGGTGAGAAATAGGTCCTCCTGTATTTTGGGGGCCGACTTTTTTGGATCACTCTTTACTGTACTGAGAATTTGTCGCTTATCTTTGACACTCAATTTTGAAGGTCGGCCTGATCTTGAACCTCAAGACTAGCTGTTTGTTTATACGATTTTAGTATTGATTGAACACTAGTGGGGGGTTGGCCAATCACTCTGCCAATTTCGGAAACACCTTTGCCCTCTAAGTATAGCTTTATAATTATTTGTCGCGTTTCTAATGGTATTTGCTTGCCACGACCCATTATGACCAATTTACGCACACAAAACTGACACAAATGAAATTCCATTGCAAAATATTTGATAAATTTCAAGTAAAGTAAAGGAAAAATAAACTTTAACATACATTTAACATACTTAAACTTTTTTAGCATGCTTTTCGTCATTTGTTTTGTTTTTTGGTGCATAAAAAGAAAATAACAAAAGGAAGACAGTTCTTTTTCACTCCCTTCGTCAATAAATAAGTGCTCCAAATATAAACTAATCATAATTTAATAATTTCCCCATTATTGAAAGGGTACTAATAGAAATAATATAACTTTAAGTAGTTTACTTAAACTTTTTTTGCTGACTTTATGTATATTTGTAAAAAAAATATCAAAGAAGCTAACTTCGGCTATGCTGACGTTTATATACCCTTGCAGCCTTGACGATAATAATTTTACACGTTCGAAATTTAATATCTGCAACTCAATTCATCAATATACCCTTCAGTACCAGATTGTCGCCGACGACAATGTCGACGCATTGTCCGAGCCACCGACGTCGCACAGTTGGGCCTCTGCTCGGATAGCGTTGCAAAAATACGTTTTTTCATAATCGCGTTTGGCAAAAATGATATATGCAATCGATAGGAAATACTTCAGAGATTATGAATCCGAAAAATTTTTGAAATCGGTTGAGATTCATGGGTGCTAGAGGCGCCCAAAGTTGAGACATTTTTAGTGAAAAGGAAAAAATGCTAATTTTTAAAAAAAATCGCAACTTTAAAACTGATTATTGGGCGATTTCAAAAATCGATCTTGGATTTTTTGGTTTTATCTGAAAAGTATGTTCTTTATTAATAGCATGTTTCATAAATTTTAATAATTACTTAAATAGTTATTGAATTAGAAGCGTTTAAAAAATGTACTAAATATTGGCATTTTTTGAACTTTGATGGAATAAAACTAGCAAGACTCAACTAGTATCACTACCGGACTATATACACTAGGTAGGTGAAATATTTACCTATCAGATGTATATAGTCCCAATATGCGGAGACCTGCGACAGCGATGCGTAAGCCATAAAACTAAGGCAACCTCGCCTAAAAAATGCGCTGCAGGTATAAGGAAGAAGAAGAGCGCATGCGTATTGGCCTGTAGCTTCTTTGTATTTAAATGATAACATTGCGTAATGCTGTTTTGCAAATACTACCTGTTTACATATATGCCTTTCTACAATGATAAATTGTTAATTACCTGCTTTGGAAAAAATGACAAGACAGGTAAATGTTATTTAAGTTGACGAAAAGTTTGTCCTATTTGTGGGTTGGTCGTTTTTATTTCCGTTTACCTAATTGGATGTAAATATTAAGTTGTTTACCTAATTAATACAAAAAGGGTAATACCGATTTTTCCTTCTACCTATTTAATTCAAAAAATATAACATAAAGAGGTACTTATTACTCAACAAATGGGGATGTGATGGATCATCTGGACAAAGCGCCTACAAGCAGATTATACACACAGAAGACGAAGCTATTTCTGATGAAAATATGTTCATGGCTTCTGTAGTTCCTTTGCGCCTAAGAAGTGAAAGTTCTGAACATTGGAGAAATCTTCGACCGTCATCGACCCACTATTGTCGGCCTTTGTTATTCAAATATGCAAAGGAGTCCTCGGAATTAATCAAATCAACTGTTGGCGACATAAAAAATCAAATAAGCCATCTGAAACCTGCTGTTTTCCAAACCAAGAGTGGAAAAACACTTACGGTTAACTTTGAGTTTTTCCTGACAATGATTGATGGAAAAGTGTTAAAAGAAATTACAAACACTTCCTCAACGTTAAGGTGTCCAATTTGCCAAAAAACTCAAAAAGAATTTCAGAACTTAGACGATTCAACAAGTGAGGAGAACTGCTACGAATATGGAATTTCTCCGTTGCATTGCAGAATAAAGTGTATGGATTTTATTCTGAAGCTAGCTTACACACTTCCTCGGCCAGGAGAAACAAAAACGGATAAAACATCTCGTGAGGATATTCAGAGCAGGAAGGAGATTATACAAGCTGAATTCTCTCGCAAGCTGGGACTGAAAGTTGACTGCCCAAAGTACGGATACGGAAATACGAATGATGGAAATACTTCAAGGAGATTTTTTGAAAATGATGAAGTGACATCTTTTATAACAGGTGTTAGTCAAGAGATTATTAAAAGGTTGGCTGTTATCTTGAATATTATAAATTGCAAGGAAACGGTAAATGGTGACAAATTTGCCGAATATACTTCAAAGACTGCTCATCTTTTGAGTGAATTGTATCCGCAAAAAAAACTTACCCCAACGGTACATAGGATTTTGGCTCACGGAAAGGATTTAATAGAATATCAGTGTTTACCACTTGGAGAGCTATCCGAAGAAGCACAGGAATGTAAAAACAAGGACTACAAAAGGTTCAGATACACTAATACATTAAAAACTTCTCGTGTTAGACAAAATGAAGACCTTTTTAACATGCTAGCAGCCTCTTCGGACCCACTTATTGCATCACTGAGACACGTGCGATCACGAAAGGATTTGGAAAATAGCAACTATAGTCCCGAAATGTTGAGTTTATTAGATACTGATGTAAATATTGAAAATTATTTTGAAGAAAATCAGCCATCAATAGCAAATTTTCAAAGTTAACCTAAAAAAAAAATTAAAAAATTTTTTTTTTCTTTTTGTAATTATGTTAAAAAATCAAATTAAAACATTAAAAAATGTTACCTAGTCATCTAAAACAATGAAAAATTCCATTTGTGATTAAAAAAAAACGGGTTTCGATCCATTTTTAAAGGAAAAACATGCTTGGAAATATTTTCTGACTTTGACCTTGAATATTTCAGCGCCACGAACACCCAGCACTTTTAACAAACATTCATTTTAAAGCTTAAGGTATTCTTTATCATATGCTTTTTAAATTTTTGAAATCGCCTTATTGGTTTAGACGCTATGATTTTTGCAATGCTAAATGCCAGAAGGCCCCACTGTGCGTCGGCAGAAAAATTCTGCCGGCGTTTTTATACTGAGGCTAGCCGAGGGCACCCGAACGGAATAATTTCGTTTTTCTAAACTCAATCGGCTGCCGAAAAGAAATATTTCTCATTCGAGGCTGTGTTGTTGTTTTATATTTTCGTTTGTATTTCTGTTCGAGTCGTTTTGTACTGTGCATTTTTCGGAGCACGCAGTGAAAATATATTATATTAGTGTTTCCTGATAAATTTTAGATGCAATTAAAGGTAAGTGCTAAAATATTAAATAGTGAATTGTAATTTTGTTGGCAAAGTTCAATAAATAAGCAAAAATTAATATTATTCATAATTGAATGCAGGTAAATAACTCTCACTCGAGAAAATGAGGAAAACAAAAAATTTTGCCAACAAAATCAAATGCGAGTTCAACCCCGGGCCGTGCCAAAAGAATACTTTTTTTTTTTATTTTGTATTAATTTAATTTATTTCGTATCGATATTGTCCCTATCGTCCCTACGACAATCTATCTATTTTGTCCCTGTGGTCCCTAAGACAACCTAGCGACATTGTCTCTCCAGTCACCGGCGACAATTGTCGCCCAATCGTCCCGTTCACAAGACCATTGAGCGACATTTGTCCCTCTGGTCGCCAGGCTGCCTATTAGTCGGATCGGATTGAAATTTTCCAATCTATCCAATACTATCATCGTAGTAAACTTCATGGGGATACTCCAATTTTTATAAAAATGTTTCTTCTAGAGCTATATGATATAGTGGTCCGATCCAATTTTCATACTTTATCTCACCCGGGTAATAAAAATACCCCAAGAATAATTTAATCGAGATAGCTCTTAAGATGGCTGAGTAAAACGCATACGCACAGACGGACATGGCTACCAACTTAGCTTCTCATGCTGATACCAACATGCGTTACCAACATCTGACCAATATTATAATACCCTCTGCAAGGGTATAAAAAGAATATTTCTTGGGTATTTTGAAATATATTCACTTTTCATATTAGTTTAGTCAAAATAAGGCGGTAACAAAAAAAGCATCACCCAATCACAATGCAAACGGAAAGCCCGAAGTTTTGGCATAAAGTCCAATTTTGAAAATAGAGAGTTGAAACTTGGTACAGGTGACACTAATATTACACCTAGTAAGTCTATAAAATTTGAAACGGATTTGACCATGCCCACTCAGACCGCCAATAGTTTCACTACAATCAATATATTTTTGTTTTGTTGTGTTGCGATCTTTTGTTTAAAAATATGCTCGACAGCAAAAGATCCGATGTAATCCATCAAATTGTTTTTTTTCGAGTATTCTGCCTATATTTAAGATTTTGCAGTCTATTAGAGTCATGTACAATTCATAGCTCGCACTAATTTCTGTGTTTGAAATTGTGTACACAAAATCGGACAAATTCTGGATTTGTGAGTTCAAACTTAATTTTTCTGTGAGAATGTGGTCTTTGGTTTCCTTAGTGAACTCCATTTTCAAAGGTCTGCAAAATCTGATTGACTGAGGTGAACGATTTATCCATAAGATTTCGCCGCAATTTCCTGCCAACTTAAGGGGTATGATGGTAGTCACGAATAGTGAATGGTTATTACAAATGGATTTTTCTTCGAATGGTTGCTTGTATGCACTCTGACCTGTTGATCCGTCGAATCCATAATTACAAATTAACTTGGCGCTATTGATGCTTTTGTACCATTCAATCACTTCTACTTGCATATTCCGAATTCGGTTGACAAAGTATCTTCAGCTTTGGTTTCCGTCACTGATATTTCTTTGGGCCTACATTGCAAATTTGCATTCTGCACGGCCTCGTCAGAAGGATATATATCACAAAAGTGATTTTTTCAAATTTCCCTTATACTATTGGTTCCTATTGACTAAAGATGTTATTAATAGCCGATCGGAATGTTTTTTTTTTAAAGTTTGTCACACTTCTGTGACACTTCGTCCAATTTTTTTTGAATGAAATCGTTAATAGTAGCCGCTTTTCTATTTATCAAATTTTTCTGTAGATCATCCAATTTTTCGCTGCATATTTGATCAACAATTCAATCATACATTGCTTCTTTTTTGTTTGTGTTGTTGCGCGATACATCGAGTTTATTTTTAATATTCTAAATAATATTCTTATGCAAACAAAAAAAAAAAAACGATTTAAACTTGAAATATGTATTTTTTCTCTTGCATTCTTTATAATCAAATCATTAAATTAGAATCGTCTTATATAGAAGATCATTGACAAAAAAATCATAATTACAAAAATACGTAAACAAAAAACACAGAAATTTTTTTTAAATAACTAAAAAAAAAATTTTTTTTCCAAAAAAATAAAACTGTTCTTATAGCATAAGTAAATTTGATGATATATCTCTTATCCCCACAATGGGGTTAATCGAAACGAATGTCTTAAACAAAATTGAATCATTAAATGCTGATATAAGCTTAACGAACATATTGCTATTGATAACACTGTGCAACACTAAAAATCAAGCCGCACCGGACCTTTTTTTTCTGAAAGTTCATGTATTGAATAGCAAAACCCTATTTGGGTTTTTCAAAGTTAGCTCGTTTTTTTTTTAAACGAGTTGAAATTTTTCATTTTGGGGGTAACTTTTTGTTCGTCATATGAGCTAAATAAGACTTATATATCGATTTCTTCTTCATGCATACGACTTAAATCATCCTCATTTATTGTAGAAATATTGTTAATGGTTAAATAAATTCATTTTAAGAATGTTATATAACCCAAAATGACTTTTTCAGCTACAGTTCTAGAAAAACTTACAATTCAGCCCTTTTTTAGAGTAGTTTTGGAAGTATTTTTAATTTATAACTATTTTTTGATAGAATAATATAAAGATTAATTTAAAACAACAACAAATATATTTTGAAATATGGAAAATTAGAAACGAGTTCTTTTTGGTTGTGGTTCATTTCCTTTATCAAGATCAAAGTAATCCGATTCGTCAGTGGAGAACTCCAATCCGTCGCATTCATCTTTCTGCACTTCTTCATTTGATTTTCATCTTCTTCGAATTGAAATATTTGCTTAGTCCACCAATATATTTCGGTCAGTATAGCATCCAGAGCTTTTTCAAGTGTTCGTGGCGATTTCGATGCGCTGTGACTCTTGTACCTTTTGCTAACAAGTTATGGGATTTAAAAAACATGCTAACATTTCTGATTTTCTCTGCGTTAGCTCTAATTTTGCAAGCATATGATGCAATTTGCTTTGTGTTATAAGAACTGGGTGATTTGATACTGATGGTTCGGGGATATACAGTCGCATCGGGGTAAAGACTAACATTGTCTGCGTCTGGATATTTTGGTACTGGAATATTTTCGAAATGGTCCAGGTGCACACTTGGAACGGAGACGTAGACTTTGTTTTTCGCCTTTTTTTTTTGTTAAGTCCAGTCACATTGTTGGCACAAGAATAATTTTTTGGCTCATGTTCTCCTGGATTGTACCATATCATTGGTACACCAAATGGCGTTTTTATCCCATACACCCATAAGGTGAAATGGGATATTAAAGTCGCCAAATTGTATGTAACAGGCAGAAGGAAGCGTCTCCGACCCTATAAAGTATATATATTCTTGATCAGGATGAACAGCCGAGTCGATCGAGTCGAGCCATGTCCGTCCGTCCGTCCGTATGAACACGCAGATCTCGGAGACTATAAGAGCTAGAGCCACCAAATTTGGTATGTATACTCGTGTAGTATGTAAATATATAGAGTTAATTGGAATTTCGGCCACGCCCTCTTACTCCCCCAGGAATCACATAAAACTATTTTTCTTAAAAAGTATAACAGCTAGAGACATTAAATTTAGTTTGTATAACCGTTTAGTTGCCGCGCAGAAATTCATTGTTGAAACTTTTTGCCACGCCCCCTTACGCCCCCAGGAATCACATAAAACTGTTTTACTTAAAAAGTATAATAGATAGAGACATCAAATTTGGTTTATATACTCGTTTAATTAGCGCGCAGAAACTAATTGTTTAAACTTTTTGACACGCCCCCTTCCGCCCCCGAAATTTACATAAAACTGATTTTCTTAAAGACTATGATAGCTACCGACATTAAATTTGGTATGCAGATTAGCTCGATAGACGCGCAGATATTGGCTATTTAAACATTTTGCCACGCCCACTTCCGCCCCCGCAAATTAAACAGAACTGATTTTATCAAAAACTAACAAAGCTAAAGTCACCAAATTTAGTATGTATACTGGCTTAGTATGTGCGCAGAGTATATATATTTTCATATTTTGCCACGCCCACTTCCGCCTCCATAATTTAGAAAAAACCGATTTCCTCCTGTAGTTGTTTGACTATCGCAATCAAATTCGGCAGTCTAATTATTCTTATCTATTTCTATCAAACTACCACATTTTATTGAAATCGGACTAGAAACATGTAAAATATGCGTATGAACGTATTTTACTATGTGATCCATAAGGGCAGAATTGGCCGTTGGCTAGTGCCGAATCGGATTACTTTGATCTTGATAAAGGAAATGAACCGCAACCAAAAAGAACTCGTTTCTATTTTTCCATATTTTAAAATATATTTGTTGTTTTAAATTAATCTTTATATTATTCTATCAAAAAATAGTTATAAATTAAAAATACTTCCAAAACTACTCTAAAAAAGGGCTGAATTGTAAGTTTTTCTAGAACTGTAGCTGAAAAAGTCATTTTGGGTTATATAACATTCTTAAAATGAATTTATTTAACCATTAACAATATTTCTACAATAAATGAGGATGATTTAAGTCGTATGCATGAAGAAGAAATCGATATATAAGTCTTATTTAGCTCATATGACGAACAAAAAGTTACCCCCAAAATGAAAAATTTCAACTCGTTTAAAAAAAAAACGAGCTAACTTTGAAAAACCCAAATAGGATTTTACTTTTCAATACATGAAAGAAAAAAAATGTCCGGTGTCATAATATTGTGCGCATATGTACTAAATAAAGCTTACCTTTTACACAATAAATGTGTAACTAAAAGAGCTCTAAGCCAAGCTAATGATCTAGATAAAATCTAAAAATACATATGCAGACAAGCAATTATAAATCAAGAAAATTTTGAACAAAAGAATAAATATAAGAAAAAAAATGACCACTCTTGACAGGTACTTTAGAAAAATAAACAACATGTTCCTTAGCATAGTCCAAGACTTAATTGAGGTTTTTAGTAGCAAGGAAAGCAACTCACCTCAACGCTTTATAAACTTGGTACAAACTAGGTTAGCTTACCTTGACATAACGGGCGAAGATTTTCCATTTCAAGGAAGCACTATGGTACGGATGAGTTTCATTCTCACAGTACCATATGTATGCTGTTTTTCAAACGCAGCAGGCACACTGCCTTTCTACCTAATGGAGGAACCACAGCAGCAAAGAAAAAAAAAACCGAAAATATTTTTTTCCTCAAAGAACTAAATACATCCATAACCAGTTTAATAGGCTTAGCCAGTTAATGTAGAATATGAATGAAATAAAAACGCAAAAACTGCAAAATAATTACCTTTCCTTGAATTCCTGAATAATTCAGGCGAAACAAATTACAGATTTAAGGAAATAAAGTATTGGATATCCAACAACTACAAATTTAAAAAAAAAATTAATAAAAGTAGTTTATAGCAGATTCCTAGCTAAGACTCCTTTAATAGATTTAACAGATTCAGATGTAGAGATAATAGATCTAAAAAGTAGACTACAATATAAATAAATAATAAATAAAATAAAAATATATAAATAATAAATAATTTAAGGATGAATGGAGAAGAATTGAATCTCAAACTCTGTAAAGTCACGGAATCCTTTAACAAATCTTATAAATGCGTAAGTCAAAACAGAAAAATCCATAATGATACTTAAAAAAAACATGCACAAGTTCTGGTTGATTCTTTTAATGAAGCAAGACAGCTAGTGCATGATAATAAGAAAAAAATAGATAAAACGAACTGGTGTAGAGTATCAAAATTATTGATCAAGTTACACTCAAATTTGATAACAATTAAAGCAAAGTATCAATTGGATATATTTATACCGAGAATCCTTAATACACCCCTAGTAACAAATCCAAGGGAAGAACAGAAGGCGGTAAACATACAAGACACAGATATAGAGGATGATGGAGACTCTGAATCAGATGATGGTACAGACATAAAAGAAGGTGATCTAAACGATATAACCATCCCTGCACTATTAACATTGTCGGAATATATGCAACAATACAATATATTGTTGAACCGTCTGTTTTACCCTACAATAGCTCACTCTTATTAGTCCCGGACTTAATGACCAGACTGCTAATAATAATTCAGATATTGCAGACCTGTTTGCTAAATTCTTTAAGTCGACTTATTCTACTACTGCGTCAGATCCCACATCTTATCCTTTCTCAATACCACATTTAAATTGTATGCTTTTTCCTAGTTTTACTGAAGACTGTATTATCTCTAGCTTATCATCTATGAAGTCTTCCTTCGTACCTGGGCCTGATACTATACCTAGTTGCATCCTTAAAATGTGTTCGATTTCCTTAGATAGCTTGTAGCTTTCCTGATGTTTTTGGAGAATTGACCACCCTTGTACACCACAGTTTCCGTAAAAAGTGTCAAACTGATACGGTTGATCGTTCTTTGATTCTTACGAAACTTAACTTAAACTTGACGTCAAGATTTGTTATTTTTAAATTGATCCTTCTTTCCAACAGTACTTGCAATCAGATCTCGATGCGTTTTGTGATTGGTGACACGTTAATAAATTACATCTTAATGCCTCAAAGTGTTCTTTTATGACATTCAGTCGTTTGTCTCCGTTCCTAGCACATTACTCTATTAAGTCTGTTTGTTAGATTGTGTTCCATCATTCAAAGACTTAGGCATAATGTTTGACCCTTAACTTTCATTTAATGTTCATATTTCTTTAATTGTCAATAGAGCATGCAGCCTTCTTGGCTTCATTAAACGTTGGGCCAAAGAATTTGATGATCCCTATGTAACAAAGGTTTTATACACTTCATTAGTTCGCCCCACTCTAGAATATTGCTCTCCAGTGTGGAACCCTCAATATGATGTTCACCAGCGTAGTATTGAATCGGTACAGAAGCAATTCATAACAGACACCTTGTGCAAATAAAACACTTTCATCGGGTCGGGGATATTTAGTTATTAAAAGGGCTAAGCTTACTTTTTTCAATTAATTGTTATCTGTTTTTATATAATATATTATAAAATTGGTGAGACCAGGAGCCCAGTACGTTGTGAGCAACGGTTGTGTTTCAGCGCCTATTGGAAAAAAAAAAATTCAAAAAGACTGACAAGACAGTGCCTTAAAAAAAAAAAAAAAATTAATAACCTCCTCGGATTTGATCCTTCTATTTTATTCCACTGTGGTGTGGAAATAAAAATATTTTATTTACACAAAACGAAAAGAAACAAAACAATACCAACAGAAATAACTTTCCTATACTCAAAAGTTCCAGTAAGTCCTTTTGTACCTTTTAGTCAATGCTACAGATGCTTCAGATTTAATCACTTTGCGCAGCACTGCAAACAGTTAGAACAAAAGTGCAGCAAATGCTCCCTGTCACATGATAAAGAAGAAACCTGCACACAAACTATTTGTATCAATTGCAAAGAAAACCACCTAGCTACCTGAATCGACTGCCCCGCTCGCAAGAGAGCCTTTGCCATACAGAAATGTGTGACAATGGAGAATCTATCCAGAAATGAGGTAAAAATTAGATATCCAGCTCTTTTCCAAAGACAAAATACGATAGACACTAATGACACAACACAATTTCCCATTCCAACATAGCAAAAGACATCTACAACCCCAACTCTACAGAACAACACAAAATTATCAACAGAACAACTACACGCTCACATCCCATTAAATAAAACATTAAGAAACATGCAAAACAGACGAAACGAAGAGAGAAACTCTTCTGAAACAATGAGTACCTGGAAAGCGACTCTAAATGAACACAAAATTACTTTAAATGAGAAATACGTAAACACCAAACCAACACCCCCACCCATTACATCCCAATCTAATCAGCTTACTGAAAGCCCCTCTGCTCTTGAAATGGGAGAAGAAGGCTTATCACAGCTGGCTATAGACATCTCCTCATTTATAACTAATCCAAACATTCAACTAAATTCAGACCACCATAAATTTTTAGAGACACTAAGAAATAGAATCGCACAAACTAACACAAAAATAGATATTATAAAAATAAACCAACTTAATTAATTTCAAACCTTAATCCTTACTTAGTGCCTTACACTCAACATCGTATTATAATAGACATATGAAGATTCTACAGTACAATATACAGAGCCTAACGCATAACAATAATAAACATCTACTAGAAATATTTTTAATAAACAACGACATTGATATAGCAATTATATCTGAAATCTGGGTTGCAAATAATGCTAATTGTAGTTTAGCGAATTACAACTTTATTTGCAACCCCAGAGCAGATGGATATGGCGGAGTAGGCATATATCTAAAAAAATATATAAAATTCACACAATTAAATTGCATTAGTGAAGTAGAAGTGATTTCAGTGTCCACTAAGAACCTGAAACATAACATAAATATATTTAGCGTCTATGCAGCGCAAAGTTTAAATGATAATCTTTTTGAGAAAGGATGCAAAGATATTCTAATGAGGGCAAACCAGACTAATGGTTTAGCAATCATAGGAGGAGATCTTAACGCCAAATCACAAATATGGGGAAACCCGATTCAAAACAACAGAGGCAACATCCTAGAACAGTTACTAATAAACAACAACTTTTATTGACTTAACAATGGCAGCCCCACATATTCACACAACACATCGTACTTTTCTACCTTAGACATCACATTAATTAACAACTACAACCTCAACCCAAAGTGGACAGTGACAAACGCAAAAATATCAAACAGCAACCATTTACCAATTATACTAGAACTAGACGAAACATACGAAGTACAGAATCAAAAAAGGACAAATCACAAGAAAATACTTCAAGACTTCTCAAAAATTCACATTTCTTCGTTGGACAACCTGACCTCAACTTCACAAAACATAACTAGACAGAAAACAATTTCAATAGACCCAAAAAATATATACATACCAAAAAAATATTGGGACGAACATTGTGACAGACTTTTTAGAGTTAGAAACACGTGCAGACAGAAATATTATAAAACAAAACTTCACACGGACGCATTAATTTATTTAAAAAGCAATAGAACATTGAACAACTACCTACATAAAGTTAGAAAAAACAATATGGACGAGCTAATGGACGAAATTTCAAAAACTAATTCAGCAAAAGAAATGTGGCAAAAAATTGCAGCCCTTAAACAATATAAAAAAATTAAACCGACAAAAAACGAAAAAACTTATGAGGATCATGAAAAATTTCTTAAACAAATGGCGTTGGTACCTGACACTCCAGATTGTATTAGAATGAACCCACCTGACAGCTGGCTACTACCCGCCAGCAACTCAAACTTTACTGACAGCGACTTACTTGACTTTTTAAATTCACGCAACCCGGACTCAGCAAAAGGTCCAGACAATATCTCATATAGAATGCTTCTAGCCTTACCACCCTCAGAAATTCAAATTTTGGTATCCCTGCTAAATGAGACCCTAGACAGCGGTGACATACCAGCTAGTTGGAGAAAAATAAAAGTAGTACCTGTCCCTAAAAAGAATCTAGACTCAGCAATAATAACAAACAATAGACCTATTTGCCTACTAAGCGTAGTTCTCAAATGCTTAGAAGGTTTGGTAAAAACAAGGATGGAAAACCATATAAACAACAATATATTGCTCCCGAGATCTTACGGCTTCCGTAAACACCACTCCACATCGCACTGCATCAATGACGTTTTAAACAATATAGCAAATCTGAAAGCTAGGGGCATGCACGTTTGTGCATCTGTATTGGATCTAAGCAAAGCCTTCGACTCTGTTAATATTCCCATTCTAGGCAACAAGCTAATAGATTTAGGTTTCGATCACAGACATATACAATTCATTTGCAACTACCTTAAAGAAAGAGTTTTGACCATGGGAAGAACAGAAATAAAAATAAGAAAAGGAGTAAGTCAGGGTAGCTGCCTTAGTCCAATGCTTTTCAATTTATACACAGCTGAGCTGCACAAGATAAGCAACCAAATTAACAGCATACTATTTCAATATGCTGATGACTTTTTCCTGGTATGTTACCATAAAAACTTTTTAGACGCTGAAAACATATTAGAAAGACAAGTTACAGAATTTAGTAAAATGTGCAATAAAATCAACCTGTCATTCAACCCGAACAAATCTGCTGCTTTACATTTCAATTTAAGACGTAAACCCCTACAAATAATATGCAATAACGTAGCTATAAGGGACGTAGATAAAATTAACTACTTAGGAAGACTGATTAGCACCAATAATTCTACATAAAGGAAACAATTGCTAAGTCAAACAAAACAAATATGTTTCTTCATATGATTAATTGCTGTCGTTTTGGCACCCATCCCAAAAATGCTATTCTTTTCTATAAGGCCTTTACAAGGAACAGATATGAATATGCAAATGCAACTAAAAAAGTAATGGGCATCATAAATACTCATGCTAACTTACACTTAAGGAAGGCCTTGGGGCTTATTAGATCAACTCCAACTTATATAATATACCACCTAGCGGCCGAACTTCCACCTGAGTATAGAATTAAATTTACCACAGCAAAAGAAGGTATTCGCTTATGGCCTGCCAGCGGCGTCGCTCCTGTCCAGTGTCTTTCATGCCAATAAAACAAGTTATGCCAAAGTGTATGCTGAATTTAAAGATGTCCTGGACAACATTACACCCATAGAGCCAACTCCTATACGCACACGAAAAATCTTCGTGGATGCCAATTTTTCCAAAGGTGCCTTTAAAAAACAAAATAGATGCAAATGAAACAATGATACTCTCCCTGTATAAAGAAAAAATTATGAACTTAAATTCAAAGAATTTTTACCTGATTTACACAGATGGTTCAGTTTCTGATGATTTTACTGGAAGTGCTTTTTTCACTTGGGCTCCAACACCACAAAAAGCTATTACAGCAATAAAAAACTGTCATCATTGACTGCGGAACTCACAGCTTTGGAAAAAGCAGTGGAGTTTGCTGATTCGAATCACCTCTGCAAAGTAGCGTTCCTAACAGACAGTCTTGGAACAATCCAAACAATTAGAAACCCCAAGAACAATAATTGCATTGCTCAAAGAATCCTTAAAAATATAGAAAATAGTTATAATATCATCTCAGTCGAAGTACACCACATACCTAGTCACTCAAACATAAGAGAAAACGATTTAGCTGATACCGCAGCCAAAAATGCCAGACACGATGGAGTGTTCACGCACATAAGCTGGACAATCAACGATGCTATCAATCATATGTACAACAAAATAAAACTGGAATGGGAAAGAGCGTACAATGAATTTTGTATAGATCGAATCAAAGGATACTGCCTTCTATATCCGTATGTGTCATTGCAACCATGGTTCCAGAGAAAAGACCAATTCCATAGACTGGAGATAAAACAACTGAACAGAATACTAAGCGGTCACGCATTTGACAAAAACACTCTATTTAAAATGAAAGTCGTTGACAACAACTTATGCGACACCTGTAACATTACAGAAGATATCTCACATATTATTTTAAATTGTTCAAAATACACAAACACCCGAATGAACTTCCCAACACTAACAAAGTACAACGATATATATCGATTACTCGCGCAAGAGCCTATCGCCAACTACAAATCGATAACACAATTTACTAAGGCTGCCAAAATCGAACTCTAATAACAATCTAATCCACATATAAATAAATTAAATTAAATAGCTAATTCATTTACAACTAAAACCAAAATACGAAACTCATCATCACAAATACGCTGTGGCGTTAACCTGTTATACACGGGGAGGCCAAAGATATCTTTTGTTCAGAAGTAACTTAATATAAAAAAAAAAAAAAAATAAAATTGGTGAGATGTTTGTAACGCACAGAAGGAGACGTTTCCGACCCCATAAAGTATACATATTCTTGATCAGCATGAGAAGCTGAGTCGATATAGCCCTGTCCGTCTGTCCGTCCGTTCATCTTAAGAGCTTTTGGGCTTTTTTCTATGCTTTTTTTATCTGGAGCAGACCAAGTATGAAAATGATCAGGATCGGAACACTATATCATGTAGCTCTAAAAGAAACATTTTCATAAAAATTGAAGTGTCGCTATGAAATTTACATATGTTATAATATTGAATATAAAACCCCAGATCTCAATTTGAATTTTATCGGATAAATAGAACACAAGTTACAGACAATATAATAATCGGCTCTGCTCCCAGCTCTGCCGGCTGCTCTGCTTGCTTTCTACTACGTCATTCGTCATCAACAGAGTTCATGCTTACACACACACGCAACGCTACATAAAATGTATTGAGGCTGAAAAAAAGTGTGAAAAAGCGGGATGTGCACTTCGTCGCGTCCGGTCTTTTTTGTGTAAATTCCGTCTTATCCGTGATCGTGAATCTCGTAGTCCTGCAACTTAATAATCTGTTAGTGTAGCATTCTCACTTCTGTTGTTACTAACGTTCCGTCGGCCGCCAGTCTGCATCGCAAGTGGAAAAATTAAATCATATTTTTTTTTCCCGGCCTCCTGCTGCGTCGGTAACTTGGTGGTCGGAGGGGCGCGGGGTGCCTTCATTCTGTATCACCCTACTTTTTCCTCCACATCTGTGTTAGTGGGGTGCTAGTCGCACCTTTTAACAAATTTTTCATCCACCCACCACGCTGTAAGTAAAAAAGTAAACAAGAAATTTGTGCGATAACCAGCTGTTGGCGGACCTGCCAAGTCGGTCTCGAAAGCTCTCCAGGGCTATCACTTGGGAGTCGAGCTTTTACCTCAAAACTTTTAAGCCGGGGTTCTCGATCACCTCCCACCAGACTAGCAGTATACCAGCGCAACAGCCTAAGTCTGGCAGAAGCGCTGCTTCTCATCACACGGTGCCTGGTTCAAATTCGCTGAGTGGAGCGAAAAAAATTTAAAAATAAATCTGGAGCATTTTTATTTTATTTTCTTTCTAACGCGGGTCTCCAATTACCTGGTTCGACTCCGCTGTGAGGAACTGAAATCAAATTTCAAATTTTTCTATTTGTAATTTAATTAATTTAACTTCTTCGGTAGGGGTTCAAATCCGCCGCGGGTAATATAGGAGTCAAAATTATTTTTTATTTATTTATTTAATAATTTTATTCTACCATTGCACACCGAGTGGCCCATTTCCCCGCTGATTGCCTGTTTTATCCAAAGGAAGCCGAGCCGGAGCGGTATAAATCCCAACACTCACCAGGGGGAAATACCTTGTCGTCAGGCCGTAGATAATGGAAGGCGAGGAGCTAATCGTGTTTGGGCGTAGCAGATTGCTGCTACATTCGCCTCCAATCTATGACGAGTTGCCATTGCGAGCGGCTGCTAGCCAGCAAGAGGACAGTCCAAAGAAATCGCGGGACGCCATGAGCCCAGATGGAGAAGCCATAACGCTAATGCCTGCGCCCCACCGAAAAGGTCAAAATTGCAGCCTGTCTGCAATGAACTTATGGAAATGGGCATACTATTGGAGGAAAGCCCGAGAAGGAAGGAGGCAAGCGGGCCATCACCAACGCCCTTCGTGAAAAGGTGGAGAGGCTGAAAGAGCTGCAGGCGGAAGTCAGCTCCCGGTTCAGCGGACACTCGATCGATTCAGTTTCGTCGGATACATGTCCCAATTGCCCAAAGGCGCCACCTGAGCGTGCCAGTCGTGGGCAGCAGACCGACGCAATGTCCTCCAGGACCACGCTATCCCGGACTCCTCAGACTTCACCACTGGCAAAGCGAGGAGACAAGGCACCGGCCAAGAAACCACCTTGCGGGCAGCCGTCTTTGCCCAGCTACAGGCGTATGGAGGACCCAAAAGTAGCTTAAGACCTGCTGCAGCAGACTGTTCGGGAGTTGAGAGCGGACAAAGCCATGCTGAGCAAACCATACAAAATCGGCACAGGCCCCTGTTGGTCCAAGGACTCGAGCGGCAAAGCAGCATTGTGGTGTTGTGGTAGTAGCGACGGCGTATTGCAGGATATTCTACACGAGAATGGTTTTGTGAGAGCTAGGTTTGGCAGTTACTGGCTTTACAGCTGTTATCGCTGATGACGTTAGAGGACGACAACGAGTAATTATAGGTGGCGACTTTAATGCTTGGTCAGTCGAATGGGGATTTTCTCGCTCGGACGCTCGTGTTAGATTACTGTTGGAAGCTTTCGCCAATTTAAGCATCTCTGGTTGGTTCCCAGAACACCTTCAAAAGGGCCGGCACAGGATCTATTGTAGATCTTTCATTTGCAGGATCTATTGTAGATCTTTCATAGTATCGCCGCCTCAGCCACTTGGAGCATGGGATCAACGTACTTGGCGAGTGACCACGAAGTCATCACCTTCACCGTCGGCGACAGCAGGCACCCGCTTTCAAGGACGCAACACTTCCGGAGGGTTTTATAGCCGGAAACCTTCAACCCGCAACTCTACGGCCACAACCTGGATGATCTAACCTTCAGCGAAAACATGTGCGCGGAAGATTCCGCAAATTCCGTAATGGCACGGCTAGCCGAGGCTTGTGAGGCTAGTATGTCTCAGAGTGGCACATACACGCGCCACCGCAAACCAGTCTTTTGGTGGAATGACGCTATCGCCGAAGCCAGGAGATCCTGCTTTCGCGCAAGGCGACTTTATCAGCGCGCACAACGTTCGACAAACTTCGAGGCTCAGGGTCTTGAGTATAAGAGACGTCGGAATATCCTCAAGACTGCGATCCGCTCCAGCAAACGAGAATGTTTTCTGGCTTCATGCGACTCTGCTGAGCACGACCCATGGGGTAAGGCCTACCAGTTAGTGGCCAAGCGTCTAAACTCCAGCAGGTACCCACCACCGACGGATGCACAAACGGTACGCTTAATTGTCGACGGACTTTTCCCCGAGGTTGACGAAGCAATGCGTGTGCCCCCCTGCCTCCTGCCCTACACGCGGCGGAGAGTACGTTAACCGAGGTCCTCGAGACGGTGAGGCGACTGAAGCCCAAAAAGGCACCAGGACCGGATTCGATCCCCAATAATGCATTGAAGGTCGCAGTGTTGCTATACCCACAAGCGTTCGCAGAACTTTACTCAAAATGCTTGAGTGAAGGTGTCTTTCCCGATAGGTGGAAACTACAAAACCTGGTGTTGCTGCCAAAGCCGGGGAAGCCGCATGGAGAAGCGTCCTCCTATAGACCCATCTGCCTCATCGACACAGCTGGAAAAGTCCTCGAGGCAATAATCTGCTCGCGGTTGGAATCGGAAATCATGGCAAGGGGCGGTCTATCCGAGCACCAGTTTGGATTTAGGAAGGCGAGATCTACGATCGACGCAATCAACCGGGTGGTAGGTTTGGCTGCAAGAGCAATTGAAGGAACGAGATGGAAAGGCGGTGCCAAAGAATATTGTCTTGTGGTAACACTTGATATCAAAATCGCCTTTAATTCAGCGAGATGGAGCAGGATCTTGGACGCGCTTGGGGCCTTTGGTATTCCGAGCTATCTCATCAAGTGCGTAGCCAGCTATGTCTGCAACAGGAGGATACGATTCTGGACGGACGCAGGATTAGAGGAAAGGGTCGTATCTGCTGGCGTCCCACAAGGGTCTGTCTTGGGCCCCCTGCTGTGGAACGTCATGTACGACGGTATCCTACGCTTGGATTTCGAGCCTGGCACCCATATAGTTGGATTCGCAGACGATGTAGCAGTGATAGCCAAGGAACTCACGGTAGCCGAAGAAGTAACCAACCGGGCGATCATCAAGGTTGGCCAATGGCTCTCTGCAGCCGGTCTGCAGTTGGGCACCACCGTCGTCTCTAAGCGAGCTCTAAAATACCTAGGAGTCATGAGCGACACAAGGCTGACTTTCAGAGAACACTTGGAGTACAGCAGCGAGAAGACAGCATCGGTAGCGCAATCGCCCTCCCGAATACTACTCAACACGCGTGGATCGAAACATGGACGGCGTCTCTTGCTATCCAGCGTCATAAAATCGACTGCACTCTACGCGGTGCCTTCGTGGATAAAGGGGATGGAAACGAGATCCTACAGCGCTTTTCGCACCATCTCTGACGACGCCGCGCTGGTGATCGCTGGGTTGCTGCCCATCGACGAATACGCTGCCATCGCGTCGGCCTCCTTCACAGCCTAAGCTATAATAACAAACAATAGACCTATTTGCCTACTAAGCGTAGTTCTCAAATGCTCAGAAGGTTTGGTAATAACATGGATGGAAAACCATATAAACAACAACAATATATTGCCCCCGAGATCTTACGGCTTCCGTAAACACCACTCCACATCGCACTGCATCAATGACGTTTTAAACAATATAGCAAATCTGAAAGCTAGGGGCATGCACGTTTGTGCATCTGTATTGGATCTAAGCAAAGCCTTCGACTCTGTTAATATTCCCATTCTAGGCAACAAGCTAATAGATTTAGGTTTCGATCACAGACACATACAATTCATTTGCAACTACCTTAAAGAAAGAGTTTTGACCATGGGAAGAACAGAAATAAAAATAAGAAAAGGAGTAAGTCAGGGTAGCTGCCTTAGTCCAATACTTTTCAATTTATACACAGCTGAGCTGCACAAGATAAGCAACCAAATTAACAGCATACTATTTCAATATGCTGATGACTTTTTCCTGGTATGTTACCATAAAAACTTTTTAGACGCTAAAAACATATTAGAAAGACAAGTTACAGAATTAAGTAAAATGTGCAATAAAATCAACCTATCATTCAACCCGAACAAATCTGCTGCTTTACATTTTAATTTAAGACGTAAACCCCCTACAAATAATATGCAATAACGTAGCTATAAGGGACGTAGATAAAATTAACTACTTAGGAAGACTGATTAGCACCAACAATTCTACGACCCAACACATAAAGGAAACAATTGCTAAGTCAAACAAAACAAATATGTTTCTTCATATGATTAATTGCTGTCGTTTTGGCACCCATCCCAAAAATGCTATTCTTTTCTATAAGGCCTTTACAAGGAACAGATATGAATATCCAAGCTCTTCATTTGCAAATGCAACTAAAAAAGTAATAGGCATCATAAATACTCATGCTAACTTACACTTAAGGAAGGCCTTGGGGCTTATTAGATCAACTCCAACTTATATAATATACCACCTAGCGGCCGAACTTCCACCTGAGTATAGAATTAAAAAAAACTCATCATCACAAATACGCTGTGGCGTTAACCAACAATACACGGGGAGGCCAAAGAAATCTTTTGTTCAGAAGTAACTTAATATAAAAAAAAACCAGAGGGCCGGGGAAACTTTGACCGCGTCAAAGTTTGTATACCCTTGCAACTTTTTTGGTAACTCTTTCCTTACCTATTAGCCATCAATGTGGAAGAACGTTTTATCTAAAAAGGCTTATGTTTGCGAAAGAATGGCCTACAATCATAGGAAACAACGAAGATATTGACCAAAGTCACAGTTTTCCACCGATCGTTCCTGTTCGAGCTATATGATATAGTCACCCGATCTTTATCAAATTGGACACAGTCCTTAACAGATATATTTAATTAAGAAATGTTTAATTTGAAAACAATCACGTTAAAAGTAACGAAGCTATTTACAAAAGTCACTGTTTTCGCCCGATCGTTCCTATGGGAGCTTTATGATATAGTCACCCGATCTTTATCAAATTTGGCACAGTCGTTTATAAGCGTAATAAACTCTCTAATATTAAGTTTCACGATAATAACATAGAAAATAACGAAGTTATTGAGAAAAGTCACTGTTCGTGACTTTGGGGTTTGTATGGGAGCTATATGATATAGTGGTCCGATCCGGCTGAATCCGAGATATACAACGCCTGCAGTATATACAAGCCTAGGTGCAAATTTCAGCTCTGTAGCTCTTACGGTCTAGGAGGAGTTTGCGTTGATCCAGACGGACGGACGGACGTACATGGCTATTTGAACTCGTCTCGTCGTGCTGATCAAGAATATATATACTTTGTATGGTCGGAGATGCTTCGTTCTATGCGTTGCACACTTCTGACCAAAATTAATATACCCTTTTTGCAAGGGTATAAAAAAAAAAAATAAAATTGGTGAGATGTTTGTAACGCACAGAAGGAGACGTTTCCGACCCGATAAAGTATACATATTCTTGATCAGCATGAGAAGCTTAGTCGATATTGCCCTGTCCGTCTGTCCGTCCGTTCATCTTAAGAGCTTTCGGGCTTTTTTCTATGCTTTTTTATCTGGAATAGACCAAGTACGAAAATGATCAGGATCGGAACCCTATATCATGTCTACATAAAATGTATTGAGGCTGAAAAAAAGTGTGAAAAAGCGGGATGTGCACTTCGTCGCGTTCGGTCTTTTTTTGTGTAAATTCCGTCTTATCCGTGATCGTGAATCTCGTAGTCCTGCAACTTAATAATCTGTTAGTGTAGCATTCTCACTTCTGTTGTTACTAACGTTCCGTCGGCCGCCAGTCTGCATCGCAAGTGGAAAAATTAAATTGTAAACACCTATTTATTGGGAAAATAAGATAACGATTAATTTGTATTTCCTGGATTTTATCTTTGGTTTTTCTGCGCAGATGCAACTTGCTCGTTGCGTCGCCGGAAGAGAAGAGAGACGCCGTCTCTCAACCTATCGAGGACTTATCGCTATCGATACTACAATACTGGTTTCGGTATATACATGAGCATTTAACAGACTTTGTAAATAATTGGAATCTTACAACTCGGCCGTCCTGACGAGGAATCGACCTCGATTCCAATGGTTAACAACGAAGGGGGGTAAATAAGAATCTTAAGTGGCTGGTGTCGCCTTTGTTTGGCTATCAGAAGTGCAATCTTGATCAGGGGCAACCCATAGCTTTAATTTGGAGGCTTCTAGGTCCCCATCATATGGTAGTTGGGTGATTTGGGAGCCCTCTACATCCCGGATAACATATCGGTCATTCGGAAGTTTTTTATGAACCACATACGGACCACGATACCGCCTGATTAGCTTTTTGTTTGTGCCTGCCGAAGTATCCACATTCTTAATAACTACGAAATCCCCCTCCTCAAAACTAACGGCAGGGAGGTGATGCTTCGAATAATATTCCGAATTATATTCTTGGGACTTAACAATGTTACGGAAGGCTAATCTCTGGACGTCTACCTCCTCCGTTCTCTCACCCAACCGTTCGGTTAGTTCGTCTACTACCACACCTCGTTGTTCAACACCGAATAGAAGTACGGAAGCGGCAAATTTGGTTGTGGAGTGGACGGAGTTATTCAATGCAAACTCTATGTTTGGCAGTTGTTGGACCCAATCTGCATGGTCCACAGGTTCCGTCAGTTTACCCAACATGGGGCCCAACACGCGGTTAACCCGCTCGACTTGTCCGTTGACCCGGGGTGAGGCAGTGGCATTCAGCACATGAATTATATTATTGGCCTTCAGAAATTCTTCAAACTCGGAGGAAGTAAAGCAGGTACCTCGATCGCTGATGATTCGGCGGGGTCTACTGTAATTTGCGAAATACT
Organism: Drosophila tropicalis; assembly: GCF_018151085.1. NCBI lineage: Eukaryota > Metazoa > Arthropoda > Insecta > Diptera > Drosophilidae > Drosophila > Drosophila tropicalis. The sequence goes on from NW_027172999.1 coordinate 1,887,919, forward strand.
GAGATTCTAATGTCTGGCATACTTCACGTGAATTCGTCGTGGCGGCAGGGTACAGCTTCACAAATTTGGTGATAGCGTCAATGACAACCAGAAGATACTTTTTCTTAGAACGTATGGACGGAAGGGGGCCCAAATGGTCAATATGGACGGTATCAAACGGAAGCACTTTTGGAATACTATGTAGCGTGACACGGTGGTCCGAAGCGGACGCGGAGTAGTAGATACACTTGAGGCAATTTTTAATGTAATTGTTAACATAAGACTTCATACACGGGAACCAGTAATGCTTCTTGATCTGTGCACAACATTTCTCCGTGGCCATATGGCCAAGCTTCTCGTGCACTACTCGTATGATATGATTTATCATTTCGGAAGGGACATAAAGTTGGGGTACACTCGTCGAGGACAGGCGGTACACTACTCCATCTCGCAGTTCGAAATCCGCTATCTCATATTTCTCTAACTCATCTCGGAGTTTGACAATCTCAGGGTCCCGGTTCTGGGTTAACTGCAGTTGGAAGTCGAGGTTTATATCGTCAACGTATGCGGCAGTTTCTATTCTGCTTAGAGCATCAGCATGGGGCATACCAACCCCCGAGCGGTGTACAATCGTGTAGTTATAGTTTTCCAACAGCAGGGCCCAGCGAGCAATCTTGGCGGAATGTCCACCATTTCTCAGTGTCAGCGCAAGGGAATTACAATCGGTCACGATTTTGAACGGGATGAACTTAAGGTATGTGTCAAAACGTTTCAAGGAATACACTATAGCTAACGTCTCTAGCTCATAACTGTGTAGTTTCGATTCAGCGGCGGAGGCCATCTTAGAGAAGTAGGACACTGGGTGTAATTTACCGTCTGTTTGTTTCTGGAGGAGCACTGCTCCGAAACCAATTGAACTAGCATCGCAGTGTAACTCTGTTTCAGACTTCGGGTTGTAAATAGATAACACGGGGGATTCGATCAATTTCAACTTCAGTGTTCGGAAAGCTTCAAGGCATTCATCGGAGAAGACATAAGAGGTATCTTTTCTTAACAATCGGGACAGCGGACACGCAATCTTAGCGAAACTTGATACAAATCGGCGGAAGTATGAGAATAGGCCTAGGCAACGCTCTAATTCCTTGCTATCCCTTGGAATGGGCAAATCCCGTATCGCCTGAATATGAGCTGGTTTAGGCGTGATACCGGCGGAATTGGCTAGGTAGCCCAAGTACTCTAGCTCCCTATACGCAAAACGGCATTTCGTCAGCTTCAGGCATAACCCGTTCACTCTTAACACATACAATATTTCCTTCAGAATCTCGAGGTGGGTTTCAAAGTCATGCGACGCGACTAGAATGTCGTCCATATATATCACCAGTTGACCTCGGTTTATAAATTCCTTAAGGACAAAATAAACGAACCTAGCGAACACGGAAGGGCCATTACAAAGTCCGAAGGGCATGCGTACATATTCAAACTGGACATCAGGGGTTACAAAGGCAGTATATTTGATTGAGTCTGGGTGCATTTTCACATGGTGGAAACCGTTCTTCAAGTCCAAGATAGTGAAGAATGATTTGCCACCCAGATGTTCAATGCAATCATCTAACAGAGGAATCGGAAAATGATCTCGAACTGTAATTTTGTTCAACGGGCGGTAATCTACACAGTTCCTTAGGGTGTTGTCCTTTTTGCGTACAGGGACAATCGCGGCAGCGTAAGGGGAACTACTGTGGCGAATAATGCCAGCTTTCAAGAGATCGTCACAAATCTCACGCACCTCGATGCGTTCGTGGTGCGACAGACGGCGGGGGCGGCAGAAAATCGGAGTTTGGCTAGTCAATTCTATTTTCATCTCATAGTTCATGGGCTTGATTAAATCTGGATCAACTTGTACATACGACGTGGAAATAATAGACTTAAGGGCTGCGGTTTGCTCTTCCCGTAACGCGGGCTCTATATCAAAGTCTAATTCACTGACAGCAGGGAGCTCAATGGCATTTATCGCCATAAGTGCATCGTTCAATGTTTCCGAAGGTACAGCAGAAGTTTTCGGAAGGGGAGAATCAGACAACAATTCGGCAGATACAATCTCATTCCTATCATACGGCAGTATCACTCTCTCTTTCATAAATATGTCAAAGGACGTCAGAACAGCAGTAAGATTTGGATTTATACATTCAGTCGGTTTATTCATGAGTATCAACGATTCTTTTTCATATTTCAGTTCCTTCAGTTTACAGAGTCTAATATTAATTTTATACAGAAGATCTCTACCTATAATCATCGGCAGTTCGGTTGCTTGGTTCGTCAGGACTTCAAACGTATGTATTGTATGTGTGTTGCGGAGGCGAACCCTACACTGGACTTGGCCTAAGGACAGAAGTTGGCTATTTCCTAAACCACGGCAGTTCAATGTACGGGGGCTAAGACGGCAGTTGGAGGGGACTTCAGATTGACGGATAAAACTCTTTGGACTGCCCGAATCAAGGAGAGCAAACTTATCTATAAACCTCCTATCTTGCACTTCATCACAAACAAAAGCAACACTCACCAGTTGTAAATGGTCTAGTCGATTTCCCGCTTCATCAGCGGCGGCGGCAGCAGTGATATTGGTGGCATTTCCAATTCGAGACGGGCAGTTTTTGTAGCTGTGGCCCACTATGCCACACTTGAAACATGAATTCGGAGGTCTCATTGGTTTCGGGCATTGACTCTTGTAATGCCCCCATCCTGAGCAGTTGAAGCATCTGGTCTCACTCGTGACGGTGCCTGACGATTTATTTCCAGGCGCCACGGCAGTTGTTGTTGGCTGCGCCTTCACACTATTGCTTTGTCTGGAGGCAGCGGCTTGCATACGGAGGCGCTCGTAGCGTTCCAGTAGGGGCTTCAGTTCAGCCATTGTCCGAGCTGAGTACAGCATGCCGACTCGAGTAGAATTGTCCCGCAATCCATCAATGATCAGGTCGACCAGCTCGTTCTCCGGAATCGGAGCATTCATGGCAATCTCCTGCATCTCGATTGCGAATCTTAAACATCCCTCGCCTGCCCTGATGCGCCGGCCACGCAGAGCGATGCTACACCAGCGTCCAAATTCTCGCAAGAGGATTGCCTTCAATTCTTCGTAGCTGTGCACCGATACCGTGCGCAGCAGCACCGCCGCCGTACCTTCCAGCATACGACGGCATGCGACCAACCGTAGGCGGTCATTCAACTGCAGAATTTCAAATGCGTCTTCCAGATCGTTCAGCCATTTCTTCACATCGTATGCGGTATCCGCTGAAAATCGAGCCACCATGCTCTCAATGACACTCACGTCGCTGACTTGCTGTCTCGGTGCTTGGAATTCGTCATTCCCCTGCTGCAGTTTGAGGATTTGATGCTGTAGCTGTAGCAACTCATGTTGTTTCTGCAGCGTCCCCAGGCACAGTGGATGTGGCAGCGGCGGCGGGCACAGCAGTGGCAGCGGGCGCAGAGGCGGCGACTGCGGCTGGTACAGCAGTGGCAGCGGGCGCAGAGGCGGCAGCGGCGGCGGGCACAGCAGCGGCGGCAGCGGGTGCAGAGGCGGCAGCGGCGGCTGGTACAACAGTGGCAGCGGGCGCAGAGGCGGCGGGCACAGCAGCGGCAGCGGGCACAGCAGTGGCAGCGGGTGCAGCGGCGGCAGCGGGTGCAGAGGCGGCGGGCACAGCAGCGGCAGCGGGCACAGCAGTGGCAGCGGCGGCAGCGGTGGTGGGCACAGCAGCGGCGGCAGCGGGTGCAGAGGCGGTGGGCACAGCAGCGGCAGCGGTGGTGGGCACAGCAGCGGCAGCGGGCACAGCAGTGGCAGCTGGTGCAGAGGCGGCGGGCACAGCAGCGGCAGCGGTGGAGGGGACAGCAGCGGCAGCGGGCACAGCAGTGGCAGCGGGTGCAGAGTCGGCGGGCACAGCAGCGGCAGCGGTGGTGGGCACAGCAGCGGCAGCGGGAGCAGAGTCGGCGGGCACAGCAGCGGCAGGGGGCACAGCAGTGACAGCGGGTGCAGAGGCGGCGGGCACAGCAGCGGCAGCGGCAGCGGGCACAGCAGTGGCAGCGGGTGCAGAGGCGGCAGCGGTTACAGCAGTCGCAGCGGGCGCAGAGGCGTCGGGCACAGCAGCGGCAGCGGGCACAGCAGTGGCAGCGGGTGCAGCGGCGGCAGCGGGTGCAGAGGCGGGCACTGCAGCGGCAGCGGGCATAGCAGTGGCAGCGGGTGCAGAGGCGGCGGGCACAGCAGTGGCAGCGGCGGCAGCGGTGGTGGGCACAGCAGCGGCGGCAGCGGGTGCAGAGGCGGTGGGCACAGCAGCGGCAGCGGGCACATGGCGTCGGTTGGCCCAGCAGCGGCGGGCCCGGCAGGGGCGAGCATGTCAGCAGCGGGCCCAGCAGGGGCGAGTGTGGCAGCGGTTGGCCCAGCAGGGGCGGAGGTGGCATCAGTTAGCCCAGCTGGGGCTCGTATGGCGGCGGTTGGCCCAGCAGCGGCGGGCCCGGCAGGGGCGAGCATGTCAGCAGTTGGCCCGGCAGGGGCGAGTGTCGCAGCGGTTGGCCCAGCAGGGGCGAATGTGGCATCAGTTAGCCCAGCAGGGGCTCGTATGGCGGCGGTTGGCCCAGCAGCGGCGGGCCCGGCAGGGGCGAGCATGTCAGCAGTTGGCCCGGCAGGGGCGAGTGTCGCAGCGGTTGGCCCAGCAGGGGCGAATGTGGCATCAGTTAGCCCAGCATGGGCTCGTATGGCGGCGCTTGGCCCAGCAGCGGCGGGCCCGGCAGGGGCGAGCATGTCAGCAGTTGGCCCGGCAGGGGCGAGTGTCGCAGCGGTTGGCCCAGCAGGGGCGGAGGTGGCATCAGTTAGCCCAGCAGGGGCTCGTATAGCAGCAGTTGGCCCGGCGGAGGCGAGCATGTCAGCAGTCGGCCCGGCAGGGGCGAGTATAGCAGCAGTTGGCCCGGCAGGGGCGAGTGTGGCGGCAGTTGGCACAGCGGCTCTCGGTACTGCAGCGGCAGGCGCAGCAGCGGCGGCTCCTGTGGCCGTCGGTACTGCAGCGGTAGTCACAGCAGTGGGTGCACCAGCAGCGGTGGGCGTGGAGGCGGCCGTCCTAGATGTGGAACGTGTGGCGCGCCGTGTCCCGAAATATGTATCCTTTCGGGTGGTCATCCCACTTCTGAGTTGTAAACACCTATTTATTGGGAAAATAAGATAACGATTAATTTGTATTTCCTGGATTTTATCTTTGGTTTTTCTGCGCAGATGCAACTTGCTCGTTGCGTCGCCGGAAGAGAAGAGAGACGCCGTCTCTCAACCTATCGAGGACTTATCGCTAACAATCGAAACTTATTACTAACAATCGATACTTATTACTAACAATCGATACTTATTACTACAATCGATACTACAATACCGGTTTCGGTATATACATGAGCATTTAACAGACTTTGTAAATAATTGGAATCTTACAAAATCATATTTTTTTTTTCCCGGCCTCCTGCTGCGTCGGTAACTTGGTGGTCGGAGGGGCGCGGGGTGCCTTCATTCTGTATCACGCAACTTTTTCCTCCACATCTGTGTTAGTGGGGTGCTAGTCGCACCTTTTAACAAATTTTTCATCCACCCACCACGCTGTAAGTAAAAAAGTAAACAAGAAATTGGTGCGATAACCAGCTGTTGGCGGACCTGCCAAGTCGGTCTCGAAAGCTCTCCAGGGCTATCACTTGGGATTCGAGCTTTTACCTCAAAACTTTTAAACCGGGGTTCTCGATCACCTCCTACCAGACTAGCAGTATACCAGCGCAACAGCCTAAGTCTTGGTGACGTGACGTACGCGGTGGCCTACCTGGCAGAAGCGCTGCTTCTCATCACACGGTTTAAAAATAAATCTGGAGCATTTTTATTTTATTTTCTTTCTAACGCGGGTCTCCAATTACCTGGTTCGACTCCGCTGTGAGGAACTGAAATCAAATTTCAAATTTTTCTATTTGTAATTAAATTAATTTAACTTCTTCGGTAGGGGTTCAAATCCGCCGCGGGTAATATAGGAGTCAAAATTATTTTTTATTTATTTATTTAATAATTTTATTCTACCATTGCACACCGAGTGGCCCATTTCCCCGCTGATTGCCTGTTTTATCCAAAGGAAGCCGAGCCGGAGCGGTATAAATCCCAACGCTCACCAGGGGGAAATACCTGGTCGTCAGGCCGTAGATAATGGAAGGCGAGGAGCTAATCGTGTTTGGGCGTAGCAGATTGCTGCTACATTCGCCTACAATCTATGACGAGTTGCCATTGCGAGCGGCTGCTAGCCAGCAAGAGGACAGTCCAAAGAAATCGCGGGACGCCATGAGCCCAGATGGAGAAGCCATAACGCTAATGCCTGCGCCCCACCGAAAAGGTCAAAATTGCAGCCTGTCTGCAATGAACTTATGGAAATGGGCATACTATTGGAGGAAAGCCCGAGAAGGAAGGAGGCAAGCGGGCCATCACCAACGCCCTTCGTGAAAAGGTGGAGAGGCTGAAAGAGCTGCAGGCGGAAGTCAGCTCCCGGTTCAGCGGACACTCGATCGATTCAGTTTCGTCGGATGCATGTCCCAATTGCCCGAAGGCGCCACCTGAGCGTGCCAGTCGTGGGCAGCAGACCGACGCAATGTCCTCCAGGACCACGCTATCCCGGACTACTCAGACTTCACCACTGGCAAAGCGAGTAGACAAGGCACCGGGTCCGTCTGAACCGGCTGGAAAGCAACTGCTGCAGCCTAGTGCTCACGCACCCAAGCAGCGTCCTAAAAACCGGCAACCTGTAGAATCCCAGCAGCAGCAGCAGGCACCACCTACTCCTCAAAGCGACAAACCGCACCATACAATAGCGGACATCGGGACAACCGAGGACAACCAAGGCTGGAAAACAGCCGGCCCATCAAAGCCTCGACGTGGAGCCTCCTTGCAGCAGGTTAAACCCAGAATCAGGCATAGACCGGTTGCAATTCTGATCGAGGCCAGCGGCGGTCTCAGTTATAGCCAAGTCCTAACGATGTAGCAGGCCACAACTAGTCGTCTGTCCCTCTGTGGAACCGCACTGCTTTCTCTGCGCTGCACAGGACTTAAACCCAAGAAACCACCTTGCGGGCAGCCGTCTTTGCCCAGCTACAGTCGTATCGAGGACCCAAAAGTAGCTTAAATGACCCAGCCAGCCATAAAGATCCTGCAGTTAAACCTGAACCTTTGCATCGCAGCCCAAGACCTGCTGCAGCAGACTGTTCGGGAGTTGATAGCGGACAAAGCCCTGCTGAGCAAACCATACAAAATCGGCACAGGCCCCTGTTGGGCCAAGGACTCGAGCGGCAAAGCAGCATTGTGGTGTTGTGGTAGTAGCGACGGCGTATTGCAGGATATTCTACACGAGAATGGTTTTGTGAGAGCTAGGTTTGGCAGTTACTGGCTTTACAGCTGTTATCGCTGATTACGTTAGAGGACGACAACGAGTAATTATAGGTGGCGACTTTAATGCTTGGTCAGTCGAATGGGGATTTTCTCGCTCGGACGCTCGTGTTAGATTACTGTTGGAAGCTTTCGCCAATTTAAGCATCTCTGGTTGGTTCCCAGAACACCTTCAAAAGGGCCGGCACAGGATCTATTGTAGATCTTTCATTTGCCAGCGATAGTATCGCCGCCTCAGCCACTTGGAGCGTGGGATCAACGTACTTGGCGAGTGACCACGAAGTCATCACCTTCACCGTCGGCGACAGCAGGCACCCGCTTTCAAGGACGCAACACTTCCGGAGGGTTTTATAGCCGGAAACCCTTAACCCGCAACTCTACGGCCACAACCTGGATGATCTAACCTTCAGCGAAAACATGTGCGCGGAAGATTCCGCAAATTCCGTAATGGCACGGCTAGCCGAGGCTTGTGAGGCTAGTATGTCTCAGAGTGGCACATACACGCGCCACCACAAACCAGTCTTTTGGTGGAATGACGCTATCGCCGAAGCCAGGAGATCCTGCTTTCGCGCAAGGCGACTTTATCAGCGCGCACGACGTTCGACAAACTTCGAGGCTCAGGGTCTTGAGTATAAGAGACGTCGGAATATCCTCAAGACTGCGATCCGCTCCAGCAAACGAGAATGTTTTCTGGCTTTATGCGACTCTGCTGAGCACGACAGCAGCGGCGGGCCCGGCAGGGGCGAGCATGTCAGCAGTTGGCCCGGCAGGGGCGAGTGTCGCAGCGGTTGGCCCAGCAGGGGCGGAGGTGGCATCAGTTAGCCCAGCAGGGGCTCGTATAGCAGCAGTTGGCCCGGCGGAGGCGAGCATGTCAGCAGTTGGCCCGGCAGGGGCGAGTATAGCAGCAGTTGGCCCGGCGGGGCGAGCATGTCAGCAGTTGGCCCAGCAGGGGCGAGTATGACGGCAGCAGCGGGCCCAGCAGGGGCGAGTGTGGCAGCGGTTGGCCCAGCAGGGGCGGAGGTGGCATCAGTTAGCCCAGCAGGGGCTCGTATGGCGGCGGTTGGCCCAGCAGCGGCGGGCCCAGCAGGGGCGAGCATGTCAGCAGTTGGCCCGGCAGGGGCGAGTGTCGCAGCGGTTGGCCCAGCAGGGGCGGAGGTGGCATCAGTTAGCCCAGCCGGGGCTCGTATAGCAGCAGTTGGCCCGGCGGAGGCGAGCATGTCAGCAGTTGGCCCGGCAGGGGCGAGTATAGCAGCAGTTGGCCCGGCAGGGGCGAGTGTGGCGGCAGTTGGCACAGCGGCTCTCGGTACTGCAGCGGCAGGCGCAGCAGCGGCGGCTCCTGTGGCCGTCGGTACTGCAGCGGTAGTCACAGCAGTGGGTGCACCAGCAGCGGTGGGCGTGGAGGCGGCCGTCCTAGATGTGGAACGTGTGGCGCGCCGTGTCCCGAAATATGTATCCTTTCGGGTGGTCATCCCACTTCTGAGTTGTAAACACCTATTTATTGGGAAAATAAGATAACGATTAATTTGTATTTCCTGGATTTTATCTTTGGTTTTTCTGCGCAGATGCAACTTGCTCGTTGCGTCGCCGGAAGAGAAGAGAGACGCCGTCTCTCAACCTATCGAGGACTTATCGCTAACAATCGAAACTTATTACTAACAATCGATACTTATTACTAACAATCGATACTTATTACTACAATCGATACTACAATACCGGTTTCGGTATATACATGAGCATTTAACAGACTTTGTAAATAATTGGAATCTTACAAAATCATATATTTTTTTTCCCGGCCTCCTGCTGCGTCGGTAACTTGGTGGTCGGAGGGGCGCGGGGTGCCTTCATTCTGTATCACGCAACTTTTTCCTCCACATCTGTGTTAGTGGGGTGCTAGTCGCACCTTTTAACAAATTTTTCATCCACCCACCACGCTGTAAGTAAAAAAGTAAACAAGAAATTGGTGCGATAACCAGCTGTTGGCGGACCTGCCAAGTCGGTCTCGAAAGCTCTCCAGGGCTATCACTTGGGATTCGAGCTTTTACCTCAAAACTTTTAAGCCGGGGTTCTCGATCACCTCCTACCAGACTAGCAGTATACCAGCGCAACAGCCTAAGTCTTGGTGACGTGACGTACGCGGTGGCCTACCTGGCAGAAGCGCTGCTTCTCATCACACGGTTTAAAAATAAATCTGGAGCATTTTTATTTTATTTTCTTTCTAACGCGGGTCTCCAATTACCTGGTTCGACTCCGCTGTGAGGAACTGAAATCAAATTTCAAATTTTTCTATTTGTAATTAAATTAATTTAACTTCTTCGGTAGGGGTTCAAATCCGCCGCGGGTAATATAGGAGTCAAAATTATTTTTTATTTATTTATTTAATAATTTTATTCTACCATTGCACACCGAGTGGCCCATTTCCCCGCTGATTGCCTGTTTTATCCAAAGGAAGCCGAGCCGGAGCGGTATAAATCCCAACGCTCACCAGGGGGAAATACCTGGTCGTCAGGCCGTAGATAATGGAAGGCGAGGAGCTAATCGTGTTTGGGCGTAGCAGATTGCTGCTACATTCGCCTACAATCTATGACGAGTTGCCATTGCGAGCGGCTGCTAGCCAGCAAGAGGACAGTCCAAAGAAATCGCGGGACGCCATGAGCCCAGATGGAGAAGCCATAACGCTAATGCCTGCGCCCCACCGAAAAGGTCAAAATTGCAGCCTGTCTGCAATGAACTTATGGAAATGGGCATACTATTGGAGGAAAGCCCGAGAAGGAAGGAGGCAAGCGGGCCATCACCAACGCCCTTCGTGAAAAGGTGGAGAGGCTGAAAGAGCTGCAGGCGGAAGTCAGCTCCCGGTTCAGCGGACACTCGATCGATTCAGTTTCGTCGGATGCATGTCCCAATTGCCCGAAGGCGCCACCTGAGCGTGCCAGTCGTGGGCAGCAGACCGACGCAATGTCCTCCAGGACCACGCTATCCCGGACTACTCAGACTTCACCACTGGCAAAGCGAGTAGACAAGGCACCGGGTCCGTCTGAACCGGCTGGAAAGCAACTGCTGCAGCCTAGTGCTCACGCACCCAAGCAGCGTCCTAAAAACCGGCAACCTGTAGAATCCCAGCAGCAGCAGCAGGCACCACCTACTCCTCAAAGCGACAAACCGCACCATACAATAGCGGACATCGGGACAACCGAGGACAACCAAGGCTGGAAAACAGCCGGCCCATCAAAGCCTCGACGTGGAGCCTCCTTGCAGCAGGTTAAACCCAGAATCAGGCATAGACCGGTTGCAATTCTGATCGAGGCCAGCGGCGGTCTCAGTTATAGCCAAGTCCTAACGATGTAGCAGGCCACAACTAGTCGTCTGTCCCTCTGTGGAACCGCACTGCTTTCTCTGCGCTGCACAGGACTTAAACCCAAGAAACCACCTTGCGGGCAGCCGTCTTTGCCCAGCTACAGTCGTATCGAGGACCCAAAAGTAGCTTAAATGACCCAGCCAGCCATAAAGATCCTGCAGTTAAACCTGAACCTTTGCATCGCAGCCCAAGACCTGCTGCAGCAGACTGTTCGGGAGTTGATAGCGGACAAAGCCCTGCTGAGCAAACCATACAAAATCGGCACAGGCCCCTGTTGGGCCAAGGACTCGAGCGGCAAAGCAGCATTGTGGTGTTGTGGTAGTAGCGACGGCGTATTGCAGGATATTCTACACGAGAATGGTTTTGTGAGAGCTAGGTTTGGCAGTTACTGGCTTTACAGCTGTTATCGCTGATTACGTTAGAGGACGACAACGAGTAATTATAGGTGGCGACTTTAATGCTTGGTCAGTCGAATGGGGATTTTCTCGCTCGGACGCTCGTGTTAGATTACTGTTGGAAGCTTTCGCCAATTTAAGCATCTCTGGTTGGTTCCCAGAACACCTTCAAAAGGGCCGGCACAGGATCTATTGTAGATCTTTCATTTGCCAGCGATAGTATCGCCGCCTCAGCCACTTGGAGCGTGGGATCAACGTACTTGGCGAGTGACCACGAAGTCATCACCTTCACCGTCGGCGACAGCAGGCACCCGCTTTCAAGGACGCAACACTTCCGGAGGGTTTTATAGCCGGAAACCCTTAACCCGCAACTCTACGGCCACAACCTGGATGATCTAACCTTCAGCGAAAACATGTGCGCGGAAGATTCCGCAAATTCCGTAATGGCACGGCTAGCCGAGGCTTGTGAGGCTAGTATGTCTCAGAGTGGCACATACACGCGCCACCACAAACCAGTCTTTTGGTGGAATGACGCTATCGCCGAAGCCAGGAGATCCTGCTTTCGCGCAAGGCGACTTTATCAGCGCGCACGACGTTCGACAAACTTCGAGGCTCAGGGTCTTGAGTATAAGAGACGTCGGAATATCCTCAAGATTGCGATCCGCTCCAGCAAACGAGAATGTTTTCTGGCTTTATGCGACTCTGCTGAGCACGACAGCAGCGGCGGGCCCGGCAGGGGCGAGCATGTCAGCAGTTGGCCCGGCAGGGGCGAGTGTCGCAGCGGTTGGCCCAGCAGGGGCGGAGGTGGCATCAGTTAGCCCAGCAGGGGCTCGTATAGCAGCAGTTGGCCCGGCGGAGGCGAGCATGTCAGCAGTTGGCCCGGCAGGGGCGAGTATAGCAGCAGTTGGCCCGGCGGGGCGAGCATGTCAGCAGTTGGCCCAGCAGGGGCGAGTATGACGGCAGCAGCGGGCCCAGCAGGGGCGAGTGTGGCAGCGGTTGGCCCAGCAGGGGCGGAGGTGGCATCAGTTAGCCCAGCAGGGGCTCGTATGGCGGCGGTTGGCCCAGCAGCGGCGGGCCCAGCAGGGGCGAGCATGTCAGCAGTTGGCCCGGCAGGGGCGAGTGTCGCAGCGGTTGGCCCAGCAGGGGCGGAGGTGGCATCAGTTAGCCCAGCCGGGGCTCGTATAGCAGCAGTTGGCCCGGCGGAGGCGAGCATGTCAGCAGTTGGCCCGGCAGGGGCGAGTATAGCAGCAGTTGGCCCGGCAGGGGCGAGTGTGGCGGCAGTTGGCACAGCGGCTCTCGGTACTGCAGCGGCAGGCGGCCGTCCTAGATGTGGAACGTGTGGCGCGCCGTGTCCCGAAATATGTATCCTTTCGGGTGGTCATCCCACTTCTGAGTTGTAAACACCTATTTATTGGGAAAATAAGATAACGATTAATTTGTATTTCCTGGATTTTATCTTTGGTTTTTCTGCGCAGATGCAACTTGCTCGTTGCGTCGCCGGAAGAGAAGAGAGACGCCGTCTCTCAACCTATCGAGGACTTATCGCTAACAATCGAAACTTATTACTAACAATCGATACTTATTACTAACAATCGATACTTATTACTACAATCGATACTACAATACCGGTTTCGGTATATACATGAGCATTTAACAGACTTTGTAAATAATTGGAATCTTACAAAATCATATTTTTTTTCCCGGCCTCCTGCTGCGTCGGTAACTTGGTGGTCGGAGGGGCGCGGGGTGCCTTCATTCTGTATCACGCAACTTTTTCCTCCACATCTGTGTTAGTGGGGTGCTAGTCGCACCTTTTAACAAATTTTTCATCCACCCACCACGCTGTAAGTAAAAAAGTAAACAAGAAATTGGTGCGATAACCAGCTGTTGGCGGACCTGCCAAGTCGGTCTCGAAAGCTCTCCAGGGCTATCACTTGGGATTCGAGCTTTTACCTCAAAACTTTTAAGCCGGGGTTCTCGATCACCTCCTACCAGACTAGCAGTATACCAGCGCAACAGCCTAAGTCTTGGTGACGTGACGTACGCGGTGGCCTACCTGGCAGAAGCGCTGCTTCTCATCACACGGTTTAAAAATAAATCTGGAGCATTTTTATTTTATTTTCTTTCTAACGCGGGTCTCCAATTACCTGGTTCGACTCCGCTGTGAGGAACTGAAATCAAATTTCAAATTTTTCTATTTGTAATTTAATTAATTTAACTTCTTCGGTAGGGGTTCAAATCCGCCGCGGGTAATATAGGAGTCAAAATTATTTTTTATTTATTTATTTAATAATTTTATTCTACCATTGCACACCGAGTGGCCCATTTCCCCCCTGATTGCCTGTTTTATCCAAAGGAAGCCGAGCCGGAGCGGTATAAATCCCAACGCTCACCAGGGGGAAATACCTGGTCGTCAGGCCGTAGATAATGGAAGGCGAGGAGCTAATCGTGTTTGGGCGTAGCAGATTGCTGCTACATTCGCCTCCAATCTATGACGAGTTGCCATTGCGAGCGGCTGCTAGCCAGCAAGAGGACAGTCCAAAGAAATCGCGGGACGCCATGAGCCCAGATGGAGAAGCCATAACGCTAATGCCTGCGCCCCACCGAAAAGGTCAAAATTGCAGCCTGTCTGCAATGAACTTATGGAAATGGGCATACTATTGGAGGAAAGCCCGAGAAGGAAGGAGGCAAGCGGGCCATCACCAACGCCCTTCGTGAAAAGGTGGAGAGGCTGAAAGAGCTGCAGGCGGAAGTCAGCTCCCGGTTCAGCGGACACTCGATCGATTCAGTTTCGTCGGATGCATGTCCCAATTGCCCGAAGGCGCCACCTGAGCGTGCCAGTCGTGGGCAGCAGACCGACGCAATGTCCTCCAGGACCACGCTATCCCGGACTACTCAGACTTCACCACTGGCAAAGCGAGTAGACAAGGCACCGGGTCCGTCTGAACCGGCTGGAAAGCAACTGCTGCAGCCTAGTGCTCACGCACCCAAGCAGCGTCCTAAAAACCGGCAACCTGTAGAATCCCAGCAGCAGCAGCAGGCACCACCTACTCCTCAAAGCGACAAACCGCACCATACAATAGCGGACATCGGGACAACCGAGGACAACCAAGGCTGGAAAACAGCCGGCCCATCAAAGCCTCGACGTGGAGCCTCCTTGCAGCAGGTTAAACCCAGAATCAGGCATAGACCGGTTGCAATTCTGATCGAGGCCAGCGGCGGTCTCAGTTATAGCCAAGTCCTAACGATGTAGCAGGCCACAACTAGTCGTCTGTCCCTCTGTGGAACCGCACTGCTTTCTCTGCGCTGCACAGGACTTAAACCCAAGAAACCACCTTGCGGGCAGCCGTCTTTGCCCAGCTACAGTCGTATCGAGGACCCAAAAGTAGCTTAAATGACCCAGCCAGCCATAAAGATCCTGCAGTTAAACCTGAACCTTTGCATCGCAGCCCAAGACCTGCTGCAGCAGACTGTTCGGGAGTTGATAGCGGACAAAGCCCTGCTGAGCAAACCATACAAAATCGGCACAGGCCCCTGTTGGGCCAAGGACTCGAGCGGCAAAGCAGCATTGTGGTGTTGTGGTAGTAGCGACGGCGTATTGCAGGATATTCTACACGAGAATGGTTTTGTGAGAGCTAGGTTTGGCAGTTACTGGCTTTACAGCTGTTATCGCTGATTACGTTAGAGGACGACAACGAGTAATTATAGGTGGCGACTTTAATGCTTGGTCAGTCGAATGGGGATTTTCTCGCTCGGACGCTCGTGTTAGATTACTGTTGGAAGCTTTCGCCAATTTAAGCATCTCTGGTTGGTTCCCAGAACACCTTCAAAAGGGCCGGCACAGGATCTATTGTAGATCTTTCATTTGCCAGCGATAGTATCGCCGCCTCAGCCACTTGGAGCGTGGGATCAACGTACTTGGCGAGTGACCACGAAGTCATCACCTTCACCGTCGGCGACAGCAGGCACCCGCTTTCAAGGACGCAACACTTCCGGAGGGTTTTATAGCCGGAAACCCTTAACCCGCAACTCTACGGCCACAACCTGGATGATCTAACCTTCAGCGAAAACATGTGCGCGGAAGATTCCGCAAATTCCGTAATGGCACGGCTAGCCGAGGCTTGTGAGGCTAGTATGTCTCAGAGTGGCACATACACGCGCCACCACAAACCAGTCTTTTGGTGGAATGACGCTATCGCCGAAGCCAGGAGATCCTGCTTTCGCGCAAGGCGACTTTATCAGCGCGCACGACGTTCGACAAACTTCGAGGCTCAGGGTCTTGAGTATAAGAGACGTCGGAATATCCTCAAGACTGCGATCCGCTCCAGCAAACGAGAATGTTTTCTGGCTTTATGCGACTCTGCTGAGCACGACAGCAGCGGCGGGCCCGGCAGGGGCGAGCATGTCAGCAGTTGGCCCGGCAGGGGCGAGTGTCGCAGCGGTTGGCCCAGCAGGGGCGGAGGTGGCATCAGTTAGCCCAGCAGGGGCTCGTATAGCAGCAGTTGGCCCGGCGGAGGCGAGCATGTCAGCAGTTGGCCCGGCAGGGGCGAGTATAGCAGCAGTTGGCCCGGCGGGGCGAGCATGTCAGCAGTTGGCCCAGCAGGGGCGAGTATGACGGCAGCAGCGGCCCAGCAGGGGCGAGTGTGGCAGCGGTTGGCCCAGCAGGGGCGGAGGTGGCATCAGTTAGCCCAGCAGGGGCTCGTATGGCGGCGGTTGGCCCAGCAGCGGCGGCCCAGCAGGGGCGAGCATGTCAGCAGTTGGCCCGGCAGGGGCGAGTGTCGCAGCGGTTGGCCCAGCAGGGGCGGAGGTGGCATCAGTTAGCCCAGCCGGGGCTCGTATAGCAGCAGTTGGCCCGGCGGAGGCGAGCATGTCAGCAGTTGGCCCGGCAGGGGCGAGTATAGCAGCAGTTGGCCCGGCAGGGGCGAGTGTGGCGGCAGTTGGCACAGCGGCTCTCGGTACTGCAGCGGCAGGCGCAGCAGCGGCGGCTCCTGTGGCCGTCGGTACTGCAGCGGTAGTCACAGCAGTGGGTGCACCAGCAGCGGTGGGCGTGGAGGCGGCCGTCCTAGATGTGGAACGTGTGGCGCGCCGTGTCCCGAAATATGTATCCTTTCGGGTGGTCATCCCACTTCTGAGTTGTAAACACCTATTTATTGGGAAAATAAGATAACGATTAATTTGTATTTCCTGGATTTTATCTTTGGTTTTTCTGCGCAGATGCAACTTGCTCGTTGCGTCGCCGGAAGAGAAGAGAGACGCCGTCTCTCAACCTATCGAGGACTTATCGCTAACAATCGAAACTTATTACTAACAATCGATACTTATTACTAACAATCGATACTTATTACTACAATCGATACTACAATACCGGTTTCGGTATATACATGAGCATTTAACAGACTTTGTAAATAATTGGAATCTTACAAAATCATTTATTTTTTTTCCCGGCCTCCTGCTGCGTCGGTAACTTGGTGGTCGGAGGGGCGCGGGGTGCCTTCATTCTGTATCACGCAACTTTTTCCTCCACATCTGTGTTAGTGGGGTGCTAGTCGCACCTTTTAACAAATTTTTCATCCACCCACCACGCTGTAAGTAAAAAAGTAAACAAGAAATTGGTGCGATAACCAGCTGTTGGCGGACCTGCCAAGTCGGTCTCGAAAGCTCTCCAGGGCTATCACTTGGGATTCGAGCTTTTACCTCAAAACTTTTAAGCCGGGGTTCTCGATCACCTCCTACCAGACTAGCAGTATACCAGCGCAACAGCCTAAGTCTTGGTGACGTGACGTACGCGGTGGCCTACCTGGCAGAAGCGCTGCTTCTCATCACACGGTTTAAAAAATAAATCTGGAGCATTTTTATTTTATTTTCTTTCTAACGCGGGTCTCCAATTACCTGGTTCGACTCCGCTGTGAGGAACTGAAATCAAATTTCAAATTTTTCTATTTGTAATTAAATTAATTTAACTTCTTCGGTAGGGGTTCAAATCCGCCGCGGGTAATATAGGAGTCAAAATTATTTTTTATTTATTTATTTAATAATTTTATTCTACCATTGCACACCGAGTGGCCCATTTCCCCGCTGATTGCCTGTTTTATCCAAAGGAAGCCGAGCCGGAGCGGTATAAATCCCAACGCTCACCAGGGGGAAATACCTGGTCGTCAGGCCGTAGATAATGGAAGGCGAGGAGCTAATCGTGTTTGGGCGTAGCAGATTGCTGCTACATTCGCCTACAATCTATGACGAGTTGCCATTGCGAGCGGCTGCTAGCCAGCAAGAGGACAGTCCAAAGAAATCGCGGGACGCCATGAGCCCAGATGGAGAAGCCATAACGCTAATGCCTGCGCCCCACCGAAAAGGTCAAAATTGCAGCCTGTCTGCAATGAACTTATGGAAATGGGCATACTATTGGAGGAAAGCCCGAGAAGGAAGGAGGCAAGCGGGCCATCACCAACGCCCTTCGTGAAAAGGTGGAGAGGCTGAAAGAGCTGCAGGCGGAAGTCAGCTCCCGGTTCAGCGGACACTCGATCGATTCAGTTTCGTCGGATGCATGTCCCAATTGCCCGAAGGCGCCACCTGAGCGTGCCAGTCGTGGGCAGCAGACCGACGCAATGTCCTCCAGGACCACGCTATCCCGGACTACTCAGACTTCACCACTGGCAAAGCGAGTAGACAAGGCACCGGGTCCGTCTGAACCGGCTGGAAAGCAACTGCTGCAGCCTAGTGCTCACGCACCCAAGCAGCGTCCTAAAAACCGGCAACCTGTAGAATCCCAGCAGCAGCAGCAGGCACCACCTACTCCTCAAAGCGACAAACCGCACCATACAATAGCGGACATCGGGACAACCGAGGACAACCAAGGCTGGAAAACAGCCGGCCCATCAAAGCCTCGACGTGGAGCCTCCTTGCAGCAGGTTAAACCCAGAATCAGGCATAGACCGGTTGCAATTCTGATCGAGGCCAGCGGCGGTCTCAGTTATAGCCAAGTCCTAACGATGTAGCAGGCCACAACTAGTCGTCTGTCCCTCTGTGGAACCGCACTGCTTTCTCTGCGCTGCACAGGACTTAAACCCAAGAAACCACCTTGCGGGCAGCCGTCTTTGCCCAGCTACAGTCGTATCGAGGACCCAAAAGTAGCTTAAATGACCCAGCCAGCCATAAAGATCCTGCAGTTAAACCTGAACCTTTGCATCGCAGCCCAAGACCTGCTGCAGCAGACTGTTCGGGAGTTGATAGCGGACAAAGCCCTGCTGAGCAAACCATACAAAATCGGCACAGGCCCCTGTTGGGCCAAGGACTCGAGCGGCAAAGCAGCATTGTGGTGTTGTGGTAGTAGCGACGGCGTATTGCAGGATATTCTACACGAGAATGGTTTTGTGAGAGCTAGGTTTGGCAGTTACTGGCTTTACAGCTGTTATCGCTGATTACGTTAGAGGACGACAACGAGTAATTATAGGTGGCGACTTTAATGCTTGGTCAGTCGAATGGGGATTTTCTCGCTCGGACGCTCGTGTTAGATTACTGTTGGAAGCTTTCGCCAATTTAAGCATCTCTGGTTGGTTCCCAGAACACCTTCAAAAGGGCCGGCACAGGATCTATTGTAGATCTTTCATTTGCCAGCGATAGTATCGCCGCCTCAGCCACTTGGAGCGTGGGATCAACGTACTTGGCGAGTGACCACGAAGTCATCACCTTCACCGTCGGCGACAGCAGGCACCCGCTTTCAAGGACGCAACACTTCCGGAGGGTTTTATAGCCGGAAACCCTTAACCCGCAACTCTACGGCCACAACCTGGATGATCTAACCTTCAGCGAAAACATGTGCGCGGAAGATTCCGCAAATTCCGTAATGGCACGGCTAGCCGAGGCTTGTGAGGCTAGTATGTCTCAGAGTGGCACATACACGCGCCACCACAAACCAGTCTTTTGGTGGAATGACGCTATCGCCGAAGCCAGGAGATCCTGCTTTCGCGCAAGGCGACTTTATCAGCGCGCACGACGTTCGACAAACTTCGAGGCTCAGGGTCTTGAGTATAAGAGACGTCGGAATATCCTCAAGATTGCGATCCGCTCCAGCAAACGAGAATGTTTTCTGGCTTTATGCGACTCTGCTGAGCACGACAGCAGCGGCGGGCCCGGCAGGGGCGAGCATGTCAGCAGTTGGCCCGGCAGGGGCGAGTGTCGCAGCGGTTGGCCCAGCAGGGGCGGAGGTGGCATCAGTTAGCCCAGCAGGGGCTCGTATAGCAGCAGTTGGCCCGGCGGAGGCGAGCATGTCAGCAGTTGGCCCGGCAGGGGCGAGTATAGCAGCAGTTGGCCCGGCGGGGCGAGCATGTCAGCAGTTGGCCCAGCAGGGGCGAGTATGACGGCAGCAGCGGGCCCAGCAGGGGCGAGTGTGGCAGCGGTTGGCCCAGCAGGGGCGGAGGTGGCATCAGTTAGCCCAGCAGGGGCTCGTATGGCGGCGGTTGGCCCAGCAGCGGCGGGCCCAGCAGGGGCGAGCATGTCAGCAGTTGGCCCGGCAGGGGCGAGTGTCGCAGCGGTTGGCCCAGCAGGGGCGGAGGTGGCATCAGTTAGCCCAGCCGGGGCTCGTATAGCAGCAGTTGGCCCGGCGGAGGCGAGCATGTCAGCAGTTGGCCCGGCAGGGGCGAGTATAGCAGCAGTTGGCCCGGCAGGGGCGAGTGTGGCGGCAGTTGGCACAGCGGCTCTCGGTACTGCAGCGGCAGGCGGCCGTCCTAGATGTGGAACGTGTGGCGCGCCGTGTCCCGAAATATGTATCCTTTCGGGTGGTCATCCCACTTCTGAGTTGTAAACACCTATTTATTGGGAAAATAAGATAACGATTAATTTGTATTTCCTGGATTTTATCTTTGGTTTTTCTGCGCAGATGCAACTTGCTCGTTGCGTCGCCGGAAGAGAAGAGAGACGCCGTCTCTCAACCTATCGAGGACTTATCGCTAACAATCGAAACTTATTACTAACAATCGATACTTATTACTAACAATCGATACTTATTACTACAATCGATACTACAATACCGGTTTCGGTATATACATGAGCATTTAACAGACTTTGTAAATAATTGGAATCTTACAAAATCATATTTTTTTTTCCCGGCCTCCTGCTGCGTCGGTAACTTGGTGGTCGGAGGGGCGCGGGGTGCCTTCATTCTGTATCACGCAACTTTTTCCTCCACATCTGTGTTAGTGGGGTGCTAGTCGCACCTTTTAACAAATTTTTCATCCACCCACCACGCTGTAAGTAAAAAAGTAAACAAGAAATTGGTGCGATAACCAGCTGTTGGCGGACCTGCCAAGTCGGTCTCGAAAGCTCTCCAGGGCTATCACTTGGGATTCGAGCTTTTACCTCAAAACTTTTAAGCCGGGGTTCTCGATCACCTCCTACCAGACTAGCAGTATACCAGCGCAACAGCCTAAGTCTTGGTGACGTGACGTACGCGGTGGCCTACCTGGCAGAAGCGCTGCTTCTCATCACACGGTTTAAAAATAAATCTGGAGCATTTTTATTTTATTTTCTTTCTAACGCGGGTCTCCAATTACCTGGTTCGACTCCGCTGTGAGGAACTGAAATCAAATTTCAAATTTTTCTATTTGTAATTTAATTAATTTAACTTCTTCGGTAGGGGTTCAAATCCGCCGCGGGTAATATAGGAGTCAAAATTATTTTTTATTTATTTATTTAATAATTTTATTCTACCATTGCACACCGAGTGGCCCATTTCCCCCTGATTGCCTGTTTTATCCAAAGGAAGCCGAGCCGGAGCGGTATAAATCCCAACGCTCACCAGGGGGAAATACCTGGTCGTCAGGCCGTAGATAATGGAAGGCGAGGAGCTAATCGTGTTTGGGCGTAGCAGATTGCTGCTACATTCGCCTCCAATCTATGACGAGTTGCCATTGCGAGCGGCTGCTAGCCAGCAAGAGGACAGTCCAAAGAAATCGCGGGACGCCATGAGCCCAGATGGAGAAGCCATAACGCTAATGCCTGCGCCCCACCGAAAAGGTCAAAATTGCAGCCTGTCTGCAATGAACTTATGGAAATGGGCATACTATTGGAGGAAAGCCCGAGAAGGAAGGAGGCAAGCGGGCCATCACCAACGCCCTTCGTGAAAAGGTGGAGAGGCTGAAAGAGCTGCAGGCGGAAGTCAGCTCCCGGTTCAGCGGACACTCGATCGATTCAGTTTCGTCGGATGCATGTCCCAATTGCCCGAAGGCGCCACCTGAGCGTGCCAGTCGTGGGCAGCAGACCGACGCAATGTCCTCCAGGACCACGCTATCCCGGACTACTCAGACTTCACCACTGGCAAAGCGAGTAGACAAGGCACCGGGTCCGTCTGAACCGGCTGGAAAGCAACTGCTGCAGCCTAGTGCTCACGCACCCAAGCAGCGTCCTAAAAACCGGCAACCTGTAGAATCCCAGCAGCAGCAGCAGGCACCACCTACTCCTCAAAGCGACAAACCGCACCATACAATAGCGGACATCGGGACAACCGAGGACAACCAAGGCTGGAAAACAGCCGGCCCATCAAAGCCTCGACGTGGAGCCTCCTTGCAGCAGGTTAAACCCAGAATCAGGCATAGACCGGTTGCAATTCTGATCGAGGCCAGCGGCGGTCTCAGTTATAGCCAAGTCCTAACGATGTAGCAGGCCACAACTAGTCGTCTGTCCCTCTGTGGAACCGCACTGCTTTCTCTGCGCTGCACAGGACTTAAACCCAAGAAACCACCTTGCGGGCAGCCGTCTTTGCCCAGCTACAGGCGTATCGAGGACCCAAAAGTAGCTTAAATGACCCAGCCAGCCATAAAGATCCTGCAGTTAAACCTGAACCTTTGCATCGCAGCCCAAGACCTGCTGCAGCAGACTGTTCGGGAGTTGATAGCGGACAAAGCCCTGCTGAGCAAACCATACAAAATCGGCACAGGCCCCTGTTGGGCCAAGGACTCGAGCGGCAAAGCAGCATTGTGGTGTTGTGGTAGTAGCGACGGCGTATTGCAGGATATTCTACACGAGAATGGTTTTGTGAGAGCTAGGTTTGGCAGTTACTGGCTTTACAGCTGTTATCGCTGATTACGTTAGAGGACGACAACGAGTAATTATAGGTGGCGACTTTAATGCTTGGTCAGTCGAATGGGGATTTTCTCGCTCGGACGCTCGTGTTAGATTACTGTTGGAAGCTTTCGCCAATTTAAGCATCTCTGGTTGGTTCCCAGAACACCTTCAAAAGGGCCGGCACAGGATCTATTGTAGATCTTTCATTTGCCAGCGATAGTATCGCCGCCTCAGCCACTTGGAGCGTGGGATCAACGTACTTGGCGAGTGACCACGAAGTCATCACCTTCACCGTCGGCGACAGCAGGCACCCGCTTTCAAGGACGCAACACTTCCGGAGGGTTTTATAGCCGGAAACCCTTAACCCGCAACTCTACGGCCACAACCTGGATGATCTAACCTTCAGCGAAAACATGTGCGCGGAAGATTCCGCAAATTCCGTAATGGCACGGCTAGCCGAGGCTTGTGAGGCTAGTATGTCTCAGAGTGGCACATACACGCGCCACCACAAACCAGTCTTTTGGTGGAATGACGCTATCGCCGAAGCCAGGAGATCCTGCTTTCGCGCAAGGCGACTTTATCAGCGCGCACGACGTTCGACAAACTTCGAGGCTCAGGGTCTTGAGTACAAGAGACGTCGGAATATCCTCAAGACTGCGATCCGCTCCAGCAAACGAGAATGTTTTCTGGCTTTATGCGACTCTGCTGAGCACGACCCCTGGGGTAAGGCCTACCAGTTAGTGGCCAAGCGTCTAAACTCCAGCAGGTACCCACCACGGACGGATGCACAAACGGTACGCTTAATTGTCGACGGACTTTTCCCCGAGGTTGACGAAGCAATGCGTGTGCCCCCCCTGCCTCCTGCCCTACACGCGGCGGAGAGTACGTTAACCGAGGTCCTCGAGACGGTGAGGCGACTGAAGCCCAAAAAGGCACCAGGACCGGATTCGATCCCCAATAATGCATTGAAGGTCGCAGTGTTGCTATACCCACAAGTGTTCGCAGAACTTTACTCAAAATGCTTGAGTGAAGGTGTCTTTCCCGATAGGTGGAAACTACAAAACCTGGTGTTGCTGCCAAAGCCGGGGAAGCCGCATGGAGAAGCGTCCTCCTATAGACCCATCTGCCTCATCGACACAGCTGGAAAAGTCCTCGAGGCAATAATCTGCTCGCGGTTGGAATCGGAAATCATGGCAAGGGGCGGTCTATCCGAGCACCAGTTTGGATTTAGGGAAGGCGAGATCTACGATCGACGCAATCAACCGGGTGGTAGGTTTGGCTGCAAGGGCAATTGAAGGAACGAGATGGAAAGGCGGTGCCAAAGAATATTGTCTTGTGGTAACACTTGATATCAAAAACGCCTTTAATTCAGCGAGATGGAGCAGGATCTTGGACGCGCTTGGGGCCTTTGGTATTCCGAGCTATCTTATCAAGTGCGTAGCCAGCTATTTCTGCAACAGGAGGATACGATTCTGGACGGACGCAGGATTAGAGGAAAGGGTCGTATCTGTTGGCGTCCCACAAGGGTCTGTCTTGGGCCCCCTGCTGTGGAACGTCATGTACGACGGTATCCTACGCTTGGATTTCGAGCCTGGCACCCATATAGTTGGATTCGCAGACGATGTAGCAGTGCTAGCCAAGGAACTCACGGTAGCCGAAGAAGTAACCAACCGGGCGATCATCAAGGTTGGCCAATGGCTCTCTGCAGCCGGTCTGCAGTTGGGCACCACCGTCGTCTCTAAGCGAGCTCTAAAATACCTAGGAGTCATGAGCGACACAAGGCTGACTTTCAGAGAACACTTGGAGTACAGCAGCGAGAAGACAGCATCGGTAGCGCAATCGCCCTCCCGAATACTACTCAACACGCGTGGACCGAAACATGGACGGCGTCTCTTGCTATCCAGCGTCATAAAATCGACTGCACTCTACGCGGTGCCTTCGTGGATAAAGGGGATGGAAACGAGATCCTACAGCGCTTTTCGCACCATCTCTGACGACGCCGCGCTGGTGATCGCTGGGTTGCTGCCCATCGAGGAATACGCTGCCATCGCGTCGGCCTCCTTCACAGCCTAAGCTATAATAACAAACAATATTTGCCTACTAAGCGTAGTTCTCAAATGCTCAGAAGGTTTGGTAAAAACAAGGATGGAAAACCATATAAACAACAACAATATATTGCCCCCGAGATCTTACGGCTTCCGTAAACACCACTCCACATCGCACTGCATCAATGACGTTTTAAACAATATAGCAAATCTGAAAGCTAGGGGCATGCACGTTTGTGCATCTGTATTGGATCTAAGCAAAGCCTTCGACTCTGTTAATATTCCCATTCTAGGCAACAAGCTAATAGATTTAGGTTTCGATCACAGACACATACAATTCATTTGCAACTACCTTAAAGAAAGAGTTTTGACCATGGGAAGAACAGAAATAAAAATAAGAAAAGGAGTAAGTCAGGGTAGCTGCCTTAGTCCAATACTTTTCAATTTATACACAGCTGAGCTGCACAAGATAAGCAACCAAATTAACAGCATACTATTTCAATATGCTGATGACTTTTTCCTGGTATGTTACCATAAAAACTTTTTAGACGCTAAAAACATATTAGAAAGACAAGTTACAGAATTAAGTAAAATGTGCAATAAAATCAACCTATCATTCAACCCGAACAAATCTGCTGCTTTACATTTTAATTTAAGACGTAAACCCCTACAAATAATATGCAATAACGTAGCTATAAGGGACGTAGATAAAATTAACTACTTAGGAAGACTGATTAGCACCAACAATTCTACGACCCAACACATAAAGGAAACAATTGCTAAGTCAAACAAAACAAATATGTTTCTTCATATGATTAATTGCTGTCGTTTTGGCACCCATCCCAAAAATGCTATTCTTTTCTATAAGGCCTTTACAAGGAACAGATATGAATATCCAAGCTCTTCATTTGCAAATGCAACTAAAAAAGTAATAGGCATCATAAATACTCATGCTAACTTACACTTAAGGAAGGCCTTGGGGCTTATTAGATCAACTCCAACTTATATAATATACCACCTAGCGGCCGAACTTCCACCTGAGTATAGAATTAAAAAAAACTCATCATCACAAATACGCTGTGGCGTTAACCAACAATACACGGGGAGGCCAAAGAAATCTTTTGTTCAGAAGTAACTTAATATAAAAAAAAACCAGAGGGCCGGGGAAACTTTGACCGCGTCAAAGTTTGTATACCCTTGCAACTTTTTTGGTAACTCTTTCCTTACCTATTAGCCATCAATGTGGAAGAACGTTTTATCTAAAAAGGCTTATGTTTGCGAAAGAATGGCCTACAATCATAGGAAACAACGAAGATATTGACCAAAGTCACAGTTTTCCACCGATCGTTCCTGTTCGAGCTATATGATATAGTCACCCGATCTTTATCAAATTGGACACAGTCCTTAACAGATATATTTAATTAAGAAATGTTTAATTTGAAAACAATCACGTTAAAAGTAACGAAGCTATTTACAAAAGTCACTGTTTTCGCCCGATCGTTCCTATGGGAGCTTTATGATATAGTCACCCGATCTTTATCAAATTTGGCACAGTCGTTTATAAGCGTAATAAACTCTCTAATATTAAGTTTCACGATAATAACATAGAAAATAACGAAGTTATTGAGAAAAGTCACTGTTCGTGACTTTGGGGTTTGTATGGGAGCTATATGATATAGTGGTCCGATCCGGCTGAATCCGAGATATACAACGCCTGCAGTATATACAAGCCTAGGTGCAAATTTCAGCTCTGTAGCTCTTACGGTCTAGGAGGAGTTTGCGTTGATCCAGACGGACGGACGGACGTACATGGCTATTTGAACTCGTCTCGTCGTGCTGATCAAGAATATATATACTTTGTATGGTCGGAGATGCTTCGTTCTATGCGTTGCACACTTCTGACCAAAATTAATATACCCTTTTTGCAAGGGTATAAAAAAAAAAAAATAAAATTGGTGAGATGTTTGTAACGCACAGAAGGAGACGTTTCCGACCCGATAATGAAAATGATCAGGATCGGAACACTATATCATGTAGCTCTAAAAGAAACATTTTCATAAAAATTGAAGTGTCGCTATGAAATTTACATATGTTATAATATTGAATATAAAACCCCAGATCTCAATTTGAATTTTATCGGATAAATAGAACACAAGTTACAGACAATATAATAATCGGCTCTGCTCCCAGCTCTGCCGGCTGCTCTGCTTGCTTTCTACTACGTCATTCGTCATCAACAGAGTTCATGCTTACACACACACGCAACGCTACATAAAATGTATTGAGGCTGAAAAAAAGTGTGAAAAAGCGGGATGTGCACTTCGTCGCGTCCGGTCTTTTTTTATGTAAATTCCGTCTTATCCGTGATCGTGAATCTCGTAGTCCTGCAACTTAATAATCTGTTAGTGTAGCATTCTCACTTCTGTTGTTACTAACGTTCCGTCGGCCGCCAGTCTGCATCGCAAGTGGAAAAATTAAATCATATTTTTTTTTTCCCGGCCTCCTGCTGCGTCGGTAACTTGGTGGTCGGAGGGGCGCGGGGTGCCTTCATTCTGTATCACGCAACTTTTTCCTCCACATCTGTGTTAGTGGGGTGCTAGTCGCACCTTTTAACAAATTTTTCATCCACCACCACGCTGTAAGTAAAAAAGTAAACAAGAAATTGGTGCGATAACCAGCTGTTGGCGGACCTGCCAAGTCGGTCTCGAAAGCTCTCCAGGGCTATCACTTGGGATTCGAGCTTTTACCTCAAAACTTTTAAGCCGGGGTTCTCGATCACCTCCTACCAGACTAGCAGTATACCAGCGCAACAGCCTAAGTCTTGGTGACGTGACGTACGCGGTGGCCTACCTGGCAGAAGCGCTGCTTCTCATCACACGGTGCCTGGTTCAAATCCGCTGAGTGGAGCGAAAAAAATTTAAAAATAAATCTGGAGCATTTTTATTTTATTTTCTTTCTAACGCGGGTCTCCAATTACCTGGTTCGACTCCGCTGTGAGGAACTGAAATCAAATTTCAAATTTTTCTATTTGTAATTTAATTAATTTAACTTCTTCGGTAGGGGTTCAAATCCGCCGCGGGTAATATAGGAGTCAAAATTATTTTTTATTTATTTATTTAATAATTTTATTCTACCATTGCACACCGAGTGGCCCATTTCCCCGCTGATTGCCTGTTTTATCCAAAGGAAGCCGAGCCGGAGCGGTATAAATCCCAACGCTCACCAGGGGGAAATACCTGGTCGTCAGGCCGTAGATAATGGAAGGCGAGGAGCTAATCGTGTTTGGGCGTAGCAGATTGCTGCTACATTCGCCTCCAATCTATGACGAGTTGCCATTGCGAGCGGCTGCTAGCCAGCAAGAGGACAGTCCAAAGAAATCGCGGGACACCATGAGCCCAGATGGAGAAGCCATAACGCTAATGCCTGCGCCCCACCGAAAAGGTCAAAATTGCAGCCTGTCTGCAATGAACTTACGGAAATGGGCATACTATTGGAGGAAAGCCCGAGAAGGAAGGAGGCAAGCGGGCCATCACCAACGCCCTTCGTGAAAAGGTGGAGAGGCTGAAAGAGCTGCAGGCGGAAGTCAGCTCCCGGTTCAGCGGACACTCGATTGATTCAGTTTCGTCGGATGCATGTCCCAATTGCCCGAAGGCGCCACCTGAGCGTGCCAGTCGTGGGCAGCAGACCGACGCAATGTCCTCCAGGACCACGCTATCCCGGACTACTCAGACTTCACCACTGGCAAAGCGAGTAGACAAGGCACCGGGTCCGTCTGAACCGGCTGGAAAGCAACTGCGGCAGCCGAGTGCTCACGCACCCAAGCAGCGTCCTAAAAACCGGCAACCTGTAGAATCCCAGCAGCAGCAGCAGGCACCACCTACTCCT
Source organism: Drosophila tropicalis (assembly GCF_018151085.1). Classification (NCBI taxonomy): domain Eukaryota; kingdom Metazoa; phylum Arthropoda; class Insecta; order Diptera; family Drosophilidae; genus Drosophila; species Drosophila tropicalis. The sequence continues at coordinate 1,916,062 of NW_027172999.1, forward strand.
CAAAGCGACAAACCGCACCATACAATAGCGGACATCGGGACAACCGAGGACAACCAAGGCTGGAAAACAGCCGGCCCATCAAAGCCTCGACGTGGAGCCTCCTTGCAGCAGGTTAAACCCAGAATCAGGCATAGACCGGATGCAATTCTGATCGAGGCCAGCGGCGGGCTCAGTTATAGCCAAGTCCTAACGATGTAGCAGGCCACAACTAGTCGTCTGTCCCTCTGTGGAACCGCACTGCTTTCTCTGCGCTGCACAGGACTTAAACCCAAGAAACCACCTTGCGGGCAGCCGTCTTTGCCCAGCTACAGGCGTATCGAGGACCCAAAAGTAGCTTAAATGACCCAGCCAGCCATAAAGATCTTGCAGTTAAACCTGAACCTTTGCATCGCAGCCCAAGACCTGCTGCAGCAGACTGTTCGGGAGTTGAGAGCGGACAAAGCCCTGCTGAGCAAACCATACAAAATCGGTACAGGCCCCTGTTGGGCCAAGGACTCGTGCTGCAAAGCAGCATTGTGGTGTTGTGGTAGTAGCGACGGCGTATTGCAGAATATTCTACACGAGAATGGTTTTGTGAGAGCTAGGTTTGGCAGTTACTGGCTTTACAGCTGTTATCGCTGATGACGTTAGAGGACGACAACGAGTAATTATAGGTGGCGACTTTAATGCTTGGTCAGTCGAATGGGGATTTTCTCGCTCGGACGCTCGTGTTAGATTACTGTTGGAAGCTTTCGCCAATTTAAGCATCTCTGGTTGGTTCCCAGAACACCTTCAAAAGGGCCGGCACAGGATCTATTGTAGATCTTTCATTTGCCAGCGATAGTATCGCCGCCTTAGCCACTTGGAGCGTGGGACAACGTACTTGGCGAGTGACCACGAAGTCATCACCTTCACCGTCGGCGACAGCAGGCACCCGCTTTCAAGGACGCAACACTTCCGGAGGGTTTTATAGCCGGAAACCTTCAACCCGCAACTCTACGGCCACAACCTGGATGATCTAACCTTCAGCGAAAACATGTGCGCGGAAGATTCCGCAAATTCCGTAATGGCACGGCTAGCCGAGGCTTGTGAGGCTAGTATGTCTCAGAGTGGCACATACACGCGCCACCACAAACCAGTCTTTTGGTGGAATGACGCTATCGCCGAAGCCAGGAGATCCTGCTTTCGCGCAAGGCGACTTTATCAGCGCGCACGACGTTCGACAAACTTCGAGGCTCAGGGTCTTGAGTACAAGAGACGTCGGAATATCCTCAAGACTGCGATCCGCTCCAGCAAACGAGAATGTTTTCTGGCTTTATGCGACTCTGCTGAGCACGACCCCTGGGGTAAGGCCTACCAGTTAGTGGCCAAGCGTCTAAACTCCAGCAGGTACCCACCACCGACGGATGCACAAACGGTACGCTTAATTGTCGACGGACTTTTATTTATTTATTTTTATTTATTTATTTATTTATTTACGTCAACTAACGCAGCAGTCGACGAAAAAGCTTAAGCTAAAGACAGATAGTAATTAAATGAAGAAGGTAGCTTAGCTTTATACACAACTAAACATCCCCAGCCCGGTGGAGGTGTTTTATTTGCACAAGGTGCCAGCTATGCCCCGATTCACAGCCAATGTGGCCAGGGATGAGTTGCAGCCAATCCAAGTCCAGAATATTTTCATTGGTTTCGCTGTAGATGATTAAAAAGTATAGCGCGAAGAGAAGTGACAGAAAGATGAGGAGAGATAAGGTGAGAAAGGTTGTTAAAAGATTGGCAAAGAACACGAAGAGGTTCGTGAAGAGAGTAGTTAGTCAGACATCTACTAAGGTGAATAGGAAAAAAGTTTCTGGTCCGACGTGAGGGAACACAAAAATACAGCGTATCTAGTAAATTCGTAGAAATGACTTCGCCGTTGACTAGTTTATGGAGAAAGAGAATGCCAAAAACAAGCCTACGGTTATAAAGTGAAGGAAGATTAAAAAGAAGAAGTCTGTCAGAATAAGAAGGTAGGCTAAGACCCGGGTCCCAATTTAGACCGCGTAGCGCAAACTTTCCCCGAGGTTGACGAAGCAATGCGTGTGCCCCCCCTGCCTCCTGCCCTACACGCGGCGGAGAGTACGTTAACCGAGGTCCTCGAGACGGTGAGGCGACTGAAGCCCAAAAAGGCACCAGGACCGGATTCGATCCCCAATAATGCATTGAAGCTCGCAGTGTTGCTATACCCACAAGTGTTCGCAGAACTTTACTCAAAATGCTTGAGTGAAGGTGTCTTTCCCGATAGGTGGAAACTACAAAACCTGGTGTTGCTGCCAAAGCCGGGGAAGCCGCATGGAGAAGCGTCCTCCTATAGACCCATCTGCCTCATCGACACAGCTGGAAAAGTCCTCGAGGCAATAATCTGCTCGCGGTTGGAATCGGAAATCATGGCAAGGGGCGGTCTATCCGAGCACCAGTTTGAATTTAGGAAGGCAAGATCTACGATCGACGCAATCAACCGGGTGGTAGGTTTGGCTGCAAGGGCAATTGAAGGAACGAGATGGCAAGGCGGTGCCAAAGAATATTGTCTTGTGGTAACACTTGATATCAAAAACGCCTTTAATTCAGCGAGATGGAGCAGGATCTTGGACGCGCTTGGGGCCTTTGGTATTCCGAGCTATCTCATCAAGTGCGTAGCCAGCTATTTCTGCAACAGGAGGATACGATTCTGGACGGACGCAGGATTAGAGGAAAGGGTCGTATCTGCTGGCGTCCCACAAGGGTCTGTCTTGGGCCCCCTGCTGTGGAACGTAATGTACGACGGTATCCTACGCTTGGATTTCGAGCCTGGCACCCATATAGTTGGATTCGCAGACGATGTAGCATTGGTAGTGATAGCCAAGGAACTCACGGTAGCCGAAGAAGTAACCAACCGGGCGATCATCAAGGTTGGCCAATGGCTCTCTGCAGCCGGTCTGCAGTTGGCCGCCCAAAAGACAGAGGCGGTACTGATAAGTAGCCGCAAGCGAGTTGAGACCGCCAGCATTAGGGTCGGCGACACCACCGTCGTCTCTAAGCGAGCTCTAAAATACCTAGGAGTCATGAGCGACACAAGGCTGACTTTCAGAGAACACTTGGAGTACAGCAGCGAGAAGACAGCATCGGTAGCGCAATCGCCCTCCCGAATACTACTCAACACGCGTGGACCGAAACATGGACGGCGTCTCTTGCTATCCAGCGTCATAAGATCGACTGCACTCTACGCGGTGCCTTCGTGGATAAAGGGGATGGAAACGAGATCCTACAGCGCTTTTCGCACCATCTCTGACGACGCCGCGCTGGTGATCGCTGGGTTGCTGCCCATCGACGAATACGCTGCCATCGCGTCGGCCTCCTTCACAGCCTCAGCTATAATAACAAACAATAGACCTATTTGCCTACTAAGCGTAGTTCTCAAATGCTTAGAAGGTTTGGTATAAACAACGATGGAAAACCATATAAACAACAACAATATATTGCCCCCGAGATCTTACGGCTTCCGTAAACACCACTCCACATCGCACTGCATCAATGACGTTTTAAACAATATAGCAAATCTGAAAGCTAGGGGCATGCACGTTTGTGCATATGTATTGGATCTAAGCAAAGCCTTCGACTCTGTTAATATTCCCATTCTAGGCAACAAGCTAATATATTTAGGTTTTGATCACAGACACATACAATTCATTTGCAACTACCTTAAAGAAAGAGTTTTGACCATGGGAAGAACAGAAATAAAAATAAGAAAAGGAGTAAGTCAGGGTAGCTGCCTTAGTCCAATACTTTTCAATTTATACACAGCTGAGCTGCACAAGATAAGCAACCAAATTAACAGCATACTATTTCAACATGCTGATGACTTTTTCCTGGTATGTTACCATAAAAACTTTTTAGACGCTAAAAACATATTAGAAAGACAAGTTACAGAATTTAGTAAAATGTGCAATAAAATCAACCTGTCATTCAACCCGAACAAATCTGCTGCTTTACATTTCAATTTAAGACGTAAACCCCTACAAATAATATGCAATAACGTAGCTATAAGGGACGTAGATAAAATTAACTACTTAGGAAGACTGATTAGCACCAATAATTCTACGACCCAACACATAAAGGAAACAATTGCTAAGTCAAACAAAACAAATATGTTTCTTCATATGATTAATTGCTGTCGTTTTGGCACCCATCCCAAAAATGCTATTCTTTTCTATAAGGCCTTTACAAGGAACAGATATGAATATGCAAGCTCTTCATTTGCAAATGCAACTAAAAAAGTATTGGGCATCATAAATACTCATGCTAACTTACACTTAAGGAAGGCCTTGGGGCTTATTAGATCAACTCCAACTTATATAATATACCACCTAGCGGCCGAACTTCCACCTGAGTATAGAATTAAATTTACCACAGCAAAAGAACTGGTCAAGGTATTCGCTTATGGCCTGCCAGCGGCGTCGCTCCTGTCCAGTGTCTTTCATGCCAATAAAACAAGTTATGCAAAAGTGTATGCTGAATTTAAAGATGTCCTGGACAACATTACACCCATAGAGCCAACTCCTATACGCACACGAAAAATTTTCGTGGATGCCAATTTTTCCAAAGGTGCCTTTAAAAACAAAAGAGATGCAAATGAAACAATGATACTCTCCCTGTATAAAGAAAAAAATTATGAACTTAAATTCAAAGAATTTTGACCTGATTTACACGGATGGTTCAGTTTCTGATGATTTTACTGGAAGTGCTTTTTTTTCACTTGGGCTCCAACACCACAAAAAGCTATTACAGCAATAAAAAACTGTCATCATTGACTGCGGAACTCACAGCTTTGGAAAAAGCAGTGGAGTTTGCTGATTCGAATCACCTCTGCAAAGTAGCGTTCCTAACAGACAGTCTTGGAGCAATCCAAACAATTAGAAACCCCAAGAACAATAATTGCATTGCTCAAAGAATCCTTAAAAATATAGAAAATAGTTATAATATCATCTCAGTCGAAGTACACCACATACCTAGTCACTCAAACATAAGAGAAAACGATTTAGCTGATACCGCAGCCAAAAATGCCAGACACGATGGAGTGTTCACGCACATAAGCTGGACAATCAACGATGCTATCAACCATATGTACAACAAAATAAAACTGGAATGGGAAAGAGCGTACAATGAATTTTGTATAGATCGAAACAAAGGATACTGCCTTCTATATCCTTATGTGTCATTGCAACCATGGTTCCAGAGAAAAGACCAATTCCATAGACTGGAGATAAAACAACTGAACAGAATACTAAGCGGTCACGCATTTGACAAAAACACTCTATTTAAAATGAAAGTCGTTGACAACAACTTATGCGACACCTGTAACATTACAGAAGATATCTCACATATTATTTTAAATTGTTCAAAATACACAAACACCCGAATGAACTTCCCAACACTAACAAAGTACAACGATATATATCGATTACTCGCGCAAATCGATAACACAATTTACTAAGGCTGCCAACATAGAACTCTAATAACAATCTAATCCACATATAAATAAATTAAATTAAATAGCTAATTCATTTACAACTAAAACCAAAATACGAAACTCATCATCACAAATACGCTGTGGCGTTAACCTGTTATACACGGGGAGGCCAAAGAAATCTTTTGTTCAGAAGTAACTTAATATAAAAAAAACCAGAGGGCCGGGGCTAACTTTGACCGCGTCAAAGTTTGTATACCCTTGCAACTTTTTTGGTAACTCTTTCCTTACCTATTAGCCATCAATGTGGAAGAACGTTTTATCTAAAAAGGCTTATGTTTGCGAAAGAATGGCCTACAATCATAGGAAATAACGAAGATATTGACCAAAGTCACAGTTTTCCACCGATCGTTCCTATGGGAGCTATATGATATAGTCACCCGATCTTTATCAAATTCGACACAGTCCTTAACAGATATATTTAATTAAGAAATGTTTAATTTGAAAACAATCACGTTAAAAGTAACGAAGCTATTTACAAAAGTCACTGTTTTCGCCCGATCGTTCCTATGGGAGCTTTATGATATAGTCACCCGATCTTTATCAAATTTGGCACAGTCGTTTATAAGCGTAATAAACTCTCTAATATTAAGTTTCACGATAATAACATAGAAAATAACGAAGTTATTGAGAAAAGTCACTGTTCGTGACTTTGGGGTTTGTATGGGAGCTATATGATATAGTGGTCCGATCCGGCTGAATCCGAGATATACAACGCCTGCAGTATATACAAGCCTAGGTGCAAATTTCAGCTCTGTAGCTCTTACGGTCTAGGAGGAGTTTGCGTTGATCCAGACGGACGGACGGACGGACGGACGGACATGGCTATTTGAACTCGTCTCGTCGTGCTGATCAAGAATATATATACTTTGTATGGTCGGAGATGCTTCGTTCTATGCGTTGCACACTTCTGACCAAAATTAATATACCCTTTTTGCAAGGGTATAAAAAAAAAAATAAAATTGGTGAGATGTTTGTAACGCACAGAAGGAGACGTTTCCGACCCGATAAAGTATACATATTCTTGATCAGCATGAGAAGCTGAGTCGATATAGCCCTGTCCGTCTGTCCGTCCGTTCATCTTAAGAGCTTTCGGGCTTTTTTTCTATGCTTTTTTTATCTGGAGCAGACCAAGTATGAAAATGATCAGGATCGGAACACTATATCATGTAGCTCTAAAAGAAACATTTTCATATAAATTGAAGTGTCGCTATGAAATTTACATATGTTATAATATTGAATATAAAACCCCAGATCTCAATTTGAATTTTATCGGATAAATAGAACACAAGTTACAGACAATATAATAATCGGCTCTGCTCCCAGCTCTGCCGGCTGCTCTGCTTGCTTTCTACTACGTCATTCGTCATCAACAGAGTTCATGCTTACACACACACGCAACGCTACATAAAATGTATTGAGGCTGAAAAAAAGTGTGAAAAAGCGGGATGTGCACTTCGTCGCGTCCGGTCTTTTTTGTGTAAATTCCGTCTTATCCGTGATCGTGAATCTCGTAGTCCTGCAACTTAATAATCTGTTAGTGTAGCATTCTCACTTCTGTTGTTACTAACGTTCCGTCGGCCGCCAGTCTGCATCGCAAGTGGAAAAATTAAATCATATTTTTTTTCCCGGCCTCCTGCTGCGTCGGTAACTTGGTGGTCGGAGGGGCGAGGGTGCCTTCATTCTGTATCACGCAACTTTTTCCTCCACATCTGTGTTAGTGGGGTGCTAGTCGCACCTTTTAACAAATTTTTCATCCACCCACCACGCTGTAAGTAAAAAAGTAAACAAGAAATTGGTGCGATAACCAGCTGTTGGCGGACCTGCCAAGTCGGTCTCGAAAGCTCTCCAGGGCTATCACTTGGGATTCGAGCTTTTACCTCAAAACTTTTAAGCCGGGGTTCTCGATCACCTCCTACCAGACTAGCAGTATACCAGCGCAACAGCGTAAGTCTTGGTGACGTGACGTACGCAGTGGCCTACCTGGCAGAAGCGCTGCTTCTCATCACACGGTGCCTGATTCAAATCCGCTGAGTGGAGCGAAAAAAATTTAAAAATAAATCTGGAGCATTTTTATTTTATTTTCTTTCTAACGCGGGTCTCCAATTACCTGGTTCGACTCCGCTGTGAGGAACTGAAATCAAATTTCAAATTTTTCTATTTGTAATTTAATTAATTTAACTTCTTCGGTAGGGGTTCAAATCCGCCGCGGGTAATATAGGAGTCAAAATTATTTTTTATTTATTTATTTAATAATTTTATTCTACCATTGCACACCGAGTGGCCCATTTCCCCGCTGATTGCCTGTTTTATCCAAAGGAAGCCGAGCCGGAGCGGTATAAATCCCAACGCTCACCAGGGGGAAATACCTGGTCGCCAGGCCGTAGATAATGGAAGGCGAGGAGCTAATCGTGTTTGGGCGTAGCAGATTGCTGCTACATTCGCCTCCAATCTATGACGAGTTGCCATTGCGAGCGGCTGCTAGCCAGCAAGAGGACAGTCCAAAGAAATCGCGGGACACCATGAGCCCAGATGGAGAAGCCATAACGCTAATGCCTGCGCCCCACCGAAAAGGTCAAAATTGCAGCCTGTCTGCAATGAACTTACGGAAATGGGCATACTATTGGAGGAAAGCCCGAGAAGGAAGGAGGCAAGCGGGCCATCACCAACGCCCTTCGTGAAAAGGTGGAGAGGCTGAAAGAGCTGCAGGCGGAAGTCAGCTCCCGGTTCAGCGGACACTCGATCGATTCAGTTTCGTCGGATGCATGTCCCAATTGCCCGAAGGCGCCACCTGAGCGTGCCAGTCGTGGGCAGCAGACCGACGCAATGTCCTCCAGGACCACGCTATCCCGGACTACTCAGACTTCACCACTGGCAAAGCGAGTAGACAAGGCAACGGGTCCGTCTGAACCGGCTGGAAAGCAACTGCGGCAGCCGAGTGCTCACGCACCCAAGCAGCGTCCTAAAAACCGGCAACCTGAAGAATCCCAGCAGCAGCAGCAGGCACCACCTACTCCTCAAAGCGACAAACCGCACCACACAATAGCGGACATCGGGACAACCGAGGACAACCAAGGCTGGAAAACAGCCGGCCCATCAAAGCCTCGACGTGGAGCCTCCTTGCAGCAGGTTAAACCCAGAATCAGGCATAGACCGGATGCAATTCTGATCGAGGCCAGCGGCGGGCTCAGTTATAGCCAAGTCCTAACGATGTAGCAGGCCACAACTAGTCGTCTGTCCCTCTGTGGAACCGCACTGCTTTCTCTGCGCTGCACAGGACTTAAACCCAAGAAACCACCTTGCGGGCAGCCGTCTTTGCCCAGCTACAGGCGTATCGAGGACCCAAAAGTAGCTTAAATGACCCAGCCAGCCATAAAGATCCTGCAGTTAAAACTGAACCTTTGCATCGCAGCCCAAGACCTGCTGCAGCAGACTGTTCGGTAGTTGAGAGCGGACAAAGCCCTGCTGAGCAAACCATACAAAATCGGCACAGGCCCCTGTTGGGCCAAGGACTCGAGCGGCAAAGCAGCATTGTGGTGTTGTGGTAGTAGCGACGGCGTATTGCGGGATATTCTACACGATAATGGTTTTGTGAGAGCTAGGTTTGGCAGTTACGGGCTTTACAGCTGTTATCGCTGATGACGTTAGAGGACGACAACGAGTAATTATAGGTGGCGACTTTAATGCTTGGTCAGTCGAATGGGGATTTTCTCGCTCGGACGCTCGTGGTAGATTACTGTTGGAAGCTTTCGCCAATTTAAGCATCTCTGGTTGGTTCCCAGAACACCTTCAAAAGGGCAGGATCTATTGTAGATCTTTCATTTGCCAGCGATAGTATCGCCGCCTCAGCCACTTGGAGCGTGGGATCAACGTACTTGGCGAGTGACCACGAAGTCATCACCTTCACCGTCGGCGACAGCAGGCACCCGCTTTCAAGGACGCAACACTTCCGGAGGGTTTTATAGCCGGAAACCTTCAACCCGCAACTCTACGGCCACAACCTGGATGATCTAACCTTCAGCGAAAACATGTGCGCGGAAGATTCCGCAAATTCCGTAATGGCACGGCTAGCCGAGGCTTGTGAGGCTAGTATGTCTCAGAGTGGCACATACACGCGCCACCACAAACCAGTCTTTTGGTGGAATGACGCTATCGCCGAAGCCAGGAGATCCTGCTTTCGCGCAAGGCGACTTTATCAGCGCGCACGACGTTCGACAAACTTCGAGGCTCAGGGTCTTGAGTACAAGAGACGTCGGAATATCCTCAAGACTGCGATCCGCTCCAGCAAACGAGAATGTTTTCTGGCTTTATGCGACTCTGCTGAGCACGACCCCTGGGGTAAGGCCTACCAGTTAGTGGCCAAGCGTCTAAACTCCAGCAGGTACCCACCACCGACGGATGCACAAACGGTACGCTTAATTGTCGACGGACTTTTCCCTGAGGTTGACGAATGCAATGCGTGTGCCCCCCTGCCTCCTGCCCTACACGCGGCGGAGAGTACGTTAACCGAGGTCCTCGAGACGGTGAGGCGACTGAAGCCCAAAAAGGCACCAGGACCGGATTCGATCCCCAATAATGCATTGAAGCTCGCAGTGTTGCTATACCCACAAGTGTTCGCAGAACTTTACTCAAAATGCTTGAGTGAAGGTGTCTTTCCCGATAGGTGGAAACTACAAAACCTGGTGTTGCTGCCAAAGCCGGGGAAGCCGCATGGAGAAGCGTCCTCCTATAGACCCATCTGCCTCATCGACACAGCTGGAAAAGTCCTCGAGGCAATAATCTGCTCGCGGTTGGAATCGGAAATCATGGCAAGGGGCGGTCTATCCGAGCACCAGTTTGAATTTAGGAAGGCGAGATCTACGATCGACGCAATCAACCGGGTGGTAGGTTTGGCTGCAAGGGCAATTGAAGGAACGAGATGGCAAGGCGGTGCCAAAGAATATTGTCTTGTGGTAACACTTGATGTCAAAAACGCCTTTAATTCAGCGAGATGGAGCAGGATCTTGGACGCGCTTGGGGCCTTTGGTATTCCGAGCTATCTCATCAAGTGCGTAGCCAGCTATTTCTGCAACAGGAGGATACGATTCTGGACGGACGCAGGATTAGAGGAAAGGGTCGTATCTGCTGGCGTCCCACAAGGGTCTGTCTTGGGCCCCCTGCTATGGAACGTAATGTACGACGGTATCCTACGCTTGGATTTCGAGCCTGGCACCCATATAGTTGGATTCGCAGACGATGTAGCATTGGTAGTGATAGCCAAGGAACTCACGGTAGCCGAAGAAGTAACCAACCGGGCGATCATCAAGGTTGGCCAATGGCTCTCTGCAGCCGGTCTGCAGTTGGCCGCCCAAAAGACAGAGGCGGTACTGATAAGTAGCCGCAAGCGAGTTGAGACCGCCAGCATTAGGGTCGGCGACACCACCGTCGTCTCTAAGCGAGCTCTAAAATACCTAGGAGTCATGAGCGACACAAGGCTGACTTTCAGAGAACACTTGGAGTACAGCAGCGAGAAGACAGCATCGGTAGCGCAATCGCCCTCCCGAATACTACTCAACACGCGTGGACCGAAACATGGACGGCGTCTCTTGCTATCCAGCGTCATAAGATCGACTGCACTCTACGCGGTGCCTTCGTGGATAAAGGGGATGGAAACGAGATCCTACAGCGCTTTTCGCACCATCTCTGACGACGCCGCGCTGGTGATCGCTGGGTTGCTGCCCATCGACGAATACGCTGCCATCGCGTCGGCCTCCTTCACAGCCTCAGCTATAATAACAAACAATAGACCTATTTGCCTACTAAGCGTAGTTCTCAAATGCTTAGAAGGTTTGGTATAAACAACGATGGAAAACCATATAAACAACAACAATATATTGCCCCCGAGATCTTACGGCTTCCGTAAACACCACTCCACATCGCACTGCATCAATGACGTTTTAAACAATATAGCAAATCTGAAAGCTAGGGGCATGCACGTTTGTGCATATGTATTGGATCTAAGCAAAGCCTTCGACTCTGTTAATATTCCCATTCTAGGCAACAAGCTAATATATTTAGGTTTTGATCACAGACACATACAATTCATTTGCAACTACCTTAAAGAAAGAGTTTTGACCATGGGAAGAACAGAAATAAAAATAAGAAAAGGAGTAAGTCAGGGTAGCTGCCTTAGTCCAATACTTTTCAATTTATACACAGCTGAGCTGCACAAGATAAGCAACCAAATTAACAGCATACTATTTCAACATGCTGATGACTTTTTCCTGGTATGTTACCATAAAAACTTTTTAGACGCTAAAAACATATTAGAAAGACAAGTTACAGAATTTAGTAAAATGTGCAATAAAATCAACCTGTCATTCAACCCGAACAAATCTGCTGCTTTACATTTCAATTTAAGACGTAAACCCCTACAAATAATATGCAATAACGTATCTATAAGGGATTAACTACTTAGGAAGACTGATTAGCACCAATAATTCTACGACCCAACACATAAAGGAAACAATTGCTAAGTCAAACAAAACAAATATGTTTCTTCATATGATTAATTGCTGTCGTTTTGGCACCCATGCCAAAAATGCTATTCTTTTCTATAAGGCCTTTACAAGGAACAGATATGAATATGCAAGCTCTTCATTTGCAAATGCAACTAAAAAAGTATTGGGCATCATAAATACTCATGCTAACTTACACTTAAGGAAGGCCTTGGGGCTTATTAGATCAACTCAAACTTATATAATATACCACCTAGCGGCCGAACTTCCACCTGAGTATAGAATTAAATTTACCACAGCAAAAGAACTGGTCAAGGTATTTGCTTATGGCCTGCCAGCGGCGTCGCTCCTGTCCAGTGTCTTTCATGCCAATAAAACAAGTTATGCCAAAGTGTATGCTGAATTTAAAGATGTCCTGGACAACATTACACCCATAGAGCCAACTCCTATACGCACACGAAAAATTTTCGTGGATGCCAATTTTTCCAAAGGTGCCTTTAAAAACAAAAGAGATGCAAATGAAACAATGATACTCTCCCTGTATAAAGAAAAAATTATGAACTTAAATTCAAAGAATTTTGACCTGATTTACACAAATGGTTCAGTTTCTGATGATTTTACTGGAAGTGCTTTTTTTCACTTGGGCTCCAACACCACAAAAAGCTATTACAGCAATAAAAAACTGTCATCATTGACTGCGGAACTCACAGCTTTGGAAAAAGCAGTGGAGTTTGCTGATTGCTGAAGTAGCGTTCCTAACAGACAGTCTTGGAGCAATCCAAACAATTAGAAACCCCAAGAACAATAATTGCATTGCTCAAAGAATCCTTAAAAATATAGAAAATAGTTATAATATCATCTCAGTCGAAGTACACCACATACCTAGTCACTCAAACATAAGAGAAAACGATTTAGCTGATACCGCAGCCAAAAATGCCAGACACGATGGAGTGTTCACGCACATAAGCTGGACAATCAACGATGCTATCAACCATATGTACAACAAAATAAAACTGGAATGGGAAAGAGCGTACAATGAATTTTGTATAGATCGAAACAAAGGATACTGCCTTCTATATCCTTATGTGTCATTGCAACCATGGTTCCAGAGAAAAGACCAATTCCATAGACTGGAGATAAAACAACTGAACAGAATACTAAGCGGTCACGCATTTGACAAAAACACTCTATTTAAAATGAAAGTCGTTGACAACAACTTATGCGACACCTGTAACATTACAGAAGATATCTCACATATTATTTTCAATTGTTCAAAATACACAAACACCCGAATGAACTTCCCAACACTAACAAAGTACAACGATATATATCGATTACTCGCGAAAGAGCCTATCGCCAACTACAAATCGATAACACAATTTACTAAGGCTGCCAACATAGAACTCTAATGACAATCTAATCCACATATAAATAAATTAAATTAAAAAGCTAATTCATTTACAACTAAAACCAAAATACGAAACTCATCATCACGAATACGCTGTGGCGTTAACCTGTTATACACGGGGGAGGCCAAAGAGGCTCTGCTCCCAGCTCTGCCGGCTGCTTTGCTTGCTTTCTACTACGTCATTCGTCATCAACAGAGTTCATGCTTACACACACACGCAACGCTACATAAAATGTATTGGGGATGAAAAAAAGTGTGAAAAAGCGGGATGTGCACTTCGTAGCGTCCGGTCTTTTTTTGTGTAAATTCCGTCTTATCCGTGATCGTGAATCTCGTAGTCCTGCAACTTAATAATCTGTTAGTGTAGCATTCTCACTTCTGTTGTTACTAACGTTCCGTCGGCCGCCAGTCTGCATCGCAAGTGGAAAAATTAAATCATATTTTTTTTCCCGGCCTCCTGCTGCGTCGGTAACTTGGTGGTCGGAGGGGCGCGGGGTGCCTTCATTCTGTATCACGCAACTTTTTCCTCCACATCTGTGTTAGTGGGGTGCTAGTCGCACCTTTTAACAAATTTTTCATCCACCCAACACGCTGTAAGTAAAAAAGTAAACAAGAAATTGGTGCGATAACCAGCTGTTGGCGGACCTGCCAAGTCGGTCTCGAAAGCTCTCCAGGGCTATCACTTGGGATTCGAACTTTTACCTCAAAACTTTTAAGCCGGGGTTCTCGATCACCTCCTACCAGTATACCAGCGCAACAGCCTAAGTCTTGGTGACGTGACGTACGCGGTGGCCTACCTGGCAGAAGCGCTGCTTCTCATCACACGGTGCCTGGTTCAAATCCGCTGAGTGGAGCGAAAAAAATTTAAAAATAAATCTGGAGCATTTTTATTTTATTTTCTTTCTAACGCGGGTCTCCAATTACCTGGTTCGACTCCGCTGTGAGGAACTGAAATCAAATTTCAAATTTTTCTATTTGTAATTTAATTAATTTAACTTCTTCGTTAGGGGTTCAAATCCGCCGCGGGTAATATAGGAGTCAAAATTATTTTTTATTTATTTATTTAATAATTTTATTCTACCATTGCACACCGAGTGGCCCATTTCCCCGCTGATTGCCTGTTTTATCCAAAGGAAGCCGAGCCGGAGCGGTATAAATCCCAACGCTCACCAGGGGGAAATACCTGGTCGCCAGGCCGTAGATAATGGAAGGCGAGGAGCTAATCGTGTTTGGGCGTAGCAGATTGCTGCTACATTCGCCTCCAATCTATGACGAGTTGCCATTGCGAGCGGCTGCTAGCTAGCAAGAGGACAGTCCAAAGAAATCGCGGGACGCCATGAGCCCAGATGGAGAAGCCATAACGCTAATGCCTGCGCCCCACCGAAAAGGTCAAAATTGCAGCCTGTCTGCAATGAACTTACGGAAATGGGCATACTATTGGAGGAAAGCCCGAGAAGGAAGGAGGCAAGCGGGCCATCACCAACGCCCTTCGTGAAAAGGTGGAGAGGCTGAAAGAGCTGCAGGCGGAAGTCAGCTCCCGGTTCAGCGGACACTCGATCGATTCAGTTTCGTCGGATGCATGTCCCAATTGCCCGAAGGCGCCACCTGAGCGTGCCAGTCGTGGGGGAGCAGACCGACGCAATGTCCTCCAGGACCACGCTATCCCGGACTACTCAGACTTCACCACTGGCAAAGCGAGTAGACAAGGCAACGGGTCCGTCTGAACCTGCTGGAAAGCAACTGCGGCAGCCGAGTGCTCACGCACCCAAGCAGCGTCCTAAAAACCGGCAACCTGAAGAATCCCAGCAGCAGCAGAAGGCACCACCTACTCCTCAAAGCGACAAACCGCACCACACAATAGCGGACATCGGGACAACCGAGGACAACCAAGGCTGGAAAACAGCCGGCCCATCAAAGCCTCGACGTGGAGCCTCCTTGCAGCAGGTTAAACCCAGAATCAGGCATAGACCGGATGCAATTCTGATCGAGGCCAGCGGCGGGCTCAGTTATAGCCAAGTCCTAACGATGTAGCAGGCCACAACTAGTCGTCTGTCCCTCTGTGGAACCGCACTGCTTTCTCTGCGCTGCACAGGACTTAAACCCAAGAAACCACCTTGCGGGCAGCCGTCTTTGCCCAGCTACAGGCGTATCGAGGACCCAAAAGTAGCTTAAATGACCCAGCCAGCCATAAAGATCCTGCAGTTAAACCTGAACCTTTGCATCGCAGCCCAAGACCTGCTGCAGCAGACTGTTCGGGAGTTGAGAGCGGACAAAGCCCTGCTGAGCAAACCATACAAAATCGGCACAGGCCCCTGTTGGGCCAAGGACTCGAGCGGCAAAGCAGCATTGTGGTGTTGTGGTAGTAGCGACGGCGTATTGCAGGATATTCTACACGAGAATGGTTTTGTGAGAGCTAGGTTTGGCAGTTACTGGCTTTACAGCTGTTATCGCTGATGACGTTAGAGGACGACAACGAGTAATTATAGGTGGCGACTTTAATGCTTGGTCAGTCGAATGGGGATTTTCTCGCTCGGACGCTCGTGGTAGATTACTGTTGGAAGCTTTCGCCAATTTAAGCATCTTTGGTTGGTTCCCAGAACACCTTCAAAAGGGCCGGCACAGGATCTATTGTAGATATTTCATTTGCCAGCGATTGTATCGCCGCCACAGCCACTTGGAGCGTGGGATCAACGTACTTGGCGAGTGACCACGAAGTCATCACCTTCACCGTCGGCGACAGCAGGCACCCGCTTTCAAGGACGCATCACTTCCGGAGGGTTTTATAGCCGGAAACCTTCAACCCGCAACTCTACGGCCACAACCTGGATGATCTAACCTTCAGCGAAAACATGTGCGCGGAAGATTCCGCAAATTCCGTAATGGCACGGCTAGCCGAGGCTTGTGAGGCTAGTATGTCTCAGAGTGGCACATACACGCGCCACCACAATCCAGTCTTTTGGTGGAATGACGCTATCGCCGAAACCAGGAGATCCTGCTTTCGCGCAAGGCGACTTTATCAGCGCGCACGACGTTCGACAAACTTCGAGGCTCAGGGTCTTGAGTATAAGAGACGTCGGAATATCCTCAAGACTGCGATCCGCTCCAGCAAACGAGAATGTTTTGCCGACCCCTGGGGTAAGGCCTACCAGTTAGTGGCCAAGCGTCTAAACTCCAGCAGGTACCCACCACCGACGGATGCACAAACGGTACGCTTAATTGTCGACGGACTTTTCCCTGAGGTTGACGAATGCAATGCGTGTGCCCCCCCTGCCTCCTGCCCTACACGCGGCGGAGAGTACGTTAACCGAGGTCCTCGAGACGGTGAGGCGACTGAAGCCCAAAAAGGCACCAGGACAGGATTCGATCCCCAATAATGCATTGAAGGTCGCAGTGTTGCTATACCCACAAGCGTTCGCAGAACTTTACTCAAAATGCTTGAGTGAAGGTGTCTTTCCCGATAGGTGGAAACTACAAAACCTGGTGTTGCTGCCAAAGCCGGGGAAGCCGCATGGAGAAGCGTCCTCCTATAGACCCATCTGCCTCATCGACACAGCTGGAAAAGTCCTCGAGGCAATAATCTGCTCGCGGTTGGAATTGGAAATCATGGCAAGGGGCGGTCTATCCCAGCACCAGTTTGGATTTAGGAAGGCGAGATCTACGATCGACGCAATCAACCGGGTGGTAGGTTTGGCTGCAAGGGCAATTGAAGGAACGAGATGGAAAGGCGGTGCCAAAGAATATTGTCTTGTGGTAACACTTGATATCAAAAACGCCTTTAATTCAGAGAGATGGAACAGGATCTTGGACGCGCTTGGGGCCTTTGGTATTCCGAGCTATCTTATCAAGTGCGTAGCCAGCTATTTCTGCAACAGGAGGATACGATTCTGGACGGACGCAGGATTAGAGGAAAGGGTCGTATCTGCTGGCGTCCCACAAGGGTCTGTCTTGGGCCCCCTGCTGTGGAACGTAATGTACGACGGTATCCTACGCTTGGATTTCGAGCCTGGCACCCATATAGTTGGATTCGCAGACGATGTAGCATTGGTAGTGATAGCCAAGGAACTCACGGTAGCCGAAGAAGTAACCAACCGGGCGATCATCAAGGTTGGCCAATGGCTCTCTGCAGCCGGTCTGCAGTTGGCCGCCCAAAAGACAGAGGCGGTACTGATAAGTAGCCGCAAGCGAGTTGAGACCGCCAGCATTAGGGTCGGCGACACCACCGTCGTCTCTAAGCGAGCTCTAAAATACCTAGGAGTCATGAGCGACACAAGGCTGACTTTCAGAGAACACTTGGAGTACAGCAGCGAGAAGACAGCATCGGTAGCGCAATCGTCCTCCCGAATACTACTCAACACACGTGGACCGAAACATGGACGGCGTCTCTTGCTATCCAGCGTCATAAGATCGACTGCACTCTACGCGGTGCCTTCGTGGATAAAGGGGATGGAAACGAGATCCTACAGCGCTTTTCGCACCATCTCTGACGACGCCACGCTGGTGATCGCTGGGTTGCTGCCCATCGACGAATACGCTGCCATCGCGTCGGCCTCCTTCTCAGCATCGAGACAAACAAACAGCACTACCGCAGATCAGCAAAAAAGTCCTCGAGCATCGGAGGGCATGGCAGTCGAGTCTGCGTAGATGGCAGGAATGTTGGGACTCCTCCTTCCTTCTGCCGTCTGCAGAACGTAATGGGCCAGCTGATGACGCCGAGAAATCTCATCTGGATGATGATCGCAGACCCAGACGTATGGGAGGCGGTCAGTGCCTTCGCCGTTCGTCATTAGCCGTCATCTTTTATTTATTTTTTGTTCTCACCTCAAGTGTCCTGTTTATTTGTAACTTTTTGTATTATATGTCCGTAAGTTTTAAGAAATACAAAAAAAAAAAACCTAAATGCGTCCGTTGCTTTGCTTGGGGTATGAGAAAGAAGTAGAAAAAAATTTTAGTAGAGTTGAATTGAGCTGCAGAAATCAAATTATCAACATGTAAAATTATTGAAAAATACTTTCTATCTGGCAACTCTTACATTCTATATTTGTACCATTACTAATTACTCATTACTCATTAAATAGTGTTCTATCATCTTGCATCATTTATCAATTTATTTATACCATGTCCACCAATTCGGGCCCATGCTCTCTCGACCGCAACCAGCAACAGCAACAAGACCTAATTGTACAACAACCACATGAGCGTCGACTCTCGGTCCAACGCAACAACGCGTACTTTTCGGTGGTGTCGCCGACCCCACTGAATGTTAACGTAAGCAATAACACCGAAAGTGCCAGCCACTCAGCAATCAAAAGCAACTTACCTTGGAGAGAGCAGTGTGCTTCTCCATCAATAACGATAACTGGGTCACCGATTGCACCGACCAGCACCGTCAGCTCGTTGACAGCAACTACTGCAACGTCTGCCGAAGTATTGATCTGCATCAAGCCGTCAACGACAAGTCGCCCTGAGTCAGCCACAATAGTAAACCCAACAACTTCTGTCCAAACTGGAATGGATAGATATATTAAAATAACTAAGCGGAAGCTAAGCCCGCAAAGGAAAAAAAGTGGCAATACTCCGAAAATAACCAAACCAAATGAACGAATAGCACCACTTAGCGGGAATCGTTTTAAAATTCATGCCGATCAGCAAGATGATCAAGCTGGCGCTGTAGATAAAGTTAAATCGGCTAGACCACCCCCCTTATACATCCGTGGAGCCAACTGCAGCGCCCTGATTTCGAAGCTAGTAGAAACAGTAGGGGCAAATAACTTTGTTGTAACCCCTCTCAATAGGGGTAACATTAAAGAAATTAAATGTCAAACCCAAACAGAGTACAATTTCCGCATCATCGAAAAGTACCTCCGTAATGCTAACATCAACTTCTATACCTACCAACTAAAAAGCAGTAAAGGGCTCCAGATTGTGTTGAAGGGTGTTGAGCCATCGGTTCCTACTCAAGAAATAGCAGACGCGTTGGTCGAAAAAGGGTTTGCGGTCAAATCCGTTGTCAACATCATCAACAGGAACAAAGTCGCACAGCCGCTCTTTAAAATCGAGCTCCAACCAGATGCAAAGCGGTCGAAGCCAAATGAAGTGCACCCAATCTACAACCTTCAGCTCCTATTGCACAGAAGAATCACCGTAGAGACACCAACCACCGCAGTGTAAAAACTGCCAGGAATACAACCACTATGCAGTAACTGTGGAGGGAACCAAACCCCCAGCTGGACCAAAAATCACCGTCAACGCCTCTAAAACTACACCGGAGGTATTCTACGCCAAGGCTGTTAGATCATCTAACATGCCTGCTACATACAGTCCTAGTGTATCCTTCGCTAGTGTGCTCCGAACTGGACAGACGGAGCCCGCAAAAGAGACCCCGTCACTCTGCCATCTACAGAATCCGCAAACTAGCGCACCAGAGCTTGGCCCCCAAACTCCAAGTGGCTTAGAGGCCCTATTGATCTCACTCAATCAAAACATGACCACTTTTATGACGTTCATGCAAAACTGTATGCACGAACTGATGCGGAATCAAAACCTGCTTATCCAGAAGCTTATCGAGAATAAATAATGGCTTCCCTACGTCTATGTCTTTGGAATGCTAACGGCATCTCCAAGCACAAAAATGAACTGCAACTATTCCTAGACTCAAGTGAAATCGACGTTTTGCTGATTTCGGAAACACATTTAACATCAAAAAATAATTTTTAAATACCAAAATATACCTTCTATGCAACAAACCATCCAGACGGAAAAACTCATGGCGGGACTGGTATCCTAATCAAAAACCGTATAAAACACTCGTTCCTCAACAGATTTGAAACACAGCACCTACAAGCAACTGCTATAACCGTCCAAACCAGCTGCGGCAACACTACATTGGTTGCCCTGTACTGCCCGCTTCTCAATCTCTGAAAAGGAATTTACCGATTTCTTTAACACACTCGGAGATCGCTTCATTGCAGCAGGGGACTATAACGCCAGAACATGCGCACTAGGGGTCTCGCCTAGTGCATCCTAAAGGCAAGCAATTGTACAACACAATAGTCAACCCTCTCAATAAGATGGATTGCGTCTCACCGGGTAGGCCTACTTATTGGCCCACAGATCCACAGAAAGTGCCTGACTTGATTGATTTCGCAGTAACCAAGAGGATTCCACGTAATCGGAACACTGCGGATACACTGCTAGATTTAACTTCCGATCACTCTCCAGTGCTATTCACACTATTAACAAAACCTCAAGTACTTGATCGCCCATATAGGCTTACAAACAACAAAACAAATTGGCTTAAATTTAAAATGTACATGAGTGCCCACATTGACTGTTCGCCGAATCTGGATGCTGCAGAGGACATTGATATGTGCGTCTCTGCACTTGAGTCTATGATGGGAGCTGCAGCAAGAGTATCTACTCCACCTGCCTCTTCTTACACTTCACCTGTTGACAGGCCTACGAACCGGCGGATAGAACAATTAGTAACGGAAAAACGACGTCTAAGAAGAGAATGGCAGATTACTCGCTCACCAGCAGCAAAACTTCGCCTAAGGCATGCTAATCGCAACCTCTCCAAGGCGTTAAGACAAGAGGAAAGCTGGGCTCAAAGGAAATACATAGAAAAGCTCAGCCCAAGCAGCACTAAATATCCTCTGTGCAAAGCCCACCCAACTTTAAGCGCTCCTTCAGAGACAATTTCACCGATAAGGTGATAATTTCACACATCTTACAATGCCAGCCAAATCCAACATCAAACTCATCTGTACTTCCCCCTTCGAGCACACTAACGCATAGTGAGTACTCGGAACTCCAATCGGACGAGATCACTGCAGTTATTAAAAACCACATAAAGCCAAAAAAAGCCCTTGGCCATGACCTAATCACACCAAAAATGATCCTGGAACTCACTATCATTGCCATACAATACATCTGCAAACTGTTCAACGCTATAATAAGAGTTGGCTACTTCCCAAGAACATGGAAAAGGTCCACTATCATCATGATTCCTAAAGTGGGAAAGGACAAAACCCAGCCATCATCCTATAGGCCAATTAGTTTGCTGCCATGTCTTTCGAAGCTTTTTGAAAAGGTCCTGCAGATCCGACTAATCTCATTTCTGGCACAGGAGAACACACTTCCTTCACACCAGTTCGGCTTCCGCGAAAAACATGTTTCAATTGATACGAACAGCATTCGAACTAAAAGAATACTGTGCGGCTGTCTTTCTCGACGTTGCCCAGGCTTTCGATAGAGTTTGGCTGGGGCTCTGATGTTCAAAATCCGGGAAAACTGCCACAGTACACCCACAAACTCATGGAATACAATAGGCAATTCGCTGTAAGATGTAATGGCTCAGTCTCGGCTGATTTTGAAATCAAAGGTGGTGAACCGCAAGGCAGTGTACTCGGCCCATTGCTCTACCAACTGTACACTGCAGACTTACCATGATCCTACATTGGATCATCAATGCTCGGTCCGCTCTACGTCTGGAGTATAAAGTCCACATATACAACCCATCTCGACTTACGGAGCCGTACTATGGGGAAATGCAAGTACCAGCAATGTCGATATTATACAAAGAGCGCAGTCGAAGATTTTAAGATCAATCACGGGGGCCCCGTGGTATATACGGAACGACAACATTCAAAATGATCTAACTATACCTAGCGTAAAATCTGAAATAGGTAGTCAACAACTAAAGTATTCTGCGAAACTGGATGCACACCCAAATGTTCTTGCCAATTCCCTTACGCGAACTAATAATAGAACTCGTCTTAAAAGAAATGACAGACCAACCCAATAACAAGTGATTAGGGCCGCCTGCAATATCCCCAGGATTTATCTTAAGTACTAGACTAAAAAAAATATCTCAAACTTGTTGTTAGGCTCTAATTTAAGTGTAGATTCAACAAATATATATTAAATGTTAAAAACAAAAAAAAAAAAAACTTGCAAACTGAACACACGTCTTTTAATAGGTTATGGGCCCAGGCCACGTATACAAGAAAAGACAAAAGAGGAATGACCAATATATGTATATCCATGTGAGAATTTACAGGGCCGCGCAAACTACGATGGGCGGCAGGCCCAATCTTACCTAGTGATCAAAGGTTGTTGGAGTGTGGTGTGTAATGGACCATCAGAGAAGGAAGCGTCACTAGATGAGAGAGCGCTCGCGGAGATTACGCTGATGATTGAGTCGACCAACTACGCACACATCGCCAAATCCAAATCAGCGAAAGAGGCTTGGGATGCTTTGGCGCAGTCGTTTGAGGACAGCGGATTGACTCGGAAAGTAGAGCTGCTTAAAAAGTTGGTACACTTAAGACTGGAGCAGTTTGATTCGACACAGGAGTATGTCAACGAAATGATTATGACTGCCATTAAGGTAAAAAATGCTGGGCTTTGCATAAGTGACTAGGTAACGGCATCACTGATGCTTGCTGGATTACCTAGTGAGTATCAGGCATTGGTCATGGCAGTAGAGAACTCCAAGTCTACATTAACTGTCGACAATGTAAAAGGTATGTTGCTACATGACGTGAAGTTTGCCAACAACGCTGGAATCAATACGAATGCCATGTACTCAAGAGCATTAAAGCAAGCTAAGAGGGACAAAGCAAAATTAAATAACCGTTTTGGGAAAACAGTTATTTGCTACGCATGCGGTGGTAAAGGGCATATGCGAAAAGTATGCCCAAGCGTAGTGCAAGAAGAGGGAAGCGATGAAGAGAAAGCAGCTCTTGCATCGAATACTTTGCTCTTAGTAAATGCAAATCCACATGTAGGCAAGAGCGAAACAGTCTGGTACATTGATTCGGGTGCTTCAACTCACATGACAAATGGTCGATGATTGCTAAGCAACAAGTCTGAGGTTAGCAACAAGAGTGGCAACTGGCAAATCAGTAAAAGGTAATATTCATGGTGTAGAGTAAGTTCCAAATTTATGCGAATATCTGTTATCTGTAAGCCAAATTGCAAAAAAAAGGGAAAAGGCTTGTTTTCGAAAAGAACCATTGCTACATCTTTGAGAAAAATATATTGAAAGCTACTGGCTATCTGCAAAATGTTCTGTATCGACTGAATTGTGAACTGCCAAAGGTAGAGAAAGCCTTGGTCGCAATAAATGGATTCGAACTATGGCATTACAGCTGGTAAAAAAAGCCACCGATGGTGTTGAATACTCTGTTAATGAATCGTGCCGGGATAAATGCATTGTGTTCCTTAAAGGAAAACAAACTCGTATGATAAGCAAGCAGCCTGGAATCCGTACCGAAGATCTTTTAGATCTTATCCACTCAGATGTGCTTGGACCATTGAGAGTCAAGTCCTTTGCTGGTACAAGATTGGGCGGAAGCCGCTAACACTGCAGCTCATATAACTAACCGAATTCCTTGACGTGGAAGTAGCTCATCTCCTGAAAAACTTTGGACTGGATCTAATCCAAATTTAAAGTATATGCGTATATTTGGTTGTACAGCATTGGCTCATATCCCAAAGCAAAAGCGTGGGAAGCTAGATGCTAAATCTGAAGAATGCATTTTTGTAGGATACAGCGACACTTCGAAAGCATATTGTCTGTACAGGAAATCTAATCGTAAGTTTTTAATAAGTAAGGACGTCGTTTTCATCGAAAATAATTGCAAAGACTCAACACAGCATTTTGGCGAAATCAGTACCGTAGAGGATAATTGCAGAGACGGTAAACAGTCCCTGGAGCAGACCTTTGTATCAAGAAGACCTGTTAAATCAGTCTACGTCGGACTTTGAGTCGTGGAATACGGATACACAAGAAACTGTCGATGCTGTGGAACTAAAGACTACCGCTGGGCACTTTCCTGATGCATTTGGTGTTCGAAGATCATAAGGGATTGCGAATAAGCTGGTAGAGCATCACATATGTTGTGTAGTCTCGCAAGGTGACGACCCACTTACAGTAACAGAGGCAATAAAGTGGAAACTAGCAGATTCATGGAAAGACGCAATGAAGTCGGAAATGCTCTCTCACGAATTAAATAACACTTGGACGCTAACGGAATTACCAAAGGGCAAAGTGGCGATACAGTCAAAATGGGTTTTTAAAACAAAACGGGAATCTGGGGACTGGTGCCTCGCTATAAAGCAAGACTTGTTGTTAAAGGATTTTCTCAGAAAGAGGGTAGTGACTACACGGAGACGTTTGCACCAGTCGTGCAATTCACTTCCACGCGCGTGCTGTTTGCTGCAGCTGCTAAGTATGTGTTGACAGTTTATCAACTGGAAGCTGTGACAGCTTTTCTCAATGGCGATTCAAGAAGAAATCTACATGCGCCAGCCTGAAGGCTTCGACGATCAATCAGGAAAAGTCTATCGCCTCAATAAATCGCTCTACGGGCTTAAGCAGGCAAGCAGAGTCTGGAATGAAATGCTGAACAAGGTTCTACTACGCTTTGGTCTTCAACGTGGCGAAGTGGATCAGTGTGTATACCATTACGTAACTGGATCCACCATGGTATATGTGGCAGTATATGTTGACGATATATTAATTTTCAGCAACTACAAACAAATGGTAGCTAAAATCAAGGGCGAGCTATCGCAAAAATTTAACATGAAAGATATGGGCGAAGTTTCGTCGATTTTGGGCATGCGTGTTCTACACAATAAGACCGAAGGCACAATAAAAATTGATCAATCTTATTATATTGCAGGAATTCTAAAAACATTCGGAATGGATGATTGCAAAGCAGTGTCAACGCCGGTGCATGTCGCACAAAGTCTTTCAGCTGACACCCAAGTCTGAAGCCGACATTGAAGAAATGAAGAAGGTTCCTTGTCTAGAGGCTATTGGTTTCCTACTATATGCTGCCCAGAACACTCGTCCTGACATAAGTTTTGCTGTCAACATGTTGAGTCGCTTCTCTTCCAATCCAGGAATGGTTCTTTGGACCGCCGTTAAACGTGTGATGAGATATCTGAAAGGAACTCTCAACAAATGCATCACATATCATGCCACTGGAAAAGATTTAAAGGGTTTTTGTGATGCTGATTGGGGCGGAGACCTCGATGGAAGGAGATCAATTCTGCTGTGTCTTGGGATTACGATGGCGTCACCGTCAGAAGTTATGCTGTCTGACCTGCCCTTCACGCGGATGATGTCTTCTGAGTCCAGGTAAACATTCAAAGCTATTAATGAGCTTGACTTGTCCACTACAGATTTGTCTTTGAGCGAATTGATTTCATTTGAGTACGTAGCTAATTGGGCCTGTCTGCATAAAAGAGATTTTGCTGCGTGTATATTTTCGGGGCTTAGGGTTTGTGGTAGAGGCTTTCCCGAACACTTAGCGCGTAACCTTCGGGTGTACAGCATGACGTTGGCCACTGCTCTATATAGACGCTTCCAGTCAGAAAAGTATTCTACTGCAAAATCGAAATGGTTAAGCTTTACTATGGTGAATACATTTTTACGCAATTCGATTTCCTGTGAGACATTCTCAGATATTCCTCTTTGATCTGGCCTCTCGTCGATAGACAGTCCTAGAAAATCGGGACCTTTAATCCAACGAGATGCATCTGGTACTTTAAAAAATTTTGTGGCTAAGTCTGCAACGTTATCCTTTGTGCTGACCCAGCGCCATTGGTTTGGGTTGGTTTTGTCGATTATCTCGCCCACTCTATGCATGACGAATGACTGGAGTCTCCTTGGGTCCATGGTTAACCAGTTAAGGACCGTTTTGGAATCGGACCAATATGTGCAGGAATCGATTCTTAGGCCTCGAGTGCTGAGTATACGCATTGTTAGGCCTACGCCCATGACGGCTGCCAAAAGTTCCATTCGAGGTATAGATACAGGTTTGAGTGGAGCTACTTTACATTTGGCTGCTACCAACACTGTACTTATGTTTTGACCTTGCTTAATGCGAAGATAGGTTACTGCGGCGTAGGCATGTTCGCTTGCGTCTACGAAGGTATGAAGGTCTACCTAGCTTTCGTTTAACAGCAAAGCAGAGTAGTGACGTGGAAATTCTAAATTGCTGGCGTGTAGTAGGACACCTTTCCATTGTCGCCACTGTTCGAGGAGTTGTTCGGGTAAATCTTCGTCCCATCCTATTCCTGTGCGCCAGACCTTTTGAAGTAGCATTTTAAGGCCTACGGTGTAACACGATAATAGACCGAGGGGATCAAATATAGACATCAGTACTTGTAGGACCTCACGTTTCGTTGGCGCTATTTCGTGGGTTAGGACGTCTCGTTTTAATCTCGAAAATCTGAAGATAAACTTAAAAACGTCATTATTTGGGTCCCAGTACATACCGAGTACTGGTTCAGGGTTCCCTAATTCTTTGGGTTGTTGATTTATTTGCTGTTCTCCTAGATTTTGGAGAACAGATGCAGAGTTTGAGCACCAATTTCTTATTTGGAATCCACCATCGGCATGTATGTCTCTAACTGATGATGTAACTGTTATGGCTTCAAGTTCATCTTTGAAACTGTCGATGAGGTCGTCCACGTAGTGGGCCTTTGTAATGGATTCGTACGCTCGTGGATTTTTGATTTGGAAATTCTCTGCATTTTTATCGCGTACATAGTGGGCAATACAAGGGGCGCAATTAATTCCGAATGTCATCGCGCGCATAACGAAGATCCTTGGAGTGTTCTCGTTTTTATTGAGCCATAAGAAACGCTGGACTTGCATGTCGCATTCCTGAATGTTTATTTGATGAAACATCTCAGCTATATCTGCGCATACGGCAATCCGTCCTACTCTGAAAGCCATTAGGACAGAAGTCAATGGATTTAGATAATCAGGCCCAGTAAGCATAAAATCGTTCAATGATTTTCCATGACTTTTGGCGGCGGCATCCCAAACTAGTCGTATTTTGTTTGGCTTATTCGGATTTAAAGCAATAAATATTGGGAGATACCAGACGCGTTCCTTTCGATCGGATATTTCTTCTGGTCTGAGCTCAAATGCATATCCTTTTTGTAATAGATTGTCAATTTGTGATTGAATTTTATCAAACAGTTCTGGCATTCTTTTAATTTTGGCCCGTAGGCATTCGAGGCGTTTCAGCGCTGCGGTATAGCTTTCGGGTAAAATGACTGTGTCGTCTTTCCAGAGTAGGCCGACTTCGTATCGACCATTGATCATTTTGCAGGTATCTTCGAGAATGCCTTTGGCCCTTTTGTCGTTTTTAGATTGCATTTCTCTAGATAAGATTGGTTCCATTATAAAACTTTCCTTTATGGCTTTATCTATTTCACTCCAATTTTGCGGGGTATTGCTAGATTCCAATTGTTGCTGCCGATTAAAATTAGTGGTGTACCGTTTTGGTACGACTTTAGCGGCAAGCCACGCAAATAAGGATATTGCTTGGATAATTCTTCAACATTGATGGTTTGTTTCGGCAATCCTAATTTCTTTACTGAGTGGACGTTGTAGAGCCATAGCTTTTTGTCAGTTCCCGCTTCCGAGATTTGTAGGTGGGTCTTAACGGAGTCCTCTTCGTTTCTGGTTTCTTCACCGGTCCATTGCAGGCAAATTGGCTCTGGCGTTGAAGAGATCTTCAGCTTGTCCAAAATGGTTTCATCGATGAGAGTGACTGATGAGCCCTCATCTAAAAATGCGAACGTGTTAAAAGTTACATTGGCTCCATACAGTTTGATGGGTACAACGCGGAAAAATTGTCCTTCCACTACATTGTCTTTATGGTGAGCAGTAACAACTTCGGTTCTGCCTGTGCCTTTGTGAAGAAGCGGGTGATGTTTTGAGTTGCAATTATCAATTCCGCAGTCACGATTGGAGAAGCATTTACGGCGGTGACTTTTGAGGCACCTGTAGCATACCTTGGCTTCGTTTATTATTCGTTGTCTATCGTCAACGGACAGTCGCTTGAAGCTTTGACATAAAGCAACCTGGTGATCCGTGGAAGCACACATCACGCATTGTAGCTTCGGCTTACAGTTTTGTTGCCACCCATTCTCTCGATTATTTGGTCCTTCCTGTGGTTGTTGATGTGCTTGCGAGTGTGTGTTGACATTATTGGCTTTAGTGTTTTGGCCAGGCATGACAGTGGCTGCGGCCTCAGCTATTTTGTACAACCAATCGCTAAATGATTTTATAACCGGGATGGATTCGTTACGTGGATGCATAGCCCAGTTTAACTTTTGCTGGGTTGGTAGTTTGTCGATAAGTTCTCGAAGAAGCATCGGGTTATTTAAATGTGAGGTTAAATTGCACGCTTCCATAGTTGCACATGCGTTTCTCACCGCCATTGCGAAATCAACGATGGATTCTAATTTATCCTTGTGTACGTTTATTTTTCTTATTTTGTCGATCAATCGATCGAGTATTTGCTCCGGGCGTCCAAAGAATGTCTTGAGCGTATTAATGACATCAGGAACCAGTATTGGCAGCAGTAGCTTATCACGAACTAGTTCGTAGGCTTTACCTTTGAGGCTCTTCTGAAGTCGTAGCATGTTCTGGGCGTTTGAAAATCCCGCTATACGGCAGCTGTTCTCGTACATGCTAATAAAGATTGGCCAGTCCTCTGGATTTCCGTTAAAGATGGGTAGATGCCTTGCGACTAGCTGAGAAGCAGTAGGTCCATTTAATTGGAAACACGTTACCTGCGTTCCTTGCTGCTGTGCAAGCAAGTTCTATTTTTGCTCGATGTATCTTTTCTCGGCTTCCCGCCTTTCCTGCAGCATTGTCAACATCAAATAATTTGAGCTTGGCGATTGAGTTTGCTCGACTAATATTACTTTGCCGAGATAAGACGTATTTGCCGCGTGAGGTTCGGGGCATTGCTGTTCGGTGGCTTTGTTGGCATTTGGTATATTGGGCGACGGGTCACGACCTGTGCTTGTTGATGCCACGTTGTCCAGCGCTTATTGGCAGCTGTTGCAAATCCATTTAGCCTCAGCTATTGAGCTATTGACTCCAGCACATTGAAAGTGGTACCATTTCTGGCAATTGTCGCATTGAACCCAATGTTGGGTACTACTGTTTAGGCGACTCTTGTTACAGGCACTACAAATGTCTTGATCTTTATTCATGATGCTTTGGATTTGTTTTAGTCTATTGGTTTCCGATTATATTGTGCTATGAATTTATCCCCTGCAATTTGTGCATGTACTACTTAAAGATTTTTTACACATGCATGGCTTTGAACACTTTATGTGTAGTTACGCTCTAATATACATGTGTATGTGTGTCTTTATGTATTTGCACTTGATACATATGGTGAAATTCGGGCACGTGGAAACTTTTTAACCTCAATAAACTTTTTTAAAGAAATGTGACGCACGGGGTTTGGTTTGTATTAAAACAAACTTAAGTAACAGTTTATATAGCATTTAGTTTATTTAGCGCGATTTTACAACATGTGTGATGTAATTTGACATTTTAAACGAAGAAGGCTTTCTAACGCTTTTAATAAATCTTTTAACGCTTTAAAAAAGTTTGTCGCTTTCTTCCCCTGGTGCCATCACAGACTGACGCCAAACTCTCGGTCGGTCCCGCTCGTGTTTTTCAGGGCTGCCATACCATGGTATTTTCAGGGCTGCCATAACCCAGTATTTTCGGGTTGACGGTTAATATTTAAATTTGTAATGACGGCGGTAACACAACTCTTACACCCTATATTTGTGCCATTACTAATTACTCATTACTTATTACTCATTAAATAGTCTTCTATCATCTTGCAAACTGAACACACGTCTTTTAATAAAAATTATTATAGTAAAGCAAGCTTTTTCGTCGACTGCTGTGTTAGTTGACGTAATATATATAAACAAATAAAAAATTGTCGCAAGACGACAATTTATTTAAAAGCTGCAGCATTACAGGACAAATACGAGGAACTTTTTCTGGATCGTCAGATGCAAAGTCACGTTACAGAGGTTATAGGCGAGTTTAATACTACAGTCAAGGTAGATGCATTGAGTACAGAACACAAAATACTGATCGTCCTTAAAAAGTTTACGGTGTTGATGGATCACAACGGAGGTACATATAGCCATCACGCTGATGAGAAGAACCAATTGAATGTTTTAAATGTGGTAATGAAATTGATGTAGAAACAAAATATGCTGATCCAGTCGCTTCATTAATTAAGGACTATAAGCCGAAAGATAACCCGTTAAGTTGCCCGATAAAGTTAACTATACTGAGCAGAGTAGTCCTAGCAAAAAACAAAGGTGGATCACACAGACTGTGCATAGATTATAGAAAATTAAACACGCTCGTATTGAAAGATAGATTTCCAGTTCCAATCGTTGAAGATGTGTTAGAGAAAATGCAACAAGCAAAATAATTTACAGTCGCAGATCTTAAGAACGGACTTTTACACGTTGACATAGATAAAGGAAGTCGTATATATACAACATTCGTGACAAAGCAAGGGCTTTTTAAATTTAATAAAGCGCCTTTTGGGTTTTGTAATTCCCAAGCAGTTTTTGTAAGATTAATTTACTACATTTTCCAGAAGTTGATACTAGATGCAGGAATTATGGAAATTTATGTTGATGGTATTGTGGTATTCGGATCTACAGCGGAAAAATGTTTGGATAATGTTAAGACTGTTTTAGAAGAAGCACGACAATACGGTTTACAGATCAAATGGTCGAAATGCCAGTTTCTGAAAAGAAGAATTAATTTTTTGGGCCACGAAATAGAAGATGGAGTAGTATGTCCGGGTAAAGAGAAAGTCAAGGCAGTCAAAAATTTACAATTGCCGAAAAATATTGGAGGTGTTCAGGCATTTTTAGAAATAACAGGCTACTATAGTATAAAAAAAAAACTTTCACTCGTTGCAGAGGACGGACGTGTTTTTTTTTTGCGCTTATTAATTTTTATTTTTTTCTCGCGATTAAATACTTTTACAAATTTCTTACATTCATTATCGGTTTAATTAATAATAATTTCAAAATCCGAATTTTATTTTTATTTCGCGAATTCTTGCTGTCGCTTTTGTTTAAATTTAAATAAAATCAAAACTTACAACAATACTTGCATTAGCGGTGTTGTTGTTTTGCTTATCTCTTTTGCGTTTGTGTCTTTACCGTTTTAACTAACTCTCGCGCTCTTGCGTACAAATTGTTGTTGCATGTGTTCAATTTGACGCGTTCTCCCGCTCTTTCCTATTCTTGATTGATTTGCGCTCTCGTCTTTTGCCTACCCGCGACTTTGTGATACGTGTTTTTGTTTTTGTGCTTTCATCTCTTTTTATTCTCTAGTTGTGAAGGCTTACTCTGCACATTAACCCTTGTGTCAGAACTGGTCAGTATATTCTTATACACAGAATTTTAACCTGTATTTTTGTATTTTTTATTTTTTGTATTTCCTTTTTTAATTAAATTAAACTTTTTGATAAAATGGATGTCTGCTCAAAAAATAATTGCATAGTTGCCACTAATGCGGTTGACTCCCATGATTATATTCTGTGTTGGTTGTGTGACAATGCGGTTCACGTTAAGTGTGCAGGTTACACAGGCAGAATCAAGGAGTCTATTGCTAAAGGTGGTGGCTTAAAATATGGATGTGATGCTTGCCGAGAGGTCGAGAATGAGATGCGCTCTTTCATGAGGCGGACTAGAGATAGTTTTGACACATTAAGGGCAGGTTTTAATAAACTCCAAGCGGAGTTTACTGCGGTGGAGACTCAGTTCAGAAGTTTATCGCTTATGAATGAGTCTCCGAAACGTAAAAGGACCAGTCCTTGGGGTGTTTCTGCATCTGTAGACCCGCCAGCGTCTCTTATCGTCCCCGACCGGTCTCATGCACCGTCCACTCCTAATGTACAGCAATTGATTTCGTTTAAGAGCCCGGTTGTGAATGCTATTAGTAAGGAATTACCGGTATCACCTGGGAATGATCTCATAAAAACGATGCCTATTGTAGTGTCCGATGTGTCCGGGCAATTACCCATTCCAATGGAAATTGCCGATAGTTCTAAAAGTATCGAGGGCCCCGTAAACAAGTTGACTGCTGCAGTGGGTGATTGTCCAACGTTACTGCTGCGTCTGACGCTTCGGGACCGCGGCCTCTCGTTGGCATACCACCAAAGAAACATATATTTGTTTCTAGGCTAG
Organism: Drosophila tropicalis; assembly: GCF_018151085.1. Lineage (NCBI taxonomy): Eukaryota > Metazoa > Arthropoda > Insecta > Diptera > Drosophilidae > Drosophila > Drosophila tropicalis. The sequence goes on from NW_027172999.1 coordinate 1,948,559, forward strand.
ACCCTGTTGTCACATCTGATGATGTAATAGCCTATATTCGGAAGAAAGTTAACGTCTCGAATATTGCGGTGGAGAAGTTTAAATTTTCTTACTCTCGGGACATTTCGTCCTTTAAAATAAGTGTTTCTGCCAATATCTTCGACACTATATGTCGAGAAGATTTTTGGCCAAAACATATACTAGTTAAGGAATATACTGTGAAAAAGAAAAATCGGAAACCGATTCGCTTGCCAACAACAACAACTAATACCATTCCTGCCAAATCAGCATCTGCTGGTGTATCAAAAAACTAGCTTCGTCCCTTAACCTGGGTTACCAGAACGTTAGAGGGCTGAAATCTAAACTTTCTAATCTCTATGTAGATAGTCTTTCTTTTGAACATAACATTCTAGCTTTTACAGAGACGTGGCTAAAACCTGATATTGCTGATGCATCGGGTTTTTCCACAAACTTTTCTATATTCAGACGTGACCGGATTTCTCGTATAAGTGGTGGCGTTCTGATAGCTGTTGATGCTGCTTTATCATCTGAAATGATTCAATTTTCTAGTACCCAGGAGATTGAGTTTGTCGGTGTTAAAGTAAATTTTAAATCTTTTAATGCTTTCATTACTTGTTCCTATATTCCACCATTGTCAGACATGGTGGTATATTTAAATCATTTAGAGGCAATTCAGTTTGTCTCCTCTTTAGTTTCCAGTCAAGACTTGCTCATAGTTGTAGGTGATTTTAATTTACCCGCTTTAGCATGGTCACTAACAGATGAATCTACCACGTTGCTGCCCTCTTTGTCACATGACTTTATTGATGGCCTTCTAGGCTTATCTTTATCCCAAGTCAATCCCGTCTTAAATTCTAATAGAAAATCGTTAGATCTTATTTTTGTATTGGATTCTTCTTATTGTGAGGTTTCTAGGATCGAACCATTTGTTCTTCCAGAAGACAAATTTCATCCTACATTAAATTTAAAAATTAATTTGCCCTTGCTTTCACCATTACTTGGTTCAAATGAGTTACCTCTAACTAGGTGCTTTCGTAAGACTGACTTTGCCAGCCTTAATGAAAACATTGCTACTACCGATTGGTCTTATCTGTACAATTGTAGAGATATGAACTCAGCTGTTCGTTTTTTCTATGATACTCTGAATTCACTCTTTGATATTTGTGTGCCTGGAGGTAGGCTGGAGCGGCTTAACAAACCTCTCTGGTTCTCTCGTGAGTTATCCAATTTGAAAAATGTGAAGACACGATATTATAAGAAGTTTCAAAAAACACATCGTTCATCAGATTATGCTCTGTATACAGTCGCTCGTTCAAAATTCATGATGCTTAATACTCAATGCTATAAGAATTATCTTCAGCGGTGTAAGCTTCAGTTTTCTTCCGACCCTAAACAATTTTATAACTTTGTTATTTCTAAACGTAAGACCTCTGTGCACCCATCTTTTTTGTCTTTTCAAAATAAAAAAGCAAGCACTGATCAGGCAATTGCCGATATGTTTGCGAGTTTTTTCAAAACAACTTATTCCTCAACGGAATATCGAGCAAGTCCGTATCCTTATCATTTAAAAAAGGCTAATTGCATTTTCAATCCAGTGATTGATGAAAGTTCTCTTCTTAGCGAACTTAAATTAGTTAAACCTGTTTATTCTCCGGGGCCAGATGGTCTACCTGGATGTGTACTCAGGTTCTGTGCAAACGCATTATGTAAACCCATTTTAAAATTGTTTTTATTGTCTGTCGAATCTTCCTCTTTTCCACCTATTTGGAAGGAGTCGTATATCATTCCTCTGCATAAAAATGGCAAAAAGTCCGAAGCCTCTAACTATAGAGGTATCTCAAAATTGTCCGCTATTCCGAAAGCTTTTGAGAAAATTATAACTTCTCAATTGCAACATTTTTGCAGCTCTATTATTTCGCCATCCCAACATGGGTTTGTGAAACGTAGATCTACAACCACTAACCTTTTAGAATTTACATCAGTAATTATCAAGGGGTTTAAAAATGGTAAACAAACTGATGTAATATATACTGACTTTAGCAAAGCCTTTGATTCCGTTAATCATACCCTATTACTTTCTAAGCTGAGCGACATTGGGTTTCCACCCCTTTTCCTTTCTTGGGTTCGTGAATATTTAACAAATAGAAAACAGAAGGTACTTTTTAAGTCTTCTTTTTCCGCTTCCATTCCTGTGACTTCTGGTGTACCTCAAGGTAGTCATCTTCGCCCTCTGCTCTTCACACTATTTATTAACGATCTTCCATCAGTCATTGTTCATTCGCGTGTGCTTATGTATGCTGACGATGTCAAGCTTTGTCTTACTCATAAAGATACAGATTAATTTAGTCGGCTACAAGCTGATCTTAAAACCTTTCAATCCTGGTGCCAGTTTAATCTACTAAATCTTAACAATACCAAATCTAAGGTAATGACTTTTTTTCCGTAACTCTCCCCAACTGGTCACTTATTTTCTAAACAATAGCCCTTTAGAACGTTTAAATATTATAAATGATTTGGGCGTACTTTTGGACCATAAGTTAAATTTTAACACCCACATTTCCACCACGGTCGCAAAGGCCATGAGTGTCCTGGGTTTCATAAAAAGATGGTCAAAAGAATTTGATGACCCCTATACAACTAAAGTTCTTTTTACTTCGCTTGTCCGTCCTATTTTAGAGTATGGATCTTGCATTTGGTCACCTCAATATGAGTCGCACCAGATTAGACTTGAATCCGTTCAAAAGCAGTTTTTGCTATTTGCTCTTCGTGGCTTAAGCTGGGATCGCAATGTCAATTTGCCTTCGTATTCTAGTAGACTTCTCTTGATTAACCTTCCGTCCCTAACTAACCGTAGAATTATGCTTGGTGTCATTTTTATGCACAAGCTCCTAATTGGTGATATCGACTCGCCTGAGTTATTAGCTCAGGTGAATCTGTCGGTACCATGTAGACGGAGTAGACATCCTTTGATACCTTTATCCGTTAGTCGTTGTTCTTCTAACTATGCTATGCATGAACTTTTTAGGGTCCTCTGCTCTGATTACAACCTTCTATTCCCTGTAATCAGCTCAGAGTTTTCTATTAATATGCTTAAAACATCTATCCTATCCCATTTAGTTAATAGATAGCTATAGTATTATTTGTTTGTCTGTTTTTTCTATTGTGTATTTGTCTACGCGATTCGTGCCCTGCGTTATACGGCTGCACCCCTCGGTCGGTCGGGTGGGAGGTGGGCAGTTATCTGCTTGGGCTCGCGCGTAACAGGCTATGTCCTGGTGTCGTAGGGGCCACTTGAACGTACTGCGCATAGTATCGTCAACGTCCGCTATATTTATGATATAGAAAATTTATTAGTAATTATGCAATAATAGCAAAGCCGCTGACCACGTTGATAAAAAAGATGCAGAGCTTAGAATGTACAGTCCTCAAATAAAAGCGATTGAAAAATTAAAAGAAAGTCTGATGAATGAACCAATTTTAGAAATTTCCAAACATTCAGCTGAAACGAAATTACATGTAGATGCATCAAAAAACGGATTTGGTGCTACGCTCTTACAGCAACATGATGATAAGTGGTACCCTGTATTTTATTAGAGCAAGAAAATAAGCGATCAGGAAAAAATTACACAGTTATCTTCTAGAGGTCAATGCAGCATACCTAGCTACGAAGAAGATGTGCCATTATTTGATGGGTATCGAGTTTGTTTTGGTTACAGACTGTGCAGCTTTCAAAATGACAGCAGCGAAGAAAGATATGCCCCGACAAGTCGTACAATGGTTGATGCACTTGGAAGATTTTTCCTGTAAAATAGAACATTGTGCCGGCGATAGGATGAAGCATGTGGATAGCTTAAGTCGCTTTCCAGTAATGATTGTCACTACAGAAGTACACGCGCAGATGCTAAGAGCACAAAGTAATGATGAAAAGTAATTATATTAAAATAAATTAAAAATAAATTTTAATATAAGCAGGTCGTTGGATTTGATTTGTAAGCAGTTCCGAAAAGCATGGAAGATAATAAGGAATACTCACAACTTTGGACTTATTGGTGTTCAAAAAACAAAGCATTCTTTTCAACAAGATAATTATAATACGCATTTGGACAAAAAAGTTGGTCAGTTCATCGCAAACTGCGTTCAGTGCATAACACACAACAGAAAGTTGGACAAGCAGGAGAATTTTTTACATTTTACAAAGGAAAAGTTTCATTGGAGACGCTACACGTTGATCATTTAGATCATGGATGCGGTGCGAAAAAGTGGCATCATCAGTAGTAAAAGAACAGAACGACAGAAGGAACGATAGAGACCAAACGTATAAGCCGAAGATGTACAAAAAGTTGATTAAGTTGCATTTAAAGTTGTTAAAGTCGTAAAGTTGCTAAGTTGTCATCTGAAGTTGTTGTGTCAGAGTTCTTTTAAATTATAAATTGTTCAACCTACTATTTTGCTATCTAAGTATTATTAACTTTAATAAACAACAATTATTGTATACACACAATAATTCTTTCATAAATATATATATATATATATATATATATATATATATATATATTGGAGAGTGTTGATTAAGTTAGGTCAAAGCCTACTAGTTAGTTCCAATCGATTGACATGTGTGTCAATTGTAGCCCTGGCATTAGCTTTGCAGCGGCAACAGAAAGACACTTGGCACGTTGCTTGGAATGTTGAGTTTGGAAGGTGACAAGTATCTAAGCAACCTATGTTGAGAGCTGTCTTCAGGCCAGGTCCTATATAAAGGGGAGCCTCGGGCAAGAGATCTCAGTTAAAAATTCCCATGGGAACTAGTCACACAGTAATAATAAGTGTTACAGTGAAAGTGACAAGTCTAAAATATTGAAGGTCATCTGCGCGTCCTGATGGAACAGCAAGATGCCAATTTCATGGAATTGGCAAAACCCTTGCAAGCGTTGGTAAGAGAACCGTCACTTGTGGTACTACCGAAGTTTAACGCGGACATGCCTGGCGCTGATGATGCATAACGCTACTCATTGTAGAAGGAACATGTCGAGTGGAGGAGCGGCTTCACGCACTGAAAATACAGCTGAATTATGTGTGGTAGACGAGCCAAAAACTAGTTACGACGTGAGAATTTTCCAATTACCTTTGACTCTGGAGCGAAGCGCTCGTTTATAAAGGATGGTGTTGCATAAAGGCTAAGTGGCTAAAGAATTAAAAATCTATTCGCTTTAAAAGGTAGTTCGCTCAACCAACCATCTACGTAAATGGCACGTTGCTCCTTTATCCCATATCGATGCCGCGGGTGCTGAAGCAAGAATATTCAGACCGACTATAATGAACAACCAACAACTCGATATGTCTTCTTCATAACAAAAAGCTGCCAAACCATGGGAAATATCACTCTCTGTAAGGAAACGGATCTCACCAGCTTGGACGAATGATATTGCTTACCTAGACTAATAAAGGGAGGAACCTCAAAGTGCCATTCGATAACCAACATGGCAAGCTCCATCGAATTTCTAGAAGACGGTACACCCCGTATTCTGGCATCCGACCTAAACGGTACCTTTATCATCCAATTAACAAACCATCCAAAGCTTGCACATAAACAACTTACGCCGACACCTTGACAAATGAAATCACATTTACTGCCAGCTTTACAATATTGAGTTTAATTCTCCTTGCTATCTCTATAGGATCGACTTCAAAGAAGGTGCTCCCAAGCCTAGAGCTCTCACTGATAGGAATATAAGATCTCCGTGACGTCGATTTTTGAGGAATGGGGTGTTAGCACATCCATCCTCACATAAAGGCTCATTTTCATCTTCACACGCAACAAGCACCCCTAGGGCACCATGCACCAAAAAACAGGACCATGTTCCGCACCCCGACAGCTCACATGAAATAACGGAGGGACGGAATTGATACACTTTACCAAAAACGTCTGGGCGAGTATCGTTTAAAGAACCCTCCCTCGCCGACCACACAAAATTATAATACGATTATTTATCTAAAGGACAATACCCATGTATATATGTAGACATATATGCATATGAATGTATTGTAACGATCCTTTCTCGGTATATTCCCAAAATCTCTTAGGGCTAGGTTCGGTGTAAAATTCATAAGGCTCATAAAGCCTCATAAGCACGATAACTGCCTTCTGTGTATTCTACTACTGACTTGCAAGGTTCTTAGAGTTACTTGTAAGGCCTCGAGAGACTTGTTGCTTCGGCGGTTTTTCACTTGATCAGGACTTGATTAATTGATAATCCTTCTCGCCTGCTGTTGGCCTTATATGGGCGTCCTGAGGCCTTATATGAGCGTCAGTGAACGGATTCAAATTGAGCATGGCACTTGACATGGGCAGAGATTTCTTCCGCTGATATTCACTACGCAAATATTCACGCTAAGTGACTTGGATCAACACATGGAGTGCTTTACTGATCTAAATTTTGGACATTTGGAAGTTTCCAACACTTTCTGCCACCACGTATGATACCATGCACGTGCCAGATTGGAAAACCGGTATAGTATCGCGCTGGCTGGTTTACCCACTACGCGCTGCTTCAAGGTAGTGTCTAGTGGGAGTGTGCTCGCTCAACGCCAAGACTCTTGCGGTTCCATGGGCCATGGAAGCCTAGCTCTTGTAGCCAAAGCTCTTGCATAAATACCTTGGCTTGAGTCACGAAGGGAGCCAGCCAGCCAGCGGGATCTTCAATATGAGCCCCTGCCAGGACATCATTGACCAACATATAGGACTTGATAATATCGCTAGCCAACGAAATTTGATTTGTACATCATTTGCCTGTTACTGAAATGGCTAAGAATGGAGTACAGTTAATGCCAAACGTGACGGTGTTAATCTCGTAATCACTAATTTGAACCTCTTTGTTTCGGAACAGGATTCTCTGAAATGGCGTATGAACTGTATCGACAATAATTTGCCGGTACGTTTTTGTGATGTCGGCATAAAAGTTGTTATTACTGCCGTCAAATGGCACCTGACGCACTTGGCCCAAGTCCAAATACTCTTACTCGTCGTCAGTTTTGCCCGGAAAATTTTTTTGGGGACGACCCTCGTTTTTTAGGAACTGAGCCATTGCACCTGGTCTGGAGTAACCGAGGTTGGTGTTTGTTGGGTCTCGAAACAGAAGTAAGACCATATATCTCCCCGAAATATCTTATCTTGTGGTCTTCTGAAAATGAACCTCGCAATATAAGTCAGAATCTTCTACCGGTTTGACCGGTAGATCCTCCACCTCCCAAAACCTTGTGAAAAGAGTTTCTAGTGCATCCTCTCCGCTTAAAGCAGCCCTCGTAATAAACGCGGCGCACGAACTAACTGGGACCCCTTGAAAGGGGCCTGAAATGACCCAAACGAATCTCGTCTCTTGTGCCATTAAAGTGCCGCACACTTCGGTCTGAATGCCGGAAAGGGTTACCGCTAGTTTAATGTCATTGCCGAGAAGCAGATCGATTTTCGCCTTTAATCTAAAGGAGGGGTCAGCTAGAAAAATTTTGGTCATTCCTTATAGTGTCGCTAAGGCTGAACATGGTATATGAAGGCAAATCATCGGCAACTTGGGACAGGACAAAAGCTTCTATCTCTATCTGGACTGGAGGTCCATGCGATGATCGAATGCGTAAGTAACAGACCATCAAGGTTATGTTGACCTTTCTGTTACGGAATGTAACAGTTTGAAATGGTAACTTAATGACACGGAACATTCGTTCGGATACAAAATTGTGCCAAAAGTACACGATGGCTATACCTAGCAACTTTTCTCATGAATAGCTTGCCTCAAAGGTAAAATATGTACGGACAATACTGCGAGAACTGGGCTGCGCTGGGGCCGGCGTTGGACTTTACACCGGTCGGGCGTCGTTGTACAATAGCTTATTGTGAGGACTCTTGCATGTGAAACAATTATGTTGGCTCGGGCAATATTTCACTTGATGTCCTTTTGCGAAACAGTTCAGACACAGAGAATTTGGGTTTGGTGATCACCTTGGCTTCAAATGTATTTGCCTTACGGGTGACTGGAAGGGTGTTTCGCGGAGGTTTGGATGGGGGAATTGAAATAGCTATTGCAGTTGTATTTTCAACCGCTTCCATCGTTTGCCACTCGGTGTGACAGGCGGTGTGACGCAGTGCTCAAAAGCTCGAATGGATGCCTACAGGGCATTCTGGTAGTTCTGGCATGACTTTCCAAACTGATAGGATATTTGAGACAGGTCAAGAAGTGCTCTGAATTGGCTGTTCACGATGAGACGCTTATTTTTAAAACGCCCTTAAATGCGTTCCATGCGGTTTCAAAACCATCATATGTAAGCGGAAATTTTGCCACAATGAGGTAGGCTTCACCCCTCGTGTTCGCTAGGAGATGGGACAACTGGAGAAATTCGAAAGTCGCTTATGTAGATGGCCGTAAACAAGTCACGGAACATGGGTCATTTAAGGTAATTTTTTTTTTTTACGTGCGAGCCCAAGCCGATAACTGACCACCTCCCACCCGACCGACCGAGGGGTGCAGCAAATTGACATTGCGATCCCAGCTTAAGACACGAAGAGCAAATAGCAAGAACTGCCTTTGAACGGATTCAAGTCGAGTCTGGTGCGACTCATATTGAGGTGACCAAATGCAAGATCCATACTCTAAAATAGGACGGACAAGCGATGTAAAAAGGACTTTAGTTGTATATGGGGCGTCAAATTCTTTTGACCATCTTTTAATAAAACCCAGAACACTCATGGCGACCGTGGTGGAAATATGGGTGTTGAAATTTAAATAATGTTCCATAAGTACGCCCAAATCATTCATATTATTTAGACGTTCTAAAGGACTATTGTTTAGAAAATAAGTGACCAGTTGAGGAGAGTTACGGAAAAAAGTCATTACCTTACATTTGGTAGTGTTAAGATTTAATAGATTAAACTGGCACCAGGATTGGTAGTTTTTAAGATCAGCTTGTAGCCGACTAAATGAATCTGTATCATTATAAGTAAGACAAAGCTTGACATCGTCAGCATACATAAGCACGCGCGAATGAACAACGACTGATGGAAGATCGTTAATGAATAATGTGAAAAGCAGAGGGCCAAGATGACTACTTTGAGGTACACCAGAAGTCACAGGAATGGAATTGGAAAAAGAAGACTTAAAAAGTACCTTCTGTTTTCTATTTGTTAAATATTCTCGAACCCAAGAAAGGAATAGATGGAAACCCCATCTCGTTCACTTTAGAAAGTAATAAAGTATGATTAACAGAATCAAAATCTTTGTTGAAGTCAGTGTATATGACATCGGTTTGCTTAGCATTTTTAAACCCTTTGATATGTTTAGAGGTAAATTCTAGTTAGTGGTTGTAGATCTACGTTTCACAAACTCATGTTGGGATGGCGAAATAATAGAACTGCAAAAATGTTGCAATTGAGAAGTTAAATTTTCTCGAAAGCTTTCGGAATAGCGGACAATTTGGAAATACCCCTATAGTTAGAAGCTTTGGACTTTTTGGCATCCGACCTAAACGGTACCTTTATCATCCAATTAACAGAACCATCAAAAGTCGAACGATCACAAGGATGGTGGCAATACCTTCAACACTGGCAATGGTCATAAACGAAGGACACAAACTAACCGCAGAATACATCCAAAGCTTGCACATAAACAACTTACGCCGTTTGGACACCTTGACAAATGAAATCACATTTACTGCCAGCTTTACAATATTGAGTTTAATTCTCCTTGCTATCTCTATAGGATCGACTTCAAAGAAGGTGCTCCCAAGCCTAGAGCTCTCACTGATAGGAATATATCCGTGACGTCGATTTTTGAGGAGGGGGAGTTAGCACATCCATCCTCATATAAAGGCTCATTTTCATCTTCACACGCAACAAGCAACCCTAGGGCACCATGCACCAAAAAACAGGACCATGTTCCGCACCCCGACAGCTCACATGAAATAACAGAGGGACGGAATTGATACACTTTACCAGAAACGTCTGGGCGAGTATCGTTTAAAGAACCCTCCCTCGCCGACCACACAAAATTGTAATACGATTATTTATCTAAAGGACAATACCCATGTATAAATGTAGACATATATGCATATGAATGTATTGTAACGATCCTTTCTCGTCCCTCGGGATATTCCCGATACCTCTTAGGGCTAGGTTCGGTGTAAAGTTCATAAGGCTCATAAAGCCTCATAAGCTCGACTCAACTGCCTTCTGTGTATTCTACTATTGACTTGCTAGGCCACATGTGTTCTTAAGGTTACTTGTAAGGCCTCGAGAGACTTGTTGCTTCGGCGGTTTTTCAGAAAGGAATGAAATGCCTCGACAGATTGTGATGAACTCTGGATGCGCCTACAAAGTGTTTACCATTGTCGGACTGCATTTGCTGGGGACACCCTAGCCTCGATACAAGCCGAGCGAACGCTGCTAGGAACGTTTATGTGCGAAGTTGCCTCAAGGTGAATGGCTTTGGGAGCAGAATAGGGTAACGCGCGTCGCAACTGAGGGACGCTGCTTGTTGCACGCTCCCACATGATCGGATCACCACTAGTGCGTCAGTGAACGGATTCAAATTGAGCATGGCACTTGACATGGGCAGAGATTTCTTCCGCTGATATTCACTACGCAAATATTCACGCTAAGTGACTTGGATCAACACATGGAGTGCTTTACTGATCTAAATTTTGGACATTTGGAAGTTTCCAACACTTTCTGCCACCACGTATGATACCATGCACGTGCCAGATTGGAAAACCGGTATAGTATCGCGCTGGCTGGTTTACCCACTACGCGCTGCTTCAAGGTAGTGTCTAGTGGGAGTGTGCTTGCTCAACGCCAAGACTCTTGCGGTTCCATGGGCCATGGAAGCCTAGCTCTTGTAGCCAAAGCTCTTGCATAAATTCCTTGGCTTGAGTCACGAAGGGAGCCAGCCAGCCAGGGATCGCAATCACCAAGCAGTTTCTTCAATATGAGCCCCTGCCAGGACATCATTGACCAACATATAGGACTTGATAATATTGCTAGCCAACGAAATTTGATTTGTACATCATTTGCCTGTTACTGAAATGGCTAAGAATGGAGTACAGTTAATGCCAAACGTGACGGTGTTAATCTCGTAATCACTAATTTGAACCTCTTTGTTTCGGAACAGGATTCTCTGAAATGGCGTATGAACTGTATCGACAATAATTTGCCGGTACATTTTTGTGATGTCGGCATTGAAAACTACTCGGAAAAAACGTCACTTGAAAGTGTTAGTAGAGAGATCAGACTGTACCGGACCGGGGTAAAGTATGTCATTAAAACTTACTCCGTCTGTGGAGTTGTTAGAGACGTTCAAGACTACCCGTACTTTCGTTGTGGTGCAAATAAAAGTTGTTATTACTGCCGTCAAATGGCACCTGACGCACTTGGCCCAAGTCCAAATACTCTTACTCGTCGTCAGTTTTGACCAGAAAATTTTTTTGGGGACGACCCTCGTTTTTTTGGAACTGAGCCATTGCACCTGGTCTGGAGTAACCGAGGTTGGTGTTTGTTGGGTCTCGAAACAGAAGTAAGACCATATATCTCCCCGAAATATCTTATCTTGTGGTCTTCTGAAAATGAACCTCGCAATATAAGTCAGAATCTTCTACCGGTTTGACCGGTAGATCCTCCACCTCCCAAAACCTTGTAAAAAGAGTTTCTAGTGCATCCTCTCCGCTTAAAGCAACCCTCGTAATGAACGCGGCGCACCCGACCCGACCGACCGAGGGGTGCAGCAAATTGACATTGCGATCCCAGCTTAAGACACGAAGAGCAAATAGCAAGAACTGCCTTTGAACGGATTCCAGTCGAGTCTGGTGCGACTCATATTGAGGTGACCAAATGCAAGATCCATACTCTAAAATAGGACGGACAAGCGATGTAAAAAGGACTTTAGTTGTATATGGGGCGTCAAATTCTTTTGACCATCTTTTAATAAAACCCAGAACACTCATGGCGACCGTGGTGGAAATATGGGTGTTGAAATTTAAATAATGTTCCATAAGTACGCCCAAATCATTCATATTATTTAGACGTTCTAAAGGACTATTGTTTAGAAAATAAGTGACCAGTTGAGGAGAGTTACGGAAAAAAAGTCATTACCTTACATTTGGTAGTGTTAAGATTTAATAGATTAAACTGGCACCAGGATTGGTAGTTTTTAAGATCAGCTTGTAGCCGACTAAATGAATCTGTATCATTATAAGTAAGACAAAGCTTGACATCGTCAGCATACATAAGCACGCGCGAAAGAACAACGACTGATGGAAGATCGTTAAAGAATAATGTGAAAAGCAGAGGGCCAAGATGACTACTTTGAGGTACACCAGAAGTCACAGGAATGGAATTGGAAAAAGAAGACTTAAAAAGTACCTTCTGTTTTCTATTTGATAAATATTCTCGAACCCAAGAAAGGAATAGATGGAAACCCCATCTCGTTCACTTTAGAAAGTAATAAAGTATGATTAACAGAATCAAAATCTTTGTTGAAGTCAGTGTATATGACATCGGTTTGCTTAACATTTTTAAACCCTTTGATATGTTTAGAGGTAAATTCTAGTTAGTGGTTGTAGATCTACGTTTCACAAACTCATGTTGGGATGGCGAAATAATAGAACTGCAAAAATGTTGCAATTGAGAAGTTAAATTTTCTCGAAAGCTTTCGGAATAGCGGACAATTTTGAAATACCCCTATAGTTAGAGGCTTTGGACTTTTTGGCATCCGACCTAAACGGTACCTTTATCATCCAATTGACAGAACCATCAAAAGTCGAACGATCACAAGGATGGTGGCAATACCTTCAACACTGGCAATGGTCATAAACGAAGGACACAAACTAACCGCAGAATACATCCAAAGCTTGCACATAAACAACTTACGCCGTTTGGACACCTTGACAAATGAAATCACATTTACTGCCAGCTTTACAATATTGAGTTTAATTCTCCTTGCTATCTCTATAGGATCGACTTCAAAGAAGGTGCTCCCAAGCCTAGAGCTCTCACTGATAGGAATATATCCGTGACGTCGATTTTTGAGGAGGGGGAGTTAGCACATCCATCCTCATATAAAGGCTCATTTTCATCTTCACACGCAACAAGCACCCCTAGGGCACCATGCACCAAAAAACAGGACCATGTTCCGCACCCCGACAGCTCACATGAAATAACAGAGGGACGGAATTGATACACTTTACCAGAAACGTCTGGGCGAGTATCGTTTAAAGAACCCTCCCTCGCCGACCACACAAAATTGTAATACGATTATTTATCTAAAGGACAATACCCATGTATAAATGTAGACATATATGCATATGAATGTATTGTAACGATCCTTTCTCGTCCCTCGGGATATTCCCGATACCTCTTAGGGCTAGGTTCGGTGTAAAGTTCATAAGGCTCATAAAGCCTCATAAGCTCGACTCAACTGCCTTCTGTGTATTCTACTATTGACTTGCTAGGCCACATGTGTTCTTAAGGTTACTTGTAAGGCCTCGAGAGACTTGTTGCTTCGGCGGTTTTTCAGAAAGGAATGAAATGCCTCGACAGATTGTGATGAACTCTGGATGCGCCTACAAAGTGTTTACCATTGTCGGACTGCATTTGCTGGGGACACCCTAGCCTCGATACAAGCCGAGCGAACGCTGCTAGGAACGTTTATGTGCGAAGTTGCCTCAAGGTGAATGGCTTTGGGAGCAGAATAGGGTAACGCTCGTCGCAACTGAGGGACGCTGCTTGTTGCACGCTCCCACATGATCGGATCACCACTAGTGCGTCAGTGAACGGATTCAAATTGAGCATGGCACTTGACATGGGCAGAGATTTCTTCCGCTGATATTCACTACGCAAATATTCACGCTAAGTGACTTGGATCAACACATGGAGTGCTTTACTGATCTAAATTTTGGACATTTGGAAGTTTCCAACACTTTCTGCCACCACGTATGATACCATGCACGTGCCAGATTGGAAAACCGGTATAGTATCGCGCTGGCTGGTTTACCCACTACGCGCTGCTTCAAGGTAGTGTCTAGTGGGAGTGTGCTTGCTCAACGCCAAGACTCTTGCGGTTCCATGGGCCATGGAAGCCTAGCTCTTGTAGCCAAAGCTCTTGCATAAATGCCTTGGCTTGAGTCACGAAGGGAGCCAGCCAGCCAGGGATCGCAATCACCAAGCAGTTTCTTCAATATGAGCCCCTGCCAGGACATCATTGACCAACATATAGGACTTGATAATATCGCTAGCCAACGAAATTTGATTTGTACATCATTTGCCTGTTACTGAAATGGCTAAGAATGGAGTACAGTTAATGCCAAACGTGACGGTGTTAATCTCGTAATCACTAATTTGAACCTCTTTGTTTCGGAACAGGATTCTCTGAAATGGCGTATGAACTGTATCGACAATAATTTGCCGGTACATTTTTGTGATGTCGGCATTGAAAACTACTCGGAAAAAACGTCACTTGAAAGTGTTAGTAGAGAGATCAGACTGTACCGGACCGGGGTAAAGTATGTCATTAAAACTTACTCCGTCTGTGGAGTTGTTAGAGACGTTCAAGACTACCCGTACTTTCGTTGTGGTGCAAATAAAAGTTGTTATTACTGCCGTCAAATGGCACCTGACGCACTTGGCCCAAGTCCAAATACTTTTACTCGTCGTCAGTTTTGACCGGAAAATTTTTTTGGGGACGACCCTCGTTTTTTAGGAACTGAGCCATTGCACCTGGTCTGGAGTAACCGAGGTTGGTGTTTGTTGGGTCTCGAAACAGAAGTAAGACCATATATCTCCCCGAAATATCTTATCTTGTGGTCTTCTGAAAATGAACCTCGCAATATAAGTCAGAATCTTCTACCGGTTTGACCGGTAGATCCTCCACCTCCCAAAACCTTGTAAAAAGAGTTTCTAGTGCATCCTCTCCGCTTAAAGCAACCCTCGTAATGAACGCGGCGCACGAACTAACTGGGACCCCTTGAAACGGGCCTGAAATGACCCAACCGAATCTCGTCTCTTGTGCCATTAAAGTGCCGCACACTTCGGTCTGAATGCCGGAAAGGGTTACCGCTAGTTTGATGTAATTGCCGAGAAGCAGATCGATTTTCGCCTTTAATCTAAAGGAGGGGTCAGCTAGAAAAATTTTGGTCATTCCTTATAGTGTCGCTAAGGCTGAACATGGTATATGAAGGCAAATCATCGGCAACTTGGGACAGGACAAAAGCTTCTATCTCTATCTGGACTGGAGGTCCATGCGATGACCGAATGCGTAAGTAACAGACCATCAAAGTTATGTTGACCTTTCTGTTACGGAATGTAACAGTTTGAAATGGTAACTTAATGACCCGGAACATTCGTTCGGATACAAAATTGTGCCAATAGTACACGATGGCTATACCTAGCAACTTTTCTCGTGAAGACCTTGCCTCAAAGGTAAAATATGTACGGACAATACTGCAAGAACTGGGCTGCGCTGGGGCCGGCGTTGGACTTTACACCGGTCGGGCGTCGTTGTACAATAGCTTATTGTGAGGACTCTTGCATGTGAAACAATTATGTTGGCTCGGGCAATATTTCACTTGATGTCCTTTTGCGAAACAGTTCAGACACAGAGAATTTGGGTTTGGTGATCACCTTGGCTTCAAATGTATTTGCCTTACGGGTGACTGGAAGGGTGTTTCGCGGAGGTTTGGATGGGGGAATTGAAATAGCTATTGCAGTTGTATTTTCAACCGCTTCCATCGTTTGCCACTCGGTGTGACAGGGGGTGTGACGCAGTGTTCAAAAGCTCGAATGGATGCCTACAGGGCATTCTGGTAATTCTGGCATGACTTCCCAAACTGATAGGATATTTGAGACAGGTCAAGAAGTGCTCTGAATTGGCTGTTCACGATGAGACGCTTATTTTTAAAACGCCCTTAAATGCGTTCCATGCGGTTTCAAAACCATCATATGTAAGCGGAAATTTTGCCACAATGAGGTAGGCTTCACCCCTCGTGTTCGCTAGGAGATGGGACAACTGGAGAAATTCGAAAGTCGCTTATGTAGATGGCCGTAAACAAGTCACGGAACATGGGTCATTTAAGGTAATTTTTTTTTTTTTTACGCGCGAGCCCAAGCCGATAACTGACCACCTCCCACCCGACCGACCGAGGGGTGCAGCAAATTGACATTACGATCCCAGCTTAAGACACGAAGAGCAAATAGCAAGAACTGCCTTTGAACGGATTCAAGTCGAGTCTGGTGCGACTCATATTGAGGTGACCAAATGCAAGATCCATACTCTAAAATAGGACGGACAAGCGATGTAAAAAGGACTTTAGTTGTATATGGGGCGTCAAATTCTTTTGACCATCTTTTAATAAAACCCAGAACACTCATGGCGACCGTGGTGGAAATATGGGTGTTGAAATTTAAATAATGGTCCATAAGTACGCCCAAATCATTCATATTATTTAGACGTTCTAAAGGACTATTGTTTAGAAAATAAGTGACCAGTTGAGGAGAGTTACGGAAAAAAGTCATTACCTTACATTTGGTAGTGTTAAGATTTAATAGATTAAACTGGCACCAGGATTGGTAGTTTTTAAGATCAGCTTGTAGCCGACTAAATGAATCTGTATCATTATAAGTAAGACAAAGCTTGACATCGTCAGCATACATAAGCACGCGCGAATGAACAACGACTGATGGAAGATCGTTAATGAATAATGTGAAAAGCAGAGGGCCAAGATGACTACTTTGAGGTACACCAGAAGTCACAGGAATGGAATTGGAAAAAGAAGACTTAAAAAGTACCTTCTGTTTTCTATTTGTTAAATATTCTCGAACCCAAGAAAGGAATAGATGGAAACCCCATCTCGTTCACTTTAGAAAGTAATAAAGTATGATTAACAGAATCAAAATCTTTGTTGAAGTCGGTGTATATGACATCGGTTTGTTTAGCATTTTTAAACCCTTTGATATGTTTAGAGGTAAATTCTAGTTAGTGGTTGTAGATCTACGTTTCACAAAGTCATGTTGGAATGGCGAAATAATAGAACTGCAAAAATGTTGCAATTGAGAAGTTAAATTTTCTCGAAAGCTTTCGAAATAGCGGACAATTTGGAAATACCCCTATAGTTAGAGGCTTTGGACTTTTTGGCATCCGACCTAAACGGTACCTTTATCATCCAATTAACAGAACCATTAAAAGTCGGACGATCACAAGGATGGTGGCCATACCTTTAACACTGGCAATGGTCATAACCGAAGGACACAAACTAAACGCAGAATACATCCAAAGCTTGCACATAAACAACTTACGCCGTTTTGACACTGTTTAAGAATAAACATCGTGTTCATCTGAAATGGCTTAAGCAAATCAGATGCACTAAAGAAAACATAATACAACTGTACTTTTGTCACAAACAAGTAATCTAGCATATGACTAGAATTACAATCAGCCACACACATTGTAGAAAAACACTTGTAATTCTAAACTAACCCAAAATATCACAACGGCAGGATGTCAAGTGGCCGAAGCCGTGCCCAAAATAATAATAATTTTCAACCCCCGAAATCTTGGGTTTGAGTCTCATTAGAATAAGATATTTTAAGAACAATTGTTACCTCCTAGAGCCTAAGATTCCCTATATAAACTCCATACTTTTGTTAATAAAATCAGTTCATATTTTGAATTCAACGAATGAAGATTGGGTTATTTTCCTTCTCTCCGGAATTCCCTATTCAGACACCTTGACAAATGAAATCACATTTACTGCCAGCTTTACAATATTGAGTTTAATTCTCCTTGCTATCTCTATAGGATCGACTTCAAAGAAGGTGCTCCCAAGCCTAAAGCTGTCACTGATAGGAATATAAGATTTTTGAGGAGGGGGGAGTTAGCACATCCATCCTCACATAAAGGCTCATTTTCATCTTCTCACGCAACAAGCACCCCTAGGGCACCATGCACCAAAAAACAGGACCATGTTCCGCACCCCGACAGCTCACATGAAATAACAGAGGGACGGCATTGATACACTTTACCAGAAACGTCTGGACCGACCACACAAAATTATACTACGATTATTTATCTAAAGGACAATACCCATGTATATATGTAGACATATATGCATATGAATGTATTGTAACGATCCTTTCTCGTCCCTCGGGATATTCCCGATATCTCTTAGGGCTAGGTTCGGTGTAAAGTTCATAAGGCTATTCTACTACTGACTTGCTAGGCCACATGTGTTCTTAAGGTTACTTGTAAGGCCTCGAGAGACTTGTTGCTTCGGCGGTTTTTCACTTGATCAGGACTTGATTAATTGATAATCCTTCTCGCCTGCTGTTGGCCTTATATGGGCGTCCTGAGGCCTCCAGAAAGGAATGAAATGCCACGACAGATTGTGATGAACTCTGGATGCGCCTACAAAGTGTTTACCATTGTCGGACTGCATTTGCTGGGGACACCCTAGCCTCGATACAAGCCGAGCGAACGCTGCTAGGAACGTTTATGTGCGAAGTTGCCTTAAGGTGAATGGCTTTGGGAGCAGAATAGGGTAACGCTCGTCGCAACTGAGGGACGCTGCTTGTTGCACGCTCCCACATGATCGGATCACACCTAGTGCGTCAGTGAACGGATTCAAATTGAGCATGGCACTTGACATGGGCAGAGATTTCTTCCGCTGATATTCACTACGCAAATATTCACGCTAAGTGACTTGGATCAACACATGGATTGCTTTACTGATCTAAATTTTGGACATTTGGAAGTTTCCAACACTTTCTGCCACCACGTATGATACCATGCACGTGCCAGATTGGAAAACCGGTATAGTATCGCGCTGGCTGGTTTACCCACTACGCGCTGCTTCAAGGTAGTGTCTAGTGGGAGTGTGCTCGCTCAACGCCAAGACTCTTGCGGTTCCATGGGCCATGGAAGCCTAGCTCTTGTAGCCAAAGCTCTTGCATAAATACCTTGGCTTGAGTCACGAAGGGAGCCAGCCAGCCAGCGGGATCTTCAATATGAGCCCCTGCCAGGACATCATTGACCAACATATAGGACTTGATAATATCGCTAGCCAACGAAATTTGATTTGTACATCATTTGCCAGTTACTGAAATGGCTAAGAATGGAGTACAGTTAATGCCAAACGTGACGGTGTTAATCTCGTAATCACTAATTTGAACCTCTTTGTTTCGGAACAGGATTCTCTGAAATGGCGTATGAACTGTATTGAAAACTACTCGGAAAAAACGTCTCTTGAAAGTGTTAGTAGAGAGATCAGACTGTACCGGACCGGGGTAAAGTATGTCAAAAAAACTTACTCCGTTTGTGGAGTTGTTAGAGACGTTCAAGACTACCCGTACTTTCGTTGTGGTGCAAATAAAAGTTGTTATTACTGCCGTCAAATGGCACCTGACGCACTTGGCCCAAGTCCAAATACTCTTACTCGTCGTCAGTTTTGGCCGGAAAATTTTTTTGGGGACGACCCTCGTTTTTTAGGAACTGAGCTATTGCACCTGGTCTGTAGTAACCGAGGTTGGTGTTTGTTGGGTCTCGAAACAGAAGTAAGACCATATATCTCCCCGAAATATCTTATCTTGTGGTCTTCTGAAAATGAACCTCGCAATATAAGTCAGAATCTTCCACCGGTTTGACCGGTAGATCCTCCACCTCCCAAAACCTTGTAAAAAGAGTTTCTAGTGCATCCTCTCCGCTTAAAGCAACCCTCGTAATGAACGCGGCGCACGAACTAACTGGGACCCCTTGAAAGGGGCCTGAAATGACCCAACCGAATCTCGTCTCTTGTGCCATTAAAGTGGCGCATACTTCGGTCTGAATGCCGGAAAGGGTTACCGCTAGTTTAATGTCATTGCCGAGAAGCAGATCGATTTTCGCCTTTAATCTAAAGGAGGGGTCAGCTAGAAAAATTTTGGTCATTCCTTATAGTGTCGCTAAGGCTGAACATGGTATATGAAGGCAAATCATCGGCAACTTGGGACAGGACAAAAGCTTCTATCTCTATCTGGACTGGAGGTCCATGCGATGACCGAATGCGTAAGTAACAGACCATCAAAGTTATGTTGACCTTTCTGTTACGGAATGTAACAGTTTGAAATGGTAACTTAATGACCCGGAACATTCGTTCGGATACAAAATTGTGCCAATAGTACACGATGGCTATACCTAGCAACTTTTCTCGTGAAGACCTTGCCTCAAAGGTAAAATATGTACGGACAATACTGCAAGAACTGGGCTGCGCTGGGGCCGGCGTTGGACTTTACACCGGTCGGGCGTCGTTGTACAATAGCTTATTGTTAGGACTCTTGCATGTGAAACAATTATGTTGGCTCGGGCAATATTTCACTTGATGTCCTTTTGCGAAACAGTTCAGACACAGAGAATTTGGGTTTGGTGATCACCTTGGCTTCAAATGTATTTGCCTTACGGGTGACTGGAAGGGTGTTTCGCGGAGGTTTGGATGGGGGAATTGAAATAGCTATTGCAGTTGTATTTTCAACCGCTTCCATCGTTTGCCACTCGGTGTGACAGGGGGTGTGACGCAGTGCTCAAAAGCACGAATGGATGCCTACAGGGCATTCTGGTAATTCTGGCATGACTTTCCAAACTGATAGGATATTTGAGACAGGTCAAGAAGTGCTCTGAATTGGCTGTTCACGATGAGACGCTTATTTTCAAAACGCCCTTAAATGCGTTCCATGCGGTTTCAAAACCATCATATGTAAGCGGAAATTTTGCCACAATGAGGTAGGCTTCACCCCTCGTGTTCGCTAGGAGATGGGACAACTGGAGAAATTCGAAAGTCGCTTATGTAGATGGCCGTTAACAAATCACGGAACATGGGTCATTTAAGGTGATTTTTGAAGTGAAAACTTCTTTAGAATCGTTGGGAGTGATTTCAGACTCGATGAAACGAAAAAGCGACACTAAAAAGAGACACATATAGATCTTATAGTATTTAGCCTGCGAGAGAATGAGATGGAAATATATAAAAAGCATTATGAATAGCGACAATGCGAAAATGAGATGCTTGCTTAACTACAGAACTCGACGGCAATTTACAAAGTGTCGACGTCTCTCTGTTGTTAGTGTGCTCGCTTGGCGTTCGGGCGGCCGGGGTTCGACTCCCAGCTTGGTCGAAGTTTTTCATAATGCTTTTTATTCATAATGCTTTTTATATATGTATTTATATATTTTTTTGTGATACATTTTTCTTTACTTTTTATTTATTTACTTTTTATTTACTTTTTATTTACTTTTTATACCCTTGCAGAGGGTATTGTAAAATTGGTCAGATGTTCGTAACGCACAGAAGGAGGCGTTTACGACCCCATAAAGTATATAAATTCTTGATCAGCATGAGAAGCTGAGTTGATATAGCCATGTCCGCAAATTTTTTGAAGTGAAAACGAAAAAGAGACATACATATAGATCTTATAGTATATAGCGAGAGAATGAGATAGAACAGAGTTATATAGCGTTCCTTATTCTCCGTCTCATTTTTTGTGCGGTGCTTCGTAGCCTCCCCACTCTTGGCTACGAAGCGTTATATGTTGATATACGTATGTATATGTGTGTGGCTGCGTACTGCTGAGCCACGCTAGTAGAGTGAGTATTGTAGTATGTATGTATGTATACTGCACTGCCTAATACTTGCTTTAGTGTTAGTTCAAGCGTCATACGTATGTATGTTTGTATGTATGCTAGTACGTATGTGTGCGCGCCTGCTTACTACGGAGCTACGGTGAGCGAGAAGGCATTATTAGACCAAGCGTCATACGAATCTGTGTAATACACGCGTTACGACGCTCATAATAGCAACCGCGTGTGCTGTATTGCGTCCGTATTTTTATATTCGTAAATATTTTCAGTTTTAAATATTTACCGCAATTATGCCGAAAAATAATGCAGAAAAGTGTCGTGTATATCGACAGAAACAAAAAGAAAATAAAACTATAAAAAACGCAAAGACTTCAACAGAACGTGTACGTGAATTCCGTGCACGCCGAAAAACATTACGAAATGCGCAACCTAGTGTTTCTACTGTGCATAACAATGCATCCACTGTGCAAAATAGTGAAAACGATCATCGTAAGTACTTTAATATTTTCTAATCAACAAATTTTTGTGTTTATGCTCATAGATTAAATGCATAACCTACCGTCTTTTCAGACGATTTCCAAGTGGATGTATCACATGTGCAAGGCAATGCTCCAAATGAACAGGATATTGAAAATGATCATTGTAAGTACTCAAATATTTTTGCATATGTAAAACTTTACTTTCTCAATTGGACCTTATTACTTATCGCATAAAATAAATTGCTTTTCAGGGGACCCTCAGACTGATGTTCAACTTGAGATTCCATACTCACAATTTCGTCGAAATAAAGTTGCCCATGAAGAATTCCGTAAAAAGTTTTTGGACAATCCCTTCGGTTATGCGTGCTCTGTGTGTGATCGATTGTGGTTTAAAAAAGATTTAAAAACACCACGCGCTGAACATGAAGAGCTTTTAAGTGTAACAGTGGACAATTATAATACAATTGAGGATGTTTCATTGTGCAAAACGTTTTATCAAGCGATAGAGAAGAAAAACATTCCAACGATGTCCAAATACAACGGTTTCAAATATCACGAAATACCTGCGTCTTTACCACCACTGGATTTGATTTCCGAAAGACTTGTCTCTCCGAGAATTCCATTTATGCAAATTAGACGATTGCGACACGTCCATGGACAATACGGAATTTATGGACAAATTATCAATGTACCACTGGATGTGGATAATATGGTGAAACATTTACCTCGTAATATTGACGAAGATCACTGTATTAACGTTCATATCAAGAGGAAAAAAATTCACCGATCGAGCTACTTAGTGGGACTCGTAAATAAAAGAACACTTCGTGCGTGGCTTCAGTATCTGCTCCAAACTCCACTGTATGTTATGTACGACATTACAATTAATGAAAGCTTCTTCAATGATAATCATGATGATAATATTTCCAACATTAACCGGGATGAAATCAGTGAAGACATATCAATTGAAGACAGTCTAACAGCGCAACAACAGACTCTGATGTGGAATGATGACGAGTATTTGCGGATTGCACCTGGACAACATAATATTCCAAAGAGTATAATTTTCGATGAACACGCTGAAGAACTCTCTTTCCCATCGATTTATTTGGGTCACTTCCGAACATTCAGAGAGGGAGTTAATGCTACACAATTCACAATAGCGACAAGTGAATTACGGAGGTCTGACCGACGCGGAGTTACCCCGTATCATTTATTGTATGTTGCGATGAAAATTATGCATAAAAAACCCAACCAACAACTTACCCACAACAGATACATCCTCCATAGCCCAACTATTTGCCCAACACTGGTCAGACCAATCCAAAGACATCAATTTCAATCCAACCTTTATTACAAACAAACACTCTAATAAACCATTGAACTATATACCCCACCCCTCAGCACAAATAATAGAAGCCGACATAACGCAAATTGAACTCCTATCCGCACTTCACTCACTTAAAGGTACCACACCGGGCCTCAATAGAATATCCTACCCTATGATAAAAAACACCTCTAACACAGTCAAAACAAGAATTACCCACCTCTTTAACAATGTATTTAAAAATTTCATCCCACAATCATTTAAAACCAGTCTAGTCATCCCCATTCTCAAACCCACCTCCAACAAAACATTTATAACCAACTATAGACCAATCTCCCTAAACTGCTGCCTATCAAAAACCCTCGAAAAAATCATAGCCAAACGTCTTTGGTGGTTTGTCACCAAAAATAACCTAATCCACCCCAATCAATCCGGATTCAAACGTGGCAAGTCGGTTTCAGACGGTCTGCTCACAGCAGACTACCTAATAACCAAATCGCTGCGTCAAAAAAAGCACTGTTCTGTCATTGCCCTTGACTTCTCAAAGGCTTTCGACAGAGTCGGAGTGCACTCCATAATTGACCAACTAATAGATTGGAAACTGGGCCCCAAAATTATAAATTTCATTAAAAACTTTATGTCCAACAGGAAAATTAAAATAAAAATCAACAACACATTCAGTTCTCCCTTCCCACTCCTTAATGGCATTCCCCAAGGTTCACCAATATCAGTTATCCTCTTCCTAATTGCCTACAACAAACTTGCCAATATAATCAGCTTACAATAAGAAATCCATTTTAGTGCCTATGCAGATGATTACTTCCTTATAGTCCCACTCAATAGAGAAAAAAAACCAAACATTCAATCTAGATTCCCTTTTTGCAAACATCCAAGAATGGTGCTCATACTCTGGAGCATCATGATCCCTTAACAAATGCCAACACCTACACATTTGCAGGAAACAAAACTGCAATTGTACCCTATCCTCCAACAATATAGCAATCCCCCTAGTAACCCAACTCAAAATACTAGGACTAACAATAAACAATAAATACAGATGGGACTCACACATTAAACACATCCAACCATCCCTTAACAACAAACTGAATATAATAAAATGTTTAGCAAGCCCCAAGTTTAACTGCAACACCCATACACTTCTTAACATAAAAAAAGGCAACACTCATAGCCAAAATAGACTACGCCATATTCATTTATGGCCACGCGCCTAGATCTACACTAAACAAACTAAAAACAACATATAATGCTGGAATACGCACAGCCCTTGGCGCTCTCCCCTCAACACCCATCCCCAACCTACTTTTCGAAGCCAACCTACCTACAATAGAGCAAAAAAGAAACCTCATGACAGCCAAAACATACAAAACAATCCTCCACAGTGCTAACTCTCCAATCCATAAATTCACCATTCAAATAAAAAATCAAACTAATAAGAAACTAAAATCCACACTAGAAAAAATCATTACGCTTTGCAAAGACCACAACATTCCCTACCTTCCACCACCCAACAGACAAACAATCACACCTCCATGGCTATTTCCACCTTCCACCATCAACACTTCCTTACATAAGTTTAATAAACCTGACACATCACCAGAAATATATCAAAAAATCTTCCTAGAACATAAAGACAAACACAAAGAACACAAATATATATTCACAGATGGCTCCCTGCAACACAAAACTGCCACATTCGCCATAACCACCGATATAACAGTTCTAAAAACAGGCATCCTACCACACTACTCCTCCATCCTCTCCGCAGAAACAATAGCCATTCTTGAAGCAATAAAGCTAACAAGAACCAAGAAAGGTAAATTCATAATATGCTCCGACTCCCTGTCAGCTATCAAATCCATAAGCAACATCAACAACAATAATTTGTACCCCACTTTAATAAGATCCATCTTAACAAAAACCTACACCAAAATAAAACTCCTCTGGATCCCCAGCCACTGTGGCATTAAAGGTAACGAACTTGCCGACCAAGCCGCCAAATCGACCATAAATATGCCCCTCCACTACACCCCAAACTTTAATTGCACTGATATAAACAAATTCCTTAAAAATAACTTATCCCAAAAACTTAAAAACAACATAGATAGCTGCAACACATGGTACCAACAGTTAAACAGCAATCGAACACACACAGGAGACTATCTCAAAAACACTTTACAAAGAGACATAAAAAGGATGGACCAAATAAAAATTCTAAGACTTAGATTAGGACACACAAGATTCACTCAACAGCACTACATCAACCCGAACGACATAACACCCTGTCCAAACTGCAACTCAACATCCGACCAAAACATAGAACACGTACTAAAAAACTGCCCTGCAACCTCCCACATTAGGGAAGAAATCTTTGAACAAGTTTGCCCCATATCAATCCTTGCAAACCCTACTCCAACAAACCTCTTAATGATTATAAACTACCTCAAAAAGTCAAACTACTACCACATCCTATAGGTTTAAATTTATAAAATATAATTAATCAAACAAAATGTAAATAAATAAATAAAATAGGTTAATGAAATAGGTAAACTAAATATGTAAATATGTAAATACACAAGCCGAAGGCCCAAGCAGCTCGCGCTTAGTAACTAAGTTCCGACTAATTTGTAATTAGTCCTAACTCTAAGATAAATAAATAAATTATGAGGTTAAGAGTTCGTGACTCATTGACTATTGCATTTAAACATGTGGGGAAAAATACCAACATTACACGGCAGCAAATTGAATCCGAAGAGTATATTAATAATTGTATCGAAAGTAATTTGGCTTTCCTACGATCAATACCAAATTCAGTGTGGTATTGGAGCGAGCGAAAAAGAGATCTGTTCGCAATGATTAGACAGTTGGGAAAACCTACAATGTTTCTGACCTTAAGTGCAAATGAAATCGGATGGACCCAATTACTACAAATACTTTACAAATTAAAAAATAATGGAGCAGAAATTTCAACAGAAACAGCTACATCGCTAGATTATTTATCAAAGACTACACTTGTGAATGAAGATGCTGTAACTTGTGCCATATATTTCAATAAATTAGTCAATATTTTAATGACTATCCTCCAATCGAAGAAAAACAGCCCATTTGGAACCTATCATGTGGTCGACTATTTTAAAAGAATAGAATTCCAACATCGTGGCAGTCCTCATGCACATATTTTATTGTGGCTGAATGATGCTCCATCGGATGCGCTTGATAAAGACAATCAACAAGCTATAACAATGATAGATCAATTAATATCAGTTTCTTCAGCAGAGGCTTCTGGACATATCCGTTTGCAAACTCATAAACATACTTTCACCTGTTACAAAAAACTCAATGCTAATCAACCTCAAAAATGTCGATTTGATGCTCCATTCATGCCATGCAAATTTACGACGATATTGAAACCAATGCAGAAACATCATCCAGAATATGCCACTTTTGCCAAGCGTTATAAACAGTTACATACCAATCTCGAGAATAATGATTATGAAAATATTGAATCATTTTACAAAGAAAATCAAATTTCGTTAGACGAAGAATACTTTCATATCCTTGAAGCTGGAATTACTAGACCAAAAGTATTTTTAATACGACAACCACGAGAGAAATGGCATAACCCTTTCAATCCGTTTGTGCTCAATATATTACAATCAAATACAGACATACAATTTATTATCGAAGAATACTCTTGTGCCTCGTACGTTGTTGAGTACGTCAATAAAACTAATAGAGGTATAAGCAACTTACAGAGGCAAATTCTTGAAATAATGAATGAACATCCAGAGTTCGACATCGTTGAAATAACAAGGAAAATGAGTATTAATATGCTCAATACTGTTGAATTGACGAGTCAAGAGGCAGCATGGTATCTACTTCGTGAACCAATGTCCAGAAGTTCTGTCTCTGTAGTGTATATCTCTACCGTATGGCCTATTGAACGACAGCGTATTAGACGAACACAAAAAGAGTTAGATTAAATGAATGCCGACGAACATTCAACAAATGTTTGGAAAGAAAACTGTTTTGATAAATACGAGCAGCGGCCAGAAGACATGGAAGAATTGACACTTGCACAATTCGTTGCTGATTATACTAAAAATTCACAAGGAGGGTATGTTCGTCGAAAGCAGCGACGCATAATTCGTTATAGAAATTATGATATAGCTACAGATTATAATGAATATAAAAGGGAAATGGTGACTTTACATATCCCATTTCGAAATGAAGAAATCGACATTCTTAGAGAGATGAAATTCATTCGCATTTATGACGAAAATGAAAATCAAATTTTGGAGCGTCGTAGAGAGTTTGAATCCGACTTAGATATAAATAAAACTATTGAGATTTGTCGAAGACTATGTCGTGAAGATGGACAAGCAGACGAAGACGATGAGGTACGTGATGTTGCTACCAGGTTTCCAGAAGCAAATCCATTCCAAACATTGTATGACAATCCAAATTCAGATGTAAATAGTGATTTGCGCTTAGCGACACTGAATAAACTTGGTGCCATTGCCAAACGGAAGGAAAATCTAATGCCTAATGAACAATTTTATGAGCTGATGAAAATGGCGAACGACAAACAAAAGGAACTTTTGATGCATGTCATTCACAATCTTCAGTTACAAAATCCTTCTCCGTTACAAGTATTTTTCACAGGCCCTGCTGGATGCGGTAAAACGTTTGTGATCAGGCTGTTGATGGAAATTTATAATCGTTATGCTGAAAACGATGGATTTTGCAACGCTTATATCACTTGCGCCTTAACTGGCTAAGATGCTGTGGCCATTGATGGGACAACGGTACACACTGCACTGAAGATAAGTCTATCAAAATTGCTTCCTTTGTCAATTGAAGTAGCACAACAATATAGATCACTATTCAAATACGTCCGCGTATTAATTATTGATGAAATTAGTATGATTGGAGCCGAGTTATTGTCTCAAATTAATGCGAGATTGAAACAAATCACTGGTAATTTTCAAGTTAATTTCGGAGGATTGGATTTGATTTTGATTGGTGATCTACGTCAACTTCCGCCCGTTCGCGCTACACCTATTTATAAACAAATAAAGCGACAATTAGCGGGGCCAACACTATGGCGAGGGTTGAAATTCTTCGAACTAAGTGAAGTGATGCGACAAGCCAATAGAACTTTTTCAACAATATTAACGAAAATTGGTGATGGACAGCTGTTAGACGAGGACGAGTTGCAATTGATTGAATCGAGATTTTACTCTGAAGAACAGGTTGAAAGACTTTGTCCAGACGGTATAAGATTATTCTTCGGTAATCATTCAGTTGCTCAGTACAACAATAAAGTTTTGAATTCTGCAGTCGAAAAAGTCATTTCAGAAGCAACAGATGTATACATTGGTTGTCAAAGTGTCGAGCAGCAAACTTCCATGCGTCAAAAATTACACAAAATGTCAACTATTGATACAGGAGGTTTACCATACGAAACTACATTAGTTATCAATAAACCATATATCATCACAACTAATATAGACGTGTCAGATGGATTGGCGAATGGTGCAACAGGAAAGCTGATTTACATAGAATATAATGACAAAGGAGAGATAGGTCGGTTATGGCTGGAATTCCCTGGTTCTCCCAAAACTGGCGAAAAAATCCGAAGAAAGGCAGCGGCCTCCATACAACGACACAATCTTTCTCAACTGGCAGTACCAATTGATCGCAGAACATCTTCTATACCATTAGTGCCTAATAAATCAGTGATTGTGAAACGCAACCATTTTCCACTTGTTTCTGCGTGTGCCATAACGATTCATAAGTCCCAGGGAGGTACATTTGGTGAAATTGTATATGAATATGACAAATCCCACGCTCAACAGCTCTTGTACGTCGCACTATCACGAGTTACATCAATTCAAGGACTACATCTTGTTTCAAAAAAGAATGATATAAAATTTTATCATGGCCGAAGAGGAACAGTATCTACAATTGAGTTGCAAGCTGAATTTCAAAGGCTACATCTCAATCGACTTGAAACAATTGGAACGTTATTAAGTGATTTTATAACAGCTAGGGAAGGGTTGTCATTATTTACATTTAATTGCCAAAGTTTGCGCGCTCATGTACACGATCTGCAGTTAGACAAAGTAGCAACATCGTCAAATTTTCTAATTCTTTCCGAGACTTGGTTGGATAATGAAACCATTTTTGACATTCCCAATTTTGATATTGTCGTTCAATTTAAAAGACCACAAACGAGAGCAGGCGGTGTTGCAATATACCACAATCAAAATGACGGTGCTCGTATTGTAACTCCACAGATAGATATGAATGCACAGCAACTAGAATCACTGTCTGTTCAGCTCTCTAAAGTGGGAGAAATATGTGCATGCGAAACCAGATTGAGCAATGGAAAAACAGTTTTAATTGGGGCAATTTATATTTCACCGAATCAATCAATAAATAGCATCACGGAATTCATTCATGAAAATTTAATAAAGTATACACCAGAAGTATCGCGGATACTTAGAAAAGATTACGATAAAGTTCCAATGATTTTAAGTGGCGATTTTAACGTAAATTTTGCATTGGCCACATCGGTTCCTTTAATTGACTTTCTCAATACAACATTCAGCTTAAAAATGTGTAACAATCGCACTGAATCAACAACAAGATCAAACACAAAAATTGACGCGGTATTTCAAAGATATGTTGACAACATCGGAACCAAAGCATTTGTATCATATTTTAGCTATCATAAGCCACTCGTATCATTTGTTGAGATTGAAAACATTGAGGATGAATAAAATAATAATAAAATGAAGAAAATAAAATTAAATAAAATATGACCTTTATAGCAATATTATAATGAACCTATAATTATCCCGCTCCTAATGCTGCTTACGGAAGGTTTCACTTCTAGCGTGTCTAACCGTTAGACGCTCTCTTTTTGAAGTGAAAACTTCTTTAGAATCGTTGGGAGTGATTTCAGACTCGATGAAACGAAAAAGCGACACTAAAAAGAGACACATATAGATCTTATAGTATTTAGCCTGCGAGAGAATGAGATGCAAGTATATAAAAAGCATTATGAATAGCGACAATGCGAAAATGAGAACTACAGAACTCGACGGCAATTTACAAAGTGTCGACGTGGCTCTGTTGTTAGTGTGCTCGCTTGGCGTTCGGGCGGCCGGGGTTCGACTCCCAGCTTGGTCGAAGTTTTTCATAATGCTTTTTATTCATAATGCTTTTTATATATGTATTTATATATTTTTTTGTGATACATTTTTCTTTACTTTTTATTTATTTACTTTTTATTTACTTTTTATTTACTTTTTATACCCTTGCAGAGGGTATTGTAAAATTGGTCAGATGTTCGTAACGCACAGAAGGAGGCGTTTACGACCCCATAAAGTATATAAATTCTTGATCAGCATGAGAAGCTGAGTTGATATAGCCATGTCCGCAAAATTTTTGAAGTGAAAACGAAAAAGAGACATACATATAGATCTTATAGTATATAGCGAGAGAATGAGATAGAACAGAGTTATATAGCGTTCCTTATTCTCCGTCTCCTCTTTGTGCGGTGCTTCGTAGCCTCCCCACTCTTGGCTACGAAGCGTTATATGTTGATATACGTATGTATATGTGTGTGGCTGCGTACTGCTGAGCCACGCTAGTAGAGTGAGTATTGTAGTATGTATGTATGTATACTGCACTGCCTAATACTTGCTTTAGTGTTAGTTCAAGCGTCATACGTATGTATGTTTGTATGTATGCTAGTACGTATGTGTGCGCGCCTGCTTACTACGGAGCTACAGTGAGCGAGAAGGCATTATTAGACCAAGCGTCATACGAATCTGTGTAATACACGCGTTACGACGCTCATAATAGCAACCGCGTGTGCTGTATTGCGTCCGTATTTTTATATTCGTAAATATTTTCAGTTTTAAATATTTACCGCAATTATGCCGAAAAATAATGCAGAAAAGTGTCGTGAATATCGACAGAAACAAAAAGAAAATAAAACTATAAAAAACGCAAAGACTTCAACAGAACGTGTACGTGAATTCCGTGCACGCCGAAAAACATTACGAAATGCGCAACCTAGTGTTTCTACTGTGCATAACAATGCATCCACTGTGCAAAATAGTGAAAACGATCATCGTAAGTACTTTAATATTTTCTAATCAACAAATTTTTGTGTTTATGCTCATAGATTAAATGCATAACCTACCGTCTTTTCAGACGATTTCCAAGTGGATGTATCACATGTGCAAGGCAATGCTCCAAATGAACAGGATATTGAAAATGATCATTGTAAGTACTCAAATATTTTTGCATATGTAAAACTTTACTTTCTCAATTGGACCTTATTACTTATCGCATAAAATAAATTGCTTTTCAGGGGACCCTCAGACTGATGTTCAACTTGAGATTCCATACTCACAATTTCGTCGAAATAAAGTTGCCCATGAAGAATTCCGTAAAAAGTTTTTGGACAATCCCTTCGGTTATGCGTGCTCTGTGTGTGATCGATTGTGGTTTAAAAAAGATTTAAAAACACCACGCGCTGAACATGAAGAGCTTTTAAGTGTAACAGTGGACAATTATAATACAATTGAGGATGTTTCATTGTGCAAAACGTTTTATCAAGCGATAGAGAAGAAAAACATTCCAACGATGTCCAAATACAACGGTTTCAAATATCACGAAATACCTGCGTCTTTACCACCACTGGATTTGATTTCCGAAAGACTTGTCTCTCCGAGAATTCCATTTATGCAAATTAGACGATTGCGACACGTCCATGGACAATACGGAATTTATGGACAAATTATCAATGTACCACTGGATGTGGATAATATGGTGAAACATTTACCTCGTAATATTGACGAAGATCACTGTATTAACGTTCATATCAAGAGGAAAAAAAATTCACCGATCGAGCTACTTAGTGGGACTCGTAAATAAAAGAAC
Source organism: Drosophila tropicalis (assembly GCF_018151085.1). Lineage (NCBI taxonomy): Eukaryota > Metazoa > Arthropoda > Insecta > Diptera > Drosophilidae > Drosophila > Drosophila tropicalis. The sequence goes on from NW_027172999.1 coordinate 1,980,979, forward strand.
ACTTCGTGCGACATTACAATTAATGAAAGCTTCTTCAATGATAATCATGATGATAATATTTCCAACATTAACCGGGATGAAATCAGTGAAGACATATCAATTGAAGACAGTCTAACAGCGCAACAACAGACTCTGATGTGGAATGATGACGAGTATTTGCGGATTGCACCTGGACAACATAATATTCCAAAGAGTATAATTTTCGATGAACACGCTGAAGAACTCTCTTTCCCATCGATTTATTTGGGTCACTTCCGAACATTCAGAGAGGGAGTTAATGCTACACAATTCACAATAGCGACATGTTGCGATGAAAATTATGAGGTTAAGAGTTCGTGACTCATTGACTATTGCATTTAAACATGTGGGGAAAAATACCAACATTACACGGCAGCAAATTGAATCCGAAGAGTATATTAATAATTGTATCGAAAGTAATTTGGCTTTCCTACGATCAATACCAAATTCAGTGTGGTATTGGAGCGAGCGAAAAAGAGATCTGTTCGCAATGATTAGACAGTTGGGAAAACCTACAATGTTTCTGACCTTGAGTGCAAATGAAATCGGATGGACCCAATTACTACAAATATTTTACAAATTAAAAAATAATGGAGCAGAAATTTCAACAGAAACAGCTACATCGCTAGATTATTTATCAAAGACTACACTTGTGAATGAAGATGCTGTAACTTGTGCCATATATTTCAATAAATTAGTCAATATTTTAATGACTATCCTCCAATCGAAGAAAAACAGCCCATTTGGAACCTATCATGTGGTCGACTATTTTAAAAGAATAGAATTCCAACATCGTGGCAGTCCTCATGCACATATTTTATATTTATACAATCAACAAGCTATAACAATGATAGATCAATTAATATCAGTTTCTTCAGCAGAGGCTTCTGGACATATCCGTTTGCAAACTCATAAACATACTTTCACCTGTTACAAAAAACTCAATGCTAATCAACCTCAAAAATGTCGATTTGATGCTCCATTCATGCCATGCAAATTTACGACGATATTGAAACCAATGCAGAAACATCATCCAGAATATGCCACTTTTGCCAAGCGTTATAAACAGTTACATACCAATCTCGAGAATAATGATTATGAAAATATTGAATCATTTTACAAAGAAAATCAAATTTCGTTACACGAAGAATACTTTCATATCCTTGAAGCTGGAATTACTAGACCAAAAGTATTTTTAAAACGACAACCACGAGAGAAATGGCATAACCCTTTCAATCCGTTTGTGCTCAATATATTACAATCAAATACAGACATACAATTTATTATCGAAGAATACTCTTGTGCCTCGTACGTTGTTGAGTACGTCAATAAAACTAATAGAGGTATAAGCAACTTACAGAGGCAAATTCTTGAAATAATGAATGAACATCCAGAGTTCGACATCGTTGAAATAACAGGGAAAACCAGAGGGCCGGGGCTAACTTCGACCGCGTCAAAGTTTGTATACCCTTGCAACTATTTTGGTAACTCTTTCCTTACCTATTAGCCATCAATGTGGAAGAACGTTTTATCTAAAAAGGCTTATGTTTGCGAAAGAATTGAATACAATCATAGGAAATAACGAAGATATTGATCAAAGTCACTGTTTTCCACCGATCGTTCCTATGGGAGCTATATGATATAGTCACCCGATCTTTATCAAATTCGACACAGTCATTAACAGATATATTAAATTAAGAAATGTTTAATTTGAAAGCAATCACGTTAAAAGTAACGAAGTTATTTACAAAAGTCACTGTTTTCGACTGATCGTTCCTATGGGAGCTATATGATATAGTCATCCGATCTTGATAAAATTTGGCACAGCCATTAACAGATATATTAAACTAACAAATGTTTAATTTGAAAACAATCACGTTAAAAGTAACGAAGTTATTCATAAAAGTCACTGTTTTCGACCGATCGTTCTTATGGGAGCTATATGATATAGTCACCCGATCTTTATCAAATTTGGCACAGTCGTTTATAAGCGTAATAAACTCTCTAATATTAAGTTTCACTATAATAACATAGAAAGTAACGAAGTTATTGAGAAAAGTCACTGTTCGTGACTTTGGGGTTTGTATGGGAGCTATATGATATAGTGGTCCGATCCGGCTGAATCCGAGATATACAACGCCTGCAGTATATACAAGCCTGCGTGCAAAATTTCAGCTCTGTAGCTCTTACGGTCTAGGAGAAGTTTGCGTTGATCCAGACGGACGGACGGACGGACGGACGGACGGACGGACGGACGGACGGACGGAAGGACATGGCTAGTTGAACTCGTCTCGTCGTGCTGATCAAGAATATATATACTTTGTATGGTCGGAGATGCTTCGTTCTATGCGTTGCACACTTCTGACCAAAATTAATATACCCTTTTTGCAAGGGTATAATGAGTATTAATATGCTCAATACTGTTGAATTGACGAGTCAAGAGGCAGCATGGTATCTACTTCGTGAACCAATGTCCAGAAGTTCTGTCTCTGTAGTGTATATCTCTACCGTATGGCCTATTGAACGACAGCGTATTAGACGAACACAAAAAGAGTTAGATTAAATGAATGCCGACGAACATTCAACAAATGTTTGGAAAGAAAACTGTTTTGATAAATACGAGCAGCGGCCAGAAGACATGGAAGAATTGACACTTGCACAATTCGTTGCTGATTATACTAAAAATTCACAAGGAGGGTATGTTCGTCGAAAGCAGCGACGCATAATTCGTTATAAAAATTATGATATAGCTACAGATTATAATGAATATAAAAGGGAAATGGTGACTTTACATATCCCATTTCGAAATGAAGAAATCGACATTCTTAGAGAGATGAAATTCATTCGCATTTATGACGAAAATGAAAATCAAATTTTGGAGCGTCGTAGAGAGTTTGAATCCGACTTAGATATAAATAAAACTATTGAGATTTGTCGAAGACTATGTCGTGAAGATGGACAAGCAGACGAAGACGATGAGGTACGTGATGTTGCTACCAGGTTTCCAGAAGCAAATCCATTCCAAACATTGTATGACAATCCAAATTCAGATGTAAATAGTGATTTGCGCTTAGCGACACTGAATAAACTTGGTGCCATTGCCAAACGGAAGGAAAATCTAATGCCTAATGAACAATTTTATGAGCTGATGAAAATGGCGAACGACAAACAAAAGGAACTTTTGATGCATGTCATTCACAATCTTCAGTTACAAAATCCTTCTCCGTTACAAGTATTTTTCACAGGCCCTGCTGGATGCGGTAAAACGTTTGTGATCAGGCTGTTGATGGAAATTTATAATCGTTATGCTGAAAACGATGGATTTTGCAACGCTTATATCACTTGCGCCTTAACTGGCTAAGATGCTGTGGCCATTGATGGGACAACGGTACACACTGCACTGAAGATAAGTCTATCAAAATTGCTTCCTTTGTCAATTGAAGTAGCACAACAATATAGATCACTATTCAAATACGTCCGCGTATTAATTATTGATGAAATTAGTATGATTGGAGCCGAGTTATTGTCTCAAATTAATGCGAGATTGAAACAAATCACTGGTAATTTTCAAGTTAATTTCGGAGGATTGGATTTGATTTTGATTGGTGATCTACGTCAACTTCCGCCCGTTCGCGCTACACCTATTTATAAACAAATAAAGCGACAATTAGCGGGGCCAACACTATGGCGAGGGTTGAAATTCTTCGAACTAAGTGAAGTGATGCGACAAGCCAATAGAACTTTTTCAACAATATTAACGAAAATTGGTGATGGACAGCTGTTAGACGAGGACGAGTTGCAATTGATTGAATCGAGATTTTACTCTGAATAACAGGTTGAAAGACTTTGTCCAGACGGTATAAGATTATTCTTCGGTAATCATTCAGTTGCTCAGTACAACAATAAAGTTTTGAATTCTGCAGTCGAAAAAGTCATTTCAGAAGCAACAGATGTACATATACATTGGTTGTCAAAGTGTCGAGCAGCAAACTTCCATGCGTCAAAAATTACACAAAATGTCAACTATTGATACAGGAGGTTTACCATACGAAACTACATTAGTTATCAATAAACCATATATCATCACAACTAATATAGACGTGTCAGATGGATTGGCGAATGGTGCAACAGGAAAGCTGATTTACATAGAATATAATGACAAAGGAGAGATAGGTCGGTTATGGCTGGAATTCCCTGGTTCTCCCAAAACTGGCGAAAAAATCCGAAGAAAGGCAGCGGCCTCCATACAACGACACAATCTTTCTCAACTGGCAGTACCAATTGATCGCAGAACATCTTCTATACCATTAGTGCCTAATAAATCAGTGATTGTGAAACGCAACCATTTTCCACTTGTTTCTGCGTGTGCCATAACGATTCATAAGTCCCAGGGAGGTACATTTGGTGAAATTGTATATGAATATGACAAATCCCACGCTCAACAGCTCTTGTACGTCGCACTATCACGAGTTACATCAATTCAAGGACTACATCTTGTTTCAAAAAAGAATGATATAAAATTTTATCATGGCCGAAGAGGAACAGTATCTACAATTGAGTTGCAAGCTGAATTTCAAAGGCTACATCTCAATCGACTTGAAACAATTGGAACGTTATTAAGTGATTTTATAACAGCTAGGGAAGGGTTGTCATTATTTACATTTATTTGCCAAAGTTTGCGCGCTCATGTACACGATCTGCAGTTAGACAAAGTAGCAACATCGTCAAATTTTCAAATTCTTTCCGAGACTTGGTTGGATAATGAAACCATTTTTGACATTCCCAATTTTGATATTGTCGTTCAATTTAAAAGACCACAAATGAGAGCAGGCGGTGTTGCAATATACCACAATCAAAATGACGGTGCTCGTATTGTAACTCCACAGATAGATATGAATGCACAGCAACTAGAATCACTGTCTGTTCAGCTCTCTAAAGTGGGAGAAATATGTGCATGCGAAACCAGATTGAGCAATGGAAAAACAGTTTTAATTGGGGCAATTTATATTTCACCGAATCAATCAATAAATAGCATCACGGAATTCATTCATGAAAATTTAATAAAGTATACACCAGAAGTATCGCGGATACTTAGAAAAGATTACGATAAAGTTCCAATGATTTTAAGTGGCGATTTTAACGTAAATTTTGCATTGGCCACAGCGGTTCCTTTAATTGACTTTCTCAATACAACATTCAGCTTAAAAATGTGTAACAATCGCACTGAATCAACAACAAGATCAAACACAAAAATTGACGCGGTATTTCAAAGATATGTTGACAACATCGGAACCAAAGCATTTGTATCATATTTTAGCTATCATAAGCCACTCGTATCATTTGTTGAGATTGAAAACATTGAGGATGAATAAAATAATAATAAAATGAAGAAAATAAAATAAAATAAAATATGACCTTTATAGCAATATTATAATGAACCTATAATTATCCCGCTCCTAATGCTGCTTACGGAAGGTTTCACTTCTAGCGTGTCTAACCGTTAGACGCTCTCTTTTTTTTTTTTTTGTTTTTTACGCGCGAGCGCAAGCCGATAACTGACCACCTCCCACCCAACCGACCGAGGGGTGCAGCAAATTGACATTGCGATCCCAGCTTAAGACACGAAGAGCAAATAGCAAGAACTCCCTTTGAACGGATTCAAGTCGAGTCTGGTGCGACTCATATTGAGGTGACCAAATGCAATTTCCATACTCTAAAATAGGATGGACAAGCGATGTAAAAAGGACTTTAGTTGCATATGGGGCGTCAAATTCTTTTGACCATCTTTTAATAGATTTAATAGATTAAACTGGCACCAGGATTGAAAGTTTTTAAGATCAGCTTGTAGCCGACTAAATGAATCTGTATCATTATAAGTAAGACAAAGCTTGACATCGTCAGCATACATAAGCACGCGCGAATGAACAACGACTGATGGAAGATCGTTAATGAATAATGTGAAAAGCAGAGGGCCAAGATGACTACTTTGAGGTACACCAGAAGTCACAGGAATGGAATTGGAAAAAGAAGACTTAAAAAGTACCTTCTGTTTTCTATTTGTTAAATATTCTCGAACCCAAGAAAGGAATATTGGAAACCCCATCTCGTTCACTTTAGAAAGTAATAAAGTATGATTAACAGAATCAAAATCTTTGTTGAAGTCAGTGTATATGACATCGGTTTGTTTAGCATTTTTAAACCCTTTGATATGTTTAGAGGTAAATTCTAGTTAGTGGTTGTAGATCTACGTTGCAATTGAGAAGTTAAATTTTCTCGAAAGCTTTCGGAATAGCGGACAATTTTGAAATACCCCTATAGTTAGAGGCTTTGGACTTTTTGCAATTTTTATGCAGAGACATGATATACGACTCCTTCCAAATAGATGGAAAAATCATGCTCCTATGGGTCCCTAGCCATGTTGGTATAAAGGGCAACGAATTTGCTGACGAAGCAGCAAAAACGGCGACTATATCACCCCCTCATTACGCATCCCAATTATAACAAAACAGACATAAACAGATACATTAAAAACCACTTCTCCAATCTAAATTCACTACTAATTCAACAGACATCATGCTGGTATCAAGAGATAAACAGACATAACAAATACAATGTTGATGACAATCTTAAAAAACTAGAAATTTGCCAAATACCTAGAAAAACCCAAATAAAACTTATAAGGCTACGACTAGGACATACGAGACTAACACACGAACACCGATTCCTTCAAAATAATCCCAACCACTGTAAATTCTGCAACACAAATTCTATTATGAATATAGAACATATCTTGAACACATGCACGGTGTTTCAAAGCTTTCGAAACCATATCCCAAACCAAAACCTTATCGCACTCCTATCCAACCCAACCCCTGAAAATCTAAAAGAAATTATAAAATACCTCAATCTAACCGATATTATGTACCTCTTATAAGATAAGCTAGCATACAAAATAATATATTCTAGACTAAGAAAATTAAATGAATTATATTAAAAAAATGAATATCTAAACATGTACCAGCCGAAGGCCTTAGCAGCTATGGCTGTCCCCCCCTGTAGCTATAGATTTATCTATAAGCTAACATTGTACAAATAAATAAATAAATAGATGGAAAAGAGGAAGATTCGACAGACAATGGAAACAATTTTAAAATGGGTTTACATAATGCGTTTGCACAGAACCTGAGTACACATCTAGGCCCCGGAGAACAAACAGGTTTAACTAGTTTAAGTTCTCTAAGAAGGGAACTTTAATTAATCACTGAATTGAAAATGCAATCAGCCTGTTTTAAATAATAACGATACGGACTTGCACGATATTCCGTTGAGGAATAAGTTGTTTTGAAAAAACTCACAAACATATCGGCAATTCCCTGATCAGTGCTCGCTTTTTTATTTTGAAAAGACCATTGTATAGATAGGACCATCCGGTAGTGCTAATGTTTTCATTAAGGCTGGCAAAGTCAGTCTTACGAAAGCATCTAGTTAGACGTAACTCATTTAAACCACGTAATGGTGAAAGCAAATGCAGATCAATTCTATAAGTTAATGTAGGATGAAATTTGTCCAATACATAAATAAGATCTAACGATTTTCCATTAGAATTTAGCACAGGATTACCTTGGCCTAGAAGGCCATCAATAAAGTCATAGAGTTGGTGACCTTGCTAAAGCGGATAAATTAAAATCACCTAAAATCACATGTCTTGAATCGAAACTAAAGAGGAGAAAAACTGAATTGCCTCTAAATGATTTAAATAGACCACTATGTCGGACAATGGTGAAATATAGGAACAAGTAATAAAAACGTTAAAAGATTTAAAATTTACTTTAACACCGACAAACTCAATCTCCTGGGTACTAGAAAATTGTGAGAAATCCGGTCACGTCTGAATATACAAAAGTTTGTGGAAAAAACCGATGCATCTGCAATATCACGTTTTAGCCACGTCTCTGTAAAAGCTGGAATGTTGTGTTCAAAAGAAAGACTATCAACATAGAGATTAGGAAGTTTAGATTTCAGTCCTCTAACGTTTTGGTAACCCAGGCCAAGGGACGAAACTAGTTTTTTGCAACAACAGCGGATGATGAAGTGGCAGGAATGGTGTTAGTTGTTGTTGTTGGCAGGCGAATCGGTTGCCGATTTTTCTTTTTTACAGTATATTCCTTAACTGTTATATGTTTCGAACAAAAGTCTTCTCGACATATAATGTCGAAGATATTGGCAGAAACGCTAATTTTAAAGGACAAAATGTCCCAAGAATAAAAAAAATTTAAACTTTTCCACCGCAATATTCAAGACGTTAACTTTCTTCCGAATATAGGCTATTACATCATCAGATGTGAAAACAGTCTAACCTAGAAACAAATATATGTCTCTTTGGTGGTATGCCAACAAGAGGCCGCGGTCCCGAAGCGACAGCCGCAGCAGCAACGTCGGACTAGTCACCCACTGCAGCAGTCAACTTGTTTACGGGGCCTCGAATATAATCATGGGAGTCAACCGCATTAGTGGCAACTATGCAATTATTTTTTGAGCAGACAACCATTTTATCAAAAAGTTAATTGACACAAGAGTTAATGTGCAGAGTAAGCCTTCACAACTAAGAAAAATTAATAAGCAAGAATACACAAAAGCAAAATTCACGTATCACAGAGTCGCGGGTAGGCAAAAGACGAGAGCGCAAATCAAACAAGAATGGGAAAGAGCGGGAGAGCGCGTCAAATTGAACACATGCAACAACAATTTGAACAATTCGCGAGAGTTAGTTACAACGGTAAAGACAAAAAGGCAAAAGAAATAAGCAAAACAACAACACCGCTAATGCAAGTATTGTTGTAAGTTTTGATTTATGTATATTTAAACAAAAACACAAAAGCGACTGCAATTATTATTAAACCGATAATGAGTTTAAAAGTTATAGAAAAGTATTTAATCGCGAGAAAAAAAATAAAATTTGATAAGCGCAAAAGAAAACACGTTCGTCGTCTGCAACGAGTGAAAATTTTATTTATTGTTAATTGTAATCTAACGGAAAAACCTCTGTGTCAAAGGGTGGAAGTCGACAGCCTCGCTCAGCTGGTGCAAAGGTGTAGACGCAGACGCTTCATGAATAAGCATGCTTAATCGAGCCGTGCATCGCTCGTAAACTTTGTAGCACTTGTCATATTGAGGTTGCATGGCTTAATTTTCCGAGCTACCTCCTTTATTCTTTGGGAGTGCCTCGCATTTCTCATATGACCGGTACCGGTGGATTGACCTATTTTTTGGCTTGCTCGACGTAGAGAGAAATTGTACTTCAGGGCGCGGAGTCGGGAGCTAAATGACTAGAAAGGGTCTGAAGCGCTCTGAAAGGAGAAGTAGTAAAACTCCTCTGACGCGGATTTGCAGAAAGCAGTAATCTTAGCCTTTTTATTGTCTTTTGGAGGGCTCGTGCTCATAATCTTACAGAACGGCGATAATGATGGTAGTGAACTACTTGATACGACTTGGAAATTAGTAAAAGCCACAAAGCACGACATGTAACGTTTGGGAAAACTTAAACCGTTACCAAAAAGCCCAAGGAACGGCTTGAAATTTAAATAAAATCCACAAAGACGAAATAAAATGTTTGTGATATCTTTAAATAGTGCCATAGGGCCCAAAAAATGGACTGGAAGGCTTGGGAAAATAAAAAAATACCAAAAAACACGACTTGAAACGTTTGGGAAACCTTGAAACGGTACCAAAGGGACCAAGGCTTTAGAATTCGACTGAAATCCAAAGATAAGACTTGGACGCTTTGAAATGAAACAACGGAAGTTTAAATTTGTTGCCAACCGTCCCGCGAGGAATAGATCGCAAAGTAAGGAGTTTGCGCTGTTTTTTTTTTTTTGGAACAGTGGAACTAAAATGGAGTTTTCGGAAGCTTTTGGTCTGCAAAGCGAAATGATTGCGTCAAATATTTAACAAAGAGTGCTAAATTAATTTTCCCAGAGGACGGACATGTTTTTTTTGCGCTGATCAAATTTTATTTTTCTCGCGATTAAAAACTTTTCTATAATTAATAAACTCATTACCGGTTTAGTTAAATATTTTGTTCCTTCCAATTTTATTTTCATTTCGCGATTGCTTGCACTCGTTTTTGTGCATTTGGAAAATATAAACTTTTTCAATTTTAACATAAATTAAAACGTACAACAAAACTTGCATTAGCGGTGTTGTTGTTTTGTTTATCTCATTTGCTTTTGTGTCATTACCGTTGTAACTAACTCTCGCGCTCTTGCGTAAAAATTGTTGTTGATACGTGTTTTTGTTGTTGTGTATTCTTGCTTGTTAATTTCTTTAGTTGCGAAAACTTACTTTGCACATAAACCCTTGTGTCAGAACTGGTCAGTATATTCTGACGAAGACTGCTTTAACAGGCCTTCCTGATACAATGGCTCTGCTTCCAGCGACTGTTTAACGTCTCTGCAATTATCCTCTACGGTGCACATTTTACCAAAAAAAAACCGTGTTAACTTATTAAAAACTTACGATCAGATTTCCTGTACAGACGATATGTTATGCTGTGAGGAACATATATTGGACAATAATGTTCCACACAACAACATGGAAATAACCAAAAAAGAACGCAATGTAAAACCAAGGATGCATGATGCCCGGCAACATGTGTCCAAAAATCATGTTTCGCAACATGTTGCTGCAATTAAAACACGCAACATTTCGTTACGATGCAACATGTTCGATCGAACCACATACGACCGACAGCAATTTCGTCACAGCGGGAAGATGCGTGGGAGGCAGAGAACAGAAAAATCAACGGCTGGAGAGCATACGCACAAGAGAGAGGGATGCGATGCTCCAATCACAAGAGGGCATGGACCGATTAAGAGAAAGTATGCATGAATACTTGGTAATCCAGCAATACAGGCGCAGCACACCTACACTATGAGTGTGCAGATTGAGCGCGGTGGATGGAGCGCGCTCTATGAGGCTGGACGGCGGAGCGCATGTCGGGAGAGGCCGACGACAAGCAGAGAGACGAAAAAGCCAAAGTGAGGGCGATGCATGTCTAACGGGGGGATAGTGGGGGCTGTGTGCATACCAAGTCAAGCCAATATCGTCGATCAAGTTCGATGGGCAAAGGGGGGGTATGTGCGAGCCAAAGAAAGGGGGAATTTGGTATTGGGGAAGCCCTGTCTACGAGGCGAATAACGTATGACATGGACGAATGATTTTAGTTAATGTTGACTTAAATTAACTATAACTAAATAAACTAAAATTAATATGTTATTCATATGAAGCAAAATGTCCATGCATTGGGAGAAAAGCAATAAGTCCCAAGAACTGAGAGAACGAGCAAAAAGGAGAAGGACATTGGAGAGAGCAGCGTCGCCTAGCAACGAGAGAGGACATGCGACCAGAGCAGAGAAATCAACTAGTGGAGAAAAAAGGATGGAAGCCCGCATAGCAACAGAGGCGCAATACGGGCAGAGCAGAGAAACAAAGACATGAATTCAATGGGCGCACAGCAGGATTTGTACGGGACTTTCACCACGCATAGCAACAGCGTGGATGAAAGCGACGGGCCGATGGAAATTCACCGGCTGTATAGCGGTATCACAACAAGTGATTCTGGAGGCCCAGGATGCCTATATTAGGCGAGCAGCGAGTCATGACATCATCAAGTCGTCGAGTCAAGATCAAAGTATCAAGTCATCAAGTTCTGATCAACAAGGAGCGAAGCAACAATTCTCTTTTGGCCTTACGAGTAACCTTAAGAGTATTTGACGCCCAGCAATCTACAAGTACGAGCAACTCATCGAGTTATAGGGCCTTACGAGTAACCTTATGGACTCCACAAGCAGCGACAGATACGAATATACAACCAATAATTACACAGCCAGTATAGACGGCAACCTAAATCAGTCTAAAACATTACATAAACATTCCACCAAAACCCGAAGTACACAAATAAACACCAACATACATTTATACATATAAAATCATTGTGTTATAATTACACCGGGGCACACAATAAAATTTGTTGTGCCGAACCTCGCCCTAAAGATTGAAATTATCCTGAAGGACGAAAAAGGATCCTTACAACTGGCGCCCAACGTGCTATACTGGTGAAAATTAAAACGAAATAAAAATAAAAGTGTATACTTATATCAAAATGGGTAGAAATTGGATCTATCACATGAAGAAGGAGGATCTGCTACAGACAGGTCAAAGAATCGGAGTCAATATGAACGGCACAGTAGAGGAGATGAGAAAACAACTAGTCGAATGCGTAAACAACAACGAGTCTGATCCAGAATGGAAAGAAGTGATAAGTGATAAAAATGTCCAAGCAAAAACCAGGAACAAGCGCAGCACAGACAGGCGAGAATGGTGAGAGCAAGGAGGCCGAGGCGTTCCACAAAATAAACATGGCTACCTTGACGATTCCCCTATTCATACCACCAAGATGGGGAAGTGAAGGAGCGCTGGACAAAACTGGAGAGAAAAATAACCAAATAAGACAAACAATTGAACCCACAAAAATGGCGCAAAACACAGCAAATAGGACCACCGAGTATGCCAAGGTGGCTAAATAAGTAAGAGAGCGGACGTTTAAGTTCGATGGCAACTCGAAACCTCTGGAATTTCTGGAACAAAAAGTGTGGTCAGCGGACATGTACGGCATAGAACTAGATCACAACAGCCAAGTAATTCACATGGGGATAAACAATGCAGAAGATATCAGGATACCAGTAGGCAAAACCAGAATCGAGCACATAACAACATACGAGAGGCAAGGCAGGACACTGGGCCGGCGAATGCAACAATAACCAACTAATTTTCTGCTGGCAGTGCGGTAAAATCGGAACAAGAACGAAAGAATGCTGTTGGAGATCGGGAAACGGGCTACGGTTCCAGCCTATGAGGTCAGAGCAGGAACCAAGCCAACCAGCACCTCAAAATTGATAGGACAGTTAATAGAGGAGGAGGACCAACTGTCAGCAATGATAGAAGTAGCAGGAAAAAAAATCAAGGCGACAATAGACTCTGGAGCCACAAGCAACTTCATGAGCCGACAGATGGCGGAGACTCTAAAAAAGAAAGGAGACCGAGGGACCACTAACAAGCAAGTGTACATGGCAGACGGGAAGGTCAGAAATATCGACGAGCAGTGGACAGGATACGTTCGATTCGGAAATAAAGAAATGAACATAACATTTCTCATCATGCCAGACGGAATAGATGCATTTCTTCAGGCTGATGAACACCGAAATAGCATGCGGAGGCCACAGGATAAAATTTCCAACGGTAAAGAGGATGCAGGGCAGGGATAACCGAACGCATATCAATCATGGTGACACAGAAGGAAGAGCAAGCAGAAATACACACGTTTCTAGAACACGAAATGATGGAGTTGGCGAAAATCAAGGGACCGTCAAAAGTGGGGATACACAGGATCACAATGAAGGACGACGAAAACAAGGTGGCACTGGAATGAAGACCATCAGGAAGCATTCAACGCAGTGAAAGAAAAGCTAACAAATGGACCAGTGTTAGCATGCCCGGACTTCACGAAACTGTTTGTTCTACAGACAGACGCAAGCAACATGGGACTAGGAGCAATCCTCATACAGAACACCGAAGAAGGCGAGAGGGTCCTATCATATCTGTCTAAAGAATTAAATTCGTCGGAAAAAAATTATTCGGCGACTGAAAAAGAATGTCTGGCGACAGTATGGGCCGTACGTAAACTGAGGCCATACCTGCAAGGATACCAATTTAAAGTAGTGACCGATCACATGGCACTAAAATGGCTGAACAGCATAGATAGTCCAACAGGCAGAATAGCAAGATGGGCGTTGGAACTACACCAGTACGATTTTGAAATATCATATCGAAAAGGCAAGCTGAATATAGTAGCAGACGCCCTGTCGGGGCAACCAATGGAGAGATGCAACCGCATAACAGACAACGGCGCTAGACTACGACAAGCCAATAAGGAGTGTGAATGGATCCAGGATATGATGGAAAAAATCAAGCAACAGCCACTGAAATATTCAGACTATGTGATGGAAAACAGCCAACTATACAGGAACATACCACACAGAGCAGGACAAGAGGAAGTGGTGGCATGGAAAATGTGTGTGCCAAAGAGTCTACGACAACAAATAAAGGAGGAACCACACGTCAGCGACGGCCGGGTATACGGGCAGTCGGCGAACAATTGCTAGGACCGCCGCAAGATACTACTGGCCGGGAATGCAAAGAGACATCAGAATCTTCGTCGGGAAATGCACGACATGTCTACAATTCAAACCTAATCAACAACAAGCGGCAGGAAAATTGCTAAGACAGGTACCGGAGGAACCATGGGCAACAATATGCGCGGACTTCGTTGGGCCATTACCCAGATCAAAACACGGAAATTCGATGCTGCTGGTGATTATAGACCGTTTCTCGAAATGCGCAAGGCAACGGCGGAGAACTTAGTAAAGGCATTCAGAGAAAGGATTTTTTTAAGATTCGGGACACCAAAAATAGTTATAACGGATAAGGGAGTCCAATTCAGGAGCAGGATCTTCAAGAAGATGCTAGAAGGATGGGGAAGCAGCCACAAATTAACAGCGCCATATACGCCTCAGGAAAACCCGACTGAACGAGTAAATAGAACTGTCAAAACAATGATAGCCCAATATGTAGGAGACAACCAGCGGAATCGGGACTAGTGCTGGCCGAAAATTACATTGGCGATAAACACAAGCCAATCTCAAGCAACTGGATTCACGCCAGCATATGTGGTGCAAGGCCGAGAACCAAGGATGCCGGGAGCCATATATGACAGCGTCACAAATGGCACAGGAAAAGAGCAAGCAACAACAGAGGAAAAGGCCAACCAGATGAAGGAACTTTTCGAACTCATCAGAAGGAACATGGAGACGGTGGCACAAGATCAGGCACGTCATTATAATTTGAGATGGCGCGAATGGAGACCGGCGATTGGATCTACAGTATGGGCAAAGGAATATCACCTGTCAAACGCAGCATAAGGCTTTGCTGCAAAATTAGCACCCAAATTTGGAGGACCATACACGGTAAAAGGGTTCATATCTCCAGTCATATGCAAGCTACGACATGAAGTTACGTGAAAAAGCCAGTCTCAGTCGAAACTAAAGACGTGCTATCAATCGTCACCCCCAGTGGTAACAATTACAAAAACAAAAACCTTGCAAGTGCACTTGCACAAGTAAAACGCTCATCAAAAACAATTACACCAAAAACCATCCAAAAACAAAACATCAACGAACTCGTCACGAAGTCAATTTAAGCGGGCGCCGGCCCAACAACAACGACAATGTCGCGACCGCCCGACATAAGCTTCCCAACACCGTGGGACAAATCTACCAACACGGATCCAAAATTTGTTGTAATAAGAAGAATAGATAACAACAGCTTCGAAAAAGTGTCACCCTTCATTATTAAAAAAGTAATTGATAACGCGTGCAATGGAGAAGTAGAATCATGTACCAAAACCCGAGATGGAAACTTTTTGGTCAAGACAAAAGGCACAACTCAAGCGCAGCGACTAATTAAAATTACACAGTTCACGACTTCCCAGTGTGCGCAAGCGAACATAAGTCGTTGAACTCTTCAAAAGGCGTCATCTACTCCAATGACCTGCGGAACGTTGACGAAAAAGAAATATTAGAAGAACTGAGTACACAGAAAATAACCCATGTACAAAAAATAAAAAATATACATAACGGTGAACTGGTTGAAACCGGACTTGTCATTTTAACATTTGAGACGACAAAACTTCCAACTACAATGATGATTGAATACGAAAGGGTTAGGGTTCGACCTTACATTCCACTACCTTTTAAATGCAAAAAATGCTTTAGATTAGGACATACAACAAAAAACTGCACAAAAGAAAAACAACATTGCCAAATCTGCTCCACAGACATGCATAAAGAAGGTGAAGTATGTACCAAGCCTTAATTTTGCATCAACTGCAAATATGATATAAATGACGAATTCAACCATAGCCCGTTAGACAGATCTTGTCCAGCGTTCGGAAACCAAAAAGAAATATTGGCAATCAGAATAATAGATAGAGTCGATCACAAAACGGCTACACGAATTTATGTCACACGCCACTTACATCAACCTATGCCTTACGCAAAGATTGCATCCATGCAGTCAAACATCTCCAATGACAAATCATCTCTACCAGCAAGCATCAGCCCAACACCACAGAATAAAAATAAAGCCCAACCTCGCCAAGTCAAAAGATACGATGACATAATGGATAGCGACCCAACACCCATTACCGGAACAACACAAGGCACCGAAGAAGACATGGAAGTAGACCCAACGGCACACACACCAATCAACGACACACCATCCGCTTCAACACCGCAAAACAATAGCAGCCATCACTCCACTCTAACTGAAGACCTAAAACTAAGAATATATACAAGTAAACAAAACAACCTATCCAAAACTCTGAAGTCAAAAGAACATATTGAATCAAAAACTAAAAAATTCAAGACTGCTTCACTGCACAACGGCACTACTATCAACTCAAATTTCTACAACCAAACACTAACACTTTTAGAGTAAGCAACCAATAAGCAACTAATACACATATGTTAAAAATAATCCAATGGAACTTAAACGGATATATGAATAACTATAACCAGTTACAGATTCTCATAAAAAACCACAATCCAAAAATCATGTCCCTACAAGAAACCCACATTTACTCTACCCTTAACATTCCCATCCCCATCAACTATACCCTATATCACAGAAACACTGCTATAAACGGACATGGAGGCGTAGCTCTCCTGGTTCATAACTCCATACAACAACATAACGCAAACCTTAACACATCCGGTTTTGACTCCATCGCAGTGACAATCCATTTCAATATCAAGTTTACTATTGTCTCATCATATATACCTCACACTAAGCATTCAAAATTCAAAATTTGAGAGACCTGTACGGCAATACACAAACTCCCTTATTAATAACTGGGGACTTTAATAGCTGGCATAGAAGCTGGGGGTCCCGAACCAACAATAGTAGAGGCAATACTATTTTAAAATTTATTAATCAAACCTCACTAATCACACTAAATAACGGCTCACCAACCCATTTTATTACTCACCACACATTCACACACATAGACCTCCCTATCGCTTTACCAATCCTATCACTCAATACAGACTGGTATACATGCAACTCCTTATGGGGCAGCGACCACTATCCAATCCATATAAACCTTTTCGACCGTAACAATATCAATAATGCTATAGCTAAACCCATATTTAAACTGGATAAAACCAACTGGGCACTTTTCCAAACACTTACAGAGAGATTTTTCCACCCAAACAAAATAAAGAAATAAAGATCGCAAAGCGAGTGTCAGTATCAAACTTCACATCCGAAATAAATCCAAACTCTTTCACCTCCAAAATATTATCAAACATAATCCGATTCTGTGGTTTAAAAACCAGACATGACATTCACTGTCTCACAAACCCCAACGACTCCACTCAAAACATAACAGATAAAAGCGAAATTGCCAATACATTATGTTCCGTTTGGTCAAATTCAGCACGTAATTCCAATTTTCACACAACTTTCAATCAACACAAGGCAAACGTTAACACTAATATGATTCACATGTCATCTCCCATAGCCCATAGCAACATAAAAAAAATAACTGTCCTCAATAACAAAACGTACTCCAATACACTTCCTTTAGAAAACTTGATTCCGCAGGGCTCCCCTTTGTCAGTCATACTCTTCCCTATAGCCTTCAACAAGCTAAACAAAATAATTGCCCAACATAAGGAACTTAGCTTTAGCGCCTACGCTGATGACTATACAATTGTTTCTAAATTAAAAAAGAATCAGTATCTCTTGAATATCGACTCACTCTTTGTAAACATTAAGGATTGGTGCACTTACTCCGGTGCTTCTCTCTCAGTGGAAAAATGCAACCACCTACACATTTGCAGGAAAAAGCTTCCAACTTCCACTTACAAAATGTATCCGCCCTCAAAATACTAGGTATTACCATAGCAAAAAACTACAAATGGAACATTCACTTAGACAATTTATCTGTTCAACTTGCAAAACGGCTAAATATAATTAAATGCCTATCTAACAACAAATTCAGCTGCAATGTAAACACTGTTATTTATGTCAGTAAATGCGTAATAATGTCAAAGATCGATTTTGGCATACACTTATATGGATATGCACCAAAATCAGTATTAGGCAAACTCAAAACAATTTACCACTCAGCCATTAGACTTGCCTTCAATGCATTCCGCACTACTCCAATTAACAATTTATTATATGAAGCAAATATATTGCCAATAGAATACAGGACGTTACACGCAATTCAAAAAAACTTTAAGATCATTTTAAATTCCAAGAATTCACAGCTGGAAAACATTTACAAAAAAATCGTAAAATCCGAAAAAATACCAAAACTACCTTCTTCGCTTTTTCACACAATAAAACAATGCAGAGAACTTAATATTGAAATATCCACCGTTATATATAAATCAGAAAACAAACCCAGCTGGCTATAGAATTACAGAAACATAATAAACACCGAACTACACACTTCACTTAAATCAGACACACCAGCCTCAATATACCAACAAAAATTCAAAGAAATAAATTCTACTTCGAACAGAAAACTGCTGTACACTGACGGTTCCAAAACCATAGACGGTGTAACATACGCTGTAACAACGGAAAACTCCGTAATCTCCCAACAGATACTACCCGACTACACCAGCCTGCATATATGCAAGCAATCAAAGAGGCAAATTCACCATCTGTTCCGACTCCCTTTCCGCAATACAAGTAATAAAGAACACCAATAAACAGAGCTACTATACCAAATGCATTAGAAACATATTAAACAAACACGAGAGTAACAAAATATCACTGCTTTGGGTTCCCGGTCACAGCGGAATAACAGGGAACGAGACTGCTGACTGCTGCAGCCAAAAATGCCAAAATATTCCCTCTCATTATGGAAAATACTCATAATCCCACGGATATCCTAAACTTCGTAAAACAAAACACAAAGACATACAAGAAACTAATATTCACTAATACATCGCAACACTACAAGAACGTTTCCCAAGACAAAACGACAACAACTAACACCTCTCGAACTGATATATTGAAATTTACCAGAATTAGACTTAGACACACAAATATAACCCACAGCCATATCCTTAACAAGTCCCCTCCCCCAATATGTACACACTGCAACGCACCAATCAACATTTCTCATATACTTATTGATTGCCCGTTATATCAACAGGAGACATCAAATTTTCTTAAACCAACAATAAAAGAAATAACGTTATACCAAAATTTTGAAGATACTATTGAATTCTTAAAAGCTACCAATACCTTCCATCTAATTTAGCCATATAGTCAATACAAATGTAAATATTAAATGTAAATGTATATAATAATATTAATACTAGATTAATTTGATTTAATTTTGAACATACACACAATAGGCTTAAGGCCTTAGTTGCTATAGCTTAATTTCTCAATTTACGTGAAATTTACAATTTCGCGTAAATCTCTTAATAATAATAATAATAAGAATAATACGGGAAAAAGTAGACAAGCACACATTAGCCAGCTAAAACAACAACCAGAGGATGTGGATACAGAACAGCATACAACTTCACTAAGCAACAAAAACAAATCAATGTAAAATAATAGCCAGCTAAAACAACAACCAGAGGATTTGCATACAGAACAACATACAGCATCATTAAGCAACAACAACAGATCAACGTAAAATAATATGAGCAGTTAACCAAAATGAAAAGCATACAACAGGTGTCCAACAACGAGAAATATATACAAGCAACAATAAATAATAAAAAAACAATACTCGGTCAACAAAATCTGGGATGTCGTAAAGAGAAATAAGGAAAAGTAACGGGACCAAGCCGATACCAACACAAATGAATTGCTAGGCGCAATTTGATGGTAGTAGTGAGAGAGACATCAATACAATAATCTCTTCATGAGTCAAAGGGGCACTGCATATAAAACAAGTGGAACCAGGAGAGTGCCACTGACTCGGTGGTAGAAAACCGAGGCCAGTGGGCACTCGACGAGCTTTTGTGGCGGGAGGTCGACGAGGTGTTAGAACTGGCGGAAAACGAGACACGAGATGGGTGGAGAGACGGCGCGATGCCGGAATTGAACCAGGCGAATGATCTGGAGGTGCAGCGACAGATCAGAGAGCTGGAAGAGCAGGTGGTGGCAGCAACAGATAGATGAGCAAATGAGACACGAATACGAATAAACGGAAAGAAACAAGGTAAAAAAATAAGATGCTGAACGGGCCCACGGAAAAAATGAAGCAAGTAAGTCGACTCGTCGACTTGGTTATACCATACACCAGGTGAAACAAATATTTAAAATTGCGAAAACCAAATGTATGTCTATTAAATTGTTTTTACATTTTTCATAGTATGTGCTATCTCGCTCACTCTACGAACACACGAGCACTCTAGCGCCGCTACTAGCCAACGGCCAATTCGGGCTTGTGGACCGCTTAGTAAAATACGTTCATACTCATATTTTGCATGTTTCTAGTCCGATTTCAATAAAATTAGTAGTTTTGTAGATTTAGATACGATTAATTAGTCTGCCGAATTTGAATGCGATAGTCCAAAAAACTACAGGAGGAAATCGGTTTTTTCTTAATTATGGAGGCGGAAGTGGGCGTGGCAAAATATGAAAATATTTATACTTTGCGCGCATACTAAGCCAGTATACATACTAAATTTGGTGACTTTAGCTTTGTTTGTTTTTGATAAAATCAGTTTTGTTTAATTTTCGGGGCCGGAAGTGGGCGTGGCAAAATTTTTAAATAGCCAGTTTCTGCGCGTCTATTAAACTAGTCTGCATACCGAATTTGATGTCTCTAGCTATTATACTTTTTAAGAAAAACTGTTTTATGTGATTCCTATATATGTACATAATACACGAGTATACATACCAAATTTGGTGGCTCCAGCTCTTATAGACTCCGAGATCTGCGTGTTCATACGGACGGACGGACGGACGGACAGACGGACATGGCTAGATCGACTCGGCTGTTCATCCTGATCAAGAATATATATACTTTAGAGGGTCGGAGAAGCTTCCTTCTGCCTGTTACATACATTTTGGCGACTTTAATAAATAAAAAAACACTGAAGAAAAAATGCCCTAATCCGCCGAAAATACATAGAAAAGATTACTCAGCAATCGCCAACATGAGAAAAGATGCCAAAAGGCCAACAAAAAGATGCGACCTGAGTCTAAAGAAAACCAAAACCAATAAAAAAAGAGGCGTGGCAATTCGCTCCAGAAAAGGGGGAGGGAAGTGTGAGGAACATATATTGGACAATAATGTTCCACACAACAACATGTTCCACACAACAACATGTGTTCCACCAAAAAAGAACGCAATGTAAAACCAAGGATGCATGATGCCCGACAACATGTTGCCAACGATCATGTTTCGCAACATGTTGCTGCAATTAAAACACGCAACATTTCGTTACGATGCAACATGTTCGATCGAACCACATACGACCGACAGCAATTTCATCACAGCGGGAAGATGCGTGGGAGGCAGAGAACAGAAAAATCAACAGCTGGAGAGCATACGCACAAGAGAGAGGGCTGCGATGCTCCAATCACAAGAGGGCATGGACCGATTGAGAGAGCGTATACATGAACATTGAGAATTCAGCAATACAGGCGCAGCACACCGACACTATGCGTGTGCCGATTGAGAGCTGGTACCGGTGGATGGAGCGCGCTATGAGGCTGAACAAGCAGAGAGACAGCATGTCGAACGGGGGGGTAGGGGGGGGCTGTGTGCATACCAAGCGAAAATCGTCGATCAAGTTCGTTGGGCAAAGGGGGGTATGTGCATGCCGAAGAAAGGGGGAATTGGGTATTGGGAAAGCCCTGTCTACGAGGCGAATAATGTATTGATGACGTAGACGAACGAATTTAGTTAATTTTGACTTAAATTAACTAAAAATAAATAAACTAAAAGTAAAAAATTATTCTGATGAAATAAAACATCCATAAAATGGAAAAGAGCAACAAATTAAGCCGAACTGATGAAACAAACAGAGCAAAGAAGGACATCGGAGAAAACAGCGTCGCCTAGCAACGAGAGAGGACAAGCGACCAGAGCAGAGAAATCAACTAGTGGAGAGAAAAGGATGGAAGCCCGCATAGCAACAGAGGCGCTATTTGGGCAGAGCGGAGGAACAAGGACAGGAATTTAATGGGCGCAAAGCAGCCAGAAAGAAAGATGCGCAAAGGACTTGTACGGGACTTGCACCACGCATAGCAACAGCGTGGATGAAAGCGATGGGCCGATAGAAATTCACCGGCTGTATAGCGGTATCACACCAAGTGATTCTGGAGGCCCAGGAGGCCTATATAAGGCGAGCAGCAAGTCAGGACATTTAGTCGAGTTATAAGGCCTTACGAGTAACCTTATAGACTCATTAAACAACCACAAAAATCTAAATATAATTACAACAAGTACACAGCCAATACAAAACATCAACCCAAATCAGTGTAAAATCATATCTAAACATTTAACCAAAAGTCTAAAGCAGTTATATACATGAATTATTGTGTCGCGATTTATATGAACATTTAACCAAAAACCCAAAACATAGAAATAAACTCCAACATACATATATAAATATATACTAAATTATTGTTCGTGATTTCACTGGGGCACAAATTAAAATTTGTTGTGCCGAACCTCGCCCTAAAGATTGAAATTATCCTGAATGACGAAAAAGGATCGTTACAATGCATTCTTCAGATTTAGTATCTAGCTTCCCACGCTTTTGCTTTGGGATATGAGCCAATGCTGTACAACCAAATATACGCATATACTTTAAATTTGGATTAGATCCAGTCCAAAGTTCTTCAGGAGATGAGCTATTTCAACGACAAGGCATTCGGTTAGTTAAATGAGCTGCATTGTTAGCGGCTTCCGCCCAATAAATGTTGGGAAATGCTGAGTCCAGCAACATGCAGCGCACTCTCTCCAGGAAGGTGCTATTCATCCGCTCTGCGACTCCATTTTGCTCAGGGTTATACGGCGCTGTAGTCTGATGCAGAATACCTGCATTCTGCAAAAAATGTTCAAGCTCTTGATTGCAAAATTTTTTCCCATTCCCAAAATGCGAATTTTTCGTCCTGTTTGTTTCTCTTCCAGATTTTTTGAAATCCCGAACTTATTGACTACATCTGACTTCTCCTTAATTGGGTACACAAACACCTTCCGATAGTAATCATTAACGAAGACATGCATAAATCTTGTACCAGCAAAGGACTTGACTCTCAATGGTCCAAGCACATCTGCGTGGACAAGATCTAAAAGATCTTCGGTACGGATTCCAGGCGGCTTGCTTATCATACGAGTTTGTTTTCCTTTAAGGCACACAATGCATTTATCCCGGCACGATTCATTAACAGAGTATTCAACACCATCGGTGGCTTTTTTTACCAGCTGTAATGCCATAGTTCGAATCCATTTATTGCGACCAAGGCTTTCTCTACCTTTGGCAGTTCACAATTCAGTCGATACAGAACATTTTGCAGATAGCCAGTAGCTTTCAATATATTTTTCTCAAAGATGTAGCAATGGTTCTTTTCGAAAACAAGCCTTTTCCCTTTTTTTGCAATTTGGCTTACAGATAACAGATATTCGCATAAATTTGGAACTTACTCTACACCATGAATATTACCTTTAACTGATTTGCCAGTTGCCACACTTGTTGCTAACCTCAGACTTGTTGCTTAGCAATCATCGACCATTTGTCATGTGAGTTGAACCACCCGAATCAATGTACCAGACTGTTTCGCTCTTGCCTACATGTGGATTTGCATTTACTAAGAGCAAAGTATTCGATGCAAGAGCTGCTTTCTCTTCATCACTTCCCTCTTCTTGCACTACGCTTGGGCATACTTTTCGCATATGCCCTTTACCACCGCATGCGTAGCAAATAACTGTTTTCCCAAAACGGCTATTTAATTTTGCTTTGTCCCTCTTAGCTTGCTTTGATGCTCTTGAGTACATGGCATTCGTATTGATTCCAGCGTTGTTGGCAAACTTCACGTCATGTAGCAACATACCTTTTACATTGTCGACAGTTAATGTAGACTTGGAGTTCTCTACTGCCATGACCAATGCCTGATACTCACTAGGTAATCCAGCAAGCATCAGTGATGCCGTTACCTAGTCACTTATGCAAAGCCCAGCAATGTTTACCTTAATGGCAATCATAATCATTTCGTTGACATACTCCTGTGTCGAATCAAACTGCTCCAGGCTTAAGTGTACCAACTTTTTAAGCAGCTCTACTTTTCGAGTCAATCCGCTGTCCTCAAACGCCTGCGCCAAAGCATCCCAAGCCTCTTTCGCAGATTTGGAATTGTGTGTAATTGGTCGACTCAATCATCAACGTAATGTCCGCGAGCGCTCTCTCGTCTAGTGACGCATCCTTCTCTGATTGGGCATGCCGCTTCCAAACATCGTAGCTTTCGCGGCCCCTTAACTTCTCAAACGGATATACATATATTGGTCATTCCTCTTTTGTCTTTCCTAGTATGCGTGGCCTGGGCCCATTACCTCTTAAAACCAGTGTGTGCAGTTTGCAATATGATAGAAGCCTAATTTAATGAGTACCTAATAAGTAGTAATGAGTAGCAGTACAAATGTAAGGTGTAGGAGTTGCCAGATGGAAAGTACTTTTCAATATACCTGTTCACGCCACTGGGTGAATAGCAGAGAGTGAGGGGTAGGGTTTTTCTCAAAACGAAATGCGGTCATACTGAGGAGAGTGACGAAGGGTTCTCCTTTAAATCGCCATATTCAATTGCGTACGAGTTTTTAATCCGAGCACCCGTTCTTTTTCCTTGCCATTTTATTTTTCGATTTGTAACATTTCAACCCGAACCATTTCGTGTGTGTCGGGATATCTTGTGAATTGAATAAATCAGAATTAATTTAAACGAAGTTCTCGCGCGTTTTAGTTTCATTACGCACTCACCAGACCCAGAAGAAATTGGCACCCGCCAAAGTTGTACATTAGCAAATCCTTCGGCCCCTCCACGAACAATACCCCCTTCATTAAATATCTGGCGGATATAATATTATGACAATTTTGATAATGACAATTCTTTTGTTTAATTAAGAAATTAGGTTAACCCCAGTCTGGTTTCCAACAACGCTATTTTAGAAGCTGGGACTGGTTTTGTTAGTGCATCTGCCAGCATGTCCTCGGTAGGAATGTACTCTATTCGGAAAGAGCCGTTGGTCAACCATTCTCTCATAAACTTGGCTTTTATATCTATATGTTTCGTTCTTGGAGAAAATGAATTATTCCTTATGATGTGCAATGCACTCTTGTTGTCACAACATAGCACGATGTTGTTGGTATCAATGAGATGGAGTTCCTTCTTCAGGCGCATTAAGCAGATGGCTTCTTGGATGGCAGATACTGCTGCCATACATTCTGCTTCTGTAGAGAACACCACGATATTGCTCCTTGTTGTACATAAACGTATTCTGGTGTTGATATCCTTCCATCACAAAAACCCTTTTAATCATCTCCAGCAGCATGGTAAATGATGCATTTGTTGAGAGTTCCTTTCAGATATCTTATCACACGTGTAACGGCGGTCCAACAAACCATTCATAGATTGGAAGAGAAGCGATTTAACATGTTGACAGCAAAACTTGTGTCAGGACGAGTGTTCTGGGCAGCATATAGTAGGCAACCAATAGCCTCCAAGTACGGAACCTTCTTCACATCCTTAATTTCGGCTTCAGATTTGGGTGCCATGTCAGCTGAAAGACTCTGTGCGACATCTACCGGTGTTGACACTGCTTTGCAATGCTTTCCTGCAATATAATAAGATTGATCAATTTTTATTGTGCCTTCGGTCTCATCACGTCGAGCACGCATACCCAAAATCCACGAAACTTCGCCCATATCTTTCATGTTAAATCTCTGCGATAGCTCGCCCTTGATTTGTTTGCCCATTTGTTTGTCGTTGCTGAAAATTAATATATCGTCGACATTTACTGCACTGACTTAATGGTGTAGACACGGATCCACTTCGCCACGTTGAAGACCAAAGACTAGTTGCACCTTGTTCAGCATTTCGTTTCAGGCTCTGCTTGCCTGCTTAAGCCCGTAGAGCGATTTATTAAGATAAAAAACCTTTCTTGATTGATCGTCAAAGCCTTCAGGCTGACGCATGTAGATTTCTTCTTGTAAATCGCCATTGAGAAAAGCTGTCACAGCATCCAGTTGATAAACTGTCAACCCATACTTAGCAGCTGCAGCAAACAGCACGCGCAAGGAAGTGTATTGCACGACTGGTGCAAACGTCTCCGTGTAGTCACTACCCTCTTTTTAAAAAAATCCTTAAAAAACAAGTCTTGCTTTATAGCGAGGCACCAAGTCTTCGGATTCTCGTTTTTTTTTTAAAGCCTATTTTGACTGTATCGCCACTTCGTCCTTTGGTAATTGCTTTATCATCCAAGTGTTATTTAATTCGTGAGAGAGCATTTCCGACTTCATTGCGTCTTCCCATGAATCTGCTAGTTTCTAGCTAGTGGGTCGTCACCTTGCGAGACTGCACAACATATGTGATGCTCTTCCAGCTTATTCGCAATCCCTTCTGATCTTCGAACACCAAATGCATCTGGAAAGTGCCCAGCGGTAGTCTTTAGTTCCTTAGCATCGATCGTTTCTTCTGTATCCGTATTCCACGACTCAAAATCCGACGTAGACTGATTTAACAGGTCTTCTTGAGACAATGCTTCCAGTAACTGCTTACCGTCTCTGCAATTGCCCTCTACGGTGCACATTTCGCGAAAATGCTGTGTTGAGTCTCTGCAATTATAGTCGATGAAAACTGTCAGCGACAGAACGCAAAATGCGAATTTTACGTCCTGTTTGGTTCTCTGCCAAATTTTTGAAAATCTCGAACTTATTGACTACATCTGACTTCTCCTTAATTGGGTACACAAACACCTTCCGATAGTAATCATCAATGAAGACAAGTATAATTCTTACACCAGCAAAGGACTTGACTCTCAATGGTCCAAGCACATCTGCGTGGACAAGATCTAAAAGATCTTCGGTACGGATTCCAGGCGGCTTGCTTATCATACGAGTTTGTTTTCCTTTAAGGCACACAATGCATTTATCCCGGCACGATTCATTAACAGAGTATTCAACACCATCGGTGGCTTTTTTTACCAGCTGTAATTTTGTGTCACATATGAGGCCCATCATAGGATGCCATAGTTCGAATCCATTTATTGCGACCAAGGCTTTCTCTACCTTTGGCAGTTCAAAATTCAGTCGATACAAATCATTTTGCAAATAGCCAGTGGCTTTTAAAATATTTTTCTCAAAGATGTACCAAGGTTTCGTTTTGAAAACAAGCCTTCTCCTTTTTTTTCAATTTGGCTTCCAGATAACAGATTTTCGCACAAATTTGGAAAATTGTAGCAACATACCTTTTACATTGTCGACAGTTAATGTTTTCTACTGCCACTAATACTCACTAGGTAAACCAGCAAGCATCAGTGTTGGTTAAATTAATGGCAGTCAAAATCACTTCGTTGCCTAATACTCACTAGGTAAACCAGCAAGCATCAGTGTTGGTTAAATTAATGGCAGTCAAAATCACTTCGTTGACATACTCCTGTGTCGAATCAAACTGGTCCAGGTTAACGTGTACCAACTTTTTAAGCAGCTCTACTTTTCGAGTCAATCCGCTGTCCTCAAACGCCTGCGCCAAAGCATCCCAAGCCCCTGGCAGATTTGGATTTGACGATGTGTGCGTAATTGGTCGACTCAATCATCAACGTAATCTCCGCAAACGCTCTCTCGTCAAGTGACGCATCTTTCTCTGATGGTCCATTACATACCACACTCCAACAACCTTTGGCCACTATGTAAGATTGGGCCTGCCGCTTCCAAATATCGTGGTTTAAGCGGCACCTTAACTTCTCACACGGATATACATATATTGGTCATTCTTCTTTTGTCTTTTCTTGTATACGTGACCTGGGCCCATAACCTATTAAAAGACGCGTGTGCAGTTTGCAATATGATAGAAGACTAATTTTATGAGTAATGAGTAGTCATGAGTGTTAATGAGTAGCAGTACAAATGTAAGGTGTAAGACTTACCAGAGAGAAAGTACTTTTCAACCCTTTTAATAAATTAAATTAAACTTTTTGATAAAAAAGTTGTCTGCTCTAAAAATAATTGCATAGCTGCCACTTATGCGGTTGACTCCCATGATTATATTCTTTGTTGGTTGTGTGACTATGCGTTTCACGTTAAGTGTACAGGTTACACAGGCAGATTCAAAGAGTCTTTTGCTGGTGTTGGCTTAAAATATGGATGTGATGCTTGCCGGCAGGTCGAGAATGAGATGCGCTCTTTCATAAGGCGGACAAGATGTAGTTTGACACTTTAAGGGCAGGTTTGAACAAACTGTAAGCGGATGTTACTACGGTGGAGACTCAGTTTAGAAGCTTATTACTTATGCATGAGTCTCCAAAACGTTAAACAACCGATCCTTGGGGTGTGTCTTTATCTGTTGGGCCCGACTCATGCACCGTCCACTCCCAACGTACAGCAATTGATATCGTTTAACAGCCCGGTTGTGAATGCGCTTAGTGTGGAATTACCGATATCACCTGGGAATGATTCTAGGCTAAACCCTGTTGTCACAAATGAAGATGTAATAGCCTATATTCGGAAGAAAGTTAACGTCTTGAATATTGCGGTGGAAAAGTTTAAATTTTCTTATTCTCGGGACATTTCGTCCTTTAAAATTGGTGTTTCTGCCAATATCTTAGACATTATATGTCAAGAAGATTTTCGGCCGAAACATGTAATAATCAAGGAATATACTGTAAAAAAGAAAAATCGGCAACCGATTCGCCTGCCAACAACAACAACACACCATTCCTGCCACATCATCATCCGTTGTTGTTGCAAAAATCTAGTTTCGTCCCTTGGCCTGGGTTACCAGAACGTTAGAGGACTGAAATCTAAACTTCCTTATCTCTATGTAGATAGTCTTTTTTTGAACACAACATTCTAGCTTTTACAGAGACGTGGCTAAAACGTGATATTGCAGATGCATCGGTTTTTTCCACAAACTTTTGTACATTCATACGTGACCGGATTTCTCACCATTTCCTAGTACCCAGGAGATTGAGTTTGTCGGTGTTAAAGTAAATTTTAAATCTTTTAATGTTTTTTATGACTTGTTATTATATTTCATCATTGTCCGACATATTGGTCTTTTTAAATCAATTAGAGGCAATTCAGTTTGTCTCCTCTTTAGTTTCGATTCAAGACATGCTCATAGTTTTAGGTGATTTTAATTTATCCGCTATAGCGAGGTCACCAACAGATGAATGTCCTCCCAGAAGACAAATTTCATCCTACATTAACTTTTAGAATTGATTAGCTCTTGCTTTCACCATTACGTGGTTTAAATGAGTTAAGTCCAACTAAGTAGGTGCTTTCGTAAGACTGACTTTGCCAGCCTTAATGAAAACATTATCACTACCGGATTGTCCTATCTATACAATGGTCTTATCAAAATAAAAAAGCGAGCAATGATATTCCTCAACGGAATATCGTGCAAGTCCGTATCGTTATCATTTAAAACAGGCTGATTGCATTTTCAATCCAGTGATTAATGAAAGTTCCCTTCTTAGCGAACTTAAACTAGTTAAACCTGTTTATTCTCCGGGGCCTGGATGTGTACTCAGGTTCTGTGCAAACGCATTATGTAAACCCATTTTAAAATTGTTTCCATTGTCTGTCGAATCTTCCTATTTTCCATCTATTTGGAAGGAGTCGTATATCATGTCTCTGCATAAAAATGGCAAAAAGTCCAAAGCCTCTAGCTATATTGTCCGCTATTCCGAAAGCTTTCGAGAAAATTTAACTTCTCAATTGCAACATTTTTGCAGCTCTATTATTTCGCCATCCCAACATGAGTTTGTGAAACGTAGATCTACAACCACTAAACTTTTAGAATTTTCCTCTAAACCTATCAAAGGGCTTAAAAATGCTTAACAAACCGATGTCATATATACTGACTTCAACAAAGATTTTTATTCTGTTAATCATTCTTTATTACTTTCTAAAGTGAACGAGATTGTGTTGTGTCCGCAGTAGTTCTAGTTAAGAGCTTATGCTAGACTGACCGTTTATTGATTTGTAATAACAATGTTACCATATCTAAGGAATACAAGGTTCAACAATGTTGGGAAATGCTTATTTTAGATTTTAAACGATACATAACACATCTTCCCCTTTAAATTATAAACGGTAATTAATTTTTAGATTTTCGGAAATCGTGTGGCTTGAACCGATTTACTTCCTGGCGAGCTCTTGTACTTTGGCGAACAGGTATACCAGAACGTCTTCGCGAAGATTGGTTTCGATTGTGAGCTTCATTCGACGTTGCTGCATTTTCACCAGAATCATGAACAGTTTCTTGAAGGGTATTCGGGAGATCGTGGTGCGTTTCTGGCTGGTCTTCTTGTAATTGTGGTGTTGAACTAGGAGCTGAGAAATTTCGGGTGAATACCTTTTGATTTGTGCTGTATTTTGTCAACTCTTGCTTAGTTTCGACAGGCTTTTCGAAAAGTTGACCAAATACGGTGCGAACTAAATGACGGGGAACTAACTCAGCAGGAGATTTACCTTGTGCATTTGGGGTGAATCTGTAAGAAGCCAGATATTTCGTTACTGCTGTTCGTACAGGCAAAACTAGCTGAATATTTTTCTTGACAGAAATTTTAAAAGATTGTACAAATCGCTCAGTCAATCCATTAGAGGCTGGGTGAAATGGTGCTGTTGTTATATGCTTGATTCCATGGAGTATGCAAAACTCTTTGAATGCTTCAGATGTAAGCTGCGGTCCACTATTGCTGACCATAGTCATAAGATATCGTTCGATTGCAAAAATTGAAGACAAAGCTGAGATTGTGTTCGCGGTTGTTACCGATGTCATTTAAACAGTAAATGGGAACTGCGAGTATGCGTCTACACAAATTAACCACATGGCATCGAATATTGGGCCAGCGAAGTCGATGTGGTTTCGCTCCCAAGCTATGGGTGTTGTAGGCCAACTCTGGTATTGTCGTGGTGGCGCTGGATTGTTGTTCTTACAGATGTTGCATGACTGAGCTAGATTTTTTATGTCTTCATCAATGGCAGGCCACCAAACATGTTTTCTTGCACTTTGCTTCATGCGAACAATGCCCCAATGTCCCTCATGGAATAGTTTAAGCACTATTGGACGTAGACTTGTTGGAATCACCATCCAATTTTAATCTGACTGTTAACATAGTAAGTGATCATTAATTGTTAAAGCTAACTTACGATTAAAGTATGGCAATAAATCTTCGTTGCCACTTTCTAACTTTTCTGGCCATCCTACAGAAACGTAGTGCAGGACTTGTTTGAGGATTTTATCGTTATTCAAATGCCTGAGAATGGTTTCTGCATTAACCGGTGGATTGATTTCCCTTATTAAGTTGCAAGCTTCCTCCTCATTATCGAATTCTATATCAGTTCCAATTGGTAGTCGGGAAAGAGCATCGGCA
Source organism: Drosophila tropicalis (assembly GCF_018151085.1). Lineage (NCBI taxonomy): Eukaryota > Metazoa > Arthropoda > Insecta > Diptera > Drosophilidae > Drosophila > Drosophila tropicalis. The sequence goes on from NW_027172999.1 coordinate 2,012,753, forward strand.
TTGCCATGTGCCGATGTTGCCCGATACTGGATATTAAAATTATAAACCATTAGAATGATACACAAACGTTGTAGTCTGTTTGAAGTCATCAATGGAAGATGTTTCCCCGGGATTGAAAATCAATACAAGCGGCTTGTGATCGGTTAACAGTATGAACTTCCTCCCATACAGATATTGGTGAAATCGTTTAACTCCGAAAATTATTGACAATCCCTCTTTTTCTATTTGACTGTATTTCTCTCGATGTTTGTCGAGTGTTTTCGAAGCAAAAACAATGGGTCTCTCTTGACCATCATTTTGAATATGAGACAGGGCTACTCCGAGACCGAAAGATGATGCGTCTGCTGCGAGTACGATATGTAAGTTCTCATCAAAGTGCGCCAGTTGCGTTGCGTTAATAATGTGAGACTTTAGAGCTGAAAAGGCTTGTAGTTGATTCGGACCAAAATAAAATTGGTTTAAAGGTGCTGCCAACTGTGAAAAGTTTGGTATAAAGTTGCAATAGTAATTTACTTTACCCATGAATGCTTCCAATTGCTTTTAATTTGAGGGCGGTTTTAATAGTCGTACAGCTTCTAATCCGGATGTGTCTGGCAAAATTCCAGCAGCACTAATCCGTCTTCCCAAGTATTCGATTTCGTCTTTGAAAAAGAAGCACTTTTCCTTTTTGCATTTGATACCGTTTTCTTGAATTATGTTCAAAACTTGCTCGATTCGATTTAGATGTTCTTCGCTTGTTGGAGCTGAGATGATGATGTCATCTAGGTAGTTGCCACAACCTTCTATTCCTTTTAGAAGTTGCTCAAGGTATCTCTGAAAGATTTCCGGTGCGCTGGCAATTCCATACGGAAGGCGCTGATATTGAAATAGGCCCAATGGCGTGTTGACGACCATGAACTGCTTGGTTGCCTCATCTAGTTCCATCTGAAGATAGGCGTCTTTCAGGTCTATTTTGCTGAATTGCTTACCATGACGAATAATGTGAAATAGGGACTCTTTTGTTGGTAATGGATATTGCTCTATGTCGATTTGTGCGTTAACTGCTGGCTCGAAGTCACCACAAATCCGAATGGCTTCACCTGGCTTAGGTGCTAAGACAATGGGGGATGCCCAGTTGCTAAATTTGATCGGTTTCCAGATATTGGCTTCCGTGAGACGATTTGCTTCGGCTTTAAAATGTTCCAATTGAGAAAATGGAATTTGACGGCTTTTGCAAAATTTGGGTGTTGCCGTAGATTTTAAAAATACGTCATCTCTGAAATCTTTTATGGTACCCATGGCATTCTTGCTCATAAATTTTACATATTTGGACAATGTCGAATCCAAATTTTTTAAAAAAATCTGTTCCGAAAAGATTGGCTTCGTCTCTTTTACTAGTCACAATAATTACAATATTTTCGACTTTTTCCCCACACTTTGCGACAGTGTGCAATTCGCCTAATATTGGTATTGTAATGTGTATATATGCGAAAAATTCTCTGGAACATTCTTGCAATTTCGGTTTATTCAGTAATAAATATGTTTGAAAATTTATCACTGAAGCTGTTGACCCTGAGTCCATTTGAAAAGTAATAACTTGATTCAATATTTTGACATCAATTAGCTTTTTACGATTTTCGTTTTTGACCTGACCTGTTATAGTGTTCACTTCTTCTATTAAATTTGCTTCTTCCCTTTTTTGTGTCTGTGAATTATTTTTGTCTTGCTTTGACATACACACGACAGATATATGGCCTTTTCTACCACATTTGTAACATACGGCGTCACGATACTTGCATCTCTCTCTATTGTGAGACGTTCCACACCCAGAACACGACTTCCACGAGTTTTCGCACTGTTTCTCTTTGTTCGGTTTATTCTGATACTTTTTGAATGTATGGATCGCGTTTAGTGGAACTTGACTCTCTTTCTTGTCTTTAAGGGTTGCAACATTTGCCATCTCAGTAAGTACAGTAAGTTTGTCTGTGAGCTCTTTATATGTATGAGTGTTTAAGTTGTTTTTCCCGAAGAGATTTTTAAGAAGCTCGAACAAACTGACGCCACACCAAGAAAGAAAAGGGGTAACGACTTATCTCCGCCGACATATCTCCGCCGTTACAAAAACGACATATCTCCGCGCGGAGAAATGTCGTTCTGAAACGACATAATTTCGCGCGGAGATATGTCGTCGGAGATATGTCGCTATGCCGACGACATATCTCCGCCCAGTACATTTTTCTGGCGGAGATATGTCGCATTTTAAACGGCGAAGATATGACGTTTTGAAACGACATATCTCCGCGCAGATCACCGGCGATGATATGTCGTTTCAAAACGTCATATCTCCGCCGTTAGAAAAACGACATATCTTCGCGCGGAGATATGTCGTTTTTCTAACGGCGGAGATATGACGTTTTGAAACCACATATCTAGGCGCGAAATTATGTATATATGTACAATCGATAAATGAACTATCGTCTCGAACTTATTTCGAGTACGTACATATGCATTCCTAATAACTATAGAGATAGTTTGAAATCAGAATAATCAATTCTTTCACAGAAATTATAAATTCAATTTATTTGTTCATTTTACATTACATTTTTACATTTTTTTCCGTTTTATGAACGATATTATATTTGGTTTACTTTTTTTTTTTTTTTTGAAAAATTTTTATTTTTTTTTAATTATAAATGAATACATTGAGAATTGCCTCAATGACTTCTTGGTTACAGCTTGGACATTTAGGTTTCCCATTTGAATTGCCCTCGTTGTGGGAAAGAATTTGATCCCAACACATGGCACAAATATTTACATGATTGCATGGACGCAGCAAAACTGACTTTGGGTTTGTTAAGCATACATTGCATGGGTTCATTTGAACAATTGATTCATCTGATAGCTGACTTAAGTTGGAAGCATCCGAAGACAGCGATGACGTTGAAGATTTCAGTTCAGGCGACAGCTTACATAAATTTGTTTCACTGTCCACACTGTTGAATAGGTCCTGCTTCGAAAATCTCTCATTGAGGGCCACAATACGCGTCAGAAACACAAAAATATCGATATCTCCCTTGTCTAAAAGATCCATAGCGTCCATAATTTTTTGAGCACGGTCCTGTAAAAATGAGGATATTAAGTTCTTAGCTGCAATAAGAAATTTCATCTCCAGTCAACTTACACGTAGTTTTTTTGACGCTGGCTGGTTACCAATACCACCGTTTTGAAAAAGTAAATTAAATTCGCGACTTTTTTCATATTCGGCATCAATAATACATTGGACAAATTTAAAAAAATTCCCCTTTGCTTGAATTTTGTTCCCTAAATTCAAATTGTATGCTTCAACAGAGCCAGTAGTTCTAGTTGAACGCTTAAACACCGATATGTTTTTAGGTCCCTCCTATAAATAGTAATAAATTGTATATAATAAATTAAAAATCGAATCGAATAAATAAAAAAGTTAATATACCTTAAAAATCCACTGCTTTTTAAAATATTTTAAAAAAGGAGAAAAAACGTTCTTGTCCAAAGCAGTTGCTTGAAATTCCAACATATTAAATGCTTCAAGAATTTTATAATGTGGCAATAGCGGCAAATGCAAAAATTTCAGAAAAAGTATGTAGGCTTGTTTATTGCGTTTGAGCACATTCTCAAAGCCAATATATGTACATACATATGTACATATGTAAATACATATAATGCATGTAAATACAAATATTTATAACAGTTTGTTAGCAAATAATTCTGTGGAATTATATTCTGCGGAGCTTAACAATAAGCGCACCCAGTTTTTCCAGTGTAGCTTTCGTAATAGGCGGACTAGCGAAAAACTGTAAACGAGGTATGAAAGAGAATCGAGAACAAAATTTGGTGACAACACAACAACAACTGCAACGGAACTTATTTTTTCTGTATTTATGTATGTGATTTTCGGCTGGTGCGCAACTTTTGTTTTCGATTCTCTTTCATACCTCATTTACAGTTTTTTTCTTACGAAAGCTACACAGAAAAAACTTGTTGCGCTTATTGTTAAGCTCCACAGAATATAATTCCACAGAATTATTTGCTAACAAACTGTTATAAATATTTGTATTTACATGCATTATATGTATTTACATATGTACATATGTATGTATGTTTATACCAGTTATTATCACATTCGCATACATACATCTATGTATACATATACATACATAGGTACATATAGTACATACATAAATACATATGTATGTATCACATACTAAATATTTTATATTTCTACGTTTACTTACTCAGCTAAAACATCATTAAATATTTTTTTAATGTCGTTGTTTTTGTTATTTTGGCAATCTTTTTTTTATTTCACTAAGCACACTTATTTTTTCCACTTCGTGGCCCTGTGACCCATGAGCATGCACCATGTATTCTTCTTTTGAAAAAACGTTACTTTTATCTTCGGCCAGATACACTCGCGCTTTGCAGCCGGCTATACGACACGTATATGTGGTTGAACCGTTCTTTAACTGTTTATTTTTAATGTAAATTTGTTGTTCACTTAGAGTAAACAGCAACAAAGAACAACCCGCACGGCTTCCTTCTCTGAGCTCGAATTGTATATTTGCGTAGTCCATAATGCCTCACACAGCTCAAACAATTTAATCAAAATGTTTCCAAACGCTATTAATACTGAAAATATCAGTCCTAGGCAACAAACTTTTGGCACGCAAGTTCTGTACTCAACTAACATGCGTTGCAAATTTCTGCTTTGTGCTAGCTTCCGAACCACACTCGGCGTTAGCGACAATACGCTGTCGCCCGCTATTCTTTAAGCGACAAAATGCAGATGACCAATCACAGCTCCATTAGAAGCTGATGCAACATTACCGCCGAAATACAGAACCCATCAATCCGACTGTCGCCAGTCTATATAAATCAAATACGCGCTTTACGCGCAGACATATACATACATAATATTATATTACGAATGCCGATTGTTCATTTATTGTATGTGCATAGATTTGTACATAATTTCGCGCGGAGATATGTCGTTTCAAAACGACATTATTCCGCGCGGAGATATGTCGTTTTTCTAACGGCGGAGATATGACGTTTTGAAACGACATATCATCGCCGGTGATCTGCGCGGAGATATGTCGTTTCAAAACGTCATATCTCCGTCGTTTCAGAACGAAATTTCTCCGCGCGGAGATATGTCGTTTTTCTAACGGCGGAGATATGTCGGCGGAGATAAGTCGTTACTCCATGTCGTCGGAGATATGTCGCTATCCCACGCAAACTCCTCCTAGACCGTAAGAGCTGCAGAGCTGAAATTTCGCACGTAGGCTTGTATATACTTCAGGGGTTGTATATCTTATATCGGACCAATATATCATATAGCTCCCATACAAACCCCAAAGTCACGAACAGTGACTTTTCTCAATAACTTCGTTATTTTCTATGTTATTGTCGTGAAACTTAATATTAGAGAGTTTATTACGCTTATAAACGACTGTGCCAAATTTGATCAAGATCGGGTGACTATATCATAAAGCTCCCATAGGAACGATCGGTCGAAAACAGTGACTTTTGTAAATAACTTCGTTACTTTTACCGCGATTGCTTTCAAATTAAACATTTGTTAGTTTAATATATCTGTTAATGACTGTGCCAAGTTTGATCAAGACCGGGTGACTATATCATATAGCAAAACATATCGGCAATTCTCTGATCATTGCTCGCTTTTTTATTTTGAAAAGACCATAAAGATGGGTGTACAGAGGTCTTGCGTTTAGAATTAACAAAATTATAAAATTGTTTAGGGTGAGAAGAAAACTGAAGCTTACATCGTTGAAGAAAATTCTTATAACATTGAGTATTAAGCATCATAAACTTTGAACGAGCGACTGTATACAGACCGTAATCTGATGAACGACGTGTTTTTTTAAACTTCTTATAATATATCAAGTTACCACATTTTTCAAATTCGATAACTCTCGAGAGAGGAGGAGGTTTGTTAAGCCAAGAGGCACGCAAATATCAAAAAGTAAAGCACCTAGTTAGACGTAACTCATTCAAACCACGTAATGGTGAGTGCAAGGGCAGATCGATTCTAAAAGTTAATGTAGGAAGAAATTTGTCTTCGGGAAGAACAAATGGTTCGATCCTAGAAACATCACAATAAGAAGAGTCCAATACAAAAATAAGATCTAACGATTTTCCATTAGAATTTAGGACAGGCCATCAATAAAATCATGTGACATACAGGGCAGCAACATGGCACATTCATCTGTTGGTAACCATGCTAAAGCGGGTAAATTAAAATCACATACAACTATGAGCATGTCTTGACTGGAAACTAAAGAGAAGACAAACTGAATTGCCTCTAAATGATTTAAATAGACCACCATGTCTTACAATGGTGGAATATAATAACAAGTTAAAAAAGCACTAAAAGATTTAAAATTTACGATAACACCGACAAACTCCATCTCCCCGGTATTAGAAAACCGATGCATCTGCAATATCAGGCCACGTCTCTGTAAAAGCTAGAATGTTGTGTTCAAAAGAAAGACTATCTACATAGAGATTAGGAAGTTTAGATTTCAGTCCTCTAACGTTCTGGTAACCCAGGCCAAGGGACGAAACTAGTTTTTTGCAACAACAGCGGATGATGATGTGGCAGGAATGGTGTTAGTTGTTGTTGTTGGCAGGCGAATCGGTTGCCGATTTTTCTTTTTTACAGTATATTCCTTAACTATTATATGTTTCGGCCAAAAGTCTTCCCGACATATAATGTCGAAGATATTGGCAGAAACACTAATTTTAAGAACGAAATGTCCCGAGAATAAGAAAATTTAAACTTTTCCACCGCATTATTCGAGACGTTAACTTTCCTCCGAATATAGGCTATTACATCATCAGATGTGACATCATGTGTTTCTTTGGTGGTATGCCAACGAGAGGCCGCGGTTCCGAAGCTTGTTGACGGGGCCCTCGATAATGTTAGAGCTATCGGCAATTTCAAATCGGACACTACAATTGGCATCGTTTTTAATAGATCATTCCCAGGTAATACCGGTAATTCCTTACTATTCGCATTCACAACCGGGCTCTTAAACAATATCAATTGCTGTACATTGGGAGTGGACGTTGCATGAGACCAGTCGGGAATGATAAGAGAAGCTGGCGGATCAACAGATAGAAAAACACCCCAAGGACCGGTACTTTTACGGTTCAAGCATCATATCCAAATTTTAAGCCACCACCAGCAATAGCCTCCTTGATTCTGCCTGTGTAACCTGTAAACTTAACGCAGGCGAATCAATATAACCAATTAGAAGCTTGTGCATAAAAATAACACCAAGTATTCTAGGGTTAATTAAGGAAGGAAGGTTAATCAAAAGAAGTCTACCAGAATACGAAGGCAAATTGGCATTGCGATCTCAGCTCAAGCCACGAAGAGCAAATAGCAAGAACTGCCTTTGAACGGATTCAAGTCTAGTCTTCTGCGACACATATTGAGTTGACCAAATACAAGATATATACTCTAAGATAGGAAGGACAAGCGAAGTAAAAAGATCATTAGTTGTATACATAGGAGTCGTCAAATTCTTTTGACCATCTTTTACCCAGAACACTGGTAGCCTTTGCGACCGTGGTGGAATTATGGGTGTTAAAATTTAACTTATGGTCCATAAGAACGCCCAAATTATATATATTATTTAGACGTTCTAAAGGACTATTATTTAGAAAGTAAGTGACCAGTTGAGGAGTGTTAGGATTTAATAGATTAAACTGGCACCAGGATTGAAATATCAGCTTGTAGCCGACTAAATGAATCTGTATCTTTATAAGTAAGACAAAGCTTGACATCGTCAGCATACATAAGCACAGGTGAATGAAGAATGACTGATGGAAGATCGTTAATGAATAATGTGAAAAGCAGAGGGCCAAGATGACTACTTTGAGGTACACCAGAAGTCACAGGAATGGAATTGGAAAAAGAAGGCTTAAAAAGTACCTTCTGTTTTCTATTTGTTAAATATTCCCGAACCCTTCCTATCTTAGAGTATATATCTTGTATTTGGTCAACTCAATATGTGTCGCAGAAGACTAGACTTGAATCCGTTCAAAGGCAGTTCTTGCTATTTGCTCTTCGTGGCTTGAGCTGAGATCGCAATGCCAATTTGCCTTCGTATTCTGGTAGACTTCTTTTGATTAACCTTCCTTCCTTAATTAACCCTAGAATACTTGGTGTTATTTTTATGCACAAGCTTCTAATTGGTTATATTGATTCGCCTGCGTTAAGTTTACAGGTTACACAGGCAGAATCAAGGAGGCTATTGCTGGTGGTGGCTTAAAATTTGGATATGATGCTTGAACCGTAAAAGAACCGGTCCTTGGGGTGTTTTTCTATCTGTTGATCCGCCAGCTTCTCTTATCATTCCCGACTGGTCTCATGCAACGTCCACTCCCAATGTACAGCAATTGATATTGTTTAAGAGCCCGGTTGTGAATGCGAATAGTAAGGAATTACCGGTATTACCTGGGAATGATCTATTAAAAACGATGCCAATTGTAGTGTCCGATTTGAAATTGCCGATAGCTCTAACATTATCGAGGGCCCCGTCAACAAGCTTCGGAACCGCGGCCTCTCGTTGGCATACCACCAAAGAAACACATGATGTCACATCTGATGATGTAATAGCCTATATTCGGAGGAAAGTTAACGTCTCGAATAATGCGGTGGAAAAGTTTAAATTTTCTTATTCTCGGGACATTTCGTTCTTAAAATTAGTGTTTCTGCCAATATCTTCGACATTATATGTCGGGAAGACTTTTGGCCGAAACATATAATAGTTAAGGAATATACTGTAAAAAGAAAAATCGGCAACCGATTCGCCTGCCAACAACAACAACTAACACCATTCCTGCCACATCATCATCCGCTGTTGTTGCAAAAAACTAGTTTCGTCCCTTGGCCTGGGTTACCAGAACGTTAGAGGACTGAAATCTAAACTTCCTAATCTCTATGTAGATAGTCTTTACAGAGACGTGGCCTGATATTGCAGATGCATCGGTTTTCTAATACCGGGGAGATTGAGTTTGTCGGTGTTATCGTAAATTTTAAATCTTTTAGTGCTTTTATAACTTGTTATTATATTCCACCATTGTAAGACATGGTGGTCTATTTAAATCAATTAGAGGCAATTCAGTTTGTCTTCTCTTTAGTTTCCAGTCAAGACATGCTCATAGTTGTATGTGATTTTAATTTACCCGCTTTAGCATGGTTACCAACAGATGAATGTGCCATGTTGCTGCCCTGTATGTCACATGATTTTATTGATGGCCTGTCCTAAATTCTAATGGAAAATCGTTAGACCTTATTTTTGTATTGGACTCTTCTTATTGTGATGTTTCTAGGATCGAACCATTTGTTCTTCCCGAAGACAAATTTCTTCCTACATTAACTTTTAGAATCGATCTGCCCTTGCATTCACCATTACGTGGTTTGAATGAGTTACGTCTAACTAGGTGCTTTACTTTTTGATATTTGCGTGCCTCTTGGCTTAACAAACCTCCTCCTCTCTCGAGAGTTATCGAATTTGAAAAATGTGGTAACTTGATATATTATAAGAAGTTTAAAAAAACACGTCGTTCATCAGATTACGGTCTGTATACAGTCGATCGTTCAAAGTTTATGATGCTTAATACTCAATGTTATAAGAATTTTCTTCAACGATGTAAGCTTCAGTTTTCTTCTCACCCTAAACAATTTTATAATTTTGTTAATTCTAAACGCAAGACCTCTGTACACCCATCTTTATGGTCTTTTCAAAATAAAAAAGCGAGCAATGATCAGAGAATTGCCGATATGTTTTGCTTGTTTTTTCAAAACAACTTATTCCTCAACGGAATATTGTGCAAGTCCATATCCTTATCATTTAAAACAGGCTTATTGCACTTTCAATATAGTGATTAATGAAAGTTCCCTTCTTAGCGCACTAAAACTAGTTTAACCGGTATATTCTCCGCGCCAGATGGTCTACCTGGATGTGTACACAGGATCTGTGCAAACACATTATGTAAACCCATTTTCAAATTGTTTCTATTGTCTTTTGAATCTTCCTCTTTTCCATCTATTTGGAAGGAGTCATATATCATTCCTGTGCATAAAAATGGCAAAAAGTCCGAAGCCTCTAACTATAAAATTGTCCGCAAAAAATTGTTATATATATATTCTTTTGCTGCGACTTAGGCGACAGCTACAAAAGAGAGTGTCAGTAGATGCATACATATTGTTTGGAGCGCTTGCATCAAAGTGCTTGGTCAGCGTTCACACGCTGGCATGTCTCTAGCTCATGTTACGCCTGTGCATTGTTCATATATACGTGGGGTTGGATTGGCAACGCCGAATGGCCAAACCACCTCAAACAGCTGTTAGACGACGGCGTGGCAAGCGATCTATATGAGACGGTTTGGCAAGCGATCTATATGAGACGAGGTGGCAAGCGACTCACAAAAACGACGATGTGGCAATGCTGCTACGAGACGAGAAGGAAGAACTTTTTAAGACGAGCCAACGATGAGAACACGTGTATTAAAGAAGTATTAAAGACGAAAAAGAAGTAAAGAAGTTTATTAATAAAAGTAAAGAAGTGTTAAAGACGAAAGACGTGTAAAAACCTAAAGACGAAACAATTACCATTCAATTCATTATTATAGTTACTAAAACTCAATTATAATCTAAAATAAAACCTATTATCATATAACTAAATATACATAAATCAAATGGGACTACTTATTTCTACGGAATCGGAACCTAGTCCCACAAAATTGGGCGCTCGTCCGCGATCGGTAAAAAGAGAATGCTGAAAAGTGAATTGTGAAAAGATTGCTAACTGTGAAAAGATTGTTAAAAAAAAAGGATAAAGAAGTTAAAGGAAAAAGTGACAAATAGAATATAAAACAATTGTTTAAGAATAAACATCGTGTTCATCTGAAATGGCTTCACCAAATCAGATTGAACAAAGAAATACACAAAACACACAAGAAAAATAAGTCATAAAGATTCCTATGACAATTATTGCTTAATTCCAAAACAAAAACATGCATCCACACTCTGTGGAAAACACTTAAGATTGTAACAGCAGCGGAGTATCAAGTAACCGACGCTGAGCATGAAATATAAACAATTTTCAACCCCCGAAAAACGTGGGTCATTAGAATAAGATATTTTAAGAACAATTGTTACCTCCTAGAGCCTAAGATTCCCTATATAAACTCCATACTTTTGTTAATAAAATCAGTTCATATTTTGAATTCAACGAATGAAGATTGGGTTATTTTACTTCTCTCCGGAATTCCCTATTCATTTTGGTCCTTCGAGCCGGATGGATCATGTTTGGTCCTTCGATAAGAAAGAACTCTGTAGTTTTCCCCCACCAGTGGTAAGAGACTCAGAGGTTCAATCAGCTCCTTAAGAGTTTGAGATCTAATGCAAGTGTAAATGCTTAGACCAGCTAAAGGTAGCAAAATAAATAACTCTTGTTTTCCCCCACCAGTGGTAAGAGACAGAGTATAAAATTAAAGCAAAATATTATTGCTTAATAAATAAAAAATGCGTGCGTCTGAATTTAAAGGCAGTTTGGCTAGTGGAGCAACTGTAGTATCTTCGGCGGCGGGAGAGTTTTTAACCGATCTTAAAGGCAGTTTGGCTAGTGGAGCAACTGTAATAATTTCGGCAAACGGAGTGTTTTGGTGTTTGGCATTTTCGAAGCCGTAATATCGAAAGTATAACAAATATAAATATATACACTAATATCGTTGCAAACTCTGTATGTAGTTGCAAGTAGGCAACAAAGATCAGCAGCAGAGCAATGAAACAGTTGCTATTAGGCAACAAAGGATAGCAGAAGAGCAATGAAATAGTTGCAAGAAGGCAGCACGTTAGCAGCAGAGCAACAAAAGGATAGTGCCAGGTGGCCGCAGGAGCAGATCGGAGAAACGAGCGGAGTCCGAACAAGTTTAAGGAGAGGCGAGCGGAGGCAAAGCATGGTTTTCTAACAATTTAAAGGTCGCTTAAATCAAAAACTAACTGCATACTATAAAATAAATTCCAAAACGTCACATTTGGCGGCCCTTTGCAGAATGTTTAAGAATAAACATCGTGTTCATCTGAAATGGCTTCACCAAATCAGATTGAACAAAGAAATACACAAAACACACAAGAAAAATAAGTCATAAAGATTCCTATGACAATTATTGCTTAATTCCAAAAACAAAAACATGCATCCACACTCTGTGGAAAACACTTAAGACAATAAATGCTGTAAAAAATAACACAATTTTTTTTCCCCATCATAACCAAAATGCGTGTTTAAAAAATTTCATTAATGCTAAAATTGCTAGTGCCAGTAAAGCAAGCATTACTGCTTTGCATAAATATGTATATGAGCGAGAGGGAGACAGAAATAATCGGCAACGGTTAAGAGAATTTTCTGGATTCAGCTTCGATGAGAATGACGCGCAATACGAAAGCAAGAAAATATACGTTGAACAGAACTTGTCAGAACGTGGTCTCGTTTCTATATGTAAAGAATTTGCAGTCACATATATTCCACGAACTTCGCAGTTTGTGAAAACGAAGAGCGCAACGACGAAAGCAGCGACGAATTCGACGACCAAGAGGGTAACGAAAGAGCAGCTCACAGTAGTGTGTACAATCCCACTCAGCATTTTTGAAGTTAACAGAGCATAATTGAGTCTTTTATGAGTCGCGCGACGATTGAAAATAGTCATATATGCGCTCATTTTCTGATCATAAATGACCCATTCGTCGGGAGAAAATGGTACCCTAGCCGCGACTCATCTTGATGAGTCGCTTATGACTCTTCATTTAATCATAAAAGAGTCTTCCACGAGTCATCTTTTAATCATAAAAGAGTCTTCCACGAGTCATCTTTTAATCATAAAAGAGTCTTCCACGAGTCATAATTTAATCATTTCTGACTCATATTCGAATAAAATTTTCAATAATTTGCAACAAAAATAATTTTCTGTTTAATATAATTTTTATTTACTTAACATATGTTATCTTAAAAAATAACAACAAAAAAAGTAAATAGATATTCAAAACAAAACATAGATATTCAAAAAAAAAAAAAAAAAGTAATATAAATTCACTACTCTAAACGCCTACGCTTCGCCAGCCTGTCATTGGCATGAACAAAATGCTTTTGTAGCACCGTATTCAACTCTTTGTCCGTGCATTTATATTTTTCATTAATAATATCTAAAAGGGAAAATATTAATTAGTAAAAAATATTTTAAATATTTTCCAAAATAATACATACTTTTTATTACGGATACAATGTAGCACCTTTCTGCTGAGGGTTTAACTTTCGTCCCCTTCCAGCTGTATTCGGAAGCTACCTTGTCCGAAAAAACTTTTCTGATCGCAGATCTAATAAATTGTGTGGGCCCATCTCCTCCAACTTTCGATATTAGATGTTTCTAAACATATTATTTAAAAAGAATAGAAAAAAATTAAAATAAAATAAAATGTTAATATCTGTTTCTGTAGTACTTACGAACTGTCTAAGTTGACTCTCATTTTTTTGCACTTCCTCGTCAAATGCTGCTACTTCACTAATAGCACTGAGGGAATCAAAATCTGAGTTGTTTTTTCTGTTTTCCATTTTAACAGAGACAACCTCCTCCGTCAACTTTAAGAGTCCCCGTTTATTTGACTCTTTCAAAGCAGTTATTTCTGCTTTCAAATCGTAATTTAAGAGTTTTATCTCAGAAACCTCAGACCTCAACTGTTTAATTTCTTTTACCAAGTCTTGTAAAAGATTTTGGAGGTTTCCGGTCTCTGGTATCCTCAAGTTTGTCACTAAAAATGATGTGTTTATTAGAAATAATATTGGCAATTTTTTATTAAAAATATATTACTTACATGTTGTTAAATTATTACTTGGAATATAATTCAATTCCGATGAAGTTATGTCATTGAAGGACATGGTGAAGTTGCGGTATGAAAAAATAGCTTCCGTCTAAGGAATCTCGCAAACATATTATTTTATTATTTATTTGACTTAAGCAAAATTCAATTGTATTATTGAAGGTTCGTAAGTCAGTTGCACAATATATATTAAAATCGCTTGATATTATTGGTTCCACGAAAAGTGGTGTCAATCCATGTATTTCAGCCCCGACAAAAACTGGAAGATTCTCATTTTTCTTTATTTCTATTATTTTAAATATTTTATTATTTACCAAACAAAAGTTGTTGGGCTCTTCCAAAGATATGAAGACACCTCTCAAAGAAATACTTGATATTTTATCATTTATGATCTTCCCAAAACATATGTTTAATTCTTGCCCTAATTCCTTTCCCAAATGGTAACTCTTCTCAATGTGCCTTTTATAGATTTGAACTGCAACACTTCCTCCTTTTCGGACTTTCCTCTTGATTTGCTGCAGATAGTTTTCAAATTTAAATGCACTTATCCCATCTAAGGCTCCAAAAAGTTTGGCATCTTCGTTGATGTGCAACAAGGCATGAAAATTGCATGTTAAAAAACACAAGTCATACAACTCTGGTGTGTCAACAACAAATGATCCTAATAATTGAGCAGCAACAGAATTGTTTGACTTGCAGTCATGTATGTCCAAAAGTATCCTCATGGCCAACGATAATTTTAAAAAATGGCAATATCTGTTCCGACTCAAATTCTTTTTCAACACGACAGGCCCAGTGTATAATAAAAATTGCCTCAGCTCTGTTGCCTTCCATCTGTCTATGTCTTTTAAGCTTCGAGGTTTCCTTTTAAATTCTCTCGGTATATTATTTTTATTAAAAGCTAATTCCTCGGAAATTGATGTTATTTTCGTTTACACTAAGGAAAACTCGAATCCTTTTTTGTGAACCCAGCTTTTCAATAAAGTCCGCATTACCCCTAAGCAAACAACGTGCATGTAATCTAGGCAGCACTGGGACACTATATCAATGTTCAGCATTTCTATTGGTGAAGATTGCTTGACATGGTGTTCCGGCTGCGCACGATTTCTAAAGGATTCATTGCTTCTCAACTCTGTAGTATCACTACCTGGTGGAAAAACTAGGCGATGTTTGACCATTTGTCCCTTCTGAGTGCACCGCCCACAAGAAAAGAAGCCACTATGTCCCTTAGTGCCCAACACAAATGACTTCGCAGGCGTATCCATAGCAATACAGCGAATAATGATTTGAAAGCACCTGTTGCCAAAAAGAAAACCTTCGCGTAGAAGAATTTGAAGTTCAGCGATGAACTCTTCAAGAAAGTTAACGGCGCAATGTGGCTTTGAGTTCCCTTCATAAACGCCAACAAGCCCAACATAAGTTGTGCAACTTACACTTGTCAAAATTGGCCAAACTTGCGTGTTGCTGCTTTTAAATAATGGAAGTCCATCAATGCCAAAGTCTAAAATCAAATTTGGCAACTTCCAATCATTAGCGGTTAAGAAGTCCGACAAACATCTTTTAAGTCCATAATGGACATAGGTGCCGTCTCCAACTTTTCTTTCCACCACAGAGGAAGGCGTGATTATAATCAAAACTTTGGTTTGCCAAAAGATCATTTAATTTATTTTTCTCTATTATTTTCTTTTCAGGAAATAATAGTTTATAAGCCTCTCTTTTGGCCACGCGACGCAATTGTTTCACTGACATAATCACCTTTTTATTTGTTATAATTGATATATTGTTTGCACTTTGTACTTCCACTTCAACTGCACTTTCACGATCGAATGACAAATTTTTCACGTTTCGGCATGTGCTGAAGAAAAAGTGCCGTTTAACTTAGATCTAAGCTTAGAAAAGAATCGCTTTTGGATCAGCCAAGCAAGCAGAATATGAGTGCATAGTAAGAAAGCAAAACCAAGCAATGATCATATTTTAATCACCTGCATGCTCATTTGGCGATTGCTTTGCATTTCGTTTTAAAACAAATTTGTATTTGAAACCAATCATACTTTGGGCATTTGGAAGGGTCATTTATGAGTCTTCTTTCGATCGCCAAGGAGATTAGTCGTCTTTTAATCGTCAAGGGGACTCAAAAAAGACTCATCAAGACGATTTCTGTTAAAACAGTCTTCCAAATGCTTGTAGGGATGATGCAGAAGAAAACGTTGAACAGAAAGAGAAAGAGAATTCACAAAGACGTAAAAAAAACAGTGGAGACGAAAAACGTTACGGTGACATTTCTATGCGTTTTGGAATGAATTTTCCTGACATAGACACAATTAGAACATTCGATGGAACAAATTCAATTGGAATTGAGGAATGGCTTTCAGAATTCGAAGATCAGGCTCTTTTGATGGACTTTAATGACCTTCAGAAATTAGTTCTTGCAAAAAGTCGCTAAGAGGCAATGCCAAGCAATTTGTTTTCAATGAAAGAGGTATTAATTCTTGGTCAATACTCAAAAATTCACTATTAAGCGAGTTTAGGCAGACCGTATTGTTTAAGAATAAACATCGTGTTCATCTGAAATGGCTTCACCAAATCAGATTGAACAAAGAAATACACAAAACACACAAGAAAAATAAGTCATAAAGATTCCTATGACAATTATTGCTTAATTCCAAAACAAAAACATGCATCCACACTCTGTGGAAAACACTTAAGATTGTAACAGCAGCGGAGTATCAAGTAACCGACGCTGAGCATGAAATATAAACCATTTTCAACCCCCGAAAAACGTGGGTCATTAGAATAAGATATTTTAAGAACAATTGTTACCTCCTAGAGCCTAGGTTTTCTAACAATTTAAAGGATAAACAACGATATAATTGAAGAATCTAATTCAGAGTTTACAAGTCCTGTAGTCCTTGTCAAAAAGCGTGACGGCTCACCGAGACTTTGTATTGATTTTAGACGCATCATTAAGGTAATTGTAAAAGATCGTTTTCCCCTGCCTCTTATTGAAGACCAACTTGATATACTCCAAGATGCAAAGGTATTCAGTACAATAGATCTGAAAAACGGATTTTTTCACGTACCAGTGGCCGAATCAAGTAAGAAATACACATCGTTTGTGACTCAGAATGGCCAATTTCAATTTAAGAAAGTACCTTTTGGGCTCTCCAATTCGCCTGGTGTGTTTCAACGGCACATTAACGCAATATTTCGACCCCTTACCCGCCGAGGAATTGCACTTCCCTACATAGACGACGTAATAATTCCAGCAAAAGCAAAGCATGGTTTTCTAACAATTTAAACGTCGCTTAAATCAAAAACTAACTGCATACTATAAAATAAATTCCAAAACGTCACATTTGGCGGCCCTTTGCAGAATGTTTAAGAATAAACATCGTGTTCATCTGAAATGGCTTCACCAAATCAGATTGAACAAAGAAATACACAAAACACACAAGAAAAATAAGTCATAAAGATTCCTATGACAATTATTGCTTAATTCCAAAAACAAAAACATGCATCCACACTCTGTGGAAAACACTTAAGATTGTAACAGCAGCGGAGTATCAAGTAACCGACGCTGAGCATGAAATACCCCCGAAAAACGTGGGTCATTAGAATAAGATATTTAAAGAACAATTGTTACCTCCTAGCGCCTAAGATTCCCTTTATAAACTCCATACTTTTGTTAATAAAATCAGTTCATATTTTGAATTCAACAGATGAAGATGGTGTTTTAGTTTGCGGTGCTGAAATCCTCTTCACGTATCGAGCAAAGAATTACATAAACATCTGAGCGAAAGAAAGCGAAACAAAAGTGAAAATATGCAAGAATATTTTTATAAAATGAAAGACATTGCATCGTGCGGTAGAATCGAAGATCAAGCTCTAATTCTATATGTAATCGACGGGATAGACGAACGTGAAACTAATAAATCGGTTTTATACGGTGCAAATGACTTAAAGAATTTTAAATCAAAACTAAGAAGCTATGAAACAATGTGTGAAAAATCCAAAGCAGTCGACCGCAGTGTTTTTGTTAAAAAGATGCCAAGTAACGTAATGTCAAAAAATAAAGCAAGTGATTGCAGCGATAAAGACAAAGGTCGAAAATGCTTTAAGTGTAACCAATTTGGGCATATTGCCAGTAAATGTAGTCAAGTTAAACAAAAAGATGAACAAAAAGTGAATGCGTATACTCTACAATGTCAAAGTAAAATTACGAGTAAAACAGTGTTAATAGAGAATATAAATTGTTCGGCTTTATTTGATACAGGCAGCAAATTCAATGTTATGCGCGAAGACTTATTCAAAGAACTAAATGAGCAAAAACTTTTGTCGTGCAGTGTAAGTCTAATTGGATTTGGCGATGATCGTGATGAGAATCAAATTAGACCAATTGGACATTTCGAAAAATCAATAAAAATCGATAGTGATGACTATGTTCTTGACTTTTATGTTGTTCCGATGAAGTGTTTGGATATTAAAATAATCATTGGTGAACAGATTTGCCTTCTTGCCGAATTAATTTTTAATCGTTATGGTCTAACAGTGCGTAAATATGTCGAGAATGAGATCGAGATTTCGGAATTGAATATAATGAAAATTGAAGCTATCGCGAATAATGACGAAATAAATATAGATCAAGCTGCGGATGAAAAAGCTAAAATTGAAGTTCGAGAATTAATTGAAAACTATAAGCCGGTTAAAACAAAGTCTACCCAAATCGAAATGAACATAGCATTAAATGCCGAAACACCAATTTTTTCGCGTCCGCGCAGACTACCGTTTCAAGAAGCCAAAATAGTCGACGAACAAATAGCTAAGTGGATAAACAACGATATAATTGAAGAATCTAATTCAGAGTTTACAAGTCCTGTAGTCCTTGTCAAAATGCGTGACGGCTCACCGAGACTTTGTATTGATTTTAGACGCATCATTAAGGTAATTGTAAAAGATCGTTTTCCCCTGCCTCTTATTGAAGACCAACTTGATATACTCCAAGATGCAAAGGTATTCAGTACAATAGATCTGAAAAACGGATTTTTTCACGTACCAGTGGCCGAATCAAGTAAGAAATACACATCGTTTGTGACTCAGAATGGCCAATTTCAATTTAAGAAAGTACCTTTTGGGCTCTCCAATTCGCCTGGTGTGTTTCAACGGCACATTAACGCAATATTTCGACCCCTTACCCGCCGAGGAATTGCACTTCCCTACATAGACGACGTAATAATTCCAGCAAAAGATGAAGAAGAAGCTGTTTTAAATTTAAAAGAAGTCATTACTACCTGCAAAGATTATGGACTGGAACTCAACATTAAGAAGTGTCATTTTTTGAAAAGACGAATCCAATTCTTAGGACATATTATTGAAAACCAGATGTTGTATCCGACAACCGAAAAGATTGAAGCCGTTTCTAAATTCAAAATCCCTCAGACACCTAAGCGATTGCAAAGTTTTTTGGGTTTAAGTGGGTATTTCAGAAAATTTATACCCAACTACGCAATCATTGCAAAGCCATTAACAGACTTGTTGAAATCCAATAACAAATTCTATCTAGGTGCCGCAGTATGATATCAATTTATTAAAGAAGTTGACCAAAAATCCAGTTTTAAAGATATATAAACAGAAGTACGAAACCGAAGTTCATACAGATGCTTCAATAGATGGATTTGGTGCAGTCCTATTGCAAAAATCAAATGAAGACGACGAATTACACCCTGTTTATTTTATGAGTAAGAAGACTACAGATGCACAGCGCAAGTATTCGAGTTATGAGCTGGAAGTTCTAGCAGTCATTGAGGCCTTGAACAAGTTTAGAGTTTATTTTTTAGGAATCAATTTTCGTTTGATAACTGACTGCAATGTTTTTACAAAGACACTTGATAAGCAAAGTTTGTGCACAAGAGTTGCACGTTGGGTCTTATTTTTACAAGAGTATAATTTCAAAGTTGAACATCGTCCTGGAACATGTATGAAGCATGTAGACGCCCTGAGTAGATATCCAATATTAACAATAACTGAAGATAGTATGAGTATCGGATTAAAGCAAGCTCAAATGCAAGACGAACAACTTAAAGCTATTAAGCAAGTACTTACCGATAAAAAGCAGCCCTATGACAACTATTTTTTGAAGTCAGATATTTTGTAAAGCTTGTAAATGACGTCGAATTGATTGTAGTACCAAACAGTATGCAGAAACAAATAATTAGCCGAGCACATGACAGAGGTCACTTCGCAATCAAAAAAACTAAGGAATTGATTTGCAAGGATTATTATATACCAAACATCGAGGATAAATCGAAAAATACATCAGCTGCTGTATACCGTGTATCATGAGTAATCGCAAAAGAGGTAAGCAGGAAGGTCTACTACATCCACTGCACACATATCATGTAGATTTTTTGGGTCCCCTTGACTCGACGCATAAGAATTATAAGCATATCCTAGCCGTAATTGACTCATTCACTAAATTCTGTTGGCTTTATCCGACGAAGTCAACAACTGCAAACGAAGTTATAGCAAAGCTGTCTGCACAGAGTTCAATTTTCGGTAATCCTTCAACAATTATTTCGGATAGAGATGCTGCTTTCACCGCAGATATCTTTATTCACTATGGCCGAGATGAAAACATTAAATAGGTGAAAACGACAACTGGTCTACCCCGAGTAAACGGACAAGTTGAGAGGTTGAATGCAACTATAATTTCAGTACTATCTAAGCTCAGCATCGACGATCCAACAAAATGGTGCAAACACGTATCCAGAGTCCAACAAGCAATTAATTCCACATATGCTAGAAGTATTAATTCCACACCTTTCGAGCTGCTAATAGGAGTAAAGATGCGAACCAAAGACGACGATCAGCTAATTAAACTCATTAATGATGAAACCATAGCTACATTTAACAACGACCGCAACGAACTACGATGCAAAGCCAAGACGCAGATCCTGAAGATACAAAACGAGAATAAAAAGTCATACAATTTGAGACGTAAACCAGCCAAGCATTACAACATTGGTGATCTAGTCGCCATAAAGCGAACACAATTTGGATTAAAATTGAAGTCAAAGTTTTTGGGCCCATACCAAGTTGTTAAAGTAAAGCAAAACAATGCATACGATGTACTAAAGATGGGAAGTTCAGAAGGTCCGAAGAATACATAAACGTGTGCTGAATATATGAAGCCATGATCAACAGACTATGATGATGATGACGACGGCGCATTCGGGCCGAATGCTTAGTCACCACGGCGGGATGTGGGGTTGGTTTGGCAACGCCGAATGGCCAGACCACCTCAAACAGCTGTTAGACGACGGCGTGGCAAGCGATCTATATGAGACGGTGTGGCAAGCGATCTTTATGAGACGAGGTGGCAAGCGACCCACAAAAACGACGATGTGGCAATGCTGCTACGAGACGAGAAGGAAGAACTTTTTAAGACGAGCCAACGATGAGAACACGTGTATTAAAGAAGTATTAAAGACGAAAAAGAAGTAAAGAAGTTTATTAAAAAAAGTAAAGAAGTGTTAAAGACGAAAGACGTGTAAAAACCTAAAGACGAAACAATTACCATTCAATTCATTATTATAGTTACTAAAACTCAATTATAATCTAAAATAAAACCTATTATCATATAACTAACTATAAATCAAACGGGACTACTTATTTCTACGGAATCGGAACCTAATCCCACATATATATAGTAATATATCCGCCACTCCATCCACTCACACCACTCAATTTCTCCCTCCATTCACCCACATAACTTGACCCCCCTTTAGTCTAGAAAACAGCGGATGTTTACTGCAACCGATACTAAACAACAATCCTACAAACAAATGTCCCCAGAAAATCTTCCAAGTGTGAGAACGCTTAGTAGGCAAAAATCAATAAACCAATCAAAATCCAGATCTCTTGTCACCAGATCAAAAGCTCCCAATACTAATATCAAAAGTTTTTTAACCGAACTTTAATCATATCTGTATGAATAATCATAAGTTAGTTCTTAAGAAGCTTTGTTTCAATTAAGATCGTTTTTGAGTCTCACCAATCCATATTTTTTTTAATTAATAACAGAATTGGATTTATAAATTATAACAAAATAATTTAGTGCGTGCAAAACTTTGTGTATAAGCGACCGATACGGATATCGAATCTAAGGTTGCGTAATAAGCAAAACTTTTTTGTATCATTAAAAAAATAAATGTGCGAAACTTGTGTCAAGCCACCGCTACAGATATCAAATCTAAGTTTGGCCCGTGATAAAAACTTTTTGTGCTAAAAACAAGTAAAGGAGCTGTAAGCAACTAAGGCCCAAAGCCCCCCGAAAATATTTTTTTTTTCGTTTTATCCGCAAAAAGAACCTTTTGTGCAGTCAAAAGCGCGACATCGAATCTTGAAGTTCTAAATATATTGTAATCCAAGATGACACTGGACCTATCAGAAACACATCTGAACCAGGCACTTACCAGGCTTAGACAGTTGCCCAATTTCGATGGTAACGCTTTGACCCTGAGCACATTCATACGGAGAGTTGACTATATTCTACAACTCTACCCGACGAGGGACGTCCGCCAACATAGCTTGATGTACGGCACTATAGAGAAACAGCTCACTGGAGAAGGACAGCGGACATCACAACTAGCGCACGCCAACAATTAGAGCGAGTTGCGGGCCGCCCTCATCAGCGAATACTTCCTTTGGAGGAAACCTTCGTAAGTTTATTGAAGATTTAGAACATAAGTCTTTTATTATAAATTTATTAGAAGGCGATGCCGCCAATACCATTTTATACACAAATGCCATGAATAACACATTCAAAGAAGTCATTATTAAAATATTACCAGACAAGCTTTATATGACATTAGCGAAGTTTGATATTTCAACAGTGTCTAATTTGAAACAAGTAGACCAGAGATTGGGTCAATATGAAAACAGCTCTACAGAGAAACCCAAAACTAACAATCAAAGTAATTCAGGAAATTCGAATTACAAATCAAACCAAAACAATTCAGGGCAAACCTATTATAAGCAAAACCATCAATACAATAATTCAAATCATACCAATTCTCAAAATAACCAACAGCTTCGAGAAGAATTTCAACAAAATTTATATCAGGGCAGACAAGAAAATCCCCTTAATTAATTCAGAATCAAACTCAGAATCAAAATCCAGTGGTAAATCAACCCACTTAAAGGCAAAGACAAAGTACCAGTGGTCAGAGTAAAATGGAATGGATGGATAGCTCAGACAGAACAGTTGGATCAAATAGATCAACCGAATACCTCCAATCAAATCCCTATGTCCAACTAAAAATCAATAACGTTCCTTTAAAGTGCGTCATAGATACAGGCTCTTCAATAAATATTATCAAGGAAAATTATTTCAATTTTCCATCAGAAAATTTGAATGTTCAAACAATAAAAGGAATAACAGAGCTTAATAAAAGCGTGTTTTTTTGCACCAAGCAAACTTTGCCCCAACCATCAAAAATTTTATTGCCATAAATTTTCATCAACATAGAAAATATCTCCAAGCATGTCAGGCCGTTAATAATTACGAAGAAATTAGAAAGTCTCAAATTCTATTCCAAATACAGCAATAAAGAAGAAAAAGAAGAATCAATACCTTATCCTCCCCCAGATTTCGAATATGAAGCATTCGCATATTAAAAAAATAATTAACGGTATCGAGGAAAGAAACGAATTTAGACTTGATTATTTAAGTTCAGAAGAAATAGAAAAGTTAAAGAAAATTTTGCATGAATTTAGCGATATCCAGTATATGAGAGGTGAAAATTTGACCTTTACCAGTACAATAAAACAACCTCAGAACTAAGCACGAAGACCCTATATACAAACACCCATACAAATACCCACAAATATTCGACGAAGAAGTCAATAAACAAATTAATGAAATTTAGGTCACGTCATAACCACTGAAGGAATCAAACCAAACCCAGACAAAGGCAAAGCTATTCTAAAATTTTGAACCCCAAAAACCGCGAAAGAAATAAAATCATTCTTAGGCTTATGCGGATTCTTCCGTAAATTCATTCCAAATTTTGCACACATTGCAAAGCCTTTAACCCTTGGATTAAAGAAAGGAGCTAAGATTAACATAAACGACCCACATTATATTTCATCCTTTGAAAAATTAAAATGCCTCCATATGAACGAACTTGCATATCCCGATTTTAAAAAAACATTTTTTCTAACTGTTCACGCCACCGGGTGAACAGCAGTGAGCGGCGAAGAGCAGTGAGCGGTGAGGAGTGAGGAGGGTTTTTTGATCCTCGGCGTCTACGGTCACACCAGGAGCAGTGACTTGATTTTTTCCAATGGGCACCGCCATCACTAAGAATCGAGCCTTTCACCCGAACACCCGTTCTCTTGCATTTTTTACGATTTGTTAATCACTTTCAACCCGAACCATTTCCGTGTGTGCCGGGTTACCTGTGAATATTATATAAATAATAAAACCTACGTTTATTTAACCGAAGTTTTTCGTGCGTTTTAATTCACCACTCGCTCACCACAAACTGAAGAAATTGGCACCCGCCAACTCCTTGTATTTCATTTGGATCCTTCCGCCCCCCACGAACATTGGTCCTTCGAGCCGGATATCCTTCCGCTCCTCCAGCTTGCATCGGCGGAATTCCTGATAAGTACAAAATTTCATTATTCATTTCATTTCCATACTACTAAAAGTGTGAGGTTTTCCCGCTTCTCCATAGCGACCTACACACTTTTACATATTGTATGTATGTACATACCTGACCTGTTCCAAGGTTACATGGTAGTTCCTAATCCTTAGCGTGATTGTCCAACGTTCTCGTTTTACATTCCACGATTATCCATTTTTTATTTATGTTTTTTTTTTCCTCGCACTTGTCCAAATCCACCTCTTTTTTTTTCATATGCATTCACATGTACATGTATGTAATTTCCACAGCTGTTTGCCAAATCCGCGTAAAAGTTTAAAAAACAAAAAAAAAATTATTAAAGTGTTATAAAAAATAGGGAAGAATAATAATCAAGTGTTCACCGCGTTTTCTTATGTGTTGGAATAATTATTTTTAATGCCAAACTTATTTCCGCACGCGCGCATCTACGTACATACATACATACATACATACATACATCGTCACCTGTTGATGTACGCGCATATGTACCTATCCATATATATATAATCCCTTCGCACATTTACCACGACACAAAAGGCAAAAAAAAAAAAAATATTCTTTTTAAAATAGCACTTAACGTATGCATCGCGATTTCTTGCGCGTTCGAATTCGGTGCGAAATTAATTTCCTCACGCGCGTCTTTGGATACCGGTGCACTTGCTTACATACGTACATACATATATGCTTACATAGTCATACATTGCACATACATATGTACATATCCACAACATATAATACATTTCGGTGTCGCGCATTGATTTAACACAATTCCACATCCAATTAAATTACAATTACTTACGTTTTTTTTTTTGTTGTTGTGAACAACGCGTGTGCATACATCTATATACTCACCTGTGTACTAATGCATGTACGTACATACATAGATCAAAGCATCTGTCCATATGCATTGATCGGTTGTTTGGTTTGCGCACAACACTCGCGGTGCGTAAAAGCGTTCTTTTGTTCTTGGTTTTTCCGCACAACCACAAAAAAAAAATTATTAACATAATTAAACAACAAAATCAAAAACCAAATATATAAACAGCGGCCGACAGCTGTTTTCGGAGTAGTGGTGACACGTGAGTCGAGTCGTGATATCGATAGGCGGCTCAATCGCGCCAAATTCAAATCACATTATTTTCGATTCTCCGTTTTCGCCTAATTATATATCCGCCCATATTTATAAAATAATACATATATATTTTTTCCAGCACTTTCGTGCCCACATTTATATATCCGTCCATATTTATAAATCATTTATATAATTTTTCCGGCCAACTTTTTGCGCTCATATACATCCGCCCATATTTATAAATAAATATATATATATTTTTTCCAGTACTATCGGGTCCATATTTATATATCCGCCCATATTTATAAATGAAAACATATATATTTTCCAGAACTATCGGGCCCATATTTATATATC
This sequence comes from Drosophila tropicalis, assembly GCF_018151085.1. Taxonomy (NCBI): domain Eukaryota; kingdom Metazoa; phylum Arthropoda; class Insecta; order Diptera; family Drosophilidae; genus Drosophila; species Drosophila tropicalis. Next base: position 2,038,794 of record NW_027172999.1, read on the forward strand.
CGTCCATATTTATAAATTATATATATAATTTTTCGGCCAGTATTTTGCGCTCATATATATATCCGCCCATATTTATAAATAAACACATATAAATTTTTTCCAGCACTATCGGGCCCATATTTATATATCCGTTCATATTTAAAAAACTATATATATATTTTTTCCGGCCAGTATTTTGCGCTCATATATATATCCGCCCATATTTATAAATAAACACATATAAATTTTTTCCAGCACTATCGGGCCCATATTTATATATCCGTTCATATTTAAAAACTATATATATATTTTTTCCGGCCAGCCTTTTGCGCTCATATATATATCCGCCCATATTTCTAAATAAATACATATATATATATTTTTTCCAGCACTATCGGGCCCATATTTATATCTCCGTCCATATTTATAAATTATATATACAATTTTTTCCGGCCATTATTCTGCGCACACATATATATCCAGATCCAGATTTATATAAAAACGTATTTTCCTTTTATCCTATACATCTTTATTTATATATTTCATCCGTGTTTTGTTTTATACGTACTCCCATCGGTAATTTTCAATCCGCATTCGTGCGTTCGTATATTATTCCGCATCTATCCCCATTAAAGGGGCTTCGTTTCCGAGCCACACGCGAGAAAATTCTCCCGCAATCCTGCGGTGCACAGTGAGGAAGTTCTTGCGTCCCCATACAGTCCACTTCTCACTTCCAAAACAAAAAAAAAAAGGGACGCGCACAAACGCGGTGTTCGTCGGTAAGGTCGTCCCCTGAGTATGTCCACGGAGCCGTCCAAGACTGCGCCGAAGTCCAACAGTCTTTCGTCTCCCTCTGCAACTCCGGAGAAGGTTCGGCCTCCGACAACTCCGGTGACCGTGAAGCGTACGGATATTTCGCGCAAGTTCTCGTCAGTTCGCAGCCGCAGCGAATCCCCAAGGTCCCGTCCGTCTTCGTCCAGCTTACCTGAGGGTCGCAGATTCTCGGTTAAAGACTCGAGGGAACACAAAGGTCGTTCCAAGCTTTCAACTCAGACCCAGATTCCGCACGTTGTTGTGACGCACTGTTCTGACGCTCCCGTCACCCGATCCGTATCACAACAGCGTAGAGAACACTCCAGAATGTCCCTTTCCGATTTCGTTATAGCGTGCGACGCATTGACTCTGTTTGAAGCTCGCGAGAGTGAAGCTCTAACTTCTGAAGTGCCCTTGTTTTCCATTAAAATGCACTTAGAGCAGCTCAAATCCCTTTGGTCAACTGTCGAGATGGAATACTCCCGTTGTCACAAGGCCTTGACAATCCAAGCCGACGAGGAAAGCTTGGCAAACATAAGCCACATCAAGGCGAAGCACGAATCCGCTTACGCGGCATATGTGCGATGCGGGACGTTGTTCGGAGAACGCATCGAACAGCTCTCGGCACAGATGACGACTCTTAGGCGTCAGCCAACCGCTCCGTCGGGGCCACCGGGGCATAGAGTTCCTCCGTGTGAGGTAGAGACATTTGATGGCGACAGCCTAGCATGGCCCACATTCCGCGATTTGTTCGCCGCCATTTATATCGCCAATCCGTATTTGTCACAAGTGGAGAAGCTCTATCACTTGAACGCCAAGACGCGAGGGGAAGCGAGAACCATCGTGGCTAAGTCCCCCCTGACGAATGAGGGTTTCCAGGCCGCGTGGGAGAACCTCACCGCACGGTACGAAAACAGCCGTCTGCTGGTCATGACTCAAGCCAGACAACTCCTTCAGATTCCCGCGGTGGCACAAGAGTCGGGCAAATCCTTGCGAGAGCTGCAGACCGCGTTTCAAGGGTGTCTTACCGCACTTGAGCGTTCGGGTGTTAGTACTGAGAATTGGGATGTCCTACTTATCGCCATCTGCACTAGTAAATTGCCGAAGGCCACAATCCTCCTGTGGGAGCAATCAGTGCCCAATAAGACTGTCGTCTCAACGTGGTCCGATTTGAACCAATTTCTTACCGATCGGTATCGTGTCCTGGATGCCACCGAAGAACATAAGTCGGCCCCAAGTGTCCAAGCCATCCCCATTGGTCCCCGCAAATCCTCTGCAACGATGAAAGTCCAAGCGTTTCCAGCGAAAGCTCAGCTCAAATCGGCGTCTTGCAAGCTGTGCCATCGGGAAAATCACCCAATACGGCTCTGCCCTAGTTTCCTTGATATGCCTGTTCAGAGGCGGCTGGAAACCATTAGACAGCAGGGACTTTGTCTGAACTGTTTTGCCCGCGGTCATCAAGTGAAGGGCTGCTCCAGTGCGCATAATTGCCATACCTGCAAGGAACGTCATCATACGCTGTTGCATCCTAGTGATGTGTCCGTGCCCTCGCCATCCGCTGCGCAAGTCCCACCATCCAGCGCCACAGAGCGCCCGTCCGCGAGCGACCAGCTCACAAATGCTCAAAGTTATTTTGCATCTACCCCAGGCAGAGGCCTTTTAGGCACTGCGATTGTCACTCTGCACCATCGTGGTGTGGATCATCATATTCGGGCGTTGATCGACTCGGGAGCCGATTCAACTTTTCTCTCCGAACGTGTCTTCAGCATGGTCCAGCCCCCCTTCTACCCAGTAGACGCCGCGGTTACTGGCATGGGCCAGAGTGATGGAGGCTGCGCCGACAAGGTGTGTCTGCTAATGCTGTCTCCCCCGTGTGACAGATTGAACAAGATTGAGGTCTCCGCCCTGGTCGTATCCAAATTGTCAGGGGCCATTCCAACAGCTCCATTCCTTAATACGGTTCCGACGCAGTGCCTCGATCGCCCCCTGGCTGACCCGTACTACAACAAGCCCGCGCCTATTGACATGATCATCGGTGTAGACCTGTTTCCCCACATCCTCGGAGAACGGATCAAAAAGGATATTGGTGATTTTGTCGGGCTAGAAACCATCTTTGGATGGGTTCTGTGTGGGGCTATCACTCCTGACCCTCCGGTGTCTAGATCCGTTTTCGCGGCACAGACGCGAGTTAGTCCCGAAGCAAAGCTTGATGTACTCCTCACCAAGTTTTGGGAGGTGGAAGACCTTCCCGCAAAGCCGGAAAAGGAGGATGACGCATTCTGCGAGCGGAACTTCCAGGAGACCACCCAAAGGGGAAAGGACGGCCGATATGTTGTGTCCCTACCGTTCAAAGGTCCGAATAGCGTTGACTTGGGCCACTCAAGACCGATCGCGCTGGCTCAATTCCTGCGGAATGAAGCACGCCTTCTCAAGGATCCGGTTCTAAAAACGCAGTACGATGCCATTATTCAAGAGTACGAGGAATTGGGTCATATGATTCGGGTGACGCCGCCTCAAGATGGGAAAAACTTCTATCTCCCCCATCATGCGGTGTTTAAGCCCGATAGCACCACCACTAAGGTACGCGTGGTATTTAACGCGTCGAGCCCCTCCACACAAGGCGTCAGCCTCAACGATGTCTTGCACACCGGTCCTACTCTTCAGGCCGACCTCACGCTTCAGGTACTGAAATGGCGGTTCTTTCAATTCGTTTTCAATGCCGACATAACGCAGATGTATCGACAAATCCGAGTCGATCCCAGGCATACCCCCTTTCAGCGGATCCTCTACCGAGACCGCTGCGGCAATATTCAGGATTACGAGTTACAAACTGTCACGTTTGGGGTTAACTGCGCGCCATTCTTGGCGATCCGAGTCCTTTTACAACTGGCACAAGACGTGCAAACGATGTATCCTCAGGCGAGCGAAATCCTTCGGAACTACATGTATGTTGATGATGTCCTTGCCGGCGCTCACACTGAAGCCGACGCTCGTCTCGCCATACGAGAGCTTCAAGCGGTCCTCCAATCTGCGGGATTCCCGCTTCGGAAGTGGACTTCCAATAAGAAGGAAGTACTTCAAGCCATTCCGAGAGAGCACCTGCTGCGAGAGGACTTTCTCGAGCTGGAAGACGCGAGCACCGCAAAAACCTTGGGTATTCGATGGCAAGCTGCTGAGGACGTCTTCTTCTTCACCGCAGCGGACCCCCCCCTTGAAGGAGTCGATCTCCAAGAGGCAGGTTCTGTCCCATATCGCTAAGCTCTTCGACCCCGCTGGGTGGCTAGCCCCATTTGTCATCCGAGCGAAGATATTCATGCAGCAAATCTGGCTTACCGAACTGGGCTGGGATGATGTTCTGCCGCCTCTCCTGCTGCAGCAATGGCATGAATTCCTGCAGGATTACCCAGGCCTCAGTCGACTCCGCATTCCCCGTTGGCTAAACACCAGCGATAAGCTCTCGTGGGAGCTTCATGGCTTCTGTGACGCGTCACAGAAAGCGTATGGAGCGGCCCTATATGTGCGGGTTCGGTACGGCAATCAAGTAGACGTCCATTTATTAACGGCTAAGACCCGTGTAGCTCCAGTCAAAACAGTCTCGTTGCCTCGGCTAGAGTTGTGCGGAGCGGTTCTGCTAGCCGATCTCTGGGCGTCGATCGTTCCTGAACTTCCAATCCGACCTGCAACCTCCCAGTTTTGGACCGACTCTACCATCGTGTTGGCTTGGCTCAATAAACCCCCGTGCAGTTGGTCCACCTTCGTGGCCAATCGCGTATCCAGGATCTCCGAAAGCACTAGTGGCCAAAGCTGGTCACATGTGCGCTCCGAGGACAACCCCGCTGATCTGGCGAGCCGTGGAGTCTCCGCGGCCGAGCTATCGGCCAGCAGCCTCTGGTGTCATGGGCCGGACTGGCTCCAGAGAGCCCCCGAGTATTGGCCAACTCCCCATAACGAACTCCCAGACACCCAGCTGGAGCAACGGGTCCAGTGCCACACCACCGCGACCACCCTACTCGAGGACGTCAGCGAACGTTTCTCGAATTATGGTAGGGCTCTACGAGTCATCGCGTACATCCTACGCTTCGCCACCAAGAGGATTTCGACGCCTTCCACGGTTCGCCTCACCAATGACGAACTTCTTTCCGCCGAGCGCGCCTTGATTCGGACCTCTCAGCGGCGGGAATACCTCGCGGAGATACGGGCCCTGGGCGAAGGGCGACCCCTGCCATCATCCAGCACTCTACTCAATCTGAACCCATTTCTCGACCAGCATGGGTTACTCCGCTCCTGCGGACGACTCCGGGCCGCTGAGTCCCTCCGATATGATGAACGTCACCCTATTCTCCTCCCATATAGTACTCATTTCACTCGCCTGCTTGTCGCATTCGCCCACCGCATCACGTTGCATGGCGGCAATCAACTGATGGTGCGGTATTTGCGCACCAAATTCTGGATCCCACGGATAAAGAACATGGTAAAGTCCCACATCAAGGGGTGCAAGGTCTGCATCGTTCATCGTCGACGACTACAGACCCAGATGATGGGTGATCTCCCTCGAGAACGCATCACGTATTCCAGGCCCTTCACCCACACGGGCATTGATTTCGCAGGGCCGTTCGAGATCAAAAATTACACCGGGCGTGCGTGTCTCATAACTAAGGGTTATGTCTGCGTCTTTGTGTGTTTCAGCACGAAGGCAATCCATCTCGAGGCTACCTCCGACCTCACCACTGAAAGATTTCTGGCAGCCTTCTCTCGGTTTGTCGCACGGAGACAATGCCCACAGCGCATTTACTCCGACAACGGCAAAACCTTCGTAGGGGCCTCAAAGGCGCTCGAAAAAGATTTCCTGAACGCCACCAAGCTTGAAATAATGAAGGCATTCCCCCAGCACATCCTATCCTGGCAGTTCATTCCGCCAAGCGCGCCCCATATGGGAGGACTGTGGGAAGCAGGGGTCAAAAGTTTTAAGACCCTGTTTTACAAGTCCTCGTCCACTGTCAAATACACCTTCGAGGAACTTTCCACTCTCCTGTGTAGGATCGAAGCGTGCCTAAACTCCAGGCCAATCTCTCCCATGAGTGAGGACCCAGAGGATCTACTGGCCCTAAGCCCGGGACATTTCCTGATTGGAGGACCACTCTTAGCCATTGCGGAACCGGAAATTCTGGTCGAGCCTATGTCGCTGATCAACCGATGGCAGCGACTAAAGGCAATCCAGCAGGCTTTCTGCCGCCGCTGGAAGAGTGAGTACCTCAAGGAGCTTCACAAACGGAACAAGTGGAAATCACCGACTCGCAGCATCCAGACCGGCGACCTCGTGATCGTGTCCGAAGATCATCTCCCCTCCAACGAGTGGCGCTTAGGGCGAATTGAGCGCACTCTGCCCGGGGCTGACGGCCTCGTCCGAGTGGCTGATGTCACCACCGCGCGTGGGTCTATCCGAAGACCCGTAGCGAAGCTCATTCTGTTGCAAGACAGCAGGAGTCCTGAGTCTAGAACCTTATCGTGACTCCTAATCCCTCTATGTTTCCTCCGAATGTCCTCGTCTCCGTGCATGTTTCTCGTTCCCGTGCATAGACTAATCCACTCCCCCATACGTAATTTCTTTCGTTACAGTTCATTCAGCTCGCCCTTTCATAGCGACATGGCCCCCACGCGTCTGCCGCACCACCGCAGCAAACGAGCTCCACAGGGCACGAACGTGTACCGATGCCGGGTCTGTCGGGGGGTTCATGCACTCCGGCAGTGTCAGCGCTTCCTAAACCTCCGAGGGGAAAAGCGGCTTCGGGCGGTGCTCATCAATAAATATTGTCCCAATTGCTTGGCACACGAGCATTCATCCGACGCGTGTCGGACTCGCCATGGTTGCCGACGATGCGGGCAAAGGCACCATACCCTGCTCCACATGGCCGACCAACCGCCGAGACGACGTGCCTCCGCCCGGCGTCGCAGCCGATCACCCCCCTCCGGGCGTGCTGCACCCCCGCTACAACCCCGTTCCCGATCATCGTCCGACCGCTCCGCTTCCCCAGAAGGCGCACCCGAGATTTCGTTATCCTCCCTGCTCCACGCCAGGACGACGACTGTCCTGCCAACCGCAGTCCTCCGGTTGGGCAATGGCTCGAAATCCTTCGAGACCCGCGTCCTTCTCGATGCGTGTGCGGCTGAGAGCCGCATCAATCTCTCCTTTGCCCGGTCCCTGGGGTTAGCTGTGACCAAGGTCGGGGTCGACCAAGCCTGTACGGCCGTCCTCGAGTCGAGGTCCGACAAGACGTTCCGACGGAACGTTATATTCCGGGTCGAAGAGGACTTGCTCATCCGCACTCCCATCCGGGAAGTGGCGGCGCCGGTCCGGGAGAAGTTCGCCACCCTGATCCTGGCCGACCCCTATTTCTATCGGCCGGCGTCGGTATCCGTGGTGCTCGGGGCAGACCTCTATCCTGACGTCATCCAACCAGGCTGTGTGCCCGGTCATAGCGGTACTCCCGCAGCCCAGAGCACCGTGTTCGGATGGGTCGTCTCCGGCTCCTGTGGGATCTAGTCGCTCCAGGACGTTGCCGTCCCCCATCCTTTATATGTCCAGGGTGGCAATTGCAACATGTTGCAAGGGGGGCGGTATGTTCACGCCACCGGGTGAACAGCAGTGAGCGGCGAAGAGCAGTGAGCGGTGAGGAGTGAGGAGGGTTTTTTGATCCTCGGCGTCTACGGTCACACCAGGAGCAGTGACTTGATTTTTTCCAATGGGCACCGCCATCACTAAGAATCGAGCCTTTCACCCGAACACCCGTTCTCTTGCATTTTTTACGATTTGTTAATCACTTTCAACCCGAACCATTTCCGTGTGTGCCGGGTTACCTGTGAATATTATATAAATAATAAAACCTACGTTTATTTAACCGAAGTTTTTCGTGCGTTTTAATTCACCACTCGCTCACCACAAACTGAAGAAATTGGCACCCGCCAACTCCTTGTATTTCATTTGGATCCTTCCGCCCCCCCACGAACACTAACAATATAGCTTTAGGTGCGTTCATCTCACAGGAACATAGACCTATTGCATATACTAGTAGAACACTAAACGAACATAAACTTAATTATTCAACCATAGAAAAGGAACTACTATCTATCGTATGGGCAACCAAATATTTCAGGCCATACCTCTTCGGTAGACATTTTGAAATCCTAAGTGATCAAAAACCCCTTGTCTGGTTGGACAATATCAGAGAACATAACATGAAATTACAGAGATGGAAAATAAAATTGAACGAATTCGATTACAAAATAAAATATTTACCAGGAAAAGAGAATTATGTGGCAGACGCACTTTCCAGAATAAAAATATATGAAAATCTTTTAGGTGAAGAAAAAAGTAGTTCTAGAGCTACAGTACATAGTGCTCAAGAAGATAACGAAATTTCTATTTAATCGACAATCAACAATTTTTATCTTGTATAGATATTTATTCTAAGTACCCGACTTTAGTTGAAGTTAAACGTCGAGTTTGTGGCGAGTCACATTTCCATTGCGGCTTAAACTACGCCCATGTGGGGCCCCTCTGTATTATTACTATTATTCTTCATACGCCCATGGAGGGCACATTGAATACCTCAACATAAAAAAATTAACTGTAGTTTTTTTTTTCTAATAGCCAATATTTGCGATCGACGCCTCCCTCTCTTTCTAGCTACCGTCTTGATGCGGCTGCAGCGTCGACGCGTTGCGGGGAGAACAACCTCCCGACACCGGACGCTGCGCTGCATGCCGACGCCAAAGAGCCCATGACAAAATTGAAAGTGAGAGAGAGAGACGGCGATCGTGACGCGTGCCAAAGCACAAGACGCATCGAATGTTTTCACCGTTAGGACATAAGTAGGCAGAGCAAGGGTGGGCTTCGACAGCGAATTAGAATGAGTTGAAATTCACTTCGCCAGTAGCCACGGGAGTAATCAGTCACATTGTGAAAAAGTGAGTGCAAATCAACAAGTGTAACAAAGTATAACCAAGACTAGAGACCGAGTACCAGAGAGAGATCCTTCAGGAATAGCAGGTGAGCCCATGACCAAAGTTCCCCTTTATTTTTACTTGAGTGCGGTAGGGACCCAGATTTCCAAATATGTTTAGGATTAATTAAATATTAATAAACATTACAACATGATCAATTAACCTAAACCGGCATAATTTCTTTATTCGGCACTGAATTTTTGTATACCCTTTCCCTTCCCTTTTCCTTGCCCACTTAACTATTTGAGTGGAGCCAAAGGATCAGCGGACTTCGGCAGGATGAGTTATTCTCCTGCAGTCGAAGTCAGTCGCTGGTCTCTAGGCTCAGTCACTCAAAGTGAGGAAGCAACGGATCTCGGGCAAGCGGGCTTCGCTTGGCAGACGAGATCAGTCGTTGCAGTTCCTCTTCACCATCCCTGTCTAGTAACCCACTAACATTCCTTTTCACGCTTCCTTTTCTCAGTCCAAGAGGCAACGGATCTTGGCCAAGCGGGCTTCGCTTCGACTCTCCTTCTACTCCTTTCCCTTCCCTTTCCTCCCCTTTAGGTGGTCTCAGTCCCCAATCGTAATACTCGTCAAGGTCTCCAGATCAAATAAATGTTCTGTAGACTGGACTCTGGGACTGAGAATTGTACCCCAGCCAAAGCTTCCTTACAGATGGCGCCCGAGCAGGGACCTTGACGAGTATTATGGGGGAAATGTTAAATTATATATATATATGTTTGCACATTCATAGATATTTATAAGTTAGGTGTTTCCATTTCCCTTATGAGGGAATTCTTACCATTTCCTTCGTTAGGAACAAGGATCGGACTGGAGAAACTCGGGTTTTTATACTGAGGCACAACACAACACACGATTTACAACGTTATAAGATTTTATTTAGTTGTAGTTGATTTAGTTAGTTCTACGTCTAAACTAAGACTGCCCGCTCTGTCGAGCGTGGTCCCTTAAATATACGCTGAGATGCCATAAAGGCGCTGGCCGCGGCGTCAGGCCGCTGGCAGCGCCGTTGGGGTCGTCTCCCAAGTGGGTCGCCTCTTCCGGCGAATTCCGCTTATCGGCAATATCCAAAGAACGGCTAGGCTAGATGATACAAAAGTGCTTATGCTAGGAATGGGAAGTGAAGTGTCTAGTGTGACCCAACATGGGTCGTCTCGGTCACATATCTGCTTGGGTCGTACTAGGAAAACTGCTTACTTGGCTAAGTGTGTTAGAGTTTACAGGAAATGAAAGATGTAGGTTGCTTAGTGGACTAAAGTGAGGAGTGATATAGGTCGCGATGCACTTAGGTCATGCGCGTGTGTGTGGTCTGTTAGTGTACCTAGAATGTGTAGGGGTGTGTGTGTGGTCAAGGGCTAATGTTACTTAGATTGAGGGAGGGTATTTTACCCGATACTCGTTCAGGCGTTTATGGTAAAGTGTGCCGATCGAGTCCCTTTGTAATGTGAGAAGCCGGGGTGCGGGGCATGGTTTGTCCAATGAAGGGAAAGGCGACCCAGGGGCGCTAGTTGTGTGAGAGGAGGGGAAAGAGGCCTCATGTGAGGTTGGGTGTGCTAACTCCTCCCCCCTCAAAAATCGACGTCCCGGAGATCCTTTGTACTTATGGGCGGTGATCCTGGGGGGTGGTGTTTCTGGTTTTTTGAGCACCTTCTTCAGAATCCAATCTATGGAGATGGCGAGGAGTACAAAGATTAGCGTCGCACAACTGGCTGTGATGGTGGTCCCTTTCGTTAGAGTGTCGAGGCGGCGTAAATTGTTTATGTGTAAATTGTGAATGTATTCCACATTTAACCTGTGCCCTTCGTTTATGACTTCTGACGAGGTAAAAGGAATTGCCACCATTCTTGTAATCGTCTGGCTTTTGAAGGTTTTGTTACCAATTGTCACGATTCGTTTGAGAATTGAATGACAAAGGTACCGTTTAAGTTTGATTCTGCAACGCCGTTTGTCAACTTCCCTATAAAGTTGGTCGTGAATATGGTGCCATCCTCCAATAACTCGATGGGGCTTGCCGTGTTGGTTACTGAATGGCATTTTGCGGCTGCTCCCTTTATCAGTCTTGGCAGGCAAGAATCCTCATCCAGGTGGGTGAGGTCTGATTCCTTACAAATGGTGATATTGCCCATGGTCTGGCAGCTCCTTGATATAATGTGGTCCCACCGGGATTTTTCCCGAGGGAATGTCAAGTTGCTGATTGTTTGTTACGGTTGGCCTGATGGTCTGCACTGAATATTCCTGTTGTAATACCCGCGGCATTGCTATGTTGTAAAGGAGCAAGGTGCCGTTCACGAAGATGGTGATGGCGAATTCAATGGCCTCTATGATGTTGTTGTAAGGCAGGCTTGGTGTAGTGTTGATGATATCCTGCAACTCTTCTAAGTCCAGCAGGTTTGAGTTTATTACGCCGACTTTAGCGAGTTGGCATGCTCGCAAAATTTCGTCCAGCTTCCGTTCAAGCAATAAGATTTTGTTAAGTAGGATGGATAATTCCGAGTCGTTATCCTTGCTGATCGTATTCAAGGCTCCTGCCAATTCGTTTATTTTGTCGAATGCTTCTTGGATCCCGGACAAGAATTGTTTATTTATGGTGAACTATTGGTTATTCTCTCTAATTAGACAATCATGGGATTGTAAAATCTGGTCCCAGTCAGCTGCGTCTGGTGATCCTGCTGCCCATTTCCAAGCTGAGCCTAACCATCTGATTGATCGTCTAGCCCTCTTGTTGGAGACCGTGAGTTCCTCGATTTTAGTTTTTAAATCTTTAATTTTGAGAGAGGCCAGTGTTTTCAGGTCACCTGAAGGGTATTGGTCCAGGGCTAATGACAGGTTCTCAGCAAGACCCGCGAATGAATCAAGAGGAATTACATGTACCAAGTTTGTGTGTCCTCCTTCCTCCTTGTGTGTCCTCCTTCTCCATCCTTTTCCTTGCTGTAACGCCACGATTGGGGACTCATATTTAAAGACCTTGTAGCTCTCCACCGATGAGAGACACAAAATGAGGGGGCTTGTATTGGAAGTAGAAGGGTGTTTTTAGTGTGATAATAATTTTAACTTAGCTTCTAGTTGCTTAAATTGCCTTTTGCTTTTTTTGCCTGTTTCCCTTTGATTTGTTTGTTGGCCACGAGAATTTCTTGGTCAACCTCATATGACAAAGGGTTGTCCCTTTTCAAGTTTTTGGCCCTATTTGTGACTGATTGTTGATGTTCGAGCAATCCTCTAACATTCTCCAGGAGTGTTTCTTTAGGATTGGTGTTTTCGCCCACTCCCTGAGCCGATGTACGATTGAAGAAAAGGTCGACGGGTTGCTGTTTGGTTACAGAGTGTATGGATTGGTTGTACCTTGCGACCGTCAACTTTGTCAATTGAGCAGCGCTCAACTTTGGGTGCTCCATGCGTAGACATCGGTATATTTCCAGGAATGTTGAGGTGAATCGTTCTACCTGTCCATTCACCTCACTTTTTTGCGAAGGGGTACGGTAAATTTCAATTTGTAGTTCGTGCAGATAGATGACGATGATGGGACATAACAATCCTCGCTCGTTGTCCATGATTATTAATTTGGGTAATGAGAAATATGCTAGAACGTCTATAAGTTTTTCTTTAAGGTGTATAGACGATCTGTTCTCGATAGGGAACAGCATTGCGTACTTAGAGAATTTGTCAATGCAGGACAAAAACCATAGTTTCTCAATTACGAAGAGATCGATGTGTAGAATTTCGCATGGCATACGAGGTATTTTGGTCGTCGGTTGTATTTTTGAGTTCCACATATAGTGCATTTTGACACATAACTTTTGATTTTGGCCGCGACGTCATTATGCCTTGAACTCATAAAAAGGGGTAACAATGGCTTTTCTGTTGAGCGTGCATAATTGGGAATGCATTTGCACATGTGTTTCGCATTTCTCCTTTCGTCCCTTTTTATGTGCTGATTGTGTCCTATAGTGTTATTTTTTAGGAATTTTTTTTGTCTCTTTTACCTCGACCGTCTGACTAGGCATATTCTTATTTGTGTTTCTCAAAAACCCCTAGTGGTCAAACCTGGCGTAATGTTTAATTTAGTATCAGCCAAGAACATGGATCGATCGGACGAAAATTTCAACCCAACTACGCAAACGGAAATAATTTATTGCGACTCCTCTTCTGATGACGAGAGCATGGAGATGAATATCATGGAGGTAGATTCAAGTTCCGAATCTGATGGGGATTCAGACTCAAGTTCCGAATTATTCCCTCGAGTCATCAGAGGTGGGTCACCAAGCTCCGACCAGAGTTATAATTTATGGGAGGATGATTTTGACAGCTCAGGAATTACTATGCCTGTTCCGGATGAAGATGAGGAAACAATCCCCTTCCCGTTTCCTATGCCGATTAACGTTCCTGAGTTGGTCATTCACGAATATCTGGATTACCCCCCACCATTGGAGGAGTCGCTTTCCACTATTCCTAGATTGAAGAGACGATCTCTGGAGTCAGTTTTTTATTACGAGGAAAATAGAAGGCGAGCTGGGTGTCCCAACTTAAGGGGTATACTCAAGTGGAGGAATCCCACTCCTGCCCGCAGAAGGCCAAGATAACCTGATTAATAAACTAAATCAAAGAGCAAGAATTTGTTTGATTTTTATTTTTTATTAATTAAGGTACTAGCTTCGTATTTTTGCGGCTCCTTATGAGGGCTTGGGTTTTCAACCAAAAATGAACTTTTTCCGCCACTCCCTGAAGGAGGGCTTGGCCTTTCAACCATTCATTTGCTGTACCAGGGCTTGGTCTTTAGACCAAAAATGAACTTTTTCCGCCGCTCCTTGAAGGAGAGCTTGGCTTTTCAACCGTTTACTAAAATGAACTTTTTCCGCAGATCCTCGAAGGAGAGCTTGGCTTTTCAACCATTCATTTATTGCAGCAGGCCTTGGTTTTTTAACCAAAAGTGAACTCTTTCCGCAACTCCTTGAAGGAGAGCTTGGCTTTCCAACCATTCACTAAAAATGAACTTTTTCCGCAGCTCCTTGAAGGAGAGTTTGGCTTTTCAACCATTCATCAGATGTTGCAAGACACCGGAAGGGGGAGTTTAAATGGCATATTCGCCCATGGGGTTAATTCGATCTTGCCACTGCATGTGGCTAGATTTTCGTTCTTTTTTTTTTGTTTTTCTTTTCTTTCTTTTGTTCTAGGGCCCCGCTGCCAAACACGGAAGCGTAACGCTCCCCTTCCGGTTTCTTCAATTTGAATTAACGCCCAAAAATGCAAGAGGCGCAAAAATGTTCCCTTCGTTTTTGCTAACTCCACTTTGCCTCACTCTGCTGGCGTGGGAAATGCAGTGGTAAGCAAAATGCGTTCGGGATTGTTACCTGAAGAGTCAGCAGTTTCATGCAAGCCAAGGCACGAGTTGGTTTCAAGTGTCACCATAATTGGGTGAAGCATTTCCGTTGGCCTGGTGGCCTATATTATATTCTTTTTTATTTTTAAAAAAAATTTTGGGATAGGTCAGGTTTGTGCCTGAACAATTAATTGTTTTACTTTTATTTTCGTTTCTGCTAATATTGTCTTGACCCGTAATGTTTCTAGGTTCTCCCTGAAGGATGGTTAGCACTATTATGGCTTCTAGAAAAATTACGGGTCCCTGCTCGGGCGCCAGTTAGGTGTTTCCATTTCCCTTATGAGGGAATTCTTACCATTTCCTTCCTTAGGAACAAGGATCGGACTGGAGAAACTCGGGTTTTTATACTGAGGCACAACACAACACACGATTAACAACGTTATAAGATTTTATTTAGTTGTAGTTGATTTAGTTAGTTCTACGTCTAAACTAAGACTGCCCGCTCTATCGAGCGTGGTCCCTTAAATATACGCTGAGATGCCCTAAAGGCGCTGGCCGCGGCGTCAAGCTCCCAAGTGGGTCGCCTCTTCCGGCCAATTCCGCTTATCGGCAATATCCAAAGAACGGCTAGGCTATATGATACAAAAGTGATCCATTTGTTTTATGCAGACTGATTGTTTTTTTTTTGTTGTCTTGTTGAGAACAGTGAAACAAAAGCAACATTTAAAAAAAAAAAAAAAAAGAATCTATATTTATATACGTCATGCACACATTCATCCCCTGCTATGGGAGAAAAACGGCAGAGTCTCGGGCAGGGTTCCGGCAGAATTATCAGCAGAGTCATCAACAGAGTTCTCGACAGGATTAATAGCATCTTCAACAGCATACTTCGGAGGGAATTATTAATGAAGTCCACTACTGAGTTACCGACAGAGCTTGCAATAGGGTCATCAATGAAGCCATCGACAGAGTCGCATATAGGAATTAAAATAAAATTTTAAAAAAAAAAAAAGCTAACGTTACCAGAAGCACATAGAACGAGTCTAGGAGCCTCTCTCAGAGAACCATTAGTGAGGTTGTAACCTACCGCATTACGAGTTGAACGGGACTTGGGCATGGGTAACCTAAAAATCCACCACTCTTAGCAGCACGATTAGCAGGATTAACAGGAGTAGCAGCAGCAGGAGTAACAGCAGCGGTAACAGCAGCAGAGGAAAAGAGACAGAAGAGTGACGCACAAGGAACTATTTAAAACCAAGCATATGCACTGGCAAAGTCAGTCAGTGTTTGGAACACAACAAGGAACATCGAAAAATTTGCTTCAATCCGGAAGGATAGCAACTGGACAAGGATCATTATCAGGACTACTCACCAATACAAGGATTAACAACTGGACAAGGATCAGCAACCGGACAAGGATCAACAAGGACATAGGACAAGGACATTCATCGCCAAGCTGAACTAAGCTTCAAGGACCCAACGGAGATTAATGCAAAGGACATCAGAAAATTCGGCAGCAAGGACCACTATTTTCTCAAGGATATTCTAAACAGTAATCGGAGTAAACTTTTATTTTCTTTGGACAACATCGAGGGAGAATCAATCACGTCCCCAATAACTATATTCTACATTCAACGATTTACCTATTTCAAATAAACAAACTGGATCGAATTCTACCAACAGGCAAGATCTTTCTTATATACATTTGAACCATTGCAAAGATTTTGTTCAAAATATTTAAACCAAAAACCACCTCGAAAGTTCCCCGGCGGCGATAATTCTCATTTACGCGTCACCGTTACTTACTTCTCTTTGAAAAAACATATATATTTTTATATTTTCTGACCCCTCCCCTGCAGAATTTATTAAAAATTTAATAAAATATATATACGCATTGGTCAATTTGCACATCTATATCATAGTCTATCGGTTTACCGTAGCCATCCTTACATCTTATCGCGTAGCCTACTGGGCGAACTCCGATATCCTTCGGTTGTTTATCGCTTATATTACGACTCCGAGTCTTTACTAACATACTAGCAATGGGCGTTCATTGGATAAATCATCGTCGCAAAGCCGATTTGGAAGTCCTTTGTGACGAATTCGGATTAGACACCGGTGGAATAGTGGAAGAACTAAGAAATCGGTTCCGTGAGTTCGCCTCAAGGGAGGATCATCATCCTGAGGTATTGAGTCGACTCGCAGAAATCGAAGCCCAATTTAGTGCCGGGGACAAGAAATTAGATGTAAAGCCACAGTCCAGAGCACCGTCGCCTACTCCCGAAGGAATCATTTCTTAACTACCGGTGCCACAAGACCCCAACTATCGTTCGGAATCGCATTCTGGTTCTCGTTCCGGTTCTCCGACACCTTTCGGCATGGCTGGCTCAAAAACTAACATCGAGCCCAGTGAGCGGAGTCGAGTCCATGAATCTATGGTAGGCCGTACTACCGGGAGCTATGCCTCGATCGTGGAACGTATAACTAAATGGGGAATTAACTTTAGCGGATCTACCGACCCTATCTATTTCATAGAGCAAATAGAGGCTCGAGCCGCGACTTACCGCTTGAGTTTGGAGACACTGCCTCCGATGACAAACCAGCGGCTATCCGGAGATGACATGGGTCGACTTCAAGTCCGAATGCTTAGAGTTCTTTCTACCCCCACGCTATTTTGAGAAACTAGAGGATAGCATACGCACTCGGAAGCAACGCCATCAGGAACCATACAAGGAGTATCTAGTAGACCTCCGGTTGATGATGAAGAGAGCTTATTACTCGACGTTACAGGAACTCGACAGAGTCTACGAAAATCTTTTACCCGACTACAAGCTATATACCCGACGAAATGATTTCCAAACGTTACCCGGCTTAACCAAGTTGGTCGTAAATTATGAGACAATTCGATTGGAGCAAGGCAGCGAAGACTCAGCGCATTCTTGGAAAAGGAGCAACGCCGTTCAAAATAAGCCCTTGGATCATATGCCTTCCAGCCTAAACGGGACTGCTATATGTCAACACTCCGAAGCACTAGTGGATACCAGTACAGCTTGCCGCAAATGTGCGGGGACTGGTCACTTCGCACGAGAATGCACGAAGCCCCGTGTTTTGTTCTGTTGGCAATGCGGACGAAGGGGGGCCGTCGTCGAATGTTGCCGTCGTTCGGGAAACGGGCCAAACCTCCGTCTCAATCTGGGCCAGACGGAGGGACCAGACCAGGAACTCAGCCCAGTAACCCACTCCTCCTAAAGAAAGACCGCATCCAACTCCATGTCTTCGTCAATAGAAAACCAATGGTAGCTACCTTGGATTCAGGTGCTAACAAGAGTTTCATAAGCGAGGAAGTGGCTCTTCAACACTTCGCCCCATTCCTTCTGCGAGACATTCATACTAATATTAACCTTGCCGATAATACTCGAGCAGCAATCAAAAGTTCTCTTAGAGCAACCATCAGCCTCGGGGCACAGATCGTGCATATGACCTTGTTAGCGATGCCATCGATGATGGATCCCCTTATTCTAGGAGTGGATTTCTTCGGAACAAAGGAACTATACGTTGTGGAGGTTATCTATTACAATTGCCCCCTTTCGATAAGACCCACAGCCCAGTCAATTCTACAATTCAGCCATCCCTAGTGGCAGATGACCACACGCAGCCGGATGCTCATATAAATCAACTGGATTCTGCAGAAACGTCCGCTATGCCCAAGGATACCTCTGACTCTCAGCATAGCAACAAACCAGTATGTCAAGCAGGCTCAGTTTTGCCGCCTCTTACACCTGACGCTGTCCGTAAAAACCCATTCCGCCAGCCCGGCGGCAAAAACGAACCGGTAACCGAGGTGGACGCCCGATTAGCCTCAGTAGAAGCTGAGACCCGTGACGAGGACTTAAAGCCAGAACAATCATCCAGTATGGAACAGGAGACACTAGAGCCGGAGCTTCAAGCGGTTCTTGACGCGGAAATCACTAAGTTCGACGGGCTCAACGGCGTTACCCAAATAGCACAACATGTCATTGTATTGAAGCACGATCGACCCATGAAGCAGAGGTATTATCCCCGTAATCCGGCCCAACAACAAATTATCAACGAAACCGTAGACTCACTGCTGAAGGAGGACCGTATTGAACCATCCAAAAGCCCTCACAGCGCACCAATCGTGTTGGTAGGTAAGAAAACTGGTGACACTCGCATGTGTATAGACTTTCGAAAACTGAACGCTCAGTCAGTACGTGACGCATACCACTTGCTTCATATACACCATATCCTAGAGAAATTGAGGAACGCGAAGTACATTTCTACTCTAGATTTAAAGAGCGGATGTTGGCAAATACCCTTAGAGGTCAAAAGTAGAGAGTGTACTGCCTTCACAGTACCCGGACGCGGGTTATTCCATTGGAAAGTCATGCCCTTCGGCTTATACTCCGCATCCGCCACGTTCCAGAGGGCTTTGGATAGTTTGATTGGACCCGAAATGGAACCACATGCCTTCGCGTACCTAGACGATATTATCGTAATCGGAAAGACTCTCGTGGAACACCTCTCACACCTGCTTGAAGTCTTCCGACGTCTACGAGAAGCAAATTTAAGGATCAACCGAGACAAATGTCGTTTCTTTAAGAAACGGATCCAATTTCTAGGTCATGTCGTTAGTGAGGATGGTATCCATACCGACCCTGAAAAGGTAGCAGTTATCCGTAACCTTCAGCCCCCAACCAATGTCAAGGAGTTACGTCGATGTCTCGGTATCGCCTCTTGGTATCGTCAGTTCGTACCCAACTTCTCCGACACGGTACAACCTCTCACAAGTTTGTTAAAGAAAGGTTTGAGTTGGTTTTGGAACGTAGAGGAACAACAGGCGTTCGATGCAGTCAAGACACGTCTCACCACTGCCCCTGTCCTAGTTTGTCCAGATTTCGCTGTAAAGTTTTGCTTACAGACTGATGCCAGCGATGTTGGCGTCGGTGCAATGCTCACTCAGATTATCGACGGTACAGAAAGGGTCTTTGCGTACGCTAGTCGACGTCTCTTGAAGGCGGAAGAAAACTACTCGACTACTGAGAAAGAATGCCTAGCGATAGTCTGGGCCATCAGGAAATATCCTTGCTATTTGGAAGGCTATTGCTTCGACGTGATCACGGACCATTTAGCTCTCAAATGGCTAAACTCGATAGAAAATACCACGGGGCGTATGGCCAGATGGGCGCTGGAGTTGCAACAATACGAGTTCGAGGTACATTATAGACGAGGTAAGGTGAACGTGATTGCCGATGCCTTATCGCGCCAACCTTTGGATGTACTTCACTGGGCACAACTAGTAGAACCGGAGTGCAAATGGTGGCTAATGATGCGGCAGCACGTCACGGAGCACCCTGCGGATTTCTCAGACTATATATTCGAAAACGGCCAGATTTATCGCAGACGAGACTCCCACCCCGATGACCACGATTCTACACCTTGGAAACTATGCGTCCCCTTGGAATTTCAACACCAAGTTAGATGCTGCCTCGTCTGCTCGCAGCCAGCGCAAATGAAACCAGCGGGCAAAATGCTGACCCGTCAAGTCGCGGAGTCGTTCGATACCGTGTGTACTGACTTTATCGGGCCTTTGCCGCGTTCTAAGCAAGGTAATACGATGTTACTAGTTTTCTTGGATTTATATAGTAAATGGGTCGAGATGGCAATACCGCCCCCTATTCTCTACAGCAGAATCCTACCGAGCGCGCAAATCGAACCATCAAAACCATGATTGCACAATATCTGGTGAATAATGGTGGCAAAACACTTGGCATCAATGGCTTCTAGAAATAACACTAGCGATCAACTCAAGCGTCAACGACACCACCGGATTCAGTCCAGCCTACATCATATGAGGGCGGGAACCCCGTATGCCCGGCGCCCTTTATGACCAAGTAACGGATGTCGCCGGTAACGAACCCCCTAACCCTAAGAGAGCTCCCGACAAATGGAAGAGATTTTAAAGCTCGTACATGAGAATCGACCCAGAATCAAAAGAAATACTACGACCTGAGGCGACGCGACCGGCGTCCAAACATCGGGAGCTTGGTCATGCTCAAGCAGCATGTGCTGTCTAATGCCATCGAAGGGTTCAATGCCAAACTGGCGCCTAAGTATAAAGGCCCGTATAAAATAATCAAGTTTCTTTCCAGCAACGTCGTTAGACTACAAGAAACCCAGGGGCGTGAACGACGTACCGCCGGTCTGGCTGACTTAAAGGCCTTCAATAGTGACGACGGCGAACCACCAGAACTTGGTCCTTCTGACGACATCGGCCTCGGCACACCGCGTTCCCACGGCCCGCACGAGGCCACTGATTAAAGATCTTTCAAGGGGGACCACTTGTTGGTGGGTGCGCCTGCCCAACGTCCCCCTCCCTTCTAAAGAGGGGTTCTTCGCGCCGCTGCTAGGCAAGAATTGTCTAAAACCATTGTATCTTAGTTATTAATCATAGCATTTTTGTAATCCGCACTCATAGGGCCCCGTTAGTACACTCAGAATGCAGGGTAGTTTTAACGCACTTTATATTTCACAGTATGTCACAGCAAGGAGAAGACAACGGCTATCGCGAGGCAGATATAGCCCGGATCTTCGAAGAAATGATAGCCGTATGGGAAAGGGAACACGGCCCTGTCATGCCCGTCCACCCCACAGGCGATAGTGCACCGGAAGACCCTGTCCGGCTTTGCCGCGTAGAGTTGGCCCCGGCAGATATCCCTATCGAGCGACCATCAGGGAGCAAGGGTCACCAGGGCGACCGAAAACCACCCGACGAGGCTCAACGAACTGCAGATTCTGCCCGACCGGAGCTCGCCGTGATCCTGTCGGTGGTCAACCTCCCCTCTTTGGCACAAGACATTGGACCCTCGGACCCGTTCATATAGAGGAACCGACGATATCCACCAACCCGGTGGGGCAAGCCTGCCCGGAAGAGATGATCGTCTCGGCCGCAGCCACGTCTTTGGGTCAGTCCCGGTGCCCGTGTGCCCCCCAGATATGGCACTCGGACAATATCGGCAAAATATGGTCACACCCCCCACTTCCTCAAACGGAGCCCCTTGTCTGGCCAGCAGAACGCGTTTTCCGGGAGGAGATGTTCGTCCTGCCATACCCAGGGCCGGACCCTGATGAAGTCTTAGCCGTCCCGATGGAGGATTACCGAGCTCCACTCACAACGGACACGCCTCCGCGGCCCGTTTGTGAGTATCTGGAGAGACGTCCATCTTTGGCAGTCGTAGAAGTAGCCATGCCGGACACCCCTCCGCGGCCCGCGTATGAGCCGATAATTCCCCCAACCGTCAGGGTCCGTGAGTGTCCACCTGTCAACGAGGAGATGCCTCTGGATCTCTCTTGGCCCCGCCCCCGACCAGCGCTCGCCCCAGCAAACGAGACTGCTACCACACCAACTCACGCCATCCTTGGGCTAACGCCTCTAGGCCCTTTGCGCCGACCCACGGCAACCTATGTGTCGGAGGCCACCCCGCAGCTTCTAACTGGGTCATCACACCGCCAGAATGGATCGTCAACTCCCCGGATAGGCGAGTGCCCGCTGAGATACGAGATCGGGTGGCGGTAATCCACCAAGAAGGACCCCGCCGAAACCACCGCTTCCTCATGTGGGCGGAAGAGCATCTGTTCTGCATCGAAATCAAGCTACAAGCTACGAGTCACGATCCGTTTCGTCCGGTCGAAGTAGGAACACCGTGTGACGAGTCACATTTCCATTGCGGCTTAAACTACGCCCATGTGGGGCCCCTCTGTATTATTACTATTATTCTTCATACAACCTCCCGACACCAGACGCTGCGCTGCATGCCGACGCCAAAGAGCCCATGACAAAATTAAAAGTGAGAAAGAGAGACGGCGATCGTGACGCGTGCCAAAGCACAAGACGCATCGAATGTTTTCACCGTTAGGACATAAGTAGGCAGAGCAAGGGTGGGTTTCGACAGCGAATTAGAATGAGTTGAAATTCACTTCGCCAGTAGCCACGGGAGTAATCAGTCACATTGTGAAAAAGTGAGTGCAAATCAACAAGTGTAACAAAGTATAACCAAGACTAGAGACCGAGTACCAGAGAGAGATCCTTCAGGAATAGCAGGTGAGCCCATGACCAAAGTTCCCCTTTATTTTTACTTGAGTGCGGTAGGGACCCAGATTTCCAAATATGTTTAGGATTAATTAATTATTAATAAACATTACAACATGATCATTTAACCTAAACCGGCATTATTTCTTTATTCGGCACTGAATTTTTGTATACCCTTTCCCTTCCCTTTTCCTTGCCCTCTTAACTATTTGAGTGGAGCCAAAGGATCAGCGGACTTCGGCAGGATGAGTTATTCTTCTGCAGTCGAAGTCAGTCGCTGGTCTCTAGGCTCAGTCACTCAAAGTGAAGAGGCAACGGATCTCGGGCAAGCGGGCTTCGCTTGGCAGACGAGATCAGTCGTTGCAGTTCCTTTTCACCATCCCTGTGTAATAACCCACTAACATTCCTTTTCACGCTTCCTTTTCTCAGTCCAAGAGGAAACGGATCTTGGCCAAGCGGGTTCGCCTGGACTCTCCTTCTACTCCTTTCCCTTCCCTTTCCTCCCCTTTAGGTGGTCTCAGTCCCCAATCGTAATACTCGTCAAGGTCTCCAGATCAAATAAATGTTCTGTAGACTGGACTCAGGGACTGAGAATTGTAGCCAAGCCAGAGCTTCCTTACAAGTTTGGCATGAAAAAAAGGGCAATCACAAAAATCTTTAACTATACGGGTAAACAATTAGAAATTAAAGCAGATAAGGACTCAGCTTTCATTTGCATAGCACTTCAAAATTGGCTACAATCGGAAAACGTTAATATAAGTATAACATCGAGAAAAAATGGTGTTTCAAACGTGGAAAGATTCCAGAGGACTGTAAACGAAAAGCTAAGAGTTATTAATGCAGAATCTAGTATAGAAGACAAGCAAACTAAATTTGAAACTATCCTTTACACATATAACCATAAAACTAAACATCTAACGACAAACAGAACACCAGCGGATATCTTTATTTACACAGGCACACCTCTTTATAATACACAAGCTAACAAAGCAAAACAAATTGATAAATTAAATGAAAATAGGAACGATTCTGAAATAAATACACCGTATAAACAAGCCCCTTTAGTTAGGTCGAAAACGACAACACCCTTTAAGAAAACAGGAGAAATTACCCAAGTTGACGATAAACATTATATTGAAACAAACCGAGGTAGACAAACAACACACTACAAATCGAAATTCAAAAAGAAAAAGAAAACTCATCAAAGTAAATATACCAATTTATTAATTCATTACTATTTCTACTCTTATCAATGGTACACTCGACGCATAATCAAAGCATTGAAATTAATCCCATAAAGGCACCTAATGGATATCATGTATTCAAAACAGAACCCATGGATTTACCCTCAGATTTCGAATATCATTATTTAACTGTAGATTTAACCAACTTACAAATCACTTACAACAACTTGGTTGAGCAGTCAGAACCATATAAAAACAAAGTCCACATTCAGTATTTAGTCGAAAAATTAAATCGCGAAATGAACGGCATAAAAATAATAAAGAGAAATAAGCGAGGACTTATTAACATAATAGGCACAGCACATAAATATCTTTTCGGCACCTTAGACCAATACGATAAAGAAGAACTTGAACAAAAAATTGATAGTCTATCAGCAAATAGAGTCCTAAATAATGAACTAAATCATATCATTGAAGCAGTCAACAAAAATATAGAACTCATAAATAACCTTACTATTCAACAGAATGCAGACAGAAAAATTAAATATACTAATGTTCAACTTAGAGAATTTTACAGAATACATAGAAGACATAGAGTTAGGAATGCAGTTGACAAGACTAGGAATATTTAATCCAAAACTTTTAAACCATCAAGAAATATTTAACATAAATACAGAATAACTTTTAAACATAAAAACATCTACTTGGTTAAAATCAGACACAAATGAAATATTAATAATTTCGCATATACCTAGACAAATACCCAAAACATCGCTATTCAAAATTATATCCTATCCAGAAGAAAATAATAACACTTTAACAGAAAACATTCAAAATAATAAACAAAAACAAGATATAAATGAGTGTATAGTTGACATTATTACACAAAAACCAGCAGAATGCAAATACACAAAGATGTTCAAAACAAATTCAATTAGTTATGTGGAACCCAATATTATCGTAACTTGGAACTTACCCAAGACAAATTTAAAACAAAATTGTAACCAGAATAAAATATTCATAGAAGAAAATAATATCATAAAAATATACTACTGTGATATGCAGATAAATGAAATATCAATAGTACATACATTACAAGATGATACCCAAAATATTTATGTAACCAACAATGTAACAAAACTAGATCCAATCTCTTATATCCAAGCTAAACAAATCATTTCCGAAAAAACTGCGTATAACAAAATATTTAACATCATAACTACCACAACATTTATAATTACACTAATAAGTTTAACCCTATATCTTACCTATAAATTTAAGTCAATATCAAAAAAAAAAATAATTATTAAACAAATTAAGAATGAAATTTTTGTACAATCAAGTGACTCAGCTTTGACAATCCCGTTTTACATGAACTGCCCCATCCCAAGAAATTTCACACAGCAAGCACTTCCAACTCTATATCCTGTATTTCCCGCCTGAGCACAGGCTATTTTCTATGTGTTGGGGGAGTAATATATTCGCCACTCCATACACCCACACCACTCAATTTCTCTTTAGTCGAGAAAACAGCGGATGTTTACTGCAACCGAGACTAAACAAAAATCCTATAAACAAATGTCCCCAAAAAATCTTCCAAGCATAAGAACGCTTAGTAGGCAAAAATTAAAAAGCCAGTCAAAATCCAGATCCCTTTTCACCAGATCAAAAGCTCCCAATACTAATATAAAAAGCTTTGTAACCTAACTTTAATCATATCTGTATGAATAATCATAAGTTAGTTCTTAAGAAGCTTTGTTTCAATAAAGATCGTTTTTGAGTCTCACCAATCCATATATATATACCCTTGCAAAAAGGGTATATTAATTTTGGTCAGAAGTGTGCAACGCATAGAACGAAGCATCTTCGACCATACAAAGTATATATATTCTTGATCAGCACGACGAGACGAGTTCAAATAGCCATGTCCGTCCGTCCGTCCGTCTGGATCAAAGGCTAAGAGCTACAGAGCTGAAATTTGTAGGCTTGTATATACTGCAGGGGTTGCATATCTCGGATTCAGCCGGATCGGACCACTATATCATATAGCTCCCATACAAACCCCAAAGTAACGAACAGTGACTTTTCTTAATAACTTCGTTAATTTCTGTGCTGTTATCGTGAAACTTAATATTAGAGAGTTTATTACGCCTATAAACTGCTGTGCCAAATTTGATTAATATCGGATTTGTGACTTTTGTAAATAACTTCGTTACTTTTAACGCAATTTCTTTTAAATTCAACATTTGTTAGTTTAATATATATGTTAATGACTGTGCCAAATTTAATCAAGATCGGGCGACTAGATCATATAGCTCCCATAGGAACGATCGGACGGAAACAGTGACTTTTGTAAATAACTTCCTTACTTTTAACGCGATTTCTTTCAAATTAAACATTTGTTAGTTTAAAATATCTGTAAATGACTGTGCCGAATTTGATAAAGATCGGGTGACTATATCATATAGCTCCCATAGGAACGATCGGTGGAAAACAGTGACTTTGATCAATATCTTCGTTATTCCCTATGATTGTAGGCCATTCTTTCCCAAACATAAGCCTTTTTAGATAAAACGTTCTTCCACATTGATGGCTAATAGGTAAGGAAAGAGTTACCAAAAAAGTTGCAAGGGTATACAAACTTTGACGCGGTCAAAGTTAGCCCCGGCCCTCTGCTTTTTTTTTAAATTATTTTTTGCAGATTTTTAATCTATCTATTTATGTACTGTTTGTATCTTATTTTTATTGTTCCTTATTTTTATGTTGTTATTTTTAGATGTTTCTACAACTTCGAATGGTCCTAAATAGCTGAATCAAGCTTATGACCAGCTTCGTTTTTTAAGAAAACTTTATCTCCTATTTCTATTTTAAAGTCTGCTCATTTATTATCATAAAAGATTTTCTGGTTTTCCTTACGTTTCTCTCACATTATTCTAGCTCTATTGTATTTCTAATCTAAACTTAACTTCTTTAGCATAATCATCTACGTTATATAATGGTTCTATTCTATTTATGCTATTAAAATGGATTCTCAAATTATTTTGTTTACCAAATACAAGTTTGTAGGGACAGTATTTGTGTGTTACTGATGGAGTTGTGTTGAAACAGTACACAAAATATTGTAACCATATGTCCCAATCAGTTTTATCTACTGATATATATGATCGAATGTACTCATTGAATGTCCTATGACTTCTTTCAACGGTACCTAAGGTCTGGTGATGGTGTGCAGTAGACGTAATGTTGTCTATTTTTAAATATTTGCACAAGTCATTTATTATTAAATTTTTGTATTCTGTTCCAATGTCCGTAATGAACGTCTTCAGAATAAAGGATTTAAAAATAGCATTTAAGATTGTTGTAGCGCTTTTATTGGGAACTGGTATTGCTACTAAATATTTCGTCAAGTCACATATTAGAGTGACTGCATATTCATTACCATTTTCAGATTTTGGTAGTGGACCAATGGTGTCTAAAATGTATGGGGGTTTCTGTAATAACTAAGGGTGTTTTTATGTGCTTTGTCATTATTGACTTTAGGCATTTTGCACATTTTTTAATGTAGTCATGTTTTTCCAATAATAATATCTTTTTACTCTGGGCAAAGTTTTTGTAATGCCTGTATGGCCACCCTGTATTGGATTATCATGGTATGTAGACAATATTGCTTCTTTATCTTTATCTTTTTCTATAATGGTCACCGGTTGGAGTGGCGCTACGCTTAATGTTTTCAAAATTTTATTGCCCATTTCTTTCAAAGATTCTATTAAAAATGTTTCAAAGATCTTTTCACTCTTTTCACCAATTTAAGTTGTTTGATGTCGAGTATACCGGCTTGATTTTCAAGCCTTTAAAAAAACTGACCTAAGTCTAGATTTCCATTGGTGTACAGATCTTCAATCTCAATTCTTGCTATAACTTTCATTTCATGTTTGAGGAAACATAAATCGTGTGTTATGCGCAAGCAAAGTAGTGATACTTTTCGTACTTCATCATTGCAGAGTACTTCATGTATTTTGGGCTTAGAAGCATCATTAGGTTCGTGCCTAATTGTATTTTGATTTTTGTCATCTGGCCAGAGATTATTTTGTCTACTTTGTTGCCTGGTAGTGACTTTCAGGACATTTGCTTTTGTATTTTTTAGATCCTGTATTGTAATGCGGGATAATGCATCCGCAACAAAATTATCTTTTCCCTTCAGATATTCTACTGTAAACTCATATTCTTCTAGATCATGTCTCATTCTTGTTAATTTTGAGCTCGGATTTATCATAGAGAATAAATACGTTAGTGGTCTATGGTCTGTTTTGACTCTGAAGTGTTTGCCATATTGTGATGAGGGCAAGAACCGGTTTCTTTTAGATTTGAATTAATTGTTAAGACGGACACGTCAGTGTTCATTTATTTTGGTTTTCAGATTGATTCTTTATTCGAAATTATTCTTTTGCTTAAGCTAAGTTTTCATGTATATTCTTATGCTGCGACTTAGGCGACAGCTACAAAAGAAAGGGAGAGTGTCAGTACATACATACATATTATTTGGAGCGCTTGCATCAAAGTACTTGGTCAGCGTTCACACGCTGGCCTGGCCCTAGCTTATGTTACGCTTGTGCATACATTCCCTTTTTAGAGAATAACGCAATATTATGGAGTTATTATAATGATTATTGATAATTGAGTAAAGGTAAAGTAAAGGTGTATCTTAGGAAAATTGTTTTTACTTTGTGTCTGGCCAGACAAATTTTGTTTTCGAAATCGTATGAATATATTTTCAATAATAGATGAATAGATGAATCCCTAAAAATTTGTATTTATATATGTATGTATATATTTTTTATACCCTTGCAGAGGGTATTATCACTAACCATAGAATACATAGATGCGTCAAAGTCAAGATTTTTTGATTACAAACGCTGGCCTGAGCGTGGAACCCCAGAGAACTTCGGAAAAGCCGAACAGCGTAGAAACCCAGAGAGCGGCCGCAGTGTTGCTACGCATCGAAAATAATTCAGTCTGCCACAGATCGCAGAACGATGAGCGCATGTCTGTGTCGCTGTGTTCTCGTTTTGCATATGTATGCGTACACTCGTCGGTACATGCTCAGGTTTCTTAGTGTGTGTGTGTGACGTGAAGTTGTACAACATCGCATTTCAATAGCTCCATCGACCAAAATTTTTAATTTTTGACAAAATAGGTAATGCTTCTGTGGAAAGAATAACAAGAAATATTGGCGTCAGCTTCGTATGAATCCCGGTGGCTGTGCCGATAAAGTGCTCGCTTGGCGATCGGAATGTTCTTGGTTCGATTCCCAACTCGTACTCGTAAAAACGTTTTTTTTTGTCAATTTTTTGATATTGATCAAAGTCACTGTTTTCCACCGATCATTCCTATGGGAGCTATATGATATAGTCACCCGATCTTTATCAACTTCGACACAGTCATTAACAGATATATTAAACTAACAAATGTTTAATTTGAAAGCAATCGCGTTAAAAGTAACGAAGTTATTTACAAAAGTCACTATTTTAGAATGATCGTTCCTATGGGATATAGTCATCCGATCCGATTGATCAAATTTGGCACAGTAGTTTATAGGCGTTTATAGTTTATTGTTGGCGAGGATCACACGCATTGGGATGTAAAGATACCGGAGATACAAGCGGCACTGAGAAGCGCGGTGCACTCGACGATTGGAACATCTCCGTATTATGCGATGTTTGGCCAACACATGTTTCGCAACGGGGGCGACTACCGATTAGCTCGGAAGCTGGATGCTGATGCGGCAGTGGAAATTAAGTAACTGCCCAGAGAAGACCAGGTGCAAATCCTCCAGGAAAAGATCGTGGCCAGGGCCCATCAAGCCTTTGAAAAGTCAAAAAAAAGGTATAATTTAAAAGCTAGAGAGATACAATATCGACCAGGACAGGAGGTGTGGAAGCGCAACTTCGTTCTCAGCGACTTCAGGCGAAACATAAACGCAAAATTCTGCAAAACAACTTACATGGCATCCGATTGGGAGTTTTCCACGCCAAGGACTTGAAGCAGTAGACGCAGATGCGCGTAGTTTTGCCCGGCTAACTAAGGATTGCTGGCGGAGAAAGATGATCGGCTGATTGAGAGAAGGTATCTCAG
Source organism: Drosophila tropicalis (assembly GCF_018151085.1). Classification (NCBI taxonomy): domain Eukaryota; kingdom Metazoa; phylum Arthropoda; class Insecta; order Diptera; family Drosophilidae; genus Drosophila; species Drosophila tropicalis. The sequence goes on from NW_027172999.1 coordinate 2,068,327, forward strand.
GGTGTAGGCCAGGGCCTGCGTTGGGCGAGAATGATCCTTAGACCCTAGACAAGGCCCACTTTTCACTCCTGCATTTAACCTCAACACTAGGCTGTTAGAATAAGTAATTGTATTTTGTTTATTTATCTTATTTATTTAATTTATATTTGAATACGTCCCAGCGGTACCCTGGTTAGGCTCAGTCATTATTGTGAAAAAAAGTGAAATTGTATAATATAATATATGTGTAATGAAAAAAGGAGAAATGTCTGAGTAGAGTCTTGTCTATGTGGGGATGAGATGACGACAGGCTAGTCCACAGAACATGGGGGCTGCCAGGGAGTACGGTGCCCAAGGTAGGGTGGGTAGATCCTAGTTAATATACCAGCTAATTGTTAATTCCAAAGTCCATCTTCCCGTCCGAGTGAAACGTTTTTTTTTGTATAATCTTTTGTTACCCGATTAATCCATCCATCGAGGTTTAATCCATTCCTGAGCCAAGCGAGTTACCCGGTGATCGATGATGGATTGCGGAAGAAAAATAATCGGATCATAACAACTGTGCAACAAGTGTAAACTCGTACGCTAATTCAGCCTTTAAATTCGGGCCAATCAAATCGCATCGATATCAATCACGCCACTAAAGGGCTCATAAATTTAGCCTATAAATATAACCATAAGACATTTTTGTAACTCAGTTTTAAGTTTTCATTTAAATAATAAAGTACGTTGCTTTTAACTCATAATATATTTTTTTAGTGAATACTCACTATAGTGAACTGTTATTCTATCCGTGTGACACATAGAATTGTTATCCGTGTGTTACATAGAATTAGTTAATAATCACTATAAAACTCCGATCCGACATCAAGAACTTACGGGTAGTGCTCAAAAGTGTACAATAGTGAAAAAAATATTTACGCCAACTGTGCGCGAAAATATCAACTGTGTGTTACAACCATTAAATCCAATTAAGGAACAAAAACGCCAACAAACACGTCAACAAAACAAAACACCACAAAAAACCCAGAAAATCAACAAAACAAAACATCACTAAAACCCAGAAAATCAAAAAAAACAAAACAACATTAAAACAAAAAAAAAAAAGAAGAGGAAACAAAATGGCAGTAGAACTCACCGAAGCCCACCTCAATCAAGCACTGTCTTTGTTAAGACAGGTGGCAAACTATGATGGAGCACCAGAGAATCTGACGTCATTCATAAGGAGGATAGATATCATTTATATCCAACCCATGATATAAGGCAACATAACATATTGTTCAGTGCAATCGAGATGCAGCTTACTGGAGAGGCACAACGGCTCCCACAAATTGGACAAGCCAACACCAGGCCATCAATGAATTGAAGACGCAGACCCCCTGTGAGGAACTTCTTCAACGCCTCTTCAACACCAGCTGTAAAGGAAACGTTCGTAAGTTTCTAACAGAATTAAACGACAAATCCTATATTATCACTACCAAAGTAAGTCTAATAAACGATGCAAATAACACCATTCTTTATACAAATGCTTAAAATAACACTATAAAAGATGTAATAAACAAAAAATTACCGGATAGATTATTTATGGCGTTAGCTAAATAGAATATAACCATAGTCAGCAATCTGAAACAAGTAGCTCAAAGAGTATGAGAATAGTATAACAGAAATCAGAAAATCAAATCAAAGCCAAAATCAAAATCAACCAGAGGGCCCGGGGTAACTTCGACCGCGTCAAAGTTTGTATACCCTTGCAACTTTTTGGTTACTCTTTCCTTACCTATTAGACATCAATGTGCAAAAAGGCTTATGTTTGCGAAAGAATGGCCTCCAGTCATAGGAAATAACGAAGATTTTGATCATAGTCACTGTTTTCGACCGATCGTTCCTATGGGAGCTATATGATATAGTCGCCCGATCTTGATCAAATTTGGCACACTCATTAACAGATATATTAAACTAACAAATGTTTAATTTAAAAGCAATCGCGGTAAAAGTAACGAAGTTATTTACAAAAGTCACTATTTTAGAATGATCGTTCCTATGGTATATAGTCATCCGATCCGATTGATCAAATTTGGCACAGTAGTTTATAGGCGTAATAAACTCTAATATTAAGTTTCAAGATAATAGCACAGAAAATAACGAAGTTATTGAGAAAAGTCACTGTTCGTGACTTTGGCGTTTGTATGGGAGCTATATGATATATTGGTCCGATATAAGATATACAACCCCTGAAGTATATACAAGCCTACGTGCGAAATTTCAGCTCTGCAGCTCTTACGGTCAAGGAGGAGTTTGCGTTGATCCAGACGGACGTACGAACGTCCGTCGTCTTGTCGTGCTGATCAAGAATATATATATATTCTATATATATACTTTGTATAGTCGGAGATGCTTCGTTCTATGCGTTGCACACTTCTGACCAAAATCAATATACTCTTTTTGCAAAGGTATAAAAAGGTGGAAAACCCTTTGTACCCAATAGTACAACTCCGTCTCAAACAAAACAATCCGATACAATACAAAACCAAAAACTTTTCCAAGAATTTCAACAAAAATTAAATATTGTTAGGGCTAAAAATCCAATGAATTATCAACAGCAAAATAATTATCCAAAAAATAATGTAGCAAACCAGCCAGCAAAGAGAAAGTGGAATTAGTGGAATTAGCAAAATGGACACTTCCAAAAATTTTATCAGAATGCCGCGGAAAAATAGATAGGGACAAGTCCTTGATCAGAATAATGATGAACAATAAACCTTTGAGATGTATAGTCGACTCAGGCTCTTCAATAAATATAATGTCCGAAAACTTTTTTAATTTCAAAACCTATTTAGGAGATTGAAAAATTCACATGAGAATCTGTACGGTTAAGTCCATTGGTCTTTCAGCCGAGACGATGATAGCAGATAGGATAAAACAGAGATATCCGCATTTAAAAAACCTGCCTATCCCGAGCTTCATTAACGCAATGCCTCAAATGATAATCGGCAGTAATAATTATATCTCATAGCTTCGCTAAAGGTGCGCGAAGGAAAATGGCAGCTACCAATAGCTGCGAAAACGAGCCTAGAATGGACTATATATGGCGGATCGGGACGATCTGGGGGAGGACTTAACCTGCATCGGTGTCAATGCGATCTGGATTTGCATGAGATGGTTAAAAAACATTTGCTAACGGAGGAAAAATCACCGCGGATATTTACCAAGTCTCCTGATGAAGAGCAATCTCTACAGATTCTGGAGGACACTGTTAGTTACAGCTCGCGGACGTACACCACGGGATTGCTTTGGAAATATGGCCCCCGTGTATTTCCAAATAGACTTTCGGTAGCAAAACGACGACTCTTATGCATGCGAAAGAAAATGGCTGCAGACCCTCCTTTTGCAAATAAGCTACATAGTCAAATACAAAACTTGATAGCCAAAACTTGATGGTGTGGGACGCGGCAGCTCAATCATCAGGAGTAGCCCTAAATGACTTTCTTCTAAAGGGACCCGATTTGCTCGTGCCCTTGCTGCAGATTATTTACAACTTTAGAATGAGAGCAATCGGCGTGAGCGGTGACATCGCCGAAATGTTCCATCGAATAGCAGTAAGAAAAGAAGACACTAAAGCACAACGATTCCTATGACAAAATCAGACAACCGGAGTCGTAGAAACTTTCCAATTAAATGTGTTGACATTTGGAGCCACGTGCTCACTCTGTATAGCGCACTATGTGCGCGACCTGAACGCTAAAAATCACGCGGACGAGTTTCCTGCGGCAGCTAAAGCTATTCAGTCAAGACACTACGTAGACGACGATTCATGCCATTTAGAAGAAGAAGCCATTACATTAGCGAAGGAAGTTAGAGAAGTCCACGCACGCGGGGGCTTCCATATGCGCAAGTGGTGTTCGAACTTCAAACGGGTACTTGCTGCACTTCACGACACAACAACCTACGACGAAAAACAGTTCTTTAACAGTGAAGAGATACACTCTTATGAGAAAATATTGGGCATGCGGTGGAGCCCACATCAAGATGCCTTCACCTATGCACTAAAGTTTGTACGCCTGAAGCGCAACATAATAGCGACATAGTTGTGATGTCAGTTTTTGAAATACTGCTCCAACAAGTTTGGCGATCGAAGATTGATTGGGATGAGGAAATACCACCCAATCTGCAGGATATGTGGCAATCATGGATGTCCTTCTTACCCTTGATAGAGAACGTGCGAATTCCGAGATGCTATTTTAAAAATTGGCATGCACAAGACTGCCAAGTTCAAATTCACGTATTCGTGGATGCGGGAGAAGACGCCTACTCTGCCGTTGCGTATTTCCATATCGAACAAAATAACCAAATACTTTTGAATATCGTTTCAGCCAAATCCAAGGTAGCTCCGTTGCAGCCGCTTTCGATACCCCGCTTGGAGCTACAGGCAACAGTAACTGGAGCGCGACTGATGAAAAATATAATAGCACAACATGAAATCGACTTTGAGGAATGTTACTTATGGACCGACTCGAAATCGGTACTAGCGTGGCTCGATGGAGATCCACGACGATATCAACAATATGTAATGTTTAGGATAGCCGAGATATGTGAGCTCACAGATGCCAAAAACTGGAGATGGGTACCAAGTAAAATAAATGTTGCGGACATCGCCACCAAACGACAACATAGGCTTGAAACATATACACAATGGTTCGAAGGACCCAAATTCCTAAAACTACCGCCGGCAGATTGGCCGACGGAAACTACCAATGAAAGGACAGTCACTGAGGAACTGCGTCCTCGTTTCCTTCACATGCGAAGGGAATCAGTAAGAATCAATTACGAGTACTTTTCAAAATGGAATCGATTGACAAAGGCAATTGCATGTTGGCTTGCCTAAGATTGATCAAGAAAATACGTAAATCAAATGAGAATACAAACCGACCGGCATCCCAAATTAATGAAGCCAGAATATTTCTTTACCGGAACATACAACAAGAATGTTACAACGAAGAGTACACAGCCATCGAAAACGGCCACCACGTTTGCCGGAGCAGTCCACTATGGAGGTTACAACTCTTTCTAAATGACCATGGGGTATTGTGTGTACGCAATAGAACCAGTCGCTTCGCTGGCATCCCTGAAGGACGAATCGCTCTACCCACCCAACACTGGGTTACAAAGCTGATAGTCCGGCACTACCATGAAAAATATTATTGCATGAATCATGAGACAACAGTAAATGAGGTGAGGCAAAAATATTTTATTCCAAAACTAAGACCTCTCCTTAAAGGGATTCGTCGAAATTGCGAGAATTTAGAGACAAATTTCAACTGGAAGATGCGAAAATGCACCGATAATTGTCGCAGCACGAAATATCGTGGTACTTCAACCCACCGTCAGCACTTAGTGCGTTCCATTAAAACCGTGTTATACCGTATAACACCAAATCAAAAATTCTCAGATGAAAGTCTTCTTACCGCCATGGCAGAGGTGGAAATGACGGTCAACTCCAGGCCCCTGACATACGTGTCCCTGGACGACGAAGATCAAGAAGCTCTTACGCCAAATCACCTGTTGCTTGGCTCATCAAATGGAGAAAAACCGATTTGCGATCCGGAACAAATCGACTATAAATGGTCGCTCCGACAGAGTAAGATGTTCGCCAACCTATTTTGGAAACGCTGGGTCAAAGAGATGCTACCAAACATAACACGAAGGTCCAAGTGGCATAAAAAAGTAAAGCCAATTGGTGTAGGCGACATCGTACTTATAGTGGACGAAAATCAGCGTCGTAATACTTGGACAAAGGGTAGAGTGGTCGAAGTGACTACCGCAGAAGATGGTCAAGTCCGTTAGGCGAAGGTACAGACACAACTAGGTGTCTTCTCCAGACCAGCAGTAAAGTTAGCAGTCCTCGATGTCGGGAAAAATGAAGCAAGCTCCAGTGGCTCGCTTGCTGGGAGGGGAATGTTGCCGCAATTCGGGCCTACGAATAAACTTTGTGCCACTGTATCACAAAACGGAACTCTGTCCGAACAAACAGAATGACGCTCTTTAAAAACTTTAAAACTCTCTTTTTCATTCTACTCTTGCGGTACTTTATTATACATAAGTAGACACATAAGCGCGAAAAATACGCAGCTGCACTGATCTAAGTACATACATAAGAACCGTGTGTTCAGTTGTTTTTTCGTAGCCAATAGGCCAAGACTAGAGTAAGTGGAATGAGATCGATAATTATTAGTTATTAAAAATTTGTAAAATAACCTGAAATTACTTGCAGAATTAAAAAGCTTACGCTGTCCTAACTTGAGGATAAAATTGATTAAATTTATTTCAAAGGCACTGGCGGAGCTAGGTTAACTAGTCGAACGAGCAACAAATCTTTTTAATTTCTACGTGAAATTAAATTTACTCTTTCGTTAAGATTTTGAGCAAATTCTTTAATTCCTACGATGTAGTAGAGCTACGGAGACCTAAAGAGGAGGGACTAATACAAATCCCAAGGAAAGAACAAATTTTAATTTTACCACGCGTAAAATTACGTAAATGTAGACATGGCAACGACTGGAAACTGTGGTCTGTGCCAGGAGCCGGCCAACCAGGAAATGCTCACATGCTCCAGGTGTGCATCTCAATTCTACTGCACCTGCTGCGGATCGAAAAACAGTTCCACCTCGAGTTCCTGGATGTGCGAGACATGTCGCCACGAATCACATTTCATGGTTAACCACCCAGGCAACAAAGATCAGCACGTGGAAGATGAAGCAATGCCGGAAGACCAGCAAATACTTTTGCAACAATTAGAGGACGAAATGTGCCTCGAAAGGGAATATCTGCGCCGTAAGTACGCCCTACTCAACCCGAGAGTACAGTACAGCCGTGCGAGACAGCCTACTGTTCCCAGAAATGATGCCGAGCGTTATAAGTACTTTGAGAATGTACTTTGGACGCCCGGAACACATAATAAAACTGTTGATGAAGAATGTGCGAAATTTGCCTCCTCCAAAGGGCAAGCTAGAACCGCTGATCGAGTTTGCATTTGCGGTGAAAAATATGTGCGCTACCATTAGGGCAAGCAAGCTAGATGCGCACCTGAACAACCCTACGTTATTACAAGAGCTTATCGAGAAGACGGGACTTGATATGATGCTTAACTGGGCCCAACATTCAAAATCCATACCCTACCCGAACATACAGCACCTAGCGGATTGGTTGTTTGAATTGGCGGAAGCGTTGAGTCGTGGATGTACGCCCAACATATTACTAGAAAGCGACAAGAAGAGAATCAACAGAGGAGTGATGCATACACATACCGCAGCGCCTACAGATAACCCTAAAAACACAGTCTGTGAGATATGCAAAGGACACCACAAACCAGTGTCTTGCGAAAAGTTGTTGTGGATGTCAGTGGAAGCCAGGTGGAACGCGATAAATAACCATCACCTATGTGCTCAGTACCTCAAAAACCACAAGGGATCCTGCTGGAGTCGCGTAGCTTGCGACATAAATGGCTGCAACGCAAAACATAACAGTCTCCTTCACAAGAATGTGACGGAAAGCGTGCAAAATCATCGTGGGTCACTAACCAACCAGCCAGAATGCTATGTTCGAATCGTTCCAGTCACTTTGCACTCCAATTCGAAATCCGTCGATATCTACGCATTTATGGATGACGGATCGACTCTAACACTTGTAGAAAAAAAATTGGCTGATGCGCTCGAAATGAAAGGTTTCGCCAATCCCCTATGATTTAGATGGACCGGCGATGTTAGTCGGCAGGAGCCGGAATCCAAGCAGCTGAACTTGAGAATCTCTTGAGAATCTGTACGGTTAAGTCCATTGGTCTTTCAGCCGAGACGATGATAGCAGATAGGATAAAACAGAGATATCCGCATTTAAAAAACCTGCCTATCCCGAGCTTCATTAACGCAATGCCTCAAATGATAATCGGCAGTAATAATTATATCTCATAGCTTCGCTAAAGGTGCGCGAAGGAAAATGGCAGCTACCAATAGCTGCGAAAACGAGCCTAGAATGGACTATATATGGCGGATCGGGACGATCTGGGGGAGGACTTAACCTGCATCGGTGTCAATGCGATCTGGATTTGCATGAGATGGTTAAAAAACATTTGCTAACGGAGGAAAAATCACCGCGGATATTTACCAAGTCTCCTGATGAAGAGCAATCTCTACAGATTCTGGAGGACACTGTTAGTTACAGCTCGCGGACGTACACCACGGGATTGCTTTGGAAATATGGCCCCCGTGTATTTCCAAATAGACTTTCGGTAGCAAAACGACGACTCTTATGCATGCGAAAGAAAATGGCTGCAGACCCTCCTTTTGCAAATAAGCTACATAGTCAAATACAAAACTTGATAGCCAAAACTTGATGGTGTGGGACGCGGCAGCTCAATCATCAGGAGTAGCCCTAAATGACTTTCTTCTAAAGGGACCCGATTTGCTCGTGCCCTTGCTGCAGATTATGTACAACTTTAGAATGAGAGCAATCGGCGTGAGCGGTGACATCGCCGAAATGTTCCATCGAATAGCAGTAAGAAAAGAAGACGCTAAAGCACAACGATTCCTATGACAAAATCAGACAACCGGAGTCGTAGAAACTTTCCAATTAAATGTGTTGACATTTGGAGCCACGTGCTCACTCTGTATAGCGCACTATGTGCGCGACCTGAACGCTAAAAATCACGCGGACGAGTTTCCTGCGGCAGCTAAAGCTATTCAGTCAAGACACTACGTAGACGACGATTCATGCCATTTAGAAGACGAAGCCATTACATTAGCGAAGGAAGTTAGAGAAGTCCACGCACGCGGGGGCTTCCATATGCGTAAGTGGTGTTCGAACTTCAAACGGGTACTTGCTGCACTTCACGACACAACAACCTACGACGAAAAACAGTTCTTTAACAGTGAAGAGATACACTCTTATGAGAAAATATTGGGCATGCGGTGGAGCCCACATCAAGATGCCTTCACCTATGCACTAAAGTTTGTACGCCTGAAGCGCAACATAATAGCGACATAGTTGTGATGTCAGTTTTTGAAATACTGCTCCAACAAGTTTGGCGATCGAAGATTGATTGGGATGAGGAAATACCACCCAATCTGCAGGATATGTGGCAATCATGGATGTCCTTCTTACCCTTGATAGAGAACGTGCGAATTCCGAGATGCTATTTTAAAAATTGGCATGCACAAGACTGCCAAGTTCAAATTCACGTATTCGTGGATGCGGGAGAAGACGCCTACTCTGCCGTTGCGTATTTCCATATCGAACAAAATAACCAAATACTTTTGAATATCGTTTCAGCCAAATCCAAGGTAGCTCCGTTGCAGCCGCTTTCGATACCCCGCTTGGAGCTACAGGCAACAGTAACTGGAGCGCGACTGATGAAAAATATAATAGCACAACATGAAATCGACTTTGAGGAATGTTACTTATGGACCGACTCGAAATCGGTACTAGCGTGGCTCGATGGAGATCCACGACGATATCAACAATATGTAATGTTTAGGATAGCCGAGATATGTGAGCTCACAGATGCCAAAAACTGGAGATGGGTACCAAGTAAAATAAATGTTGCGGACATCGCCACCAAACGACAACATAGGCTTGAAACATATACACAATGGTTCGAAGGACCCAAATTCCTAAAACTACCGCCGGCAGATTGGCCGACGGAAACTACCAATGAAAGGACAGTCACTGAGGAACTGCGTCCTCGTTTCCTTCACATGCGAAGGGAATCAGTAAGAATCAATTACGAGTACTTTTCAAAATGGAATCGATTGACAAAGGCAATTGCATGTTGGCTTGCCTAAGATTGATCAAGAAAATACGTAAATCAAATGAGAATACAAACCGACCGGCATCCCAAATTAATGAAGCCAGAATATTTCTTTACCGGAACATACAACAAGAATGTTACAACGAAGAGTACACAGCCATCGAAAACGGCCACCACGTTTGCCGGAGCAGTCCACTATGGAGGTTACAACTCTTTCTAAATGACCATGGGGTATTGTGTGTACGCAATAGAACCAGTCGCTTCGCTGGCATCCCTGAAGGACGAATCGCTCTACCCACCCAACACTGGGTTACAAAGCTGATAGTCCGGCACTACCATGAAAAATATTATTGCATGAATCATGAGACAACAGTAAATGAGGTGAGGCAAAAATATTTTATTCCAAAACTAAGACCTCTCCTTAAAGGGATTCGTCGAAATTGCGAGAATTTAGAGACAAATTTCAACTGGAAGATGCGAAAATGCACCGATAATTGTCGCAGCAGGAAATATCGTGGTACCTCAACCCACCGTCAGCACTTAGTGCGTTCTGGGAGCACTTAGTGCGTTCCATTAAAACCGTGTTATACCGTATAACACCAAATCAAAAATTCTCAGATGAAAGTCTTCTTACCGCCATGGCAGAGGTGGAAATGACGGTCAACTCCAGGCCCCTGACATACGTGTCCCTGGACGACGAAGATCAAGAAGCTCTTACGCCAAATCACCTGTTGCTTGGCTCATCAAATGGAGAAAAACCGATTTGCGATCCGGAACAAATCGACTATAAATGGTCGCTCCGACAGAGTAAGATGTTCGCCAACCTATTTTGGAATCGCTGGGTCAAAGAGATGCTACCAAACATAACACGAAGGTCCAAGTGGCATAAAAAAGTAAAGCCAATTGGTGTAGGCGACATCGTACTTATAGTGGACGAAAATCAGCGTCGTAATACTTGGACAAAGGGTAGAGTGGTCGAAGTGACTACCGCAGAAGATGGTCAAGTCCGTTAGGCGAAGGTACAGACACAACTAGATGTCTTCTCCAGACCAGCAGTAAAGTTAGCAGTCCTCGATGTCGGGAAAAATGAAGCAAGCTCCAGTGGCTCGCTTGCTGGGAGGGGAATGTTGCCGCAATTCGGGCCTACGAATAAACTTTGTGCCACTGTATCACAAAACGGAACTCTGTCCGAACAAACAGAATGACGCTCTTTAAAAACTTTAAAACTCTCTTTTTCATTCTACTCTTGCGGTACTTTATTATACATAAGTAGACACATAAGCGCGAAAAATACGCAGCTGCACTGATCTAAGTACATACATAAGAACCGTGTGTTCAGTTGTTTTTTCGTAGCCAATAGGCCAAGACTAGAGTAAGTGGAATGAGATCGATAATTATTAGTTATTAAAAATTTGTAAAATAACCTGAAATTACTTGTCGAATTAAAAAGTTTACGCTGTCCTAACTTGAGGATTAAATGGATTAAATTTATTTCAAAGGCACTGGCGGAGCTAGATTAACTAGTCGAACGAGCAACAACAGTGATCTCTGTGTTAGTACTAAAAAATTGGCTACTAGAAGAAAATGTAAAGTTAGAAATCACATCAAGTAACAACGGCAATTCAGATGTAGAAAAACTTTTAAAACTTTAATGACTTAAGTCATGTTAATTCGGAAAAACTATTGAATACAAAAACTTCCACCTGGCTTAAACCAAATTCAAACGAGATATTTATAATTTCAAACATTCCTCGAGAAATAATAAAAACCCCTATCTTTGAGATACTTCTTTATCCAGATGAAAATAAAAATATTTTGACAGAGAATTCATACAAATAACACTATTTTGACAACAACACTTTGTTCAATAAAAATACAAAACGAATAAAAACTAATGAATGTATAATAGGCATTTGAAATCAAATTACAACCACTTGTAAATACACTAAAACATGTAATAATTTTTAAGCTAATTACATTGAACCAAACATAATTATAACATGGAACTTACCAAAAACTAAACTTAATCAAAATCGCGTTAACAACGCCTTAATAATAGAAGGCAATAACATAATAAAAATGTACGATTGTGCCTTATAATTAATCGAAATATCAATAATAAATTCATTGCTTGACTAGAGCCAAAGCATTTATGTAACAAACAATATAACCAGGCTAGAACCTATTTCTTTTATCCAAACAAAAGAGATAATTAACGAACACACCAAAAATTATACTGTATTTCAAACTATTACATTAACCACTTTTGTACTTAGTATAATAAGTTTGATTACATACTTAATCTATAAGTTTAAGACAATTTGCGATCAAATGACAATCGAGTTCCCACAGAAAAAATTGAAACCCAAATTATTGAAAAAATTGAGTCCCAAATTATTAAGAAAATTGATACTCCAATCTATACAACTGAGAAAACCCCTCGCTATATCCCAATGTATACGCCTATTTTCTTTAGGATAGGGGAGTCATATATCCAACTCCAATACCCATGCAGCAAGTTCAATAAGTAATCTTCATTTGATTTAACCTTTCTTATGGTGCCTGACATCTCTGTTGCATACTTTGAGTCCAGCACACCAAATAAGCCGTTCGCAATGTTCCCAATGATATCTAAAGGCGATCGTCGTTGGCGTTCTATGTGAAGGAGATCATTTCCTGTCCGTAGTTCTGAGTTGACATGCTCGAAGTGCCTCTGCATTGCGGTGCATGCCTCTGGAACCTTCATTAATACGCATATTTCTCCAACCTTTACTACTCCGTCTGAAAATGTCTTCAGGTCGGCCCAATATGGTTCGAGATTGTAGAATGCCACAATAGTCCAGTCAGACGTTGCCATCCTTCCTGTGCCAATACTTTCATAGTATATGCCTGGTTTGGGGTTGAATCGAGTTATATTAGTTCTTTGAGCAAATGCTATAGGCAATAACAACAGCATTAGGCAGATCGTCATTGCCAACGGTGGCAGACCGATCGATAAGCGTCTTTTTGTTTTTGGTTCTGCGTTGTCCTCGATACCAGGGTCTTCTTGGGAATTCGCTTCTGTGTCATCTGCCTCGATTTTACGTTTTGTTGCCGTCTCTCTAAGCAAGGGGGCCAATTTATGGATAGCCCGCTTGTAGGTGCCTCTGGCTGTTTTAACGTCTACCACGCGGACGTATCCATCCAAACCTGGATATAACTTAACAATTCGTCCAATTGGCCACTGCAAAATTGGCACATTATCCTCCTTTAGAATTACCATCATGCCTTCTTTGACATTGTTATATGGTTTTTTCCACTTGGATGTACCCTGCAATTCTTGTAGGTACTCTTGAGACCATTGTGTCCAGAATGTATGTAAGGTGGCAATAAAGCATGCACCGACGGTGTGGCATCCCTAAAGAGGGCAGGTCGGAGCTTGCCATCATGTGAGAAAAAGGAGTCGAGCGTCAGTAGCGGAAGAAGTCGTGCGTTGTCGGTCGAGAGTTAAGTTGAGAGTCGAATCAAGTTGTTTAAGTCGTCAGTTGTTTAAGTTGCCTAAAAATGTTCAAGTTGCCTAAAGTTGTTTAAGTTGCATACAAGAAGTCGTAAAATATAAATATCCTAAGCTATATATAAACTTAATATAATAAAACTACACAATAATCTATATGTATGCTTAAGCCGTTGCACTTATTCCCATTGCTCTGGAATCGATGGCTGTGTTATTGGCTCTGTATCTGATTGGGTTACTGGTTAATGGTTCTCCGATCAATAGGTGGCCTGGGGTTAGGGATCGTCTGACAATGATGGTAGACAGTTGTTCAAACGTTAAGTTTGCTGTCGATACGTTTTTCAACAGTAAATGCTTAGCGGACTTTACCGCAGCTTCCCATAATCCTCCAAAATGTGGAGACCGTGGTGTATGAACTTAAATTGCACTCCTTTTTGATTGCAAAATTCCTTGATACTACCTGCTGCCGTTTCTGAGTGTATTGTATCGGTCAGTTCCTTAAGTTGGTTGTTTGCTCCAACAAAGTTTCTTGCATTATCGCAGTATAATGTCTGGCATCTTCATCTGCGCCCAATGAAGCGCTGAAGCGCGCCCACAACTCCAAGTGTACTGCCTTGGTTGCAAAGCATACAAATACTGCAATGTAAGCTTTGTCGGGACGTTTTCCTCGAACCTTATGGTGGATCCAGAATGGTCCACAATAGTCTACTCCGGCATTGAGAAAGGGTCTATTCTGAGATACCCGATGCTCAGGTAAGTCGCCCATGACTTGTTTAAAGAATTGAGGCCGGTTCTTGGTGCATACTACGCAGCCCTGGATCACATTCCGGACTATCGGTTTCACCTTAATGATGTGGTACTGTTGTCGAGCTATTCCGCGTAGTGCCTCATGTCCACAATGAAGATTGTCTTCATGAAGTTTCTGTAGTATAATTTTTACCACCGGATCTATTCACTGTAGCCGGTAAAACAACTACTGTTGAGTCTGACCAGAGAAATGATTCCACACTTTCTGATCCTAATTGGAGATCCTGTCGAACTCTATCCGAGAGTTCAGCTCCAAGTACAGCTGCACATAGTTCCAGCCGGGGCAGTGTCTGTTTTTCAAGAGAAGCCACTCTCGACTTGGCGCACAACAATCTGACCGAAATTTGGCCATTTTTATGATCGGGCATAAACTGCGTATGGTGCGCCTTTTCTGATGCATCAACAAATGTATGCAGTTCCATTGTGGTGGGGACCTTGCCATCAAAAATATGCCTTAGAATTTTCATGTGGTTTTGTGCCTGTACATCCTCTCGGTAGGCTTCCCATTGCTTCTCCAAATATGGCGGTAGGTCACCATCCATCTCAATTCGTTCGGTAGCAACATGTTGAAGAAACATTTTCGCTCTTATCACTACCGGTGCGAACAGTCCTAGAGGATCGAAGATTTGACCGACTTCAGATAGCACCACTCGTCTGGTTATTCCTTTTGTATGTCTTTGAGCCTTTCTACATAATTGATCTTTTTTGGGTGGCCATATGATTCCCAATGTTTTGACACTTGTTTGTTCCAGTGTGTCAACGAGATTGATGTCAGCAATCGTATCTTCCTTTGGAATTTCTTTTAGAAGTTGACTGCTATTTCAACACAATTTTCGTAAGTTGAAACCCTTAGATCTCAAGATTTCTAGAAGCTCTTGTCTTATTTGCAGGCCTTCTGGTAAACTGTCTGCTCCTGTGAGACAATCATCAACATAAAAGTCATTTTTTAATGCTGATGCTCCAGACGACAATTTTTCAATGTTTTTCAGTGCCAAATATTCCAGACACTTCGTCGCTAAATATGGGGCTGACGTGGTTCCATAAGTTACCGTTTTTAAACGATAAAACTTTAGTTCTTGACTTGGATCCTCTCTCCACACAATCATCTGATTGAATTGATCGGCAGGGTTTATCCAAACTTGACGATACATTTTTTCAATATCTGCCGTGAACACATATTTGTGTGTCCTGAACCGCAGGAGAATTGAGAAGAGTTGACTCTGTACAACTGGTCCAGGATATAAAATGTCGTTCAGTGATTTTCCTGATGACGTTTTGCATGAAGCATCAAATACCACTCTTAGCTTGGTGGTGGTACTTTCTGGTTTTAGTACACAATGATGCGGTATAAAGTAATGGTTCTTGGGAATTTGTTCTACCATTACTTGCTTCATATGTCCAAGCTGTTCATATTCTGACATAAATTTTACATACTCCTTTTTTATGTCAGGGTTCATTCGCCTCTCTAACGACATGAATCTTCTTATGGCTACTTCCCGAGATTCTCCAAGAGATGACGCCTCTTCCGCAAATGGAAGCTTTACAATTAGCCGATTGTCCGCCGCCGTGTGTAGGTTATCGAGGAAGAATTTTTCACAATACTCTTCCTCCGGACTCCTGTACCTTTTTATTGGCTCTAGTGTGTCTAGTTGCCAGAATCTTTCCAGTGATTCCTCTGGATTCGTCATGCCTACCATGCATGTGATTGAAGCTGACGTTGACATATTAATTCTGCCAGCAACAATCCATCCAAACTCTGAGTTTTGTAATGTTGGACGGTTTCGATTGCCCCGTCTCCTTTCTGGTAGCAGTATAGCATAGTGATCATCAGCTCCCAACAGCATATCAATTTTTCCTGGTTTATCAAATGTTGGGTCCGCTAATTGAATGTTGTCTGGTAATGTGACTTTCTGGGTTATTTCTTCTGTGGGTTGGTCACCTATTATGTGTAGCAATACAAATGCCTCAACTAGCATTGCGAACTTGTTGTATCTTGACCTTACAACCAAGCTTACTCGCGCCTTGCTTATCTGTGGTTGACCACCCACTCCATTTATATGAACATGAGTCTCGCTAATTTTTAACGATAACTTCTTTACCAGTCTCTCTGAGACGAGATTTACTTGAGAGCCGCTATCCAGGAGTGCTCGAAATTCTCCTTTCCTTTCATTGATTCCCTTTACCACTACCTTGGCCGTTGCCAACAGGGTGTATTTTCTGCCAATTCCATACGCAGAAGCTGCAGAAGCAGATGTAGCAATTTGGTTGCCTGTTTCTAAATGCAACATTGTGTTATGTTTTTTATCGCATTTAAAGCATCCCCTCCAAGAGCAATTTTTTGCTATATGGTCCGTCTTGAAGCAATTGACACACAATTTGTGTCTCTGCACCCAATTAAGCCGCTCTGCTGCGGATTTGATTTTGAACTTTTCACATTGGAAGAGTTTGTGCTTTGCTCTTTCGCAGAAAGCACACAGGGTACTGTTTGTCCCAGATGCTGTTGCGCATGTCTTCCTTGGACTTGGTTTCTCAATGCTGCGATTTTCGTTTCTCGGTTTCCCAATCGCCTCTAATGTTAGGAAGCGCTGTTCCAAGAAGGATAAGAAGTCCTTTACTTCCTGCAGATCCCTTGTGTTGGAAAGAGATTGCTCATATAGTGCGTGGTTGAATCTATCCAATTTTCTTGTCATATGAAACATTATGACAGCATCTGACGATTCCATATTGACGCCGATATTTTTTAAGGCTTGCAATGATTCAAAAATGTTATCATGCAAATTCTTTATAGAAGCTGCGTCATTTCCCACATTTGGATGATCAAACAGCTTTGCCAGTATGGCTGTTACTAGAACTCGTTTGAAATTAAAACGTTCCTGCAACACTGACCAAGCAGTGTTGTAATTGGCTTCTGTTAATTCCAGGTGCCGTATCAGTCTCTCTGCTTCTCCAGAAAGGTTTGATTTTAGGTACCACATTTTCTCTATCGTGGATACATTTGACTCATGAACCACCTTTTTATAGATGTCATGAAATTGCTGCCATTTCAGATAATCCCCATCAAATTTTGGAATGGGAATTTTGGGTAGTTGCAATGATTGTATTGATTGCAATACAGGTGGTGATTGTATTACTACATTTTCTGCTGGTGCCACACAGAATTTCAGCATTGTATTTTCTGCGGCCACAAACGTAGCTATATTATATCCGGCTTCGGCTGGATTTTCAGCTAGCCGATGAATCTCATAATGGATTTCTTCAATTTGCATCCATAATTTGTCGACTACCGATTTGTAAGTCATTTTTTCTTCAGGCGCAATTTGTCTTAATGTCCTGGACAATGACTCCAGCAGAGCACTTTGCTTACGAACCAGTGGTTTGACCATGACTCGCTCTTCCTCTCTTTGGCGAGCTTGTCTCTCTAGCTTTATTTTTGCCAAATGGTCCTTCCAATCTTCCACTATATTAGATACAACCGTCTTCATTTTGCTGAAATAGTCCGTTATAAAATAGTCGTCTTCAGTTGGCACGTTATTTAATTTGTCCATCAACTCCTGATGACCTTTCTTGAAGTTCTCCCACATGTATTCCAGGAGCTCAAGTTTCTCCTCGAAATAAGATGGCTTCGTTTTCCTGGCGAAAGAATCTTTTTTGCTATTCCGAATCAAGGCCTGGATTGCCTCTCCTCGTTCTGTCTGCTGTTTATAAAATTCCTCCATGTTCCTTTATATTCTTATGTAATTGCTTGTCTGTACTAGTACTTGACCCGATGGGAGTTTATTTATTTTGTCAAAGACAGGGAACGCTCCGACTCGTTCCTAAAAATGGTCAAGTGTAGCACAAATAAGAATAAGAAATAAATCGAAGTTGCCTTTTGAATAGTGTTTTAATAATAGTTTTATTTTTATTTCCAATATACCTATTCTTTTACACTGATAACTGCCACGACAGTGAAACCACTTTTTGGAGTTTCTTTTCTTTGTTTAAAAAAAAAATTGCTGATCAATGCCAAAATCTATACTCGAGCTTACTACCTGGGTTACTGACCGAGTTAACTAGGTCAGATATTGCTGACGCCAGGGAATGCAACAGAGTTGAGTTGATCAAACTTTATTTTATACAAAAATAACTTTTTATGATTTGATTCAAAATGATTTATGATTTGGTCGCCTCGTTGACACAAATCGTTGTTAAATGATTTTTATAAGGTGATCGCTTAGTTGATCAACTTTTATTAAATGGGTATGCACTGCTACCCCGTTGCGGAAACCAACTCCTAGTTTTCCAGTAAATCTTTTTTATTCGCCAAGGTGGCTACGCAATGATTGCCAAGTTAATCAATTGCGATGTTTTTAGTCGGGACCCCAGATTGATGTGAGATGTTCATCAATTTGTGCCCTCGCTTAGGATTGTCGTGTCCAAAGCGTGCAAAGAAAGTAGTCGCCTAGTTGACCAGTTTCCTTTTTGTTGAGAGATTGGTCGCCTGAGTTGACCAAATGTTCTCGCTTGATGACGGTTTCACCAAGTCTGTTATTCTTTTAACTTGGAGCCGCCAATGTCGGGGTCACCAAAATGTTCAATGAAAAACGTTAGTGTTTCTTGAAGTTATTAAATGTTTATTTATTTATATATATATCTAGGCACTAGCACATAAACCAGTGACTAAAGGTTGTCGCAACCAACACATAAATTGGGTGGACCTCGGAGTGAGATTACAAAGGTAGAGATGGGGGCCAAAGACACAGCGATGCACACCCGATTTAGCTACAATTGGTATCTGATCTTACTAAGAATAATGCATTTCTTTTATAGTACAAAATAGCGAGCTCACCAGTGCATAGTTCGACATAGTGTTAGGTCAGCAAAATACGTTTTTATTGATTAACTAGGTCTTTATTGTTTACTGCTGACCATATCAGACCTACTTATGACTGATGAGCCATCTATATCTATAATCGGGTTACATACTTAATTGACATACATATTTGTTCTATATTATAATTGTCTTAATGTTAGCTTATTTTATATAATCAAAACACCAACACATCCGTTTTTCTAAACACTTGGACACTTGCAATAATAATTGTTCCCATAAAAAACAAACGGTGAGAACGCTAATTCAGCATTTAAATTCGGGCCAATCAAATCGCATCAATATCAGTCACGCCACTAAAGGGCTCACAAATTTAGCCTATAAATATAACCATAAGACATTTTTGTAACACAGTTTTAAGTTTTCCTTTAAATAATAAAGTATAAAGATTTTAACTCACAATATCTTTTTTTTCCTCTTTGGGAAATCCAGATATTTAATTAAATATGGGCAACAGTGTGTAATAGCCCACTGTATCCCCGCTAGTTCTTGCTCAGTAGTACTTTTATTGCTTTCACCTTTAGTGAATGAACGTGCCACTGGCAACTGCTTATCGCCATAAGTTTGAGTGGCATTCTTCAGACCAAACAAAATCTACGTTTTTCTTACATGGTTGTGTTATCGGACGTGCATGTTCTGCATTCTTTTTAATAAAACGTCTGTAGTAGTTGCAAAAAGCTACGAATCTTCTAGCACTTTCAGCATCTGCTGGTACTGGGTATTTTTCAATGACGTCTGGATGCAGTTTTAGGTTGTGTTTTCTACATATGTCAAAAATATTCTTTAGGTTTTTATTTTATTTATTTATTATACCCTTGCAAAAAGGGTATATTAATTTTGGTCAGAAGTGTGCAACGCATAGAACGAAGCATCTCCGTCCATACAAAGTATATACATATATTCTTGATCAGCACGACGAGACGAGTTCAACTAGCCATGTCCGTCCGTCCGTCCGTCTGGATCAACGCAAACTCCTCCTAGACCGTAAGAGCTACAGAGCTGAAATTTTGCACGTAGGCTTGTATATACGGCGTTGTATATCTCGGATTCAACCGGATCGGACCACTATATCATATAGCTCCCATACAAACCCCAAAGTCACAAACAGTGACTTTTCTCAATAACTTCGTTATTTTCTGTGTTATTATCGTGAAACTTAATATTAGAGAGTTTATTACGCTTATAAACGACTGTGCCAAATTTGATCAAGATCGGGCGAAAACAGTGACTTTTGTAAATAACTTCGTTACTTTTAACGTGATTGTTTTCAAATTAAACATTTCTTAATTTAATATATCTGTTAATGACTGTGTCGAATTTGATAAAGATCGGGTGACTATATCATATAGCTCCCATAGGAACGATCGGTGGAAAACAGTGACTTTGATCAATATCTTCGTTATTTCCTATGATTGTAGGCCATTCTTTCGCAAACATAAGCCTTTTTATATAAAACTTTCTTCCACATTGATGGCTAATAGGTAAGGAACGAGTTACCAAAAAAGTTGCAAGGGTATACAAACTTTGACGCGGTCGAAGTTAGCCCCGGCCCTCTGGTTTATTTATTTACGTCAACTAACACAGCAGTCGACGAAAAAGCTTAAGCTAAAGACAGATAGTAATTAAATGAAGCTTAGCTTTATACACAACTAAACATCCCCGACCCGGTGGAGGTGTTTTATTTGCACAAGGTGCCAGCTATGCCCCGATTCACAGCCAATGTGGTCAGGGATGAGTTGTAGTATACTTTTATACTAGGACGCATTGACGGCCATCCCCTGATTCTAAGGCCGAAGCGGCGAGGCGGCCACCAGGTCCTACCTACTGGCCCAAATTAACAACGATCCGCCACCACCCTGGGCGGAAGCATGCAAGCTGTGGGACAAAATAGATGACCTGGAAAAAGTGCACCAGAGAACCAAACAGGCGAGGCAGCAACAGCAGCAGAGCCAGATGCAGCGACCAGCAACAGCAGCAGATGCAGAAACAACAAAAAAAAAATTTAACAAAAAAACAAAAAGTGTGCTAATATATGTAGGCACCTTTGTGGCAAGAGACGATTTTTGCGCTGCCATTATAAATAATTAATTAATTAATTAGGTGCGAGGCCGAAAAAGTATGAGTGAGTGAGTGCTCTAGCACAGGACTCATACACACAAAGCTAAAACACAAAAGAGAATTGAATGAATTGTGACAGGTAAAGAAAAGTGAGTTGGTTTCGAATGGATTCGAGTTGCCAAGTAGTTTTTCATTTCATTTATTTGTATAATAGAAAAGAAAGAGAGAATTACATTTATTTCTATTTTATATTGGAATGCAAGAATATAATTTTATTTATATTTTCTGAGTTACTAGAAATAAGACAACGCTTTTCTGAAATCAAATTTCTAGCGTTGGAAAATGTTCGTTCCGAAGCTGCGCTGCTCGCTGGAATACAGAATATTTTGCAACTTGTCTTATAAAGCAGAGGAAAAAAATTTGCATGCAAATTTCACCAAGCTTTATACTTCATTCATTCGAACTTTTTTCGTTGGATGCTGTGAGTTATGAGAAGCAATATACAAATTAATTACTTCCTTCACTCACGGTATACAATTACAATTACAATTACAACTTAATGATAACTGAAAGATTCTGACTGAGTGAATTCCGCGGAGCTAAAGCGAAGTTTACCGGATGGTTTGGACTTAGGCTTAAGACTGATTTTCTATGATTTGATTATGTTGAATGAAGGCTTGGATAATTGACGTCGTCGCAGGCGGCGGCGTTGGCTGAGTCCAATAGTCCACTAAGAGCGTGGGACCATTCTTTGTTTACACAAGTGTTCAGGACCATTCTTTGTTTATTGCCGAAATTTGTGGAGTGATTCTGGGTATCAGGCTTGTTGTTTATCCTAGCGATCGGACTGTTACTTGGGATAGGCGATCATGCGACAAGATGGCATGTGACGATTGAGTGGGGTGACTTGTTGTTTATCCTAGCGATCGGACTGTTATTTGAGACAGGCGATCATGCGACAAATGGGCCTGTGACAACTGAGTGGGGTTGACCGATGGGAATTGCTTGTGATGATGAAATAGGACCGGCCAATGGGCATGTGTTGACGGACTTGGGTTTTATAGTATAAGTACTTGACTCCTTGTTATGATAGAAGTGCTTAACTCCTCCCCCTTTAAGTGCGGACGTCCTCGGTCGCAACAACATATTGAACTGGCGCGATTGAGACTTCCATTGGTGGACCATGGTTGCCTGTTCCGTGGCTGCAGAATTTTTTGATGATGTAATATGTTATCACTGCGGCTGCCAGAAGGGTTAGAATAATCCAGCTTGACGAAGACATAATCAAGTTGTTTCTTTGGATTCTCTCCAGATTATTAGTATTATTGATGTGTAGTTCCTTGATCATTTCCAGAGATAACCTTTCACCTCTTTGCTGCTTATCTGATAGTAATTGCAACAGCGGCGGTTGAACCTCGACTTTAAAGCGTGTCTTCACAATATACCAGGAGTCTTCTATGATGACTGTCGCGTTTTCCGCTTGAATTATGAAGGTGCCTTCTAGGGTAATGTTTTCTCCATTGATGTTGATGTCCCCTTGAAATTGGTTCAGCAGCAAGGTACCGGGCATTATTTCTGAATGGGATTTTACGTGCTGGTTGTTGATGACCTTACATTGTGGATTCCTTCTTTGCAAGTAGGCTCCTACACATTTACTGATTTCTAAATTAGTCAGATCTTCCAGTTTACAGATTGTCTTACCATTATGAATTTTACATTTATTCTTATTGATTAACCCGAAGTATTTCTTGTTACATTTCATGATATTCTCATAGTCTATTTCTTCTATAAATTTTTTATATTTAATTGGTATTGCAAGGATTTGTTTACAAATTTCATTAATTACTCTGGGTAGGCTAACAATATAAAGGAGTGATTTACCCTCTGAGGCTATGCTGACCTCGGCAAACTCTATTAGTTCTTCAATGTTTACAAATGTTAGGCTCTCTTCTTTAATTG
Source organism: Drosophila tropicalis (assembly GCF_018151085.1). NCBI lineage: Eukaryota > Metazoa > Arthropoda > Insecta > Diptera > Drosophilidae > Drosophila > Drosophila tropicalis. The sequence goes on from NW_027172999.1 coordinate 2,091,289, forward strand.
TGTCAATAAAATCTATTTCAGCAGAGGACAGTATTAATGAGTTTACGGTATTGGCCTTAGCCCAATCAATTGCGTAAATAATATTTGTTATTTCTTCTCTTAAAAGACTCAATTTAAATTTGGTTATTTCAATTTCTTCTGACTTATTATTATATTCGGGTTTACCTCTAATTAATATGGTATTAGTTATATTAATTAAATCGTTTATCTTATTTTCTATTAGATTATTAATAATGACCTGCCGATTATTGTTTTCCAATTGTTCATTGATCTTATCTACCACAATCTTATGATCCTCGTGATCAGGTGTGCCCGCTAACCATTTCCAAGCCGTGCCAAGTATATCAAGCGATCTTTTGTTTCTGAATTTCATCGGCTGAAGCCTCTTCAATTCGTTCTGTATCCGAGTTATCTCATAGGCCAAAAAAGGTTGATACGGACTAAGGTTTGATGAATTCTTAACGACTTCTTTTAGAACGGATATGGCCATTTGATATTTTTCTAATTCGATGACGTGAATGATTTTAAACGTTCCGTTCTGGCGCGCGGCTAACCCGGTTTCCAACATGACCACTCTTGACTTAGTATAGTCTAGTATGGTTGTGTGACCCCAGCAAAGTGGTAACATGAGCAATCTGTCGTAAGAGGATGTTTATCAATACTTCAAGTGGTTTTTATGAACTATCCTTCCTGACCTGGTTTTAATCTTGGTATTAAGATCTTCGGCTACTATTTCTTTTTTATATCTAGACGTTAGTTTCGAGCCTAGCCGTTTATTAATCCTAACGTAGATGATTTCACCTGGATCGTAGATTTTGACGGTTTGTTTTGTTTTATTATGGTACCCTAGGTCCTTATTTTGCTTCTTTAAAATGGTTTCTGAAATCTTTTCCCTTTCAAGTGCTAATTTTTCTGGATTATCGATTAAATTTGTTCCAAAAAATGCTTCTATTGGCTTTTTGTTGGTGGTACTATGGATGGTTTTATTGTATTCGTCAACGGCTTTGATTATAAAATCCTCGAATTCCATTTCGGGGTGCTCTAGCTTCAAGAATCTCATTATTTCTGTATATGTTGAATAAAATCTTTCTATTTGGCCGTTGCTAGACGAAGTATATGGTGGAGTAGTGTGGACTTGTATACCTAACTGATTATTCAAAAGAAATTTTATTGATGCAGAATTTAAAGCCTTTTCGTTATCCATCACCACGGTTTTTGTCATACCGAAGGCTATTAACAACTCACGTAAGGGTACTTTAAGATGTTCTGCTGCTTTTGAGTTTACGAGTTTAACTTGCGCGTGTTAAGAAAATTTGTCTATTGCGGTTAAAATAATCTTATTTTGGGTGGAATATAAATCTATATGAATAATTTCACCTGGATATTTCGGAATAGGGGTTGGTTGTATTTCTTGGTTCGGAGGGTGTCTTTGGTATTTAGAGAGATTGCACGTTTGGCAAGAGTTTACTATTGCTTCTATCTTTTTCTTCACACCGGGGAAAAAATATTCAGATAAAATTTGCTTTTTATTTTCAACGGAATTTCTATGTGCTCTGAGGTGTTCTTTTATTATGATATCTTGTTGTTGAATCTGATCATGGACATCTATAGTTTGAATATGTGTGAATCTTGCCTTATTTGAAATATTTGTTGAATTTTTCCCATGATACTTTCGGAAGTAAAAATACCATTAACTATTCTAGGATCCTTTTTTTCTTTCAAGATGGTTACAAGATCTTCTTCGGAATAATTGCTTCTCACTATTGTATGTCTATGGTATGTAGGGAACGGTATTTCAAAGGTAGTGGATTCGTTATCACCAGTGAGGATAAACAATTGGTTTTTAAAGACATTGATGGGGATTTCCATTGCTGGAATGAGTTCATGACCTGAGCTTTCATCACTATGGGCTGTAGCTGACGTACTGCTAGCATTTATGCTGGTAGGGTTTCTAGAGAGTGCGTCTGCTACCACATTTGAGCTAACTCGTAGTTATATTCCTCCAGGTAACTTTTCCATTTCTTCAGCTTTGTGTTGTTATTTTTCGGGCTGAGAGCATACGTGAGAGTCTGGTGGTCAGTGTAAATGATCACCTTGGATTTGCCGTTTACATACATCCTTAACTTATCCAATGCCCATACTATTGCTAGCATTTCTCTTTCATTTGTAGCATAATTTTCTTCGGCCTTGTATAACGCACGGGAAAGGAACGTAATGGGTCTACCGTTCTGTTCTAGAGAAGCTCCTAATGCAAAGTTTGAAGCATCAGTGGTTAGATGGAACTAATGTCTAAAATCAGGGTATGCTAACATCACATCTTGTGATACTAGTGCATTTTTTACTTTCTCGAAGGCATCGAGTTCGGCTTCACCGAATCGGATTTCAATCTTGCTTGAGACATTCTTTTTAGCTCTGCCATGTTCTCCTCTCAATAACGCGGTCAAGGGTCTAGCTAACTTGGCAAAATCTTTGATAAATCTTCTGTAATAACTAGCTAATCCCAGGAAGGACCTTAGTTGTTTTAGGTTCTTTGGTATGGGGAACTTTTTAATGGCTTGAATTTTCTCTGGATTGGGTTTAACTCCTTCCCTTGAGATAACTACGCCTAGGATATCAACGCTGTGTCTCAGGAATTTGCATTTATCTACTTGGACCTTCATGTTTGCTTTGGACAAGGTAGAAAATACTAGAGCTAGATGTCGAAAATGCTCTTCCTCAGATTTACTGAATATTATTATATCATCAATGTAGACATGGGAAACTTTTCCAATGAGGTCTCTCAGGATGTCATCGAGAGCTCTTTGGAATATTGATGGGGAATTTTTTAGACCAAAGGGGAGTCTTGTAAACTCGTATTTCCCTCCATTTACAGAAAATGCTGTTTTTTCAATATCAGATTCCTTAAGGAAAATCTGATGAAATCCGCTCTTTAGATCAAGAACAGAGAAATACTTATTGTTGCCCAACTGAGCAACCATTTCTCCGATTTCGGGGATAGGATACTTATCCGAAACTGTAACTGCATTGAGCTTTCTGTAATCAATGACCATCCTAAATTTCTTATTCACAAGGCTGTCGCTCTTTTTAGGGACTATCCATACAGGGGAATTATAGGGCGACCGTGAGGGTCGTATTATACCATCTCGTAGTAATTCTTGTAGCTGGTCTTCTACTACTTCTTTGAGAGAAGCTGGGTACGGATAATGTTTGGTGTAGACTGGAGTGTCTGTTGTCGTTCGGATTTCTCCTTGGACATTAGTAGCATAAGTCAACTTCTTATTTGGGTCTGCGAAAAGCGATTCGTACTCCTCTTGGAGTGCCTTTAACCCTAGTTTCTGCTGATTGGTGAGCTCCTCTGATTCGATCGTATGTACCTGATGAGCTCGCATCTGCTTTACTTTAACAACGTGAGAGTTGTTGACAAATAATAGATCTTTCCCTATATCAATAATGGCGTTTAATTCTCTTAGTGTGTCATTACCTAGAATCCCATGGAACGGATTCAAATTAGGTAATAAGAAGAAAGTTATAGGTTTGTTGGGCTCGTTAAATAAACCCAAATGGATATGGCTGGTGATTAGAATGCGACCACTTACGGTGTTCGCGTAAAACTTGTGTTCATTTGTTTTGACGTTTTTGGCTATTTCTGGTTGGACATAGTTTTTGTTGGAGCCGGTATCTATTAAGAAATTGTATGCGGTTCCGTCTTTGTCCCGGACAACAAAGTACGGCAAAGAGGAACACTTTAACCTAAAAAATTAACGGTGTCCTCAATTTGTGGCTGTTGAGGTTCCTGTGATTGTGATTTGGTTTCCTCTTTATTTTGCGGGACTAACTCTGAGTTGTCCCCTTGTGAGGTAAAATATTCCTCCTGCTGTTGATATTCACGAACCTCAGAATATGGGACTAATTCGTAAAGGTCTTCTTGACCTTGGTAAGCAGACTGATAATCGGACATATCGGAGTAATGCTCTTCTTAAGGCGGTATGGTGATATATTGTTCACCTGACATACCGGTTTCGATATGGAATTGCCTCTGTACTTTATTGGGAAAATTTCCGGTGGACTGGTTGACTCTTTTGAGAGCAAATTGTTGTGGTGAATTAGCGTTTGGCTTGTTCATGTAGTCAACTTTTTTTGTTAGAATAGAGCCGTCGACATCCATAGGAGTTGGTGCCGGCTGAGGCTTCGGGGCAAATGGCCTCGGTGGTGCATTGAAAAACATGGGGTTTTTCGTTTGAGGGAATTTATTTTGGGGAATGAACACGTTTTGCATAGGTTTTTGATTATAAAAGTTGTTGTTATTATAAGGTTTGGGTGGAATTGCCGGTATGTATGATTGTTGAGGTTGCAAGTTATTTTTTGCATAATACAGGGGCTTTGGTCCTACTGGTGGACGAGTGTCACGATGGCTGATTATGTTCCTAGCCCTTTTATTGTCCAACATCTCGCACAATTGCAATGCATGCCTCAGATCTCTGGGTTGAGCTAAGCTCATTCTGTCTGAGAGATCTCCGTTGAGACCTCTGATGAAGGTATCTAGAGCCCTATCTCTGACCTGTTTTGCCATGGCTTCCATAGTCTCGGGAGTATAACCCAGTGTTTCGATTTGGTCTAGTATTAACGACATCTGTTGGTAAACGGCGAAGTAAAATTGATGAATGGATGCGCCTTTCTGGGTCATGGTGAATAGCTGATATTCTAAAGTGCTTAAATCTCGTTTGTCTGAGTACTCAGATAACAGACACTGAGAGATTGCACCCCAATGTAAAGCAGTGCGATATACTTTCAACAGTATATTCGCATGGCCTGTAATTTTGCCTCGAATGGTTACCAGAATTGCAAAGTATTTGTGTGTTCCCTGAATGGGGGCGTACAATTCCATCAAACGTGTGGCGGAAGCAAACCATGTTGAGAATTCTTCACGACTACCTGAGAATTTGTCAAGATTTTTTACGATATCTGGCACTTTGTCTAATTCATGCCAGTTATCCTGGACGCTAGCTGTCTGGTCCCTAAAGGGAATGTGTCCTGGCTGAGAAAAATTTAATTGTTTCACTATTTCCTGTAGCTGAGATGACAAAATTGTTTGGATAGCTACATCTAATCCTTGTATCGACAGTGCCTCTATTCTATTTACGGGTGCTGCACCTGAGGTGGATGCTGTCGGAGCATCGGAAGCTGCTGCCTGACTACCACCCTGCTGGAGGACTGCTGCTTTAACCCAGTTGTCATTAGTCATTTTTGAAAAAATATTTCGAACCAGGTTTCTTTCAAGGAAATAAGTGTTACGATATCGCGAATATTATGACGTCACGAACGATATAATGCCGCGAAAATTGGATTTTTGTTTATATTGACAAATGTATAGCGGTATGTCCGCTAATCTTGGTGGAAATGGTTTTTGGTACTTAAATACTTAGTTTGTGGTATTATGCAAATTTTTCAATATTAAATGATTATTCTCTTTTTTTCAAAAATATTTTTAAAGTCTTAGTTTGTGGTATTATGCAAATTTTTCAATATTAAATAATTATTCTCTTTTTTTACAAAAAAAATTTTTTTTTTTAAATTTGAATTATTTCTCTCCCTTTTTTTGGGATTACTTATTACTAGTTTCTTTTTCAATTTTTGATTCTTTTTTCTTGAGTGAGAAAAAAATTTAATTAAGGATTTTATAAATATTTTAGCTTGTGTTTTCCTTTTTTCTTTTTAAATTTAAACTTTTGGTTTTGGTTCACAAATTTTTTCTCGCTGTGTTTACACAAATTCTATTTTCTTTTTTTGATTTTCTTTCACTTAGAATTATTTTGCTTAACTTACATTATTAATAACATCTTTGGTGCTTGTACTGATCGGCTTGTAGGAGGGCTCGCTTTTCCAACGTTGAAGGTACTAACGCTCCTGGTCAAACACGTTTGGGTTATCAGTTTTCCTCTGAACGGATCTTGGAGGAAATTGCAGCGATAAATTTGACCCTGTCTGATTCTTAGTGTTGTTCAATATAGTGTTTTTATTTCGTTGACACTTTAAGGCATTTAACGCGTTTTCTCGGTCACGACCACTGATATCTTTCACTAACACTCGATCAAGTTTTATTTGGCAGGGTCCCTGCTCGGGCGCCAATTAAACACTTCCTTCACTCACGGTATAAAAAAATACAATTTTTATTTAAAGTCACTTTACAATTACAACTTAATGATAACTGAAAGATTCTGACTGAGTGAATTCCGCGGAGCTAAAGCGAAGTTTACCGGATGGTTTGGACTTAGGCTTAAGACTGATTTTCTATGATTTGATTATGTTGAATGAAGGCTTGGATAATTGACGTCGTCGCAGGCGGCGGCGTTGGCTGAGTCCATTAGTCCACTAAGAGCGTGGGACCATTCTTTGTTTACACAAGTGTTCAGGACCATTCTTTGTTTATTACCGAAATTTGTGGAGTGATTCTGGGTATCAGGCTTGTTGTTTATCCTAGCGATCGGACTGTTACTTGGGATAGGCGATCATGCGACAAATTGGCATGTGACGATTGAGTGGGGTGACTTGTTGTTTATCCTAGGGATCGGACTGTTATTTGAGACAGCCGATCATGCGACAAATGGGCCTGTGACAACTGAGTGGGGTTGACCGATGGGAATTGCTTGTGATGATGAAATAGGACCGGCCAATGGGCATGTGTTGACGGACTTGGGTTTTATGGTATAAGTACTTGACTCCTTGTTATGATAGAAGTGCTTAACTTACATTCACACTCACACACATTCACTCCAGTGTTAGCAAGCACTCACTTAATTCAATTCAATTCGAGTCCATTCATTTCTTTATATGTATTGAGTGAAGCCGAGCAGCTCTTTATTATATACCCCAACATACCCTAACGAAGAGCACATGTCAAAGATGTGCACTCAAAATTGCACAAAGAACATAAGCACACTTGTAAAGCTTGCCGCGATTAAAGCGAGCTTCTGAAAAAACTTCAATAAAGTTCAAAAAAAGCTCAAGTAAATTTCACAAAGCTTGCAAGCACACATAAAGCTCTCTGATCGCAGCAAGCTCCACAAGATCAAAATTGCCCAATAACGAAATCTACATACCCCATAAGAAAAATTACAAAAATTTTTTTTGGAAACAATTAAATATTAGAAAATAGAATTTTAAACAAATTGAAAAAAAAAAAAAAACAAAAAAAAAAGAAGAATCAAATTTTTTTTTTATATATTACAATATACAGAAGAAAAAAATGAAATACTAAGAGAACAAAATTATTTTAAGGGAATTAAATATGTATCCCATAAAGATAAAACCAAAAGTAACAAAATTTCAATGGATCAGAACATAGAAATATTGAAAGAAAAATTTCAGAAAGCGTACAAGTGCCTAAATAAAACAATTTATATACACCCTCAAACCATTAATAAGCACCTTGAAACTAACTTCGAGAGTTACAATAGAATAAACAGTAGCAGTACAGACATATCCAATGAATCAAGTAGTAAAACCTTCACTGAGCTAATATACAGTTTAAATAAACAATTAATAATTATAGCAACAAAACATAATGTAAAATTCACAATACCGGTAGATTCGAATCTAGAAGCAACTTTTGAACCTCTAGTAGCAAAAGACACAGAAGAACCAGCTGCAAAAGATAACCCAGAAGACATTCAAGATAATACAAAACCAAAGATGGTGCAAACAAAGATTGAATTTCTTAATACAGCTTCTAAGCTGATTCAGGAGTATGATGGTGGAGTAGAAACACTTCAAACTTTTATAGATTCGCTGAAATTAATCAATGAAATAAAAGCAGAATATGATAAAACAGCTATTAAAGTCATTAAAACAAAACCAAAAGGGGACGTTAGACTACCGGTAACAATTGAAAACACTATAAATGGTATAATCCAAACATTAAAAAAATAAATTAAGGGTGAAAGAGTTCAGGTAGCAGAGGCATGATTAATGAACTTAAAGCAAAATGGTAAGAACGCAAGTCTTTTTATGTCAGAAATAGAAAATCTCACTAAATCATTAAAACGCGCATAACATAACAGACAACGTAAATCCTGAAACAGCAAATAAATATGCAACTCAAACAGCAGTGAAATCAATCATAAAGAACTGCGATAACGAAATCGTCAGAACAATAATAGAAGCAGGCAATTTTACTGAAATGAATGATGTTGTAGCTAAATTTGTAAATACATCTACAAATATAGAACAGGATCACAGCGTGTTTTAAACTAAAAGAAACAATTAAACAAATAAGAACTCGTACAATAATAATTGAAATTATAATAACAATTACCAAAATAGAAACCCAAATGATAATACTAATTATAACAATACTAGGAACTACAATAACTATAGTAATAATTATAATCGAAGAAATTATAACAATAGAAATACAAAAACTAATTATCCTCCTAAAACACAACAAAATAATAATGTCAGATTTACAAACGTAGAAGAAAATTCGGAAAACTCCGAAAGTCCTCTGATGTAAAAAATCGAACAAATAAAATATATAGTTTAAATTGCAACCTTAATAGCTACATAACTTAAAAATTTGACGATGTAGGGACAATAAAATTACTATTTTTTTTATTACTAATAAAACAAAAAATATTAAGAAAAGACAATACAGTTGAAAGACGGACAAAACTTAGTGGAGTGGGCAAAGACGTCCTATTTACAATAGGTGAAACCAAACTAAAGTTCAGCAACCTCTCAACGGTACACACCTTCCAAGTAATAGAAAATGATTTCCCCATCCCATGTGACGGAATCCTGGGGCTTGACTTTATAAAAAAATTCAACTGCACACTCAATGATTCCACCAACAAATTGATAATAGATCCGAATAAATCAAGATACAAAATTATAATTAACATAGGGATCAGTCAAAACACACATGTATTCCATGTACCACCTAGAACAGAAAAATTTGTACGCATTGCAATATCCTCAAACAATAATAACATCTTTATCCCTAATCAAGAATTACACCCGGGGTAATCGTCGCAAACACTATTGCTTCTAAGACTAACTCATATGTCCGTATATTAAATACTAACAACACAGACGTGCAAATTACAAATATAAACCTATTAAATGAAAAACTGTCCGATTATGAAATCCTAAAAATAGACAAACAACATGATTCAAATCATAAAACCACAATAATGAACAAACTAGCACCCCATTTTCCCGACTTCGTGAAAGAACCTCTACATAAATTATGCCCCGAATTTGATGATGTATTCGCAATAGAATCTGAACAAATAACCTCCAACAATTTCTTTAGACAATAATTAAGACTCAAAGACACAACACCAGTCTACACCAAAAACTACAGGATAGCACACAGTCAAAAAAACGAAATCAATAAACAAGTGGACAAATTGATCAATGATGATATTATTGAACCATCAATGTCTGAGTACAATAGTCCGATTTTATTGGTTCCTAAAAAGTCTCTACCTGGCAGCAAGGAAAAACGGTGGAGATTGGTAGTTGATTATAGAAAAATTAACAAACAACTAGTAGCGGATACATTCCCACTACCCAGAATGAACGATATCCTCGACCAGCTAGGACGCGCTAAATACTTCTCTTGTTTAGACTTAATGTCAGGATTTCATCAAGTAGAATTAGAAGGAAACTCTCGGGACATAACATCATTTTCCACAGATAAGGGCTCATTCAGATTCAAGCGATTACCATACGGATTAAAAATTGCACCAAACTCGTTTCAAAGAATGATGTCCCTTGCATTCACGGGTCTATCACCATCCCAAACATTCCTTTATATGGATGATCTAATTGTAATTGGGTGCTCTGAAAGTCACATGATTAGAAACTTAAGGAATGTTTTTGAAACCTGCCGAAAATATAACTTAAAATTGCACCCTGACAAATGCTCTTTCTTCAGACATGAAGTTACTTTTCTAAGACACAAATGCACGAATAAAGGAATTTTACCAGACGAAAGCAAGTTCAAAACGATTCAAGATTACCCGACTCCCAAGAATGGCGACGAAGCCAAAAGATTTGTAGTGTTCTGTAATTACTACCGTAGATTCTTTCCAAACTTTGCATACCATGCACAATTTATCAATAGATTATCTAGGAAAAATGTAGAATTTAACTGGGATGCAAACTGTCAAGCAGCTTTTGAATACTTAAAAAACAAATTATTAAGCCCACAAATACTCCAATATCCGGATTTTAATAAAAAATTCTGTATCACAACTGATGCAAGCAAGATCGCATGTGGAGCCGTCCTCAGCCAAGAATTTGATGGACTCCAATTACCCATATCATACGCATCTAAGGCATTTACAAAAGGTGAAAGCAATAAATCAACAATCGGTCAAGAATTAACAGCAATACATTGGGCAATTCAATATTTCAAACCATACATATACGGAAAAAAAATTCCTAATTAGAACTGACCATCAGCCATTACCTATCACCTATTTTCTAAAAAACCCATCGTCAAAGCTTACTAGAATAAGGCTAGATTTAGAAGAGTTCGATTTTACTATAGAATACATCAGGGGACAAGAAAATTTCGCAGCGGATGCTCTCTCCAAATTTGAATTTGAAAATATAAAAAACATAGAAACTAATAAAATACTTAAAGTAGTAAAGTAGTAGTAGATCAGAAACAAAAAAATTAATACATAAGGAAAACAAAATTAACAATAATAGAATAGAAACACCAAGAATATATGTAATAATAAATCCTAACGAAGCCAAAAAATACGCGCAAATAAAATTCAAAAAATGCAAATGTTTTATTACCAAAAATAAAGAAAAATTACTCTCCTTCAACATAGGCGATTTGATCATTAGTGGAAGAATAGTTTTAGATCGATTCCTTCCAAGGCTTGAAATAGAAGCCGGTGCTCAAAGAATCTATAAACTGAAGATAGACATGTCAGAAAAACTATTTAGGTCACTTACACTTAATGAACTAAAACAAAAAGGAAAAGACACATTAAAACATTTAGAAATAGCAGTTCTACCTAAAGTAAAAGTAATAACAAATAAAGAATAAATAAGAAATACATTAAATAAATATCATAATGACCCAATAGAGGGAGGTCTCTGCGGGGTACACAGAACAGTAGGAAAAATAAAAAGAGATTTCTTTTGGAAAAATATGTCTCGGGATGTTGCGACATACATCAAAAATTGCGAAAAGTGCAAACTAGCCAAAGTAACCAGACACAACCACTCCCCATTGATCATAACACAAACCCCTGCAACCACTTTTGACACAATAATAATAGATACAATTGGACCATTACCAAAAACAATGAATGGTTACTATTATCTGCGATCTGTCCAAATATCTCATATCAATACCAATACCAAACAAAAGTGCAAAGCGGTTGCAAAGGCTATATTTGGAAAATTCATTTTAATTCACGGCTCAGTGAAAAAAATTCTAACAGACATGGGAACAGAATATATGAATTCAATACTAATAGAACTTTGCAAAAATTTAAACATAACTAAAATTAACTCCACGACGCACCATCATCAAACTCTTGGAACAGTAGAAAGAAGCCATAGAACTTTCAATGAGTACATCAGGTCATATATATCCATTAAAAAAGACGATTGGGATGAATATCTATACTATACTATCTATATAAATTAAACACTTCCTTCACTCACGGTATAAAAAAATATAATTTTTATTTAAAGTCACTTTACAATTACAACTTAATGATAACTGAAAGATTCTGACTGAGTGAATTCCGCGGAGCTAAAGCGAAGTTTTACCGGATGGTTTGGACTTAGGCTTAACACTGATTTTCTATGATTTGATTATGTTGGATGAAGGCTTGGATAATTGACGTCGTCGCAGGCGGCGGCGTTGGCTGAGTCCATTAGTCCACTAAGAGCGTGGGACCATTCTTTGTTTACACAAGTGTTCAGGACCATTCTTTGTTTATTGCCGAAATTTGTGGGGTGATTCTGGGTATCAGGTTTGTTGTTTATCCTAACGATCGGACTGTTGCTGGGGATAGGCGATCATGCGACAAATTGGCATCTGACGATTGAGTGGGGTGACTTGTTGTTTATCCTAGCTATCGGACTGTTATTTGAGACAGGCGATCGGCCAATGGGCATGTGTTGACGGACTTGGGTTTTATGGTATAAGTACTTGACTCCTTGTTATGATAGAAGTGCTTAACTCCTCCCCCTTTAAGTGCGGACGTCCTCGGTCGCAACAACATATTGAACTGGTGCGATTGAGACTTCCATTGGTGGACCATGGTTGCCTGTTCCGTGGCTGCAGAATTTTTTGATGATGTAATATGTTATCACTGCGGCTGCCAGAAGGGTTAGAATAATCCAGCTTGACGAAGACATAATCAAGTTGTTTCTTTGGATTCTCTCCAGATTATTAGTATTATTGATGTGTAGTTCCTTGATCATTTCCAGAGATAACCTTTCACCTCTTTGCTGCTTATCTGATAGTAATTGCAACAGCGGCGGTTGAACCTCGACTTCAAAGCGTGTCTTCACAATATACCAGGAGTCTTCTATGACGATTGTCGCGTTTTCCGCTTGAATTATGAAGGTGCCTTCTAGGGTAATGTTTTCTCCATTGATGATGATGTCTCCTTGGAATTGGTTCAGCAGCAAGGTACCGGGCATTATTTCCGAATGGGATTTTACGTGCTGGTTGTTGATGACCTTACATTGTGGATTCCTTCTTTGCAAGTAGGCTCCTACACATTTACTGTTTTCTAAATTAGTCAGATCTTCCAGTTTACAGATTGTCTTACCATTATGAATATTACATTTATTCTTATTGATTAACCCGAAGTACTTCTTGTTACATTTCATGATATTCTCATAGTCTATTTCTTCTATAAATTGTTGATATTTAATTGGTATTGCAAGGATTTGTTTACAAATTTCATTAATTACTCTGGGTAGGCTAACAATATAAAGGAGTGATTTACCGTCTGAGGCTATGCTGACCTCGGCAAACTCTATTAGTTCTTCAATGTTTACAAATGTTAGGCTCTCTTCTTTAATTGTGTCAATAAAATCTATTTCAGCAGAGGACAGTATTAATGAGTTTACGGTATTGGCCTTAGCCCAATCAATTGCGTAAATAATATTTGTTATTTCTTCTCTTAAAAGACTCAATTTAAATTTGGTTATTTCGATTTCTTCTGTCTTATTATTATATTCGGGTTTACCTCTAATTAATATGGTATTAGTTATATTAATTAAATCGTTTATCTTATTTTCTATTAGATTATTAATAATGACCTGCCGATTATTGTTTTCCAATTGTTCATTGATCTTATCTACCACAATCTTATGATCCTCGTGATCAGGTGTGCCCGCTAACCATTTCCAAGCCGTGCCAAGTATATCAAGCGATCTTTTGTTTCTGAATTTCATCGGCTGAAGCCTCCTTAATTCATTCTGTATCCGAGTTATCTCATAGGCCAAAAAAGGTTGATACGGACTAAGGTTTGATGAATTCTTAACGACTTCTTTTAGAACGGATATGGCCATTTGATATTTTTCTAATTCGATGACGTGAATGATTTTAAACGTTCCGTTCTGGCGCGCGGCTAACCCGGTTTCCAACATGACCACTCTTGACTTAGTATAGTCTAATATGGTTGTGTGACCCCAGCAAAGTGGTAACATGAGCAATCTGTCGGAAGAGGATGTTTATCAATACTTCAAGTGGTTTTTATGAACTATCCTTCCTGACCTGGTTTTAATCTTGGTATTAAGATCTTCGGCTACTATTTCTTTTTTATATCTAGACGTTAGTTTCGAGCCTAGCCGTTTATTAATCCTAACGTAGATGATTTCACCTGGATCGTAGATTTTGACGGGTTTTTTTGTTTTATTATGGTACTCTAGGTCCTTATTTTGCTTCTTTAAAATGGTTTCTGAAATCTTTTCCCTTTCAAGTGCTAATTTTTCTGGATTATGGATTAAATTTGTTACAAAAAATGCTTCTATTGGCTTTTTGTTGGTGGTACTATGGATGGTTTTATTGTATTCGTCAACGGCTTTGAATATTAAATCCTCGAATTCCATTTCGGGGTGCTCTAGCTTCAAGCATCTCATTATTTCTGTATATGTTGAATGAAATCTTTCTACTTGGCCGTTGCTAGACGAAGTATATGGTGGAGTAGTGTGGACTTATATACCTAACTGATTATTCAAAAGAAATTTTATTGATGCAGAATTTAAAGCCTTTTCGTTATCCATCACCACGGTTTTTGTCATACCGAAGGCTATTAACAACTCACGTAAGGGTACTTTAAGATGTTCTGCTGCTTTTGAGTTTACGAGTTTAACTTGCGCGTATTTAGAAAATTTGTCTATTGCGGTTAAAATAATCTTATTTTGGGTGGAATATAAATCTATATGAATAATTTCACCTGGATATTTCGGAATAGGGGTTGGTTGTATTTCTTGGTTCGGAGGGTGTCTTTGGTATTTAGAGAGTTTGCACGTTTGGCAAGAGTTTACTATTGCTTCTATCTTTTTCTTCATACCGGGGAAAAAATATTCAGATAAAATTTGTTTTTTATTTTCAACGGAATTTCTATGTGCTCTGAGGTGTTCTTTTATTATGATATCTTGTTGTTGGATCTGATCATGGACATCTATAGTTTGAATATGCGTGAACCTTGCCTTGTAATTCCAAAAATGCTCTGGAAATATTTCTTGGATTTTTCCCATGATACTTTCAGAAGTAAAAATACCATTAACTATTCTAGGATCCATTTTTTCTTTCAAGATGGTTACAAGATCTTCTTCGGAATAATTGCTTCTCACTATTGTATGTCTATGATATGTAGGGAACGGTATTTCAAAGGTAGTGGATTCGTTATCACCAGTGAGGATAAACAATTGGTTTTTAAAGACATTAATGGGAACTTCCATTGCTGGAATGAGTTCATGACCTGAGCTTTCATCACTATGGGCTGTAGCTGACGTACTGCTAGCATTTATGCTGGTAGGGTTTCTAGAGAGTGCGTCTGCTACCACATTTGAGCTAACTCGTAGTTATATTCCTCCAGGTAACTTTTCCATTTCTTCAGCTTTGTGTTGTTATTTTTCGGGCTGAGAGCATAAGTGAGAGTCTGGTGGTCAGTGTAAATGATCACTTTGGATTTGCCGTATACATACATCCTTAACTTATCCAATGCCCATACTATTGCTAGCATTTCTCTTTCATTTGTAGCATAATTTTCTTCGGCCTTGGATAACGCACGGGAAAGGAATGTAATGGGTCTACCGTTCTGTTCTAGAGAAGCTCCTAATGCAAAGTTTGAAGCATCAGTGGTTAGATGGAACTCTTGTTTAAAATCAGGGTATGCTAACATCACATCTTGTGATACTAATGCATTTTTTACTTTCTCGAAGGCATCGAGTTCGGCTTCACCGAATCGGACTTCAATCTTGCTTGAGACATTCTTTTTAGCTCTGCCATGTTCTCCTCTCAATAACGCCGTCAAGGGTCTAGCTAACTTAGCAAAATCTTTGATAAATCTTCTGTAATAACTAGCTAATCCCAGGAAGGACCTTAGTTGTTTTAGGTTCTTTGGTATGGGGAACTTTTTAATGGCTTGAATTTTCTCTGGATTGGTTTTAACTCCTTCCCTTGAGATAACTACGCCTAGGAAGTCAACACTGTGTCTTAGGAATTTGCATTTATCTACTTGGACCTTCATATTTGCTTTGGACAAGGTAGAAAATACTAGAGCTAGGTGTCGGAAATGCTCTTCCTCAGATTTACTGAATATTATAATATCATCAATGTAGACATAGCAAATTTTTCCGATGAGGTCTCTCAAGATGTCATCGAGAGCTCTTTGGAATATTGATGGGGAATTTTTTAGACCAAAGGGGAGTCTTGTAAACTCGTATTTCCCTCCATTTACAGAAAATGCTGTTTTTTCAATATCAGATTCCTTAAGGGAAATCTGATGAAATCCGCTCTTTAGATCAAGAACAGAGAAATACTTATTATTGCCCAACTGCGCAACCATTTCTCCGATTTCAGGGATAGGATACTTATCCGAAACTGTAACTGCATTGAGCTTTCTGTAATCAATGACCATCCTATATTTCTTATTCCCAAGGCTATCGCTCTTTTTAGGGACTATCCATACAGGGGAATTATAGGGCGACCGTGAGGGTCGTATTATACCATCTCGTAGTAATTCTTGTAGCTGGTCTTCTACTACTTCTTTGAGAGAAGCTGGGTACGGATAATGTTTGGTGTAGACTGGAGTGTCTGTTGTCGTTCGGATTTCTCCTTGGACATTAGTAGCATAAGTCAACTTCTTATTTGGGTCTGCGAAAAGCGATTCGTACTCCTCTTGGAGTGCCTTTAACCCTAGTTTCTGCTGATTGGTGAGCTCCTCTGATTCGATCGTATGTACCTGATGAGCTCGCATCTGCTTTACTTTAACAACGTGAGAGTTGTTGACAAATAATAGATCTTTCCCTATATCAATAATGGCGTTTAATTCTCTTAGTGTGTCATTACCTAGAATCCCATGGAACGGATTCAAATTAGGTAATAAGAAGAAAGTTATAGGTTTGTTGGGCTCGTTAAATAAACCCAAATGGATATGGCTGGTGATTAGAATGCTACCACTTACGGTGTTCGCGTAAAACTTGTGTTTCATTTGTTTTGACGTTTTTGGCTATTTCTGGTTGGACATAGTTTTTGTTGGAGCCGGTGTCTATTAAGAAATTGTATGCGGTTCCGTCTTTGTCCCGGACAACAAAGTACGGCAAAGAGGAACACTTTAACCTAAAAAATTAACGGTGTCCTCAATTTGTGGCTGTTGAGATTTGGTTTCCTCTTTATTCTGCGGGACTAACTCTGAGTTGTCACCTTGTGAGGTAAAATATTCCTCCTGCTGTTGATATTCACGAACCTCAGAATATGGGACTAATTCGTAAAGGTCTTCTTGGCCTTGGTAAGCAGACTGATAATCGGACATATCGGAGTAATGCTCTTCTTGAGGCGGTATGGTGATATATTGTTCACCTGACATACCGGTTTCGATATGGAATTGCCTCTGTAATTTATTGGGAAAATTTCCGGTGGACTGGTTGACTCTTTTGAGAGCAAATTGTTGTGGTGAATTAGCGTTTGGCTTGTTCATGTAGTCAACTTTTTTTGTTAGAATAGAGCCGTCGACATCCATAGGAGTTGGTGCCGGCTGAGGCTTCGGAGCAAATGGCCTCGGTGGTGCATTGAAAAACATGGGGTTTTTCGTTTGAGGGAATTTATTTTGGGGAATGAACACGTTTTGCATTGGTTTTTGATTATAAAAGTTGTTGTTATTATAAGGTTTTGGTGGAATTGCCGGTATGTATGATTGTTGAGGTTGCAAGTAATTTTTTGCATAATGCGGGGGTTTTGGTCCTACTGGTGGACGAGTGTCACGATGGCTGATATTGTTCCTAGCCCTTTTATTGTCCAACATCTCGCACAGTTGCAATGCATGCCTCAGATCTCTGGGTTGAGCTAAGCTCATTCTGTCTGATAGATCTCCGTTAAGACCTCTGATGAAGGTATCTAGAGCCCTATCTCTGACCTGTTTTGCCATGGCTTCCATAGTCTCGGGAGTGTAACCCAGTGTTTCGATTTGGTCTAGTATTAAAGACATCTGTTGGTAAACGGCGAAGTAAAATTGATGAATGGATGCGCCTTTCTGGGTCATGGTGAATAGCTGATATTCTAGAGTGCTTAAATCTCGTTTGTCTGAGTACTCAGATAACAGACACTGAGAGATTGCACCCCAATGTAAAGCAGTGCGATATACTTTCAACAGTGTATTCGCATGGCCTGTAATTTTGCCTCGAATGGTTACCAGAATTGCAAAGTATTTGGGTGTTCCCTGAATGGGGGCGTACAATTCCATCAAACGTGTGGCGGAAGCAAACCATGTTGAGAATTCTTCACGACTACCTGAGAATTTGTCAAGATTTTTTACGATATCTGGCACTTTGTCTAATTCATGCCAGTTATCCTGGACGCTAGCTGTCTGGTCCCTAAAGGGAGTGTGTCCTGGCTGAGAAAAATTTAATTGTTTCACTATTTCCTGTAGCTGAGATGACAAAATTGTTTGGATAGCTACATCTAATCCTTGTATCGACAGTGCCTCTATTCTATTTACGGGTGCTGCACCTGAGGTGGATGCTGTCGGAGCATCGGAAGCTGCTGCCTGACTACCACCCTGCTGGAGGACTGCTGCTTTAACCCAGTTGTCATTAGTCATTTTGGAAAAAATATTTTGAACCAGGTTTCTTTCAAGGAAATAAGTGTTACGATATCGCGAATATTATGACGTCACGAACGATATAATGCCGCGAAAATTGGATTTTAGTTTATATTGACAAAGGTATAGCGGTATGTCCGCTAATCTTGGTGGAAATGGTTTTTGGTACTTAAATACTTAGTTTGTGGTATTATGCAAATTTTTCAATATTAGATGATTATTCTCTTTTTTTCAAAATTATTTTTTTAAATCTTAATTTGTGGTATTATGCAAATTTTTCAATATTAAATAATTATTCTCTTTTTTACAAAAAAAAATTTTTTTTTTTTTAAATTTTGAATTATTTCTTTCCCTTTTTTTTTTTTTTTTGGGATTACTTATTACTAGTTTCTTTTTCAATTTTTGATTCTTTTTTCTTGAGTGAGAAAAAAATTTAATTAAGGATTTTATAAATATTTTAGCTTGTGTTTTTCTTTTTTTCTTTTTAAATTTAAACTTTTGGTTTTGGTTCACAAAATTTTTTCTCACTGTGTTTACACAAATTCTTTTTTCTTTTCTTGATTTTCTTTCACTTAGAATTATTTTGCTTAACTTACATTATTAATAACATCTTCGGTGCTTGTACTGATCGGCTTGTAGGAGGGCTCGCTTTTCCAACGTTGAAGGTACTAACGCTCCTGGTCAAACACGTTTGGGTTATCAGTTTTCCTCTGAACGGATCTTGGAGGAAATTGCAGCGATAAATTTGACCCTGTCTGATTCTTAGTGTAGTTCAATATAGTGTTTTTATTTCGTTGACACTTTAAGGCATTTAACGCGTTTTCTCGGTCACGACCACTGATATCTTTCACTAACACTCGATCAAGTTTTATTTAGCAGGGTCCCTGCTCGGGCGCCAATTAAACACTTCCTTCACTCACGGTATAAAAAAATATAATTTTTATTTAAAGTCACTTTACAATTACAACTTAATGATAACTGAAAGATTCTGACTGAGTGAATTCCGCGGAGCTAAAGCGAAGTTTTACCGGATGGTTTGGACTTAGGCTTAAGACTGATTTTCTATGATTTGATTATGTTGGATGAAGGCTTGGATAATTGACGTCGTCGCAGGCGGCGGCGTTGGCTGAGTCCAATAGTCCACTAAGAGCGTGGGACCATTCTTTGTTTACACAAGTGTTCAGGACCATTCTTTGTTTATTGCCGAAATTTGTGGGGTGATTCTGGGTATCAGGTTTGTTGTTTATCCTAACGATCGGACTGTTGCTGGGGATAGGCGATCATGCGACAAATTGGCATCTGACGATTGAGTGGGGTGACTTGTTGTTTATCCTAGCTATCGGACTGTTATTTGAGACAGGCGATCATGCGACAAATGGGCCTGTGACAACTGAGTGGGGTTGACCAATGGGAATTGTTTGTGATGATGAAATAGGATCGGCCAATGGGCATGTGTTGACGGACTTGGGTTTTATGGTATAAGTACTTGACTCCTTGTTATGATAGAAGTGCTTAACTTATAGCATACTTCACATATTGCTTTAACACCACTCCATCCACAGTACATGGTTATGCACCTTTTGAACTAGTCTTTGCAAAACATCCTAAAACTGTCCCATTCTCATCCGAAACTGTAGAACCCATTTACAACATTGATGACTTCAATAAAGAAATAAAATTTAAACTACAAATAGCACAAAATAGATAATAATGTCTAGCTTTAAGTACCGTTAAGGACACTAGCCAAAAGACCAGTGTAAAAACCCATGACGTTAAGTTTCGTGAGAAGCATAGAATGATCAACCGTATCGAAAGCCTTACTAAAGTCAGTATAAATAACATCAGTTTGACACTTTTTACGGAAGCCATGGTGTACAAGGGTAGTCAATTCTAAATGGTTAGTAAGCGACGAACGACCTTTCATGAAACCATGCTGACAAGGAGAAATAGTGGATCTGGATAGATGTTGAAAAGAAGACGTAATAATTTTCTCAAACAGCTTAGGTGTTGCCAGCGTTGCCAAGTCTACGTATTTGTACGTAGATCTACGTATTTCGAAGGAGATCTACGTATCTACGTACGAAGAGACTAAAACTACGTACTTTCAAAAAATATTGAAAAAAATTGTAAAACCCAAAGTTTTTGGGTATTATCAATATATTATGAATTAAATAAAAATGAAGCAAGTAAGTCGACTCGTCGACTTGGGTATACCATACACCAGGTGAAAGAAATATTTCAAATTTCGAAAACCAAATGTTTGTCTATAAAATTGTTTTTACATGTCTTATACTATGTGCTATCTCGCTCACTCTACTAACACACGAGCACTCTAGCGCCGCCACTAGCCAACGGCCAATTCTGGCCTTGTGGACCGCTTAGTAAAATACGTTCATACGCATATTTTGCATGTTTCTAGTCCGATTTCAATAAAATTTGGTAGTTTGGTAGAAATAGATAAGATTAATTAGTCTGCCGAATTTGAATCCGATAGTCAAAAAAATACAGGAGGAAATCGGTTTTTTCTTAATTATGGAGGCGGAAGTGGGCGTGGCAAAATATGAAAATATATATACTCTGCGCGCATACTAAGCCAGTATACATACTAAATTTGGTGACTTTAGCTTTGTTAGTTTTTGATAAAATCAGTTATGTTTAATTTGCGGGGGCGGAAGTGGGCGTGGCAAAATGTTAAATAGCCAATATCTGCGCGTCTATTAAGCTAGTCTACATACCAAATTTAATGTCGGTAGCTATCATAATTTTTAAGGAAATCAGTTTTATGTAAATTCCGGGGGCGGAAGGGGGCGTGGCAAAAGTTTAAACAATTAGTTTCTGCGCGCTAACTAAACGAGCATATAAACCAAATTTGATGTCTCTAGCTAATATACTTTTTAAGAAAACCAGTATTGTGTGATTCCTTGGGGCGTGGCAAAAAGTTTGAACAATTAATTTCTGCGCGCTAACTCATCGGGTATACAAACTAAATTTGATGTCTCTAGCTGTCATACTTTTTAAGAAAAACAGTTTTATGTGATTCCTGGGTGCGTAGGGGGGCGTGGCCGAAATTACAATTAACTCTGTAAATGTACATAATACACGAGTATACATACCAAATTTGGTGGCTCTAGCTCTTATAGTCTCCGAGATCTGCGTGTTCATACGGACGGACGGACGGACGGACAGACGGACATGGCTAGATCGACTCGGCTGTTCATCCTGATCAAGAATATATATACTTTATAGGGTCGCAGAAGCTTCCTTCTGCCTGTTACATACATTTTGGCGACTTTAATATACCATTTCACCCTATCGGTGTATGGTATAAAAAGATGATATGATTTATATTGGGTTAGCAGCTCTAAATTCGGTTTTCCATATGTTAACGTTTTTTTAATGGGTTAGCTGCGCTAAATTGCAAAAAGATTGGCAGAGCTTACTTCAGAATTTGTGCTTGAAATTGGAAGTGAAAAAATTATGTGAAAAATGGAAATTTTAACAAGTGACACCGACGAAGAAGCAAACGTAACTCCAACCAAGAAAAGGAAAGTCCACTACGACGCGAAGTACTCAGAAGCTTGGGAAAATAAGTATTCCTGGTTGACGAAAAGCAGTAAGGGTAATGGTTTGTCATATTGCAAATCTTGCAAATCAGACCTCAAATGCTGTTCAGGCAAGAGGGATTTAGAAAAGCATGAAGCTTCTGTTAAGCATAAGAAAAATTCGAGAAGTATGTATAGAGTTGCGTTTTATACTTGTTAAGTTCTTGTCGTGTGTCCACGTGCTTCTTGTGCTCTTTTTATATGTACGTTAGTATTTCCTTTAACAAATTGTTATGTGAAAAATTTACTAAACAGTGTTTCATGTTGGTTTTTATATGTTATTTTAAATGTTATTATTTTACTCTTATGCATCGATCAACCAACTATATGTTCTTTATTGCCTGAGCCGTCAACTTCTTTTAAAAATAAGGTTAAATGTGCTGAAATACAGATGGCTTTCTTTTTGGCGAAAAACAATCTTTCCTTTGCTTTGGCGGAAGATCTCAGCAGTATCATACAATCTGTTGCTAGCGATCCCAAAGTCGTACATTCACTAAAATTTGGACGGACAAAGGCTCAAGCTATAATAACATCGGTAACTGGACAAGTGGCAGAGGACGACTTAATAGAACGGTTAAAATCGAATAAGTTTTTGCTTATTGTCGATGAAAGTACAGACAGATCTACAACGAAACATCTCGCTCTTATTGCAAGAACTGCAGTGGCATTTAAAGTACAAGATACTTTTTTGGGGCTTATTGCAGTCACTGACAGCTCTGTCACGGCATTGCATAATGAATGCAAAAAATTTTTTCAAGAAAGGGACATACCATATGAGCAGAACATTTGCTGCAGATGGATGCAATGCAATGTTTGGCCAAAACCACTCTCTTTCGCAACTGCTGAAGAAGGATATTCCGAATTTGTTTTTGATGAAATGTATATGTCACTCATTTCACCTCTGCGCGTCTTATGCTTGCAAAAAATTGCCAAAAAAAGTGGAAGGATTTGCAAGAGATGTCTATAACTTTATATCAAAAAGCCCAAAACGTATCGGAGAGTATAAGGAGTTTCAGTCTTTCGTTAATGTGGTGGCTATCTCTGCTTCAAGTAGTTGAAAGGCTGTTAGAACAACTGCCTGCGTTAAAAGTTTACTTTCAAGGAGCTGCATTGAATGACCAGTTAAAATCTGCAGAGCCGATTCTCCAAATGTGCTTAGATTCGACGACAGAACTGTATTTGGAGTTTCTGAACTTTGTGCTGCCCTATTTCAACAATTTAATCCAAAATTGTATTTGTTGTACGAAAATCTTCTTACAGTTTACAAGACAATAGTTGAGTGCTTTCTAAAATCGGAGTTTTTATTATTACCTGATGAAGAATTACTAAAGATTGATTTCGTTAACGATGAGAACCACTTGCCCTTAAAAGATATGTATTTCGGAGGAAACTTTGCGGCTTTGTTGACAAAAAAAAAACATAATATGGAACGAGATAAAATCATCGAGACTCAAAACTCCTGCCTTCAATTTTATATTGAAAGTTTAAGGCAACTACAAAATCGGTTTTCCTTTGAGGATGAGGAGCTGCAGAAAATGAAAAGTTTACACTTCTTAAATCCAGCGACAATACTAAACAATAGTTTGAAAGCAAAGCTACCATCTGTTGCACATTTGGGGCAAATGTTTCCAGGTATGTTTTTTATTGTCTTATGAACAGATTTTTTAATTAGTTCTTATTATTTACAGGATTGTGTTCACAAGACGGAGCTAGACCGCGAATGGCGACTTCTCCGGAACATTAATTTTCCCTTCAAAGAGGAGGAAGCGGTACCGCCAGACGTCTTTTGGCGTTATGTTTCAAACGTAAAAAACGGAAATTCAACCCACATGTTTCCCTTCTTGACGGAGTTAACCCAAAATTTGCTTGTTTTGCCACATAGCAGTGCTAATGTTGAGCGTTTATTTTCAGAAATTAATTTAATTAAGACAAATAACAGAAACAAATTAGAAACGGACACTTTAAAAGGATTGCTTCACACCAAAAGTGGATTAAAGGAAAACTTATAGCCTTCTGACAAACATCTAAAATATTTTAATCAAAACATGTATAAATTTTTGTAAAACATGTACATAAATTAATATGTATAATTTAAACAATGTAATTTGCTTTCTAAAATGACAAATGAAAATAATAACAACGAAGTACAATCTAGCCATGTCCGTCTGTCCGTCCGTCCGTATGAACACGCAGATCTCGGAGACTATTAGAGCTAGAGCCACCAAATTTGGTATGTATACTCGTGTATTATGTACATTTACAGAGTTAATTGTAATTTCGGCCACGCCCCCTTACGCCCCCAGAATCACATAAAACTATTTTTCTTAAAAAGTATAACAGCTAGAGACATCAAATTTAGTTTGTATACCCGTTTAGTTAGCGCGCAGAAAGTAATTGTTCAAACTTTTTGCCACGCCCCAAGGAATCACATAAAACTGTTTTTTTTAAAAAGTATAATAGCTAAAAACATCAAATTTGGTATGCAGACTAGTTTAATAGACGCGCAGAAACTGGCTATTTAAAAATTTTGCCACGCCCACGTCCGCCCCCGCAAATTAAACAAAACTGATTTTATCAAAAACAAACAAAGCTAAAGTCACCAAATTTAGTATGTATACTGGCTTAGTATGCGCGCAGAGTATATATATTTTCATATTTTGCCACGCCCACTTCCGCTTCCGATTTCCTCCTGTATTTTTTTGACTATCGCATTCAAATTCGGCAGACTAATTAATCTTATCTATTTCTACAAAACTA
This sequence comes from Drosophila tropicalis, assembly GCF_018151085.1. Taxonomy (NCBI): domain Eukaryota; kingdom Metazoa; phylum Arthropoda; class Insecta; order Diptera; family Drosophilidae; genus Drosophila; species Drosophila tropicalis. Next base: position 2,115,965 of record NW_027172999.1, read on the forward strand.
CCAAATTTTATTGAAATCGGACTAGAAACATGCAAAATATGCGTATGAACGTATTTTACTAAGCGGTCCACAAGGCCAGAATTGGCCGTTGGCTAGTGGCGGCGCTAGAGTGCTCGTGTGTTTGTAGAGTGAGCGAGATAGCACATAGTATGAAGCATGTAAAAACAATAGACATACATTTGGTATTCGAAATTTAAAATAATTTGTTTCACCTGGTGTATGGTATACCCGAGTCGACGAGTCGACTTACTTACTTCATTATACCATACACCCATAGGGTGAAATGGTATATTAAAGTCGCCAAAATGTATGTAACAGGCAGAAGGAAGCTTCTGCGACCCTATAAAGTATATATATTCTTGATCAGGATGAACAGCCGAGTCGATCTAGCCATGTCCGTCTGTCCGTCCGTCCGTCCGTCCGTATGAACACGCAGATCTCGGAGACTATAAGAGCTAGAGCCACCAAATTTGGTATGTATACTCGTGTATTATGTACATTTACAGAGTTAATTGTAATTTCGGCCACGCCCCCCTACGCACCCAGGAATCACATAAAACTGTTTTTCTTAAAAAGTATGACAGCTAGAGACATCAAATTTAGTTTGTATACCCGATTAGTTAGCGCGCAGAAATTAATTGTTCAAACTTTTTGCCACGCCCCCTTACGCCCCCTGGAATCACACAAAACTGTTTTTCTTAAAAAGTATATTAGCTAGAGACATCAAATTTGGTTTATATGCTCGTTTAGTTAGCGCGCAGAAACTAATTGTTTAAACTTTTGCCACGCCCCCTTCCGCCCCCGGAATTTACATAAAACTGATTTCCTTAAAAATTATGATAGCTACCGACATTAAATTTGGTATGTAGACTAGCTTAATAGACGCGCAGATATTGGCTATTTAACATTTTGCCACGCCCACTTCCGCCTCCATAATTAAGAAAAAACCGATTTCCTCCTGTATTTTCTATCGCATTCAAATTCGGCAGACTAATTAATCTTATCTATTTCTACCAAACTACCAAATTTTATTGAAATCGGACTAGAAACATGCAAAATATGCGTATGAACGTATTTTACTAAGCGGTCCCCAAGGTCAGAATTGGCCGTTGGCTAGTGGCGGCGCTAGAGTGCTCGTGTGTTAGTAGAGTGAGCGAGATAGCACATAGTATAAGACATGTAAAAACAATTTAATAGACAAACATTTGGTTTTCGAAATTTGAAATATTTCTTTCACCTGGTGTATGGTACACCCAAGTCGACGAGTCGACTTAGTTGCTTCATTTTTATTGTTTTTAAGCTTTAAAAAAAGTACGTAGATCTACGTATTTCAGCAAAATCGTGCTACGTACAAATACGTAGATTTTGGAGCCTGGCTACGTATTTCTCAAATTTTGACTTGGCATCGCTGGGTGTTGCCGAAAGTTTGTCAATGCCACGGTAGTTAGAAACATCCGATTTGCTACCCTTTTTAAAAAGCGGAATAATAAAAGACTCCTTCCAAATATCAGGAAAGCTACAAGTCTCACTCGATATAAAGAATAACCGACATAAAGGCTTAGATAGGGAAATCGAACACATTTTTTATATTATCAGGCCCAGCTACGAAGGAAGACGCCATAGATGACAAGCTAGAGATAATACAGTCTTCAGTAATACTGGGAAAAAACATACAATTTAAATGTGGGATTGAGAAGGGATAGGGTGTTGGATCCGAAACAGTAATAGAATAAGTCGACGGAAAGAATTTATCAAACAGATCTGCAATATCTGAATCATCATTAGCAGTCTGGTCGTTAAGTCTGAAGGTGGAAGGTAGTACATTAGAGTGTCTTTTGGAATTGACAAAGTTGTAAAATCTTTTGGAGTTCTTATAAAATTCAACCTTATAGCGAACGAGATAATTGTTGTAGTATTGAGTATTTAAAAGACAAAATTGAGATTTGGCTATACAATAATTTGCATAGTCAAATCGCGAACCAGTTTTTTTTAATCTTTTAAAATATCTTGATTTAATGTCACGGAGATTAGAGAGCCTACGTGTGAAAAAGACTGGTGAGCTGGAGACGGTAGAGACATTCACATAAGAAACGCATTTATCAATTAGAGAATTAAGAGCAGAGTTGAGTATGTGTTTCTCAGGAACAGCGGATGACTATTAAGTCATCCATGTAAAGGAAAGCTATTTTTAGACCATACGGTAGTCTAGTAAATTGATAAGATCCATTGCTAGTGGAAAATGACGTAATGCTTCGCTTACGTCGATTTGTCGTCTAGCTCTATTTGGTGAAAACCGGACATTAAATCTAGACATGGCTCTGCCTAGTTGATCAATAATATCGTCTATTCTTGGTAATGGGAATTTATAGGACAACAATTTTTTGTTTATTCGACGATAGTCTATTACCAATCGCCACCGTATCATGAAAACTTTCACTCGTTGCAGAGGACGGACGTGTTTTTTTTGCGCTTATCAATTTTTATTTTTTTCTCGCGATTAAATACTTTTACAAATTTCTTAAATTCATTATCGGTTTAATTAATAATAATTTCAACATCCGAATTTTATTTTCATTTCGCGAATTCTTGCTGTCGCTTTTGTTTAAATTTAAATAAAATCAAAACTTACAACAATACTTGCATTAGCGGTGTTGTTGTTTTGCTTATCTCTTTTGCGTTTGTGTCTTTACCGTTTTAACTAACTCTCGCGCTCTTGCGTACAAATTGTTGTTGCATGTGTTCAATTTGACGCTCTCTCCCGCTCTTTCCTATTCTTGATTGATTTGCGCTCTCGTCTTTTGCCTACCCGCGACTTTGTGATACGTGTTTTTGTTTTTGTGCTTTCATCTCTTTTTATTCTCTAGTTGTGAAGGCTTACTCTGCACATTAACCCTTGTGTCAGAACTGGTCAGTATATTCTTATACACAGAATTTTAACCCTTAGAATTTTTATTTTTTATTTTTTGTATTTCCTTTTTTTAATTAAATTAAACTTTTTGATAAAATGGTTGTCTGCTCAAAAAATAATTGCATAGTTGCCACTAATGCGGTTGACTCCCATGATTATATTCTGTGTTGGTTGTGTGACAATGCGGTTCACGTTAAGTGTGCAGGTTACACAGGCAGAATCAAGGAGTCTATTGCTAAAGGTGGTGGCTTAAAATATGGATGTGATGCTTGCCGAGAGGTCGAGAATGAGATGCGCTCTTTCATGAGGCGGACTAGAGATAGTTTTGACACTTTAAGGGCAGGTTTTAATAAACTCCAAGCGGAGTTTACTGCGGTGGAGACTCAGTTCAGAAGTTTATCGCTTATGAATGAGTCTCCGAAACGTAAAAGGACCAGTCCTTGGGGTGTTTCTGCATCTGTAGACCCGCCAGCGTCTCTTATCGTCCCCGACCGGTCTCATGCACCGTCCACTCCTAATGCACAGCAATTGATTTCGTTTAAGAGCCCGGTTGTGAATGCTATTAGTAAGGAATTACCGGTATCACCTGGGAATGATCTCTTAAAAACGATGCCTATTGTAGTGTCCGATGTGTCCGGGCAATTACCCATTCCAATGGAAATTGCCGTTAGTTCTAAAAGTATCGAGGGCCCCGTAAACAAGTTGACTGCTGCAGTGGGTGACTTGTCCAACGTTACTGCTGCGGCTGACGCTTCGGGACCGCGGCCTCTCGTTGGCATACCACCAAAGAAACATATATTTGTTTCTAGGCTAGACCCTGTTGTCACATCTGATGATGTAATAGCCTATATTCGGAAGAAAGTTAACGTCTCGAATATTGCGGTGGAGAAGTTTAAATTTTCTTACTCTCGGGACATTTCGTCCTTTAAAATTAGTGTTTCTGCCAATATCTTCGACACTATATGTCGAGAAGATTTTTGGCCAAAACATATACTAGTTAAGGAATATACTGTGAAAAAGAAAAATCGGAAACCGATTCGGTTGCCAACAACAACAACTAATACCATTCCTGCCACATCAGCATCTGCTGGTGTGTCAAAAAACTAGCTTCGTCCCTTAACCTGGGTTACCAGAACGTTAGAGGGCTGAAATCTAAACTTTCTAATCTCTATGTAGATAGTCTTTCTTTTGAACATAACATTCTAGCTTTTACAGAGACGTGGCTAAAACCTGATATTGCTGATGCATCGGTTTTTTCCACAAACTTTTCTATATTCAGACGTGACCGGATTTCTCGTATAGGTGGTGGCGTTCTGATAGCTGTTGATGCTGCTTTATCATCTGAAATGATTCAATTTTCTAGTACCCAGGAGATTGAGTTTGTCGGTGTTAAAGTAAATTTTAAATCTTTTAATGCTTTCATTACTTGTTCCTATATTCCACCATTGTCAGACATGGTGGTATATTTAAATCATTTAGAGGCAATTCAGTTTGTCTCCTCTTTAGTTTCCAGTCAAGACTTGCTCATAGTTGTAGGTGATTTTAATTTACCCGCTTTAGCATGGTCACTAACAGATGAATCTACCACGTTGCTGCCCTCTTTGTCACATGACTTTATTGATGGCCTTCTAGGCTTATCTTTATCCCAAGTCAATCCCGTCTTAAATTCTAATAGAAAATCGTTAGATCTTATTTTTGTATTGGATTCTTCTTATTGTGAGGTTTCTAGAATCGAACCATTTGTTCTTCCAGAAGACAAATTTCATCCTACATTAAATTTAAAAATTGATTTGCCCTTGCTTTCACCATTACTTGGTTTAAATGAGTTACCTCTAACTAGGTGCTTTCGTAAGACTGACTTTGCCAGCCTTAATGAAAACATTGCTACTACCGATTGGTCTTATCTGTACAATTGTAGAGATATGAACTCAGCTGTTCGTTTTTTCTATGATACTCTGAATTCACTCTTTGATATTTGTGTGCCTCTTGGTAGGCTGGAGCGGCTTAACAAACCTCCCTGGTTCTCTCGTGAGTTATCCAATTTGAAAAATGTGAAGACACGATATTATAAGAAGTTTCAAAAAACACGTCGTTCATCAGATTATGCTCTGTATACAGTCGCTCGTTCAAAATTCATGATGCTTAATACACAATGCTATAAGAATTATCTTCAGCGGTGTAAGCTTCAGTTTTCTTCTGACCCTAAACAATTTTATAACTTTGTTAATTCTAAACGTAAGACCTCTGTGCACCCATCTTTTTTGTCTTTTCAAAATAAAAAAGCAAGCACTGATCAGGCAATTGCCGATATGTTTGCGAGTTTTTTCAAAACAACTTATTCCTCAACGGAATATCGAGCAAGTCCGTATCCTTATCATTTAAAAAAGGCTAATTGCATTTTCAATCCAGTGATTGATGAAAGTTCTATTCTTAGCGAACTTAAATTAGTTAAACCTGTTTATTCTCCGGGGCCAGATGGTCTTCCTGGATGCGTACTCAGGTTCTGTGCAAACGCATTATGTAAACCCATTTTAAAATTGTTTCTATTGTCTGTCGAATCTTCCTCTTTTCCATCTATTTGGAAGGAGTCGTATATCATTCCTCTGCATAAAAATGGCAAAAAGTCCGAAGCCTCTAACTATAGGGGTATCTCAAAATTGTCCGCTATTCCGAAACGATCTTCCATCAGTCATTGTTCATTCGCGTGTGCTTATGTATGCTGACGATGTCAAGATTTGTCTTACTCATAAAGATACAGATTCATTTAGTCGGCTACAAGCTGATCTTAAAAACTTTTAATCCTGGTGCTAGTTTAATCTACTAAATCTTAATACTACCAAATGTAAGGTAATGACTTTTTTCCGTAACTCTCCCCAACTGGTCACTTATTTTCTAAACAATAGCCCTTTAGAACGTTTAAATAATATAAATGATTTGGGCGTACTTATGGACCATAAGTTAAATTTTAACACCCACATTTCCACCACGGTCGCAAAGGCCATGAGTGTCCTGGGTTTCATTAAAAGATGGTCAAAAGAATTTGATGACCCCTATACAACTAAAGTTCTTTTTACTTCGCTTGTCCGTCCTATTTTAGAGTATGGATCTTGCATTTGGTCTCCTCAATATGAGTCGCACCAGATTAGACTTGAATCCGTTCAAAAGCAGTTTTTGCTATTTGCTCTTCGTGGCTTAAGCTGGGATCGCAATGTCAATTTGCCTTCGTATTCTAGTAGACTTCTCTTGATTAACCTTCCGTCCCTAACTAACCGTAGAATTATGCTTGGTGTCATTTTTATGCACAAGCTCCTAATTGGTGATATCGACTCGCCTGAGTTATTAGCTCAGGTGAATCTGTCGGTACCATGTAGACGGAGTAGACATCCTTTGATACCTTTATCCCTTAGTCGTTGTTCTTCTAACTATGCTATGCATGAACCTTTTAGGGTCCTCTGCTCTGATTACAACCTTCTATTCCCTGTAATCAGCTCAGAGTTTTCTATTAATATGCTTAAAACATCTATCCTATCCCATTTAGTTAATAGATAGCTATAGTATTATTTGTTTGTCTGTTTTTTCTATTGTGTATTTGTCCACGCGATTCGTGCCGTGCGTTATACGGCTGCACCCCTCGCACGGTCGGGTGGGAGGTGGGCAGTTATCTGCTTGGGCTCGCGCGTAACAGGCTATGTCCTGGTGTCGTAGGGGCCACTTGAACGTACTGCGCATAGTATCGTCAACGTCCGCTATCTTTTCTGATCCTGGTAAACCCTTTTTCGGCATCAGTAGTAACGGACTATTATACTCGGACACTGATGGTTCAACTATTTTATCTTTAATGAGTTTATCGACTTGTCTCGTTATTTCTTCTTTATGCGTATGTGGTATTCTGTAATTTTTTGTGTATACTGGCTGGTTGTCATTCAATCTTAGTTCTTGTTTGTAAAAGTTATTTGTTGTAATTGGTTCGTTTTCTAAACTAAATATATCTGTATATTTGGTGCAGACCTCTTCTAGTACGTTTTTGAACATAGGTGGGAAATTTGGCTTCAGTTTTTGTTTTTGGTCATTAGTTTTCTGTACTATTTCATAATTTTTATTTAATGTTTTTTAAATTTAAAATTTTTACTCTTTTTGTTGTGTTTAAAATTCGGACAGAGGCCAAAAATTAAAAAAAAGTCACAACAACGTATAAAAAAAATGTTGATGCAAATTGTCTACAAAATGTTCATATTTCACAATGGCCACCCGGATTTTTCTAGAAACATAACGGGACTTTCTAAAAATAGAACGAATTGCATGAACACGTGTTTAATTTTAGAGTAAAGCTAAGGAAACACAAAACATGCAATGCGAAAGTCAATTTGAAGTGGTTCGCATATTCCTGTTGTGGTCAATATTTAAAAATTTATCAATGGACTTCGAAGTTAAAGGTGTTTATTTTTTTTTTTTGTAAATAACTAAAAACTGTTTTGTGTTTTTGTCCTTTTAAAATTAATGTTTTATGAAACCTTAGTTTTTGTTCCTTTTTTGCGCATGACTTTTATGTTTACTTAAAGTTTTAGTTCTGTTGTCTGGACGTTGACGCGTACAATACAAAGTACGTACAAGTGGCCCATACGACACCAGGACACAGCCTGTTACGCGCGAGCCCAAGCAGAGAGCTATCCACATCCCGCCCGACCGACCGTGGGGCGCAGCCGTATATCGGACGGCACGATCGCGTGGACAAATAAAACGGACAAAGAGATAAAATATTATTAACTACAGCTAATTACGGTCCAAGTGTGCTAAGATAGAGGTTTTTACAAGGGGAAGAGAGGCTTCTGATCTGATTACGGGGGTACTGAAGGACTCGAAAAGGTTCGTGCAGGGAATAGTTAGAAGGACAGTGTTTTAAGGATAGAAAAATAAAATTTCTAGTAGGTCTACGGGGTACAGATAGGTTTAACTGGTTCAATAGCTCAGGAGATTCTATTTCACCAATTAGAAGTTTGTGAATAAAAATAGCACCAAGCATTATTCCACGAATAATTAAAGAAGGAAGATTGATTAATAGAAGCCTACTGGAGTATGATGGCAAATTGAAATTGCGATCCCAATTTAGACCGCAACGACTGAAAATCAGAAATGGCTTTTGAACTGACTCAATTTTACTGTGGTGAGTCTCATGTTGAGGTGACCATATGCAGGATCCGTACTCTTAAAAAGGACGGGTTAATGAAGTATACAGAATTTTGGTTGTGTACGGATCGTCAAACTCTTTTGACCATCGTTTTACAAACCCAAGAACGTTCATAGCTTTACTAACTGTAGCAGAAATATGAGGTTTAAAAGTTAACTTCTGGTCCATAAGAACACCTAAGTCATTGATAATATCTAACCGCTCTAAGGGAATGTCGTTTAGATAATAAGTTGCTAAGTGTGCAGTGCATCTATAAAAGATACGTTTAGGTTTAATAGGTTGGTTTCACACCAACTCTAAAGATTATTAAGATCGTATTGAAGCAGGCAAGAAGCCGATTTGTCTTTAAAACTGAGGTAAAACTTAACATCATCCGCGTACATAACTACACGAGAATGTGTCACTACCAATGGAAGACCATATATAAAAAAATGAAGCAAGTAAGTCGACTCGTCGACTTGGGTATACCATACACCAGGTGAAAGAAATATTTCAAATTTGGAAAACCAAATGTTTGTCTATTAAATTGTTTTTACATGTCTTATATTATGTGCTATCTCGCTCACTCTACGAACACACGAGCACTCTAGCGCCGCCACTAGCCAACGGCCAATTCTGGCCTTGTGGACCGCTTAGTAAAATACGTTCATACGCATATTTTGCATGTTTCTAGCCCGATTTCAATAAAATTTGGTAGTTTGGTAGAAATAGATAAGATTAATTAGTCTGCCGAATTTGAATGCGATAGTCAAAAAAATACAGGAGGAAATCGGTTTTTTCTTAATTATGGAGGCGGAAGTGGGCGTGGCAAAATATGAAAATATATATACTCTGCGCGCATACTAAGCCAGTATACATACTGAATTTGGTGACTTTAGCTTTGTTAGTTTTTGATAAAACCAGTTATGTTTAATTTGCGGGGGCGGAAGTGGGCGTGGCAAAATGTTAAATAGCCAATATCTGCGCGTCTATTAAGCTAGTCTACATACCAAATTTAATGTCGGTAGCTATCATAGTTTTAAGGAAATAAGTTTTATGTAAATTCCGGGGGCGGAAGGGGGCGTGGCAAAAAGTTTAAACAATTAGTTTCTGCGCGCTAACTAAACGAGCATATAAACCAAATTTGATGTCTCTAGCTAATATACTTTTTAAGAAAAACAGTTTTATGTGATTCCTGGGGGCGTAGGGGGGCGTGGCCGAAATTACAATTAACTCTGTAAATTTGATCGAGCAACTACATAAAGGGAAAAATCCGATACATTACCGGATTTTTAAAATCTTTTATAGCATCTTGATTTTACGTTCTTCAAGTTATATAACTCACGTGAGAGCCAAGGAGGTCTATCACATCATCCTTGATTCACACGCGGGACACAAACATCGAAGAACGACTTAAGAGTTTCATAGAAGACAGTGCAAGTATACAGATATGACCAATCATTAGCTAACAAAAAGCCTGTGATCTGTCACGACTATTCCGGACATGACTTATTTGAGTTAGGGACAACTCAAGCAGATCATCTCAGACCATCTATGAAACAATGTGACGAGGAGGGCAACAGTAATAAAAAATCATATGAAAGGGTCCAGGCAATCTCAGGTAAATTAAAATCTTCCAGAACAACGAGCAAGTCTTTGTCAGGGAGAAATGAGGAAATAAGTTGAAAAGCTTCCAAATGGTGAGTGTATACTGCCAAGTCGGACTGTGGTGGAATATACGAACAAGTAATATAGGCAGAAAAAGAATTTAAGGAAATTTTAACACAAACAAATTCAATCTCCTGATTGGAAGTCTGGACAATTTCAGACGAGAACGCTGAATCAACAGCGATCAAAACAGCAGAAGCAGTAGCAGCTGAAGCAGTAGCAGCTGAAGCAGCCAACACATTACTAGCTCCTCTTGTAACTACTTTATTGGCAATATTCCTGGGAACGGATGTTTGCCCGGACGGTTCGGAAACTACAACCGATATCATGTAGGTGGGATACTGTCTCCAGGGGAAATGGGAAGAGACTCCACACCTGCCAAAGGACTCTTAAGCGATATCAGCCGCTGTCCATTTGGTGACATAGGTTCATTTTCCGAAGCCGAAATTGCTAGAGATCTATGTGCGAATCTATGAACGAATCACAGACCCATTTAAGGCCGCCACCCTATGCAATACTATCCCGCACCTTGACTGTATAACCAGCACATTTAAAGTGCATTACATTGTCACACAGCCAACAGTAAAGAAAGTCTTCACTGGTCTTGCTGGGATTATTGCAATTATATTTGCAACAGACCGACATTATTAAAAAATCAAAAACAAAATATAAGTCATCAATATGTAAATAAAATGAGAAAAATGTACATATATGTTTAGAGAGGCGTATACAAACCAAAGCTAAAGCTAATTGCAATTAGCAAATGAAAAAGAGACAAATAAAAGAGAATATTTTTTATATTAAAACAAACAACAACAAAAACTTGTCCCAAGCGCGAAGTTAACGGCCGCGAGCGCGATCAAAAGAGAAAACAAAAGAATAGAGAGCGCCAACACCACACAAACAAAAACAAAATGTGAACTGTAAATTGAGAGCGCGGGTGGGAGCAAAGAATAGAAACAAATCAAAAACTAAACAGCGCAACAACAAAATAATAATTTCGTTTGTTAATGTTTTAATGTTTATCAAAATGTAAATGTAAATTTAACTTTAAACTTCGCGATGAATATGGGGATGATAAAAATTGGTTGAGATAATTTAATTTAATGTGAATGTTATAAATTAAGTGGACGAAAGAACGAAAAATGAAGCAAGTAAGTCGACTCGTCGACTTGGGTATACCATACACCAGGTGAAACAAATATTTCAAATTTCGAAAACCAAATGTTTGTCTATTAAATTGTTTTTACATGTCTTATACTATGTGCTATCTCGCTCACTCTACGAACACACGAGCACTCTAGCGCCCCCTAAAATTCATAACTTTAAAGTAAACATCCGTTTTTCTAAACACTTGGACACTTGCAATAATAATTGTTCCCATAAAAAACAAACGGTGAGAACGCTAATTCAGCATTTAAATTCGGGCCAATCAAATCGCATCAATATCAGTCACGCCACTAAAGGGCTCACAAATTTAGCCTATAAATATAACCATAAGACATTTTTGTAACACAGTTTTAAGTTTTCCTTTAAATAATAAAGTATGAAGATTTTAACTCACAAAATCTTTTTTTTCCTCTTTGGGAAATCCAGATATTTAATTAAATATGGGCAACAGTGTGTAATAGCCCACTGTATCCCCGCTAGTTCTTGCTCAGTAGTACTTTTATTGCTTTCACCTTTAGTGAATGAACGTGCCACTGGCAACTGCTTATCGCCATAAGTTTGAGTGGCATTCTTCAGACCAAACAAAATCTACGTTTTTCTTACGTAGTTGTGTTATCGGACGTGCATGTTCTGCATTCTGAACAAGAATGAACATTTTTCTGGATGCAGTTTTAGGTTGTATTTTCGCATATGTCAAAAATATCCTTTAGGTTTTTGAGCATGTGTTTCTCAGAACAGCCGATGACTATTAAGTCATCCATGTAAAGGAATGCTTGTGACGGATTTAATCCAGAGAAAGCAGTTGTCATCATTCTTTGAAAGGAATTTGGTGCTATTTTCAGACCATACGGTAGTCTAGTAAATTGATAAGATCCATTGCTAGTGGAAAATGACGTAATGCTTCGCTAACGTCGATTTGTCGTCTAGCTCTATTTGGTGAAAACCGGACATTAAATCTAGGCATGAAAAATATTTGTCTCTGCCTAGTTGATCAATAATGTCGTCTATTCTTGGTAATGGGAATTTATAGGACAACAATTTTTTGTTTATTTGACGATAGTCTATTACCAATCGCCATCGTATCTTTTCTGATCCTGGTAAACCCTTTTTCGGCATCAGTAGTAACGGACTATTATACTGGGATACTGATGGTTCAACTATTTTATCTTTAATGAGTTTATCGACTTGTCTCGTTATTTCTTCTTTATGCGTATGTGGTATTCTGTAATTTTTTGTGTATTCCGGCTGGTTGTCATTCAATCTTAGTTCTTGTTTTTAGCTTGGTGCAGAGCTCTTCTAGTACGTTTTTGAACATAGGTGGCAAATTCGGCTTCAGTTTTTGCATTACTAATTGACTATTTCATAATTCTTTAATGATTCATATTTTATGTTTTTTAAATTTAAAATTTTTACTCTTTTTGTTGTGTTTAAAATTCGGACAAATATTTGATTCGGACTTGAGATCGAATTTCCAATAAATATTCCTTTTTCGATTTCTTGATTTAAGATGACGATATTTGTATTTTAGTTTAAAATATTTATGTGTCGGATTACTCCAAATCTTGCTGGGAGGATTGTGGTACTCCTGTCTTTATATTAGTGAATCGTTTGGTTTACTGAAATCTAATTGGCAATTAAAAGTTTTGAAGAAATCTAGTCCGAAAATTCCATCAAATGGAATCGGGAAACTTTCATCTACTAAATATATATATATGTATATGGAAGTTGTGTGGAATTATGAATTCATTTTGTCGTAGTTCTATAAGGGTTAGACCTTTGGAAGTAATTGAACCTTCACCAATTCCTGATATTTCAATCGTGTTTGAAGTATCTATATCAAGTATCTGTTTTTTCTTTTATTGTTCATATTTCTGTATCTTTATCTAACAAGAAAGTGTATGTATTTTCATTTTTGACTTTAATAAAAATACTAAGGCTTGGGTTGAATGTGTATACATTTACAGTTTCTTCTGAATATCTGTAGGGATCTATTGGTTTTCCGAATTACTTTGTGTAACTCGTACACTACCATTTCCGTTATTGGAATTACTTCGGTGGGAGCTGTTTCGGTTGGAATTATTTCTTCCTCGGTTATAATATCGTGAGTTACCACGATATCCACCTGTATTATTATTATTCCTATAACCGTTGTTTTGGTAGTTACCTCTACCTCGGTAATTATTTTGTCCACGTTTATTGTATTGACGGTGGTGCATGACTGGGTTCGCCTGACCTGTTTCTGCCGAACTACTGTCTACGAACTTTGTTGTTAGTTCGTTCATGTCACGGAATATGCGTGCTTTTAGTACGTTACGTACTTGATTGTTTATGCAGTTCTTTGTTACTGCCTCTGTAGCGACTGAAAGTGTATACTTCTTAGCTAGATCGACGGATGTGCCGTGTATAAAGGCACCTTTGAGAGATTCAGTAAGCTTTTCGATCTCTTGGGCATACTGGCTTGCTGTTTTGTTTCTCTGGGGTTGATTTTACATTTGTCGCAATACTGTTAATTATCGCTTCTACGGTTGGTTCAGAGGTTATCAAATTTTTTGCGTGACCTTTTAATTTTGTTTTTATTCGGCACACTGCTGTTTCCTCGTGGTCGCCTTTTAGTAAATTTATCAAATTTAATGCGTACATGAAGCTATGAAGATTTTCTCTTCTGCCATCAAACTGTGGAATAAGGTTTGAGGCCATCTTAAAAAAATCACTGATTGTTTGAGTAATTTTTGTGTTTTTTGTTGAAATGGCTGGTTTAGTAAGAGGCTTTTTGTTTGATCTGAACTCACTGATGGTTCTTCTTGATCCATTACTTCTTCAGCCGTTAACTGGGTTTTGTCTTCCAGTGATATTGAAATTTCCAAATCAGTTGTTTGTTTATATTCAATACTATGTCTTTTTGCCCTTTGTTTGCAGTCACTGTATAATGCATTTACGGCTGTTTTACGCCCGGCATTTAGCTTACTACAGTGTTCTATTAATACTGCTCTAACATTTTCTAGGCTCTTTATTATTATTTTTGAGTGTTTTTCTACTGTTCCTTGGGATGTTTATTTAGTTCTTGCGCATATATTCTAGCTTTTGTCTTATGTCATCCCAATTAATCATAGTTTGATGAAAAGAATTTACACTCTCTTTTTTTTTGTTTTTTAATTCCCTGAGAGATCAATTGGCTCCATGGATTCTTTATGGATTCATTTGTTACTTTTGATTTTTATGTAAATCAAAAAATTTTTTTTTTTATTTTGATAAAAAAATATCAAAGGAGATCCACTCCGTCTACATGGTGCCGACAGATTTACTTGAGCTAATAACTCAGGCGAGTCGATATCACCAATTAGGAGCTTGTGCATAAAATAACAACAAGCATAATTCTACGGTTAGTTAGGGACGGAAGGTTAATCAAAAGAAGTCTACTAGAATATGAAGGCAAATTGACATTGCGATCCCAGCTTAAGCCACGAAGAGCAAATAGCAAGAACTGCTTTTGAACGGATTCAAGTCTAATCTGGTGCGACTCATATTGAGGAGACCAAATGCAAGATCCATACTCTAAAATAGGACGGACAAGCGAAGTAAAAAGAACTTTAGTTGTATGGGGGTCGTCAATTCTTATGACCGTCTTTTAATGAAACCCACAACACTTATGGCCTTTGCGACCGTGGTGGAAATATGGGTGTTAAAATTTAACTTATGGTCCATAAGTACGCCCAAATCATTCATATAATTTAGACGTTCTAAAGGACTATTGTTTAGAAAATAAGTGACCAGTTGAGGAGAGCTACGAAAAAAAGTCATTACCTCACGTTTGGTAGTGTAAAGATTTAGTAGATTAAATTGGCACCAGGATAGAAAGTTTTTAAGATCGGCTTGTAGCCGACTAAATGAATCTGTATCTTTATGAGTTAGACAAAGTTTGACATCGTCAGCATACATAAGCACACGCGAATGAACAATGACTGATGGAAGATCGTTAATAAATAGTGTGAAGAGCAGAGGGCCAAGATGACTACCTTGAGGTACACCAGAAGTCACAGGAATGGGAGCGGAAAAAGAAGACCTAAAAAGTACCTTCTGTTTTCTATTTGTTAAATATTCTCGAACCCAAGAAAGGAAAAGAGGTGGAAATCCAATGTCGTTCAGTTTAAAAAGTAATAGAGTATGATTAACAGAAACAAAGGCTTTGCTGAAGCCCGTGTATATGACATCAGTTTGTTTAGCATTTTTGAACCCCTTGATAATTATAGAGGTAAATTCTAAAAGGTTAGTGGCTGTAGACCTACGTTTCACAAACCCATGCTACGATGGCGAAATAATGGAGCTGCAAAAATGTTGCAATTGAGAAGTTAAAATTTTCTCAAAAGCTATCGGAATAACAGACAATTTTGAGATACCCCTGTAGTTAGAGGCTTCAGACTTTTTGCCATTTTTATGCAGAGGAATGATATACGACTCTTTGCAAATAGATGGAAAAGAGGAAGATTCGACAGACAATAGAAACAATTTTAAAATAGGTTTACATAATGCGTTTGCACAGAACCTGAGTACACATCCAGGTAGACCTTCTGGCCCCGGAGAAAAATTAGGTTTAACTTGTTCAAGTTCGCTAAGAAGAGAACTTTCATCAATCACTGGATTGAAAATGCAATTAGCCTTTTCTAAATGATAAGGATACGGACTTGCTCAATATTCCGTTGAGGAATAGGTTGTTTTGAAAAAATTTGCAAATATATCGGCAAATGCCTGATCAGTGCTCGCTTGTTTATTTTGAAAAGACAAAAAAGTTGTGTGCACAGAGGTCTTACGTTTAGAATTAACAAAGTTATAAAATTGTTTAGGGTCAGAAGAAAACTGAAGCTTACACCGCTGAAGATAATTCTTATAGCATTGTGTATTAAGCATCATGAATTTTGAACGAGCGACTGTATACAGAGCATAATCTGATGAACGACGTGTTTTTTGAAACTTCTTATAATATCGTGTCTTCACATTTTTCAAATTGGATAACTCACGAGAGAACCAGGGAGGTTTGTTAAGCCGCTCCAGCCTACCAAGAGGCACACAAATATCAAAGAGTGAATTCAGAGTATCATAGAAAAAACGAACAGCTGAGTTCATATCTCTACAATTGTACAGATAAGACCAATCGGTAGTAGTAATGTTTTCATTAAGGCTGGCAAAGTCAGTCTTACGAAAGCACCTAGTTAGAGGTAACTCATTTGAAATAGTAATGGTGAAAGCAAGGGCAGATCAATATTTAAATTTAATGTAGGATGAAATTTGGCTTCGGGGAGAACAAATGGTTCAATCCAAGAAACATCACAAAAAGAATAGTCCAATACAAAAATAAGATCTAACGATTTTCCATTAGAATTCAGATAAGCCTAAGATGCCATCAATAAAGTCATGTGACATAGAGGGCAGCAACATAATAGATTCATCTGTTGGTGACCATGCTAAAGTCACCTACAACTATAAGCATGTCTTGACTGGAAACTAAAGAGGAGACAAACTGAATTGCCTCTAAATGATTTAAATAGACTACCAAGTCAAACAATGGTGGAATATAGGAACAAGTAATAAAAACATTAAAAGATGTAAAATTTACTTTAACACCGACAAACTCAATCTCCTGGGTACTAGGAAATGGCGAGAAATCCGGTCTCGTCTGAATGTACAAAAGTTTGTGGAAAAAACCGATGCATCTGCAATATCACGTTTTAGCCACGTCTCTGTAAAAGCTAGAATGTTGTGTTCAAAAGAAAAACTATCTACATAGATTTCAGTCCTCTAACGTTCTGGTAACCCAGGCCAAGGGACGAAACTAGATTTTTGCAACAACAACGGATGATGATGTGGCAGGAATGGTGTGTTGTTGTTGTTGGTAGGCGAATCGGTTGCCGGTTTTTCTTTTTTACAGTATATTCCTTAACTATAATATTTTTCGGACAAACCACTTCACGACATATAATGTCAAAGATATTGCCAGAAACACTAATTTTAAAGGACGAAGTGTCCCGAGAATAAGAAAATTTAAACTTCTCCACCGCAATATTCGAGACGTTCACTTTCATCCGAATATAGGATATTACATCATCAGATGTGACAACATTAATGGCCTTCTTTTGCAAAGACAGTGCCAATTGATGAATGCGTGTTCGAGGCTTCTAATTATACCTGTTTATATAACTTTGAAATAATTTATCATTTGTTATTTTGTTAATAAAATCTTCCATCTATCTTACTATTAATAAAATCTATCTAGCCTAGAAACAAATATATGTATCCTTGGTGATATGCCAACGAGAGGCCGCGGTTCCGAAGCGTCAGCCGCAGCAGCAAAGTTGAACAAGTCACCCACTGCAGCAGTAAACTTGATTACGGGGCCCTCGATACTTTTAGAACTATACGCGACAAGCTTCTAACCGCAGTAAACTACGCTTGGAGTTTGTTAAAACCTGCCCTTAAGGTGTCAAAACTATCTCTAGTCCGCCTCATGAATGATCGCATCTCATTCTCTGTGTAACCTGCACACTTAACGTGAACCGCATTGTCACACAACTAACAAAGAATATAATCATTGGAGTCAACCGCATTAGTGGCAACTATGCAATTATTTTTAGAGCAGACAACCATTTTATCAAAAAGTTAATTTATTTTAAAACTAATAAATAAATAAAAAATAAAAATTGCAAAGGTAAAAAATCTGTGTATAAGAATATACTGACCAGTGCTGACACAAGGGTTAATGTGCAGAGTAAGCCTTCACAACAGAAAAAAAATTAATAAGCAAGAATACATAAAAGCAAAAAACACGTGTCACAGAGTCGCGGGTAGGCAAAAGACGAGAGCGCAAATCAAACAAGAATATAAAAGAGTGGGAGAACGCGTCAAATTGAACACATGCAACAACAATTTAAACGCAAGAGCGCGAGAGTTAGTTACAACGGTAAAGACAAAAAGGCAAATAAAATTCGGATGCTGAGATTATTATTAAACCGATAATAAGTTTTGAAGTTATAGAAAAGTATTTAATCGCGAGAAAAAAATAAAATTTGATAAAATTGTCGATATGTAGACTCCATCCCGCGCCGATATGTTGATTGCTCTATCGCGGATGCCCATACAGGTGCACCATATAGCATGACCGACCTTAGTACCGACGCTAGCAGTAGCCGTTGCATTTGTCTTGGGCCCCTGTTGTTGAGCAGGATGCGCCCAATGTCTGCAGCTTTTATGTTGGCATGATCCAAATGCTCTCTAAAGCTGAGTCCAGCATTACTCCCAGGTATTTTATTGCCCTTACCGATTCAATCGTACAGGTCTCAAGTGTGATTTTCGCTCTTTCAACAGTTTTTCGGCTGCTTATTAGCACAGCCTCTGTTTGGTGGTATGCCAGTTGGAGTCCTGAATTGGCGAGCCACTGCTTCACCATTTTCACCGCCTCTGCAGTTTTCTCCTCTGCTTCGTGGATGTGTTTCGCAACCGAGGTGAGCGCCACATCGTCAGCAAAACCAATGATTTGCGTGCCAGGTGGTAGAGACAGCCGCAAGACCCCATCATACATTATGTTCCACAATAGGGGGCCCAAAACCGAGCCATGGGGAACACCTCCTTGTACCAAGTGTAATTTTGAGCCGCCTTGTGTGCTATATCGCAGTATGCGGTTTCTAAAATAAGCCTCCACTAAGATAATTAGATACTCAGGAACCTGAAATGAACTGGTTCGATTCTGACAGCGGTTAGAAGCAGACGTGTCAAGAAATTAAGTGCTTAACAATCGGTCTTTCTGAAGTTTCTTTTCTACAATTGGTTGTTTTTTGTGTGTTTGATACAACTACTAACTGCCCATAGAGGTGGCAGCCCGTAATTATGATTGAGCATAATGCTCTCGACGATATGGACGTCAATTCTAATGATATGGACCTAGATGAAATACTAGGTAACTCCAGAAAAAGAAAAAGCGTTTACTCTCCCACAAAGCATGAAAAAAAAGCTCCGCGTAAATGCACTAACTACTACGAATTATTAGACATTGATTCGCAACGGTGCGACGAAGAAGTGCTTGAAAGCTTTACGCAGCATGTGCAATTACAAGCTGGTCTCAATAAAAGAATAAGAGCACAAAGCATAAACAACGATATAGTAACATCAAAAACAACAACTGCTTCAACAGATGAGCCCATACCATCACCGTCAACTTCCAAAGCTGCAAAAATCACCTCAACTATAACGGCGGGTACAGGGCCCAATGCAGAAAATATTAAAAAGTCCAACAAAAACAACAACAAACATATACCCGCAATAAATGTGTTTAACATTGAAGCAAAACAAATAATAAAATTAATTAAAACTGGTTTAAAAATTACACAATTCACTATCAGAGAACTAAACCAAAACAAAACTGCCGTTTTCTTGACAAACATGAACGATTACATAAAAGTACGTGGCCACCTGGAAAAATCCAACGCTCAATTTTTCTCCTATACACCTAGGAGCCTCAAAACCAAAACATACCTAATGAAAGGCCTAAGTGGGGATTCAGACGTACAGGAAATTTTCAGTGATTTAAAAACTTTTGAATCAGAAGCTCTAAAATTCATACAAATAAAACCCTTCAGCACAAAATCCTCTGTGGAACGGAAAATTGTCTTACCTATGTTTTTGGTGCAAATAAGCGCACAAAGCAGCGCAAATGTTTTAAAAGCAATTAAAGCGATTCAACATCATTGCATTAAATTGTAGAAAGTGTCAACGTTTTTTTCACAGTTCTGCTAACTGTAACCTTCCATCTAGATGGGTGAAATGTGGTGCCCAGCACGGCGACGCACCCTGTCCCATCCTCAAAAACTCTGAGTGTAACAAGGAGAAACTGTTCTGTGTACTCTGCAAGAAGAGTGGCCACCCGGCCTCGTATAAAGGATGCGAGCGATACAAAGAACTCCAACAGAGGATCAGGGATAAAAAAAGACAAACACCATTAACCCAAAACTATTCTACTAAACTAATTAACCCTAATAATATAAGATACGCCGATGTATGCAAAGAAGCGAATATAGGTAATCTAAATTTAGACCCCCAAAGTGATTCAGTTCTTGTAAATATACAAAAATCTCTTTTAGCTTTAAGTAAACAAATTGAAAATCTTCAAAAACAACTCGAATTTCAAACCGCTCGGGTAGACACTATTTGTAATTTAGTATACACATCATGAATACTATCAGGCACCCCACGAACATTAAAAATACTTTAAAAATAATTTCAATTAACGTAAATTCACTAGTCAGTACATCCAAAAGAATTGAGCTCAATCAGTTTATTATTGAAAACAAGCATGATATCCTTATGTTGAATGAAGCTCAATCGCATGCACAAATTGTACATTAACGGATACGAAGTAATAAGAAAAGATAGAGACATCGGTTCCAGAGGGGGAGGCGTCGCAATACTAATAAAAAATAGTATAAAATATCAGAGACAATATAATCACAATTTAAACCTTTTCTCCCACATTGAGGCATGTGTGGTAAAGCTTTATTTACAGTCTAACAAATGCCGTATACTGTCCTTCAGGAAACGAAAGCGGTTCATTTCAAAACGAACTTAACATTTTATTTGAAACTCTTAAGCTTGACAACACTAGCCACCACTATATTATAGCTGGTGACATGAACTGTAAACATACAAATTGGGGCAATTCATGCTGCAATCCAAAGGGTAACTCTCTTCAAAACTTCTTGTGTCGCAACGAAATTAGGTATCGTTGTAATTTATATGCCTCTCAAACACCATCTTTCGAAAGATCAAGCTCTTAGATATTTGCCTGTCAGATCATAACTTAATGATACACAAAACTAATGAATCTGTGAACTGCTTAGAATGCTTGGACTTTGATAGTGACCACCGTGCAATTGTAATAAATGTATCTTGCCAGGGTAGAGACGATTTTTTTCTTCTTTCTGAACCACGACAATTATTATAACGCGATTTTAAAAGGACCAACTGGGTCTCATTTAAGAATAAATGTTCGTCCTTGCTTCAAGGAGAAATACCTACTCCCAATGATTATAATTTATCTAATACAGAAATAGACTATCACTTACTGAAGTTAGAAAAGATCCTTACAACGGCAATCAATAAAAGTGTACCAAAATACAAGAATACACATACACTAGACATACTCACTAAAAGTAGTGTTATCAAAAAATTACAAAAAGAAAAAAGCAAGGTCCTAACACTTATAAAAAAACACAATAGACTAGAACAAATAGTTTCACTCTCTACTCTACAACTAGCAAAAACCAAATTAAAACTTATCAAGAAACTTATGACTGAAAACATAATATTGCATTACAACAAGATGGTGGAGTCTCAGCTTCTTAACTTAACTCCTTCTGATCCACTTAAATTTGCAACAATTAAAAAATGTTTTCTTAAAGGTACCAGCCATACTTAAGATCACATAACCATACCAGACACTGTCGATTTCAGAAACCTCCTGCAAAAGGCCAATACACACCCCGATTTCCTTTACAAAGACCCTGGTTCAAACAATTTAGTGCTGGAAAATGAGCAAGCCATTCTCAACTTTATAGGTAATTTTTTTGAAGTGGTCCACTCTGAAAAACAGAGTGCAGGGACCAATTCTGTCCATAGCAATGTAGAGTACTGTTTCAATCAATTTTTAGATATTAAAAATAGATTTGACAACTTACAATCTACACTTATTGAATTCAGCGTAAACAAAAGAGCTAATTGCCTAACAAAAAGCCAGACTGATGACTATTTTATTACAAGCAATGAACTAAGTGCAATATTCGTTCACTTAAAGCCTAAAACCTCATCAGGAATCGATGAAATCCCAAACATAATTCTGAAACATATACCAAAAGTAATTCTTCTTGAATATTGTTCAATTTTTAACAACATGTTAAATAACGCATATTACCCCTCTTTTTGGAAAACTGCTAAGCTAGTAGTCATACCAAAGAAAAAGGTAGACAAGAACGAAATAAATAACCTACGACCTATTAGGCTACTCCCTAATATAAGCAAAGTATTTGAGATACTAGTTAATTTAAACATACATAAAATTTGTGCCAAAAACAAAATCGTATGCAATAAACAGTTCGGATTTAAATCTAATCACTCAACACTTCATGCAATGAACCTCTTAACATCTGAAATCAACTGGAATTGGAACAAAAAGCATGTTGTTGGCGCTTGTTTTGTCGATCTTGAAAAAGCATTTGATACGGTTTGGATTAAAGGACTAATTGCAAAATTAATGAGCTTCAAATTCCCCTTACACCTTCTAATGTCAATATACAATATGATCTCATTTCGGAAGTTTGTGGTTCATTTAAATGGCACAACTAGTAGTTCACAGTTTAAAGCAATCAATGGTTTGCAGCAGGGCACCGTAAATGCACCTACGTTGTTTACTATCTTTATACACGATTTACTGGAAAAAATTAAAAATATTATAGCCTACGCTGATGATATTGTTATCTACAATGCAGACAAAACAATAGCCAAAATTAACAAAAACCTACAAAAAAGCTT
Source organism: Drosophila tropicalis (assembly GCF_018151085.1). Taxonomy (NCBI): domain Eukaryota; kingdom Metazoa; phylum Arthropoda; class Insecta; order Diptera; family Drosophilidae; genus Drosophila; species Drosophila tropicalis. The sequence goes on from NW_027172999.1 coordinate 2,138,440, forward strand.
CAATACACTAGAAGAATTTACACTAAACTGGCATCTTAAAATAAATATTAGTAAATGCGAAAGTATTCTTTTTCGACCTCCAATTAGCAAATGCAATTATATTGTCAGAAAAAATTGGAAAAGATTCCAAGTTGTCTCTAACATAGATAGACGTAGTCGTACAACGCTCAGTACGAACAAGTGGCCCATATGACACCAGGCCCGGGCCTGTTACGAATGACCCTATGTAAAGTTAATGTTACAACCTCTACCCACTCCGACCTAAGGGCATTGGCGTATTACATATATAAACATAAATTAAACTAAAGAAATAGAAAATATTAAATGTAATGAGATAATAGGTTACATATAAAAAGCAAACAGGATAGGTCAAAATAAAGATGATTACAACTAATTTCGAGCGAGGAAGGACAAGATCGCAGTTTTTATACCCGGAAGCGATGTTTCGGAACCGATAACGTGAAAAAGTCTGTTGTAGTCACTACATAGTATACGAAAAGGTTCATGCTGAGAAAAGTTAGTTGTACAAGTGGGAAGTATAAGCGGTGTGTAATTGCACGTCCTTCTAGATGGAACAAAAATGTTAATTTGGTTCAACAGCTCAGAAGAGTCAATCTCACCATTCAAAAGTTTGTAAAGAAAAGTTACACCAAGCATTGTTCTACGATTAGTTAAAGAAGGAAGGTTAATTAACTGAAGTCGACTAGAATAAGATGGAAGTTGTACAGTTGGATCCCAGCGCAAATCACGAAAGGCAAAGAGTAAAAACTGTTTTTGTACAGATCCTAATTTGTTTTGATAAAACTCATATTGAGGAGACCAAACAATAGATCCATATTCTAATATGGGACGGACTAAAGAAGTAAAAAGTATTTTGGTAGTATATGGATCCTTGAACTCCTTCGACCAGCGCTTTATAAAGCCAAGAACACTTTTAGCCCTACTAACAGTAGTCGATATATGCTGATTAAAACTAAGTTTATGGTCGATTAAGATCCCCAAATCTTTAATAACCAATTTATTCTAACGGGACAGTATTTAAAAAGTAACTTGCTAATTGGGGAGAACCTCTATAAAAAGACATAATTTTGCACTTAGAACAGTTTAGAGATAACAAGTTAGTCCTACACCACCCCTGAAAAGCATTCAGGTCAGCTTGCAAGGTATGACATGAGAGAGAGTCTACGATGCGATTAGCGATTTTTACATCATCGGCATACATAAGAACTCTGGAATTTAAAAGAACGGTGGGGAGATCATTAATAAAAATGGTAAATAACAATGGGCCAAGGTGACTGCCCTGTGGGACTCCTGATTCAACACAAATGATCTTAGAAAGAGAGGACCTAAAAAGAACCCTCTGCCTCCTATTGCTTAGATATTGTGAAATCCAAGCAAGCAGAGCATCCGGAAAGCCAACTAAATTCAGCTTATGTAATAGTAAGGCATGGTTTACCGAATCGAAAGCCTTACTGAAATCCGTATATATAACATCAGTTTGCTTTTGTTTCTTAAAACCTTGGATTACAAAAGATGTAACCTGTAAAAGGTTAGTTGTGGTAGACCTATTCTTGACAAACCCATGCTGGTATGGCGAAAAAATAGATTTACATAAATGCTGTATTTGAGACGTCATAATTTTCTCAAACAGTTTAGGTATCGCTGACAATTTAGAAATCCCTCTGTAATTAGTGACGTCAGATTTATTGCCACATTTGTGAAGAGGTAAAATAAACGAATCCTTCCATATAGTTGGAAACTCGGACAGTGTAACGGACAACTCAAAAAGCTTAAGTAAAGGCGAGCACAATGACTCCGCACAGAACCTCAGGACACAAGCGGGAATACCGTCTGGGCCCGGTGAATATACCGGCTTAATCGTCATTAGTTCCTTAGCTACCGAACTTTGCGTTATAATAGGATTGAGAATACAGTTGGATTTCGTTATAGTATATGGATATATCTGACTAGAGTTGTACTTAGTAGATATGTACGTAGTCGAGAAGAAGTTAGCAAATAAATTAGAAATAGATTGATCAGAAGAGGCCGAATCATTATTAAAAACTGCAAACGATGGAAGGGAGATAGAATTTCGCTTTGAGTTCACGAAACTGTAGAACTCTTTAGGATTTTCGGAGAATTGCAATTTGCAACGTTGTAAGTAATTATTATAGCATTTAGAATTAGAAACAATAAAATTCGATTTAGCAACCAAGTAACGAGACAGATCCGATGATAGACCCGTGACTTTATATTTTTTGTAATACCTAGACTTAAGATTCTTCAGTTTTGATAGCTCCCGCGTAAACCATGGTAATTTTTGCGTCACCACAGGAGACACTAAGGGTACACAGTCGTTAAAGATCGAGTAAACAGTGGTATAAAATAAAGAAATGGCGGAATTCATATCCTCACAAGTGTATAAATTAGTCCAATCGGTATTAAGAAAGGCATTGTTTAGTGCGACAAAGTCAGTCTTCCGAAAACATCGGGTGCGTACCATAGGATCACACTCGGAGATGGGCTCGCGGCTGGGAAACTCAATAGATAACTCTAAAGTTGGATGATAACTATCCTCTGGTAACACCATTGGACTAGTTCTAGATACTTCACAAAAGCTAGGATCAGAAGTAAAAATCAGATCCAGAAATCTGCCAGACGTATTAGAAATCGAATTCAGCTGGGCCAACGAAAGCTCAAGCAGACCATCAATAAAATCATGACACCCAGAGGGCAGCAACGCTTTGCTACCATTAACTGTTGACCAAGTCATAGTGGGCAGGTTAAAGTCCCCAAGGACAATTAATAAGTCTCTGTCAGAAAGTAGTTCAAGTATAAATTTAATAGAATCTAAGTGTAGTAAATATGTTGGCCATTCCGATTGGGGCGGAATGTAAGAACAGGTAACAAAAATGGAAAAACGAGTAAAAGATACCTTAACGCATATAAATTCGATAGTACTTGAGACAGGTATTGTTATCAGACCCGATGATAGGGCGGAATCTACAGCAATAAGAACTCCACCACCCCTACGATCAGTAAGTTGCAACAAGTGGCACTCCGGCACTACTATCACTAGAATCCCTATCGGCATAATCCATCGGTGTATATTCTTGCCCAGACAAAACGGACACTACAGACATCGTCTGCGGAATTAGAGTTGGCATTGGTTGAGAGGGGGTCGGAACCGATATCGATGTGGAGACCGGCAAACACAAGGACAAATCAGAAGTCTGTTCTCCTGCCTTCTTACGCTTTCGAGACTCAGTCAGTAGCGTTAAACTACTAAACTGTGACTCGACAGCTTTAAACTCTTGCGAGAGTTTAAGAAAATTGGCGGACAGACTCATCAGGTTATCCTTTGTTTGCCGCATGAAAAGTTCCATTTCATCTTCCACGATACGGCATGACTCACATCCCCATTTGAGACCCTTTTTTAGATCTAAAAGATCCTTTACCCTGCATGTAAAGCCGGCGCACTTAACATGTACTGTAGTTTTACACAACCAACAGTAAATAAAACTATTCAGGGGTGAGGCGGGCTGCAAACAATTTTTAACCGAACAGACAGGCATTATGAGTTAATTGGATGAATTAGTAACCAAACAAATAAAAATGAGATATGTATTGGTATTAAAATATATAACTCACTCTGAGGTCCAGAAATAATAAGAAAGCGAAATATTGAGGGTGCACAAGGGTTAAAAGAATAAGAGAGCACTATAGAGTCTAAATTACAGACACACAACAGACTGCAGTATGAGCGCAAATAACGGCGACGAGTGAAACGAAAACGAAAAAAGTTAAAGAGCGCGAGCGCGGGAGCTAGAAATCACAAAAACAAAAACACTGCAACAAGAACTCACAGAAATTGCAAGACAACTACAAATGAGCGGTGCTTGTGATTTACAAGAAAGAAAAAAAAGGTGGGAAAGAAAGAAAGAAAAAAAAAAAAAAACCAACAAAGGTATTAACAGAATTAAGGTTGTTAAAAATTATTAACACAAACACACAAAAACGCAAACGAGTGATATGGTGCAAGTTAGATTTAATATTATAATTATAATTTTCGATCGCGATGCCGATAAAACAAAATAAAAAATTATAAAATCAGTTAAAATGCGGGAGCTTAAAAAAAACACGTCCGTCTTCCACGAGAGCGTTGATGTATATGACATGTCCAACGAACCCATTCCTCTCGCTAATAGGGTGAAATACTTGTACATTTTGACAAGTTCCTTTACTTTAATGATCACATCAATCTACAACTCTCCAAGGCAATGAGCGCATATCAATTGTACAGAAAGGCATTTAGCTCCAAAATACTCAATAAAAAAGTGAAAGTCTTGCTACATAAAGTTGTCATCAGGCCCATAATAACGTACGGTTGCCCAATATGGTACTTAATTTCACCATCATACATGGAAAGAATTAGAATGTTTGAAAGAAAGATTCTCAGAGCTTGCACCTCATTATATAGGACTCCAGCTAGTAACTTGATAAGATTTTATTCCAACAATAAACTTTATAACGCTGCAAGTATAGTAAGGATTGATAATCAAATTATAAATCTTATTAGAAGGCACATCTGCCGCTGTCTGGAGAGCTCTAACGATCTTATTAAAGCTCCATTCTATGGGTTCTCACCCCCTGAATCATTCCTTCTTCTAGATAAAAGAGGATTTATACAAGACAGTTACGGCATACCTATCCTTTACCACATTCTGAGAAGAGCAAATAATAAGTCAATGCAATCAAAAAGCTTAACTGTTGAAAATAAAAGATTTGATACATCCCTATCGATCAGAGACAAAGAATTCCAGTTAGCATCAAGGAAGCTTTTCTGGTGGCTCATAGAAATTGAGGCTCGGTCTTAAAATTTGTTTTCTTCTCTTCTTTTATCTTAAACTACCCTACTTACGCATATTTTTTCCTTACTTTTTGTTGCGATCGATTTTGGTTTCATTACACTAATTTAGCTTTTAAGTATATATACAAAAACAAATTTATTTTTGAAAAGAAAGTCTAAATTACAAACATCTATTTCTGCCGAGAGCTTGATGAGAGACTAGCATAAGCTGAAAAAAAAAAAAAAATATGATATACTGTTATTTATTAAGTCAACCTAACCAATAAATGAAATTAAAAAAAAAAAAAAAAAATCCTGAAATGAACTCAATGCATGTAGAATTCTGCTCCAATTCGCCGAGTTGAACGCATTCTTGACGCCAAGTGTGGTCACCAGACAATATTTTTTACTGCCACCTTTCCACCGTAGTCCCTCGATGGCTTTGCTAGCAACGTCGACTACTGTTGTTAAGGCGTCTATTGTTGATTTAGCCTTTCTGAAACCAAACTGCATCGGGGACAGATCGCCAGACCGTTGGATGGCTGCTTCTAAACGAAGCGCTATTAGCTTCTCGAACATCTTTCCTGTCGAGTCCAAGAGGCAGATCGGACTATATGCAGATGGGTCTTCTGCTGGCTTGTTTGCCTTTTGGAGTAGCACAAGGTCCTGGAGTTTCCAAATGGTGGGAAACACGCCTTCTGCCAAACATTTGTTGAACACCATTGCGAATTTATCGGGGTGAAGCCGGGCAGCCAATTTAAGTGCCTTATTAGGTATTGAATCTGGACCTGGGGCCTTGTGGTCATTCATTCCGACAGCTACTTGAAGTACTTCTTCCGGACTGATGTTGCAAGCATCTGCAAGCAAGCACCTACACTGTGTAGGGTCGACCTTGGTTCTACTACTGAAGTGGCTGGGAACAATGTTTCCACTATCAGCTGCATTTGAGATTCGTCTGGTGTAGCTGGCTTGGCAGCTCTGAATTTTCTCATTGCCACTTTATATGCCCGGCCCCAAACGTGATTTTCAGCCGCGTCGCAAAGTTCGAGAAAGCATTTGTTTTTGCTTTCCTTAATAGCATGTCGCAGTTCGCTTCTCCTGCTAAGGAACTCTAATTGTAGGCTGGTAAAATCCCCTCTGCCGCGTGATCTTTGGTACTGGCGTCTGGCTTGTAGGCACCGTTTTCTCGCCTCCTCGATGGTCGCATTCCACCAATAGACTGCTGTCTTCTGTTTGGTATGGCCCCTACGGGTCACCATACTGGCATCGCACGCTGATGAAATCGCGTCTACCAGCAGTTTGGCGCAATTGTTTGCGTTACCAGTTAGTTGGGGGTTGAACGTTTCCACCCGGTACGTTTTGCAATTTTTTCCCGCATTTGCGTTATTGGCTGGATTTCTGCCGATTTTGCACATTATGGCCATGTGATCACTGGCTGTGAAGTGGCTGCAAAGTTTCCATTCGGCTTGCTGGGCCAACTGACTGCTCGCAAATGTCACGTCAATTACAGATCCGTAGCCAGCTCTCTGGAAAGTGTGCTCCGAGCCAGAATTCAGCACTACCAGATCCAGAGCTGCCAATGCCCCCTGCAGAGTGCGGCCTCTAGTATTTGACTGGCTGCTGCTCCATTCCGTTGACCAAGAACTAAAAAACACCAGCAATTATGACCTTGCTTTTACCTCTGGCATCGATAGCGAGTTGTAACGAGAGGCTAGGTGCCATGTAGCAGCTGTAGACCCACACATCTCCGATAAGCGCTCGTACGATGCATTTGGAAGATCCATTGATCCGCAATTTGATCCGCAATTCCAGATCGCAGCCTTGTGTGTCGTGTCTGCAGCCCAGGAGTTATTAGACAGGGTCCTGTACGGCTCACTCAGGCTAGCCAGATCGATCTCCAGTTCTAATATTGACTGCTCAAGTAAGTCCTGCGCCGCCGACCAGTGATTTAAATTTAGTTGTAAAAATTTCATAAATTCTTATCCGAAGCTTGCTCTCCAGTAGTTACCATTGGGCAACGACGACTACCAGTGTAGTGGCTCGCATCCATGCGTTTTGCGTCTACGCAATTAAAACAAACTGGGTTGTTGTTGCATGTGGCTGCCTTGTGATCAGTCTGGCCGCATCTGAGGCACCAGTTCGTGCGATCTTTGTACTTGTAGCACTTGGTACTTGGCTCAAGTCTTCAGTCAGTTTCTTGCTATTTGCATTTCCACCCCCCTTAAGCTCGAGAAGTAGATCGCCCGTAGCCGTTTTCCTCGTCCTTTTGACGTTATTTTTAACGTCATCGAGCTTGCCGTCTGGCCTTCTGGTAACTAGGCTCAGGATTTCGGCATAAGTGCAGCTCTCTTTCGCCTTGATTACGATTACCTCCGGCCTAGCTTTCCTCAAGGATGGCTTGCTCGCTCTTTTTCTTGAGACCGTCTGCCATTCCGCAGCTCCATATGCTGCCTGCGGCTCGGTCGTAATGGCTCGCTGCCCAGTACCTGGCTCCGGACCACCGCGTGGCATGTTTAGCGCAATTGCTCGCGGTCGCTTAGGAGGGGTGTTGCGCTGTGCACCCACGTCCTCTCTCTGGCGCTTGGGCGTGTTTCCCATCGCATCCATCTTTTTCGCACCGTTTCTCGCCCTAATAGCATTAGGAGGCGAGGTTTGAGTTGCAATTTCGCACCTTGAGCTTACCACCGTTTTGCTGCCTCGCACTATTGCATTTTTCGTGCCGAGATTTATGTGGCGTACTGGTTTTTTGCCATCATCTCCTTTGTTGAACATAGTGTCCATCCAATTTTTGGCGCGGTGGTTGTCTCTGGGCTGCTGGGTAAATAATAATAGAGTGGCCAGCCACCCCCTCGCCACTCCCCTTTATTCATGAAGTTGATTTGGCCCGTTGGCCCACCCGAGAGCTGGATTGGGGACCACCAGCTGGAGCACAGGGAATCCGTATAGTGCCTCGTGCGTCAAAATTGGGGCGATTTGATTATACTTTAGTTTTTTTTAGGAGTCGCGGAACCACAGAAAGGGGAAAATCTTTAAGGAGGAGTCACGATACTCTGCCGCACTTGTAAGTTGGGTTTATGTTTCTCTTTCAAATGTGTGTGTGTGTGTTCTCCTTTTTAATTGTGTTTGTTTGATATTTTTTTTTTTTAGTCCATTAAGTAAAAATGGAATGTACCTGTAAAAATGGAATTGTGTGGCAGCAAATGTTTGGTACACTTAACAAGAAGCACATTTGTACTCTTGTGTCTCCTTTCACTGAGAGTTCTTAGCCAGCTAGATCGGAGTATGCTGTTCTCATTTGCGCTAGAGTTAGCGAGCTTTGAGGGGAGTGGTTTGGTCACTTCTAAACACCTCAATTATGTTGTCTCTTATGCTCGGGCTTCGTCTGGTAGCTCTTTGAAAGTAGTTATCCATCGTTGCCATTTCTCATTTTCGTGCTTTTTTTTTTCTTTCTAGTTGACATATTTTTTTTTTTTTTTTTTTATTTCACACACACCTTAGGCCTTATGTTTACCTATTGAACCGGTCGAAATGTAATGACCGGGTCGCACTTGGTTTGGAGTTTTAGAAATAAACACGTCAGTTCCGTCTGGTGATAATATTCAGATTGATTTACATTCCAAAAATATTCTTTTGCTTAACCTATTGTTACATATATATTCTTATGCTGCGACTTAGCCGCCAGCTACAAAAGAGAGGGAGAGTGTCAGTACATACATACATATTATTTGGAGCGCTTGCATCAAAGTGCTTGGTCAGCGCTCACACGCTGGCCTGGCTCTAGCTCATGTTACGCCTGTGCATTGTTGCTTATGTGAATATATGTATGTGCATATATAAATGTACCTACATATATCAACATGCTTAGCAATATATTTATGTGAATATGTTTATGTGAATATATTTATGTATACACATAAACATATTCAAGTGCACACTTATAACACAAAGTGTTACAAGTTGAGCTCTTTGTATTGAATGAATTTTGATTATACTCCGAAAACTTCCTTCTTGGGTTTTAGGGGGCAGCTAAATGAATTTTCCATCCCTCAAAGTGCGCAAAAGAAAGGCACGCACAACAAATCCGTGTTACCGATTTTATTAATTTTAAGGTTATATTTATTATTATTATTATTATTATTTAATTGTAAAAAAGAATTAATTCTAGGTTACAATGAGTTTTGAGCCAGAGCGACAAAGGCCTTCAGGCTGGAGTTTTTATACTATTTTTTACAATTATTCTAAGATATTTAATGTATTAATTATTTTTATAAAGTTTTTTATATTAGAGAGGTTAGCCTCTGAGATGAGAATGTTAGGGGGTGGGCAATTTAGGGATTTGCTAATATTGATAATGTGTTGGCATTGGTAGGTAAGGTGTTGGATTGTGAGGTTATTTCTATTGCAGTACGGGCAGATGGGTGGAGGTGTTTTGTTTAGTATGTGTTCGTGAGTAAGTTTTGTGTGACCAAGCCGGAATCGTGTATATATTACTGCATGTTTCCTTTGAATTTTTATTGGCAGGTTAGTTGGTTGCATTTCTGGATTAATGTTTTTGTAGAAATGTGTGTAGTGATTCCACGTTGACTTCAGCTCTGCTGTGGTGTTTGAATTGATTAATTTGTTGATGTCCTTTTTGTTGTAAGTGTTATGCAGATGTAGAGGAGATTTTGTGGCGCATTTTGCTGCTGTGTCCGCTTGTGTGTTCCCTTTGATACCAATATCACCAGGTGAATAGGGATTCCGGAGGAGAAGAATAACCCAATCTTCATTCGTTGAATTCAAAATATGAACTGATTTTATTAACAAAAGTATGGAATTTATATAGGGAATCTTAGGCTCTAGGAGGTAACAATTGTTCTTAAAATATCTTATTCTAATGACCCACGTTTTTCGGGGGTTGAAAATTGTTTATATTTCATGCTCAGCGTCGGTTACTTGATACTCCGCTGCTGTTACAATCTTAAGTGTTTTCCACAGAGTGTGGATGCATGTTTTTGTTTTTGGAATTAAGCAATAATTGTCATAGGAATCTTTATGACTTATTTTTCTTGTGTGTTTTGTGTATTTCTTTGTTCAATCTGATTTGGTGAAGCCATTTCAGATGAACACGATGTTTATTCTTAAACACCAGGTGTCCATAGTAGTTTTAGCCTTTTGGGGTTTGAGTTGATTTTATCCCGAATTTTTGTTATTGTAGGATCGCTTTTGTTTGGGTTGCTAACGGCCAAGAGTGTGGAGAGAGAGTCAGTGCAAATCACAAACTTTGTTCTTCTTGCGTTAACTGCAAACTCTACCGCGCTGAGGATGGCTTCTGCTTCTGCTGTGAATATTGACGTGTATTGTGGGGTTACTGCCTCTTTTATAATTCTGTTGTCCTCAGTGACTACACTAAAGGCTGTTGTGTTATTTGATTTGGATGCGTCAGTGAAGGGAAAAGTCCATAGGTTGTGTTCGTCTCTGATTTTGTTGTATCGTTTTTTGTAGACTTCGTTTGGTGTTGTGTCTTTTTTGTGTTGCGCAAGGTCGAACAGAATGGAGCTGTTGGCTATTGTCCATGGTGGGAGGCTTTCCTTGTATTTTCTTTCCGTTGGACATATTATATTAAGATCTGCAGCTCAAGACCCACTAACCAAACTACTGAGACGTAAGAGACGCATGAAAAAACCATCCAGTCTGGAAATTATAAGCAACAATTTCCAGACTGGATGGTTTTTTCATGCGTCTCTTACGTCTCAGTAGTTTGGTTAGTGGGTCTTGTAGCGAAGATCCCTTTGCATTTATAATGTTTTTAATGTGTCTGCTGAAGTTCCATTGCAGCCTACTGTTTAGGTCAGGGAGTCCACTTTCTGCGATCATGTTTTTGATGGGAGTAGTGCGGAAGGCGCCAAGTGAAAGTCGTATAGAGGAGTGATAGGGAGTGGATAATTTTTTTTAAATTTGTTTTAGAGGTTTTTCCATAAATGGCAAAGCCGTAATCAATTTTAGCGAGGATAATGGATTTTGCTATGTTAATGAGGGATGAGGTGTTACATTTAAGCTTATAATTATGTGCGTATGTTTGGCGTTATAGTCCCCTGCTGCAATGAAGCGATCTCCGAGTGTGTTAAAGAAATCGGTAAATTCCTTTTCAGAGATTGAGAAGCGGGCAGTACAGGGCAACCAATGTAGTGTTGCCGCAGCTGGTTTGGACGGTTATAGCAGTTGCTTGTAGGTGCTGTGTTTCAAATCTGTTGAGGAACGAGTGTTTTATACGGTTTTTGATTAGGATACCAGTCCCGCCATGAGCTTTTCCGTCTGGATGGTTTGTTGCATAGAAGGTATTTTGGTATTTGAAAATTATTTTTTGATGTTAAATGTGTTTCCGAAATCAGCAAAACGTCGATTTCACTTGAGTCTAGGAATAGTTGCAGTTCATTTTTGTGCTTGGAGATGCCGTTAGCATTCCAAAGACATAGACGTAGGGAAGCCATTATTTATTTTCGATAAGCTTCTGGATAAGCAGGTTTTGATTCCGCATCAGTTCGTGCATACAGTTTTGCATGAACGTCATAAAAGTGGTCATGTTTTGATTGAGTGAGATCAATAGGGCCTCTAAGCCACTTGGAGTTTGCTGGCCAAGCTCTGGTGCGCTAGGTTGCGGATTCTGTAGATGGTGGAGTGACGGGGTCTCTTTTGCGGGCTCCGTCTGTCCAGTTCGGAGCACACTAGCGAAGGATACACTAGGACTGTATGTAGCAGGCATGTTAGATGATCTAACAGCCTTGGCGAAGAATACCTCCGGTGTAGTTTTAGTGGCGTTGACGGTGACTTTTGGTCCAGCTGGGGGTTTGCGCCCGTTTAGGTGAGATTTAAGATCCTTAAAGACAGGACATCCTTTGTAGTTCGCCGTGTGGTTCCCTCCACAGTTACTGCATAGTCTTAGTGCGACATTGAGAGGGGTTACAAGAAAGTTATTTGCCCCTACTGTTTCTACTAGCTTCGAAATCAGGGCGCTGCAGTTGGCAATCGGTGACCCAGTTATCGTTATTGATGGAGAAGCACACTGCTCTCTCCAAGGTAAGTTGCTTTTGATTGCTGAGTGGCTGGCACTTTCGTTGTTATTGCTTACGTTAGCATTCAGTGGGGTCGGCGACACCACCGAAAAATACGCGTTGTTGCGTTGGACTGAGAGTCGACGCTCACGTTGTTGTTGTACAATCAGTTCTTGTAGCTGTTGCTGTTGGGGATCGAGAGAGCTTGGCCCGAATTGGTGGACATGGCTTTTGTAAAAATTACGCACTTTGTTGTTGTAACTTAGTATTTATTGCTATTAGAGCAATCTAATAGCAATATGATTGTAAATAGGCGTCTCTGAGGCGACTGAGAGCCCTACACAAATTTTTGCAAACGCTGTATTTTTTTTGTTACACTCAATTTTTGCGGAGTGCATTAAAAAACACGTCTATACACGGCGGCAGTTAAAATAATACCTTTGAAATAATCTTCTTTTGTAAGATTGACCTCGAGCCGGCTAAGTTCGATTTAAATTTCAATAGGTCGTAAACTCTAACCAGATAACACTAACGGAAGGCACGCCGTTACTTTGGAATTTTATTCCAAAAAAGCGTTTTTTCTATATGGTACAATATACCGTGTATAAAATAACAGGTCGTGAATTTAGTTTGTTAAGGGCGAAGCTCTTATACTAATATTTCATAGCGCCTAAGGGTATGCACAAAAGGTGGTCTTCGGTATTGTAGGCTTCGTCAGCTTTTTTCGCTTAATTTAGTTGGCAATGTAATTCCCAACTAGTTTTATCGTTGAAGACATGGTATGGCTATTGCAATTCTGGAGTTCTTTAGCAAAGTCTGCTGATGATAGAACTTGTTAGTTCTTGAAATAGCTATACAGACAACCTGCTCACCTTTTTGTGTGTTACCTTTGAAATAATCTTCTTTTGTAAGATTGACCTCGAGCCGGCTAAGTTCGATTTATAATCAATATAGCTTGGAACATTTGAATAGAGAAGAAAAAAGATGCATCACGCAAAACAAAATTTAGACTATAGTCTATAGACGATTAAATTACTTAATTTACTGTTAGCGATAAGTCTCCAGTACCCAAAATGGAGGATATACTTGATAAACTTGGCATAAGCCAGTTCTTTTCTACCATTGATTTAACTAAAGGATTTCATCAGATCGAAATGGATGACTCCTCAATCGAAAGCATTTTCAACCGAAACCAGCCAAAATGAGTATACTCGTATGCATTTTTATACCCTTGCAAAAAAGGGTATATTAATTTTGGTCAGAAGTGTGCAACGCATAGAACGAAGCATCTCCGACCATACAAAGTATATATATTCTTGATCAGCACGAGGATACGAGTTCCGTCCGTCCGTCTGGATCAACGCAAACTTCTCCTAGACCGTAAGAGCTACAGAGCTAAAATTTTGCACGTAGGCTTGTATATACTGCAGGGGTTGTATATCTCGGATTCAACCGGATCGGACCACTATATCATATAGCTCCCATACAAACCCCAAAGTCACGAACAGTGACTTTTCTCAATAACTTCGTTATTTTCTATGTTATTACCTTTTCTATGTTATTATATTAGAGAGTTTATTAAGCTGATAAACGACTGTGCCAAATTTGATAAAGATCGAATGACTATATCATATAGCTGCCATAGGAATGATCGGTCGCAAACAGTGACTTTTGTAAATAACTTCGTTACTTTTAACGCGATTGCTTTCAAATTAAACATTTGTTGGTCTAATATATCTGTTAACGACTGTGCAAAATTTGATAAAGATCGGGTGACTATATAATATAGCTCCCATAGGAACGATCGGTCGAAAACAGTGACTTTTGTAAATAACTTATTTACTTTTAACGTGATTGTTTTCAAGTGAAACATTTCTTAATTTAATATTTTTGTTAATGACTGTGTCGAATTTGATAAAGATCGGGTGACTATATCATATAGCTCCCATAGGAACGATCGGTGGAAAACAGTGACTTTGATCAATATCTTCGTTATTTCCTATGATTGTAGGCCATTCTTTCGCAAACATAAGCCTTTTTAGATAACTGTTAGATAAAACGTTCTTCCACATTGATGGCTAATAGGTAAGGAAAGAGTTACCAAAACAGTTGCTAGGGTATACAAACTTTGACGCGGTCGAAGTTAGCCCCGGCCCTCTTTTTTTTTTTTTTTAACGTTTAATGTGTATTTGTTGAATCTACTCTTAAATTAGAGCCTAAAAAAAGTTTGAGATATTTTTCTTAATCTAGTACTTAAGATAAATCCTGGGGATATTGCAGGCGGCCCTAATCACTTGTTATTGGGTTGGTCTTTCATTTCTTTTAAGACGAGTTCTATTATTAGTTCGCGTAAGGGAGTTGGCAAGAACATTTGGGTGTGCATCCAGTTTCGCAGAATACTTTAGTTGTTGACTACCTATTTCAGATTTTACGCTAGGTATAGTTAGATCATTTTGAATGTTGTCGTTCCGTATATACCACGGGGCCCCCGTGATTGATCTTAAAATCTTCGACTGCGCTCTTTGTATAATATCGACATTGCTGGTACTTGCATTTCCTCATAGTACGGCTCCGTAAGTCCAGATGGGTTTCAGTATGGAGTTGTATAAAAGGACTTTATACTCCAGACGTAGAGGGGACCGAGCATTGATGATCCAATGTAGGCTACTCGCTTTCAGTTTACGCTGTGACTTTTTTGCTTCGATGTGCTTGCGCCAAGTTAGTCTTCTGTCTAGGTGGATGCCAAGGTAAGTGACATCCACGGCTTGAGGAACTGGTACGTTGTTTAGCATTAGAGCTGGACAGTTTCTTCTGTTAAGCGTAAATGTAACATGTTTGCATTTCTGCTCGTTGAACCGGATACGCCATGGATATGCTAGCCATTCCTCTACCACCTTGAGGTGTTCCTCTAATTTTGCAGAGGCTTGTATTGGGCATTTGGATCTGCTGAGGATTGCCGTGTCATCGGCAAAAGTGGACATTGTAAGTCCTAAACTCGTTGGTAAGTCTGCAGTGTACAGTAGGTAGAGCAATGGGCCGAGTACACTGCCTTGCGGTACACCAGCTTTGATTTCAAAATCAGCCGAGACGGAGCCATTACATCTTACAGCGAATTGTTTATTGTATTCCATGAGTTTGTGGGTGTACTGTGTTTTTGTCGGATTTTAAACATCAGACCCTCCAGCCAAACTCTATCGAAA
The DNA here is from genome assembly GCF_018151085.1 of Drosophila tropicalis. Lineage (NCBI taxonomy): Eukaryota > Metazoa > Arthropoda > Insecta > Diptera > Drosophilidae > Drosophila > Drosophila tropicalis. Next base: position 2,153,520 of record NW_027172999.1, read on the forward strand.
GCCTGGGCAACGTCGCGAAAGACAGCCGCACAGTATTCTTTTAGTTCGAATGCTGTTCGTATTTCGGATGTTATGCGATTGGCTTGTTCAATTGTACCATGATTTTCGCGGAAGCCGCACTGTTGTAAAGGGATTGTATTCTCCGATGCCAGAAATGAGTTTAGTCGGATCTGCAGGACCTTTTCAAAAATCTTCGAAAGACATGGCAGCAAACCAATTGGCCTATAGGATGATGGCAAGGTTTTGTCCTTTCCCACTTTAGGAATCATGATGATAGTGGACCTTTTCCATGTTCTTGGGAAGTAGCCAATTCTTATTATAGCGTTGAACAGTTTGCAGATGTATTGTATGGCAATGATAGGGAGTTCCAGGATCATTTTCGGTGTGATTAGGTCATGGCCAGGGGCTTTTTTTGGCTTTATGTGGTTTTTAATAACTACAGTGATCTCGTCCGATTGGAGTTCCGAGTACTCACTATCCGTTAGTGTGCTCGAAGGGGGAAGTACAGATGAGTTTGATGTTGGATTTGGCTGGAAAACCATTTTAGGATGTGTGGCAAATACGGATGCCCTCTTTTCGTCACTGCGGGCCCATCCACCGGTTGGACTCCTTATCGGTGAAATTGTCTCTGTAGGAGCGCTTAAAGTTGGGTGGGCTTTCCACAGAGGATGTTTAGTGCTGGTTGGGCTGAGCTTTTCTATGTATTTTCTTTGAACCCAGCTTTCCTCTTGTCTTAACGCCTTGGAGAGGTTGCGATTAGCATGCCTTAGGCGAAGTTTTGCTGCTGGTGAGCGAGTAATCTGCCATTCTCTTCTTAGACGTCGTTTTTCCGTTACTAATTGTTCTATCCGCCGGTTCGTAGGCCTGTCAACAGGATTAGAGTAAGAAGAGGCAGGTGGAGTGGATACTCTTGCTGCAGCTCCCATCATAGACTCAAGTGCAGCGACGCACATATCAATGTCCTCTGCAGCATCCAGTTTCGGCAAACAGTCAATGTGGGCACTCATGTACATTTTAAATTTAAGCCAATTTGTTTTGTTGTTTGTAAGCCTATATGGGCGATCAAGTACTTGAGGTCTTGTTAATAGTGTGAATAGCACTGGAGAGTGATCGGAAGTTAAATCTAGCAGTGTATCCGCAGTGATCCGATTACGTGGAATCCTCTTGGATACTGCGAAATCAATCAAGTCAGGCACTTTCTGTGGATCTGTGGGCCAATAAGTAGGCCTACCCGGTGAGACGCAATCCATCTTATTGAGAGGGTTGACTATTGTGTTATACAACTGCTTGCCTTTAGGATTTACCAGGCGAGATCCCCAGTGCGTATGTTTGGCGTTATAGTCCCCTGCTGCAATGAAGCGATCTCCGAGTGTGTTAAAGAAATCGGTAAATTCCTTTTTAGAGATTGAGAAGCGTGATGGGCAGTACAGGGCAACCAATGTAGTGTTGCCGCAGCTGGTTTGGACGGTTATAGCAGTTGCTTGTAGGTGCTGTGTTTCAAATCTGTTGAGGAACGAGTGTTTTATACGGTTTTTGATTAGGATACCAGTCCCGCCATGAGCTTTTCCGTCTGGATGGTTTGTTGCATAGAAGGTATTTTGGTATTTGAAAATTATTTTTTGATGTTAAATGTGTTTCCGAAATCAGCAAAACGTCGATTTCACTTGAGTCTAGGAATAGTTGCAGTTCATTTTTGTGCTTGGAGATGCCGGATTTTGGCAGGTTTTGATTCCGCATCAGTTCGTGCATACAGTTTTGCATGAACGTCATAAAAGTGGTCATGTTTTGATTGAGTGAGATCAATAGGGCCTTTAAGCCACTTGGAGTTTGCTGGCCAAGCTCTGGTGCGCTAGGTTGCGGATTCTGTAGATGGTGGAGTGACGGGGTCTCTTTTGCGGGCTCCGTCTGTCCAGTTCGGAGCACACTAGCGAAGGATACACTAGGACTGTATGTAGCAGGCATGTTAGATGATCTAACAGCCTTGGCGAAGAATACCTCCGGTGTAGTTTAAGTGGCGTTGACGGTGACTTTTGGTCCAGCTGGGGGTTTGCGCCCGTTTAGGTGAGATTTAAGATCCTTAAAGACAGGACATCTTCTGTAGTTGGCCGTGTGGTTCCCTCCACAGTTACTGCATAGTCTTAGTGCGACATTGTTTCTGTCCTTTGTGCAAATGCCATCTTTATGATGTTCGCCACAGCCAACACACACTGACCTGAGATTGCAGTTGTTAGAGGTGTGGTTGTATTCCTGGCAGTTTTTATACTGCGGTGGTTGGTGCCTCTTATGGGGCTCCTCTACGGTGATTCTTCTGTGCAATAGGAGCTGTAGGTTGTAGATTGGGTGCACTTCATTTGGCTTCGACTGCTTTGCATCTGGTTGGAGCTCGATTTTAAAGAGCGGCTGTGCGACTTTGTTCCTGTTGATGATGTTGACAACGGACTTGACCGCAAACCCTTTTTCGACCCCTTCAACACAACCTGGAGCCCTTTACTGCTTTTTAGTTGGTAGGTATAGAAGTTGATGTTAGCATTACGGAGGTACTTTTCGATGATGCGGAAATTGTCCTCTGTTTGGGTTTGACATTTAATTTCTTTAATGTTACCCCTATTGAGAGGGGTTACAAGAAAGTTATTTGCCCCTACTGTTTCTACTAGCTTCGAAATCAGGGCGCTGCAGTTGGCAATCGGTGACCCAGTTATCGTTATTGATGGAGAAGCACACTGCTCTCTCCAAGGTAAGTTGCTTTTGATTGCTGAGTGGCTGGCACTTTCGTTGTTATTGCTTACGTTAGCATTCAGTGGGGTCGGCGACACCACCGAAAAATACGCGTTGTTGCGTTGGACCGAGAGTCGACGCTCACGTTGTTGTTGTACAATCAGTTCTTGTAGCTGTTGCTGTTGGGGATCGAGAGAGCTTGGGCCCGAATTGGTGGACATGGCTTTTGTAAAAATTACGCACTTTGTTGTTGCAACTTAGTATTTATTGCTATTAGAGCAATCTAATAGCAATATGATTGTAAATAGGCGTCTCTGAGGCGACTGAGAGCCCTACACAAATTTTTGCAAACGCTGTATTTTTTTGTTACACTCAATTTTTGCGGAGTGCATTAAAAAACACGTCTATACACGGCAACAGTTAAAATAATACCTTTGAAATAATCTTCTTTTGTAAGATTGACCTCGAGCCGGCTAAGTTCGATTTAAATTTCAATAGGTCGTAAACTCTAACCAGATAACACTAACGGAAGGCACGCCGTTACTTTGGAATTTTATTCCAAAAAAGCGTTTTTTCTATATGGTACAATATACCGTGTATAAAATAACAGGTCGTGAATTTAGTTTGTTAAGGGCGAAGCTCTTATACTAATATTTCATAGCGCCTAAGGGTATGCACAAAAGGTGGTCTTCGGTATTGTAGGCTTCGCCAGCTTTTTTTCGCTTCATTTAGTTGGCAATGTAATTCCCAACTAGTTTTAGCGTTGAAGACATGGTATGGCTATTGCAATTCTGGAGTTCTTTAGCAAAGTCTGCTGATGATAGAACTTGGTAGTTCTTGAAATAGCTTAACAGACAACCTGCTCACCTTTTTGTGTGTTACCTTTGAAATAATCTTCTTTTGTAAGATTGACCTCGAGCCGGCTAAGTTCGATTTAAATTTCAATAGGTCGTAATCTCTAACCAGATAACACTAACGGAAGGCACGCCGTTATTTTGGAATTTTATTCCAAAAAAGCCCTTTTTCTATATGGTACAATATACCGTGTATAAAATAACAGGTCGTGAATTTAGTTTGTTAAGGGCGAAGCTCTTACACTAATATTTCATAGCGCCTAAGGGTATGCACAAAAGGTGGTCTTCGGTATTGTAGTCTTCCCCAGCTTTTTTCGCTTCATTTAGTTGGCAATGTAATTCCCAACTAGTTTTAGCGTTGAAGACATGGTATGGCTATTGCAATTCTGGAGTTCTTTAGTAAAGTCTGCTGATGATAGAACTTGGTAGTTCTTGAAATAGCTATACAGACAACCTGCTCACCTTTTTGTGTGTTACCTTTGAAATAATCTTCTTTTGTAAGATTGACCTCGAGCCGGCTAAGTTCGATTTAAATTTCAATAGGTCGTAATCTCTAACCAGATAACACTAACGGAAGGCACGCCGTTATTTTGGAATTTTATTCCAAAAAAGCCCTTTTTCTATATGGTACAATATACCGTGTATAAAATAACAGGTCGTGAATTTAGTTTGTTAAGGGCGAAGCTCTTACACTAATATTTCATAGCGCCTAAGGGTATCCACAAAAGGTGGTCTTCGGTATTGTAGTCTTCGCCAGCTTTTTTCGCTTCATTTAGTTGGCAATGTAATTCCCAACTAGTTTTAGCGTTGAAGACATGGTATGGCTATTGCAATTCTGGAGTTCTTTAGTAAAGTCTGCTGATGATAGAACTTGGTAGTTCTTGAAATAGCTATACAGACAACCTGCTCACCTTTTTGTGTGTTACCTTTGAAATAATCTTCTTTTGTAAGATTGACCTCGAGCCGGCTAAGTTCGATTTAAATTTCAATAGGTCGTAATCTCTAACCAGATAACACTAACGGAAGGCACGCCGTTATTTTGGAATTTTATTCCAAAAAAGCCCTTTTTCTATATGGTACAATATACCGTGTATAAAATAACAGGTCGTGAATTTAGTTTGTTAAGGGCGAAGCTCTTACACTAATATTTCATAGCGCCTAAGGGTATCCACAAAAGGTGGTCTTCGGTATTGTAGTCTTCGCCAGCTTTTTTCGCTTCATTTAGTTGGCAATGTAATTCCCAACTAGTTTTAGCGTTGAAGACATGGTATGGCTATTGCAATTCTGGAGTTCTTTAGCAAAGTCTGCTGATGATAGAACTTGGTAGTTCTTGAAATAGCTATACAGACAACCTGCTCACCTTTTTGTGTGTTACCTTTGAAATAATCTTCTTTTGTAAGATTGACCTCAAGCCGGTTTAAATTTAATTTAAATTTCAATAGGTCGCAATCTCTAACCAGATAACACTAACGGAAGGCACGCCGTTACTTTGGAATTTTATTCCAAAAAAAACCCTTTTTCTATATGGTACAATATACCGTGTATAAAATAACAGGTCGTGAATTTAGTTTGTTAAGGGCGAAGCTCTTATACTAATATTTCATAGCGCCTAAGGGTATGCACAAATGGTGGTCTTCGGTATTGTAGGCTTCGCCAGCTTTTTTCGCTTAATTTATTTGGCAATGTAATTCCCAACTAGTTTTATCGTTGAAGACATGGTATGGCTATTGCAATTCTGGAGTTCTTTAGCAAAGTCTGCTGATGATAGAACTTGTTAGTTCTTGAAATAGCTATACAGACAACCTGCTCACCTTTTTGTGTGTTACCTTTGAAATAATCTTCTTTTGTAAGATTGACCTCGAGCCGGCTAAGTTCGATTTAAATTTCAATAGGTCGTAATCTCTAACCAGATATATTGATTATAATTTAAAAAAAAAATCAAAACGGAATACGAAAACAAATACAACTTCAAGCCTCACTCTTGTGCTCCATTGTACCTAACTACTGTGCTAAGCAGTCTACAGGCGTGAGTTCTGAAACAATTTCCGTTGCCAACGGCAACTGTTATTGGTTTCTTATATACCATATATGTGAGTTGAGTAAACTCAACTAAGTTTATTGATTGTATTAATGTAAAAGTAGTTTGGAAAAAGTTACAATTATTCTTAATCTGCTGCTTTGGTTTACTTACCTTACATTTATGATATATCGTCTCTTCAAGTACCCTCTAACGTACCATCCAAAAATAATACGTTTGGAAGACATTCCCAGTACATCAAGGGCAGCAGCTGATTAAAGAAATAAGTTTACCAAACTTCAAGATGACAATGACATTGCTGATTCCGACGTAGACAGTGTTGACACTGACACAATTCAACGATAGTAAACTTTAGTAAACTAGAAAATTTTGAAAATTCCTGTTACAAGTTTATTAATTTATTTATTTATTTATTTCAACTAAAACAGCAGTCGACGAAAAAGCTTAAGCTATAGACAGATAGTAATTAAATGAAGAAGGTAGCTTAGCTTTATACACAACTAAACATCCCCGACCCGGTGGAGGTGTTTTATTTGCACAAGGTGCCATCTATGCCCCGATTCACAGCCAATGTGGTCAGGGATGAGTTGCAGTCAATCCAAGTCCAGAATATTTTCATTGGTTTCGCTGTAGATGATTATAAAGTAGAGCGCGAAGAGAAGTGACAGAAAGAAGAGGAAAGATAAGGTGAGAAAGGTTGTTAAAAGATAGGCAAAGAACACGAAAAGGTTCGTGAAGAGAGTAGTTAGTCAGACATCTACTAAGGTGAATAGAAAAAAAGTTTCTGGTCCGACGTGAGGGAACACAGAAATATAGCGTATCTAGTAAATTGGTAGAAATGACTTCGCCGTTGACTAGTTTATGGAGAAAGAGAATGCCAAAAACAAGCCTACGGTTATAAAGTGAAGGAAGATTAATAAGAAGAAATCTGTCAGATAAGAAGGTAGGCGAAGACTCGGGTCCCAATTTAGACTGCGAAGCGCAAACTTAAGGAATTGCTTCTGTACCGATTCATATTGCGGGTTCCACACTGGCGAGCAATATTCAAGAGTAGGGCGAACTAACGAAGTGTATAAAACCTTTGTTACATAGGGATCATCAAATTCTTTCGCCGAACGTTTAATGAAGCCAAGAAGGCTGCTTGCTCTATTGACAATTGAAGAAATATGAATATTAAATGAAAGTTAAGGGTCAAACATAACGCATAAGTCTTTGAATGATGGTACACAATCTAACAGAACAGACTTAATAGAGTAATGAGCTAGGAGCGGAGATAAACGACTGAAAGTCATAAAAGAACACTTAGAGGCATTAAGGTGTAATTTATGAACGTGGCACCAATCACAGAACGCATCGAGATCCGATTGCAAGTACTGTTGGAAAGAAGGATCAATTTAAAAATAACAAATCTTGACGTCATCCGCAAACATGAGCACGCGTGAATGAGCCAAGGCCAAAGGCAAATCATTTATAAACAATGTAAATAATAGTGGGCCCAGATGACTGCCTTGGGGTACACCTGACGTAACTCGAACAGTTTTAGATATCGAGGAACGAAAAGGCACCTTTTGGGTTCTGCCAATAAGATACGACTTTAACCAAGCCAATAGTTTTGGGGAAAAATCCATGATGTTATGTTTCGCGAGAAGCATAGAATGATCAACCGTATCGAAAGCCTTACTAAAGTCAGTATAAATAACATCAGTTTGACACTTTTTACGGAAGCCATGGTGTACAAGGGTAGTCAATTCTAAAAGGTTAGTAAGCGACGAACGACCTTTCATGAAGACATGCTGACAAGGAGAAATAGTGGATCTGGATAGATGTTGAAGAGAAGACGTAATAATTTTCTCAAACAGTTTAGGTATTGCCGAAAAATTGGCAATGCCACGGTAGTTGGAAACATCCGATTTGCTACCCTTTTTAAAAAGCGGAATAATAAATGACTCCTTCCAAATATCAGGAAATCTACAAGTCTCACTCGATATAAAGAATAACCGAGCTAAAGGCTTAGATAGGGAAATAGAACACATTTTAAGGATGCAACTAGGTATATCATCAGGCCCGGGAACGAAGGAAGACTTCATAGATGACAAGCTAGAGAATACAGTCTTCAGTAATACTGGGAAAAAAACATACAATTTAAATGTGGGATTGAAAAGGGATAGGGTGTGGGATCCGAAACAGTAGTAGAATATGTCGACTGAAAAAATTTAGCAAACAGATCTGCAATATCTAAATCATTATTAGCAGACTGGTCGTTAAGTCTGAAGGTGGAAGGTAGTACATTAGAGCGTCTTTTGGAATTGACAAAATTGTAAAATCTTTTGGGGTTCTTATAAAATTCAACCTTACAGCGAACGAGATAATTGTTGTAGCATTGAGTATTTAAAAGACAAAATTGAGATTTGGCTATACAATAATTTGCATAGTCAAGTCGCGAACCAGTTTTTTTAGTCTTTTAAAATATCTCGATTTAATGTAGGAAATGAAGTGTCAGGCAGGCATAATCATTGCAACCGTTTGGTACCGAGTGAGCGAGACAGAACGACACGCAGCGGCCGTACCTATCTGGTCGACTCACTCATGGAAAAATAAAGCAGAAGCGTCGATCGGAAAGCACTCGCAATCGTACTCTCGCCTCGATCACATCGCACACTCAAATTTGTCGCTAAGGCCATTATAATAATTAATAAATATATGTATTCTTAACACAAAGAAACATTGTTAATAAATAATAAAGTTTAAATAAGGAAATCACATCCTTAAATAATATTGAAATAAATAACTAGAATAATTACAATCCTACAAACTGGGGGCTCAACCGAGATTTCTGGCCCAAGACAATTAGTGGAAATCGTGTGTGTGTGTGTGTGTGTGTGTGAAGTTAGCAAATGAACAGAAAATTGTTGAAATTGCATGCATTAACGTGTAATATATATGCAAAGTCAAGGTTGTTGGCGAACGAATTTCAAAAGACGCAACCACTACAAGTTCAAAAACTAGTGGAAGTTGGCGTGACTCTACGAGAGGCGACGAGTGGACGGACAGATGGAGAGAGCAGACAGCGGACACGAAGTTGATGATAACCAGTGTGCACTGTGGAAGCAGACAGACGGAGAGAGCAGGCAGCGGACACGAAATTGATGATAATTAGTGGTCACTGTGGAAGCAGACAGACGGAAAGAGCAGACAGCGGACACGAAGTTGATGATAACCAGTGTTCACTGTGGAAGCAGACAGACGGAGAGAGCAGACAGAGGGCACGAAGTTGATGATAACCAGTGTTCACTGTGGAAGCAGACAGACGGAGAGAGCAGACAGAGAGCACGAAGTTGGTGATAACTATTGTTCACTGGGGAAACGGAAAACCAAAGGAGAACAGAAAGCGGACAACAAAAACCGTTGAGACAATTAGTGTGGAAGCAGATAAAGAGAGATCACGAGAACGAGTGGAAAACAGCCGAGTGAGTACGAGAACAGAGTGAGTGGCAACAGAGAGCGAACCGAACAGTTGCTACAGAGATATTGAGTGGCTCCATAGAGCAGGACGACGATAGTTGGGTGAGCTGTTTAATAATTGTCTTTAGTGTCAGTTACTTTGCTTGCACAGCGAAACCAGACCGGTGGCAAAAATATTGACGAAATTGACGCGAGCTGCAGAGAGCACATTTTTAAGAATCGTCTGAATTAAACCATAACCTAACAAAATTTGAACTACATTTACACAGTGTGTAAATCTTGTTAAGTCGTAACAAATTTGATTGATTGATACTAACTATATATTAATATACCAATCTTGTTAAGCAATATAACTGTAATTGAGTGAAATGGATCGAGGTGAGATTCTAACGTTGCGTATTGAGGAGTTGCGCACTAAATTGAGAGAGTTAGGGCTAGAGACTACAGACCTTAAAGCAGAGCTGCAAACGCGTCTACTCGCTCACTACGATCTAATAGAAATTGAGAATGACGGGCAGGAGGCAGATTTCGCCTCGGCTAGAACAATTCGAGAAGTCCCGAACACAGATGGGCAAAGGTCATGGTTCACACTAAAAGATGTGGAGAAAAGCGTTTCAGAGTTTTGCGGTTTAGGTTCGATTGATGCTGTACAATGGATTAGGGAGCTAGAAGAATGCGCTTTAACCGTACAGTGGAGTCAGTTACAGCTTTATGTGTATGCAAAACAATTGTTAAAGGGAGCTGCATTATCGTTTATACGTAGTAAGAGAGATATTTGTAGTTGGGAGTCCCTGAAAGTAGCTTTGAAAAACGAATTTAGAGTAAACCTTTACTCAGCAGAAGTTCATAGAAGACTGGGCAATCGACAGTTAAAGAGAGGAACTTGTATGAGTTTTTGTATTCGTTAATGGAAATCGCAAAGCCGATCGATTTGGATGACGAAAGTTTAATCGAGTATTTCGTAGAATAAACTTTCGTCATCCAAATCGATCGGCTTTGCGATTTCCATTAACGAATACAAAAAACTCATACAAGTTCCTCTCTTTAACTGTATCGAGTATTTCGTAGAAGGTATACCAGACATGAGAGCAAATAAGGCATTATTGTATCAGGCCAGAACAGTGGATGCGTTGAAAGTTCAAATAGAGACCTACTTAAAATCCTATGATCCTAGAAAGTCGATAGCAAAGGTGATCGCAAATGTTTTAAGTGTTGTGATCCTTCACACATGATGAAAGACTGTAACAAGAAAACGTTTACTTGTTTTAAATGTGGCAAAACAGGCCATCGTTCGTTTGAATGTAAAGATAATGATACCACCAACGTTGAAATCACCAATGTTGTAGATTATAAATTAATAAAAGCATCAGGTAAATTTACTGATTCGGGAGTTGAAAGAAGTAACTTATAAATCAATTAAGTTCAACGGTCTAATTGATACAGTAGCAAATTTGAGTCTCATACGTAAAAGCGTGTTTGTTAAACTCGGAATTAAGTCATTAACTGGCTATTCGAAGACCATTAGTTGCCAGTTCATCAGCATCCAAGGCGTCTAGCAGAGTCTGATCAGAAAATCGTTGATACTACAGTAGAAGAATGGTTGGAGGAGAAGATAATAAGGCCAAGTTTTTCCGAATATGCTTCGCTGTTGTACTTGTAACAAAGAAGAATGGGAAAAAGCGTCTGTGCTGCGATTACAGAAAGCTAAATGAGAAAGTGGTCCGATATAATTTTCCTATGCCACAGATGGACACCGTATTAGAAAAACTTCAAAGTGCGTTGGTTTACACTACTTTAGATCTAACAAACGGGTTTTTCCATGTTCCTGTTGAGGAAAAATTTCAGAAGTACACAGCATTCGTAACTCAGAATAGTCAGTATGAATTTATAATGGCAGTAATGAGAGAATCAGTGAAGAATGGAGATGCAGTGGTGTATATGGACGATATAATTATACCAAGTGTTAGCGTGAATGATGGTCTAATTAAACTTAAAAGGTTGTTGAAGATAGCTGCGGAAAATGGGTTAAGAATAAACTGGGAGAAATGTTAGATACTGCAGAGTAAAGTAAATTTTTTGGGCTATATAGTTGAAAATGAAAGTATTAAGCCAAGTAAGGAGAAGACTGATGCCGTTTCAAGATTCCCGATCCCACATGATAAGAAGTCAGTTCAACGATTTTTAGGGTTAACATCGTACTTCCGTAAATTTATCAAAGGATACGCAGTAACAGCTAAGCCCTTGACTGACATTTTGCGAAAGGACAACAAGTTTGAGTTTAAAGAATTGCAAATGGTAGCGTTTGAGCAATTGAAGTTAGCATTGATCAAAGGTCCTGTTTTAAAGTTATACAATCCTAAGCTAGAGACTGAAATTCACACTGATGCCTCGAAACACGGTTTCGGAGCTGCGCTTTAACAGAAAGATTCAGAAGATGGTTTATTCCATCCGGTACAATATATGAGTCGGAAAACTAAACCTTGCGAATAGAACAAGGTGTTCCGGCCAAAAATCTTTATGACATATTTGGCCAAAAAGATCTGGGGAGACACCTATTTTAAAGGACCAAATGTCCCGAGTATATGAAAAACGGAACTTTTCCACAGCAATGTTTGGTGCTTAAACTTTGCCCTGGATGTAGGCTATGACTTCTTCAGAAGTAGTATTGGGATCAAGCCTCGAAATAAAAATTTGCTTTTTTGGTGGAACTACAACAAGGGAACTAGGAATACTTGGCACAGCTGTAGCGGCTACAGCAGACGCAGCAGCAGCTGAAGCAGCCAGTACTTTACTAGCTCCTCTCGTAACTACTTTATTGGCAATATTCCTGGAAACGGATGTTTGCCCGGACGGTTCGGAAACTACAACCGATATTGTGTTAGTAGGTGGGATACTGTCTCCAGGGGAAATGGGAAGAGACTCCACACCTGCCAAAGCCGGACTCCTAAACGACATCAGCTGCTGTACATTTGGTGACATAGGGTCAATGCCGAAAGCCGGAATTGGTAGAGACGAATGTGCCGACGGACTGAGGACGCGCCCTGAAACCTGGCCCTCTTGCGCGTCGGAGATTCAATCAAAAGTTTAATACTTCTGAATTGAACCTCCATCGCCAAAAGCTCCTCTTGGAGCTTATGAACGCCAGCTGACAGGGTTTTAAATGCTTCCCCAGTTCGTTTCATAAAACTTCGTATCTCGAGCTCCAAACCACGACACGAATCACAGCCCCATTTAAGGCCGCCACCCTGTGCAATACTATCCCGCACCTTGACTGTGTAACCAGCACATTTAAAGTGCATTACATTGTCACACAGCCAACAGTAAAGAAAGTCTTCACTGGTCTTGCTGGGATTATTGCAATTATATTTGCAACAGACAGACATTATTAAATAATTGATTTATTCAAAAACAAATTATAAATCAATATGTAAATAAAAAGGAAAATGTATACACATATATATATGTTAAGAGAGACGTATACAAACGAAGGCAAAAGCTAACTGCAATATGCAAATTAGAAAGAGAAAACAAAAAGAGAGAATATTTGTACTTATCTGTATTAAAACACACAACAACAAAAACTTGTCACAAGCGCGAAGTTAACGGCCGCGAGCGCGATCAAAAGACAAGACAAAAGAATAGAGAGCACCAACACCACACAAACAAAAACAAACTATGAACTGTAAATTGAGAGCGCGGGTGGGAGCAAAAAATAGAACGAAATCAAAAACTAAGCAGCGCAACAACAAAATTATATTTGCGTTTGTTAAAGTTTTGATTATAAATTTGTATAAATGTTTGTAAATTTAACGCAAACTTCGCGATGAATATAGCGATTTATTTAGAATTACTGAATTTAAATTGAATATTTTAAATTAGCTTCACGAAAAAATGAAAAACAAAAATTAAGCGACAGCGCAAAAAAAACACGACCGACTTCGATGAGTGACAATATGATTTTTTTTTTTTTTTTTTTTTGTGATTCATATGAACTTGAGGTTTTAGGAGTTATTGGAGCATTAATAAAGTGGCGTATATATGTGTTAAAATTGAGATTTAAGATTGTCACAGATTGTAATGCGTTTACGATGACAATGAAAAAGAAAGAGGTTCCGTTGCGTGTAGCACGTTGGGCAATGTACCTACAAGATTTCGATTATCAGATCGAACATCGTTCAGGTTCAAAGATGCGGCATGTGGATGCCTTGAGCCGTTTATCTTGTTTTCTGCTAACTGACACTATAACCCATAAATTAAGGGAAGCACAGTTGTCAGATGATTGGACTAAATTGATTAGGAGCTTAGTTCAAGAGAAAGGATATGAAGATTTTTACATTGAAAACGAAATATTGTTAAAGGACCCCAATCGAGAACTTATTGTCGTTCCCTCGCAGATGGAAAAGGAAATAATACAGATTGCACACAAAGAAGGACATTTTGGAGCTAGAAAGACTCAGGATATCGTAGAAAAATCGTATTATATTCCAAAATTAAAAGAGAAGGTAGTCCGTGTTGTTGAGTGTTGCGTGGAATGTCTTATTGTTAATGCCAAGACCAATAAAAAGGAAGGATATTTGCTATTAAAAGGATATTAAAGGAGATCAGCCATTGATGACATATCACATTGATCACGTTGGCCCGATGGAGGTCACAACAAAGCGTTACAATCATATACTTGTTATTGTTGATGGGTTCTCTAAGTTTGTATGGTTGTATCCGACTCGTGGAACAGGAGTCGAGGAAGTACTTAGTTCTCTTGAAAGGCAGGCCATAATTTTTGGTAACCCGATGAGAATAATTTCTGACAGGGGAGCAGCATTGACGTCCAATGCGTTTAAGGAATATTGTAACAGACAGGATATACAGCATTTACTGATAGCAACAGGTGTACCCCGTGGCAACGGCCAAGTAGAAAGGATGCATAAGATAATAGTTCCAATGATTTCCAAGTTAAGTCAAGAGAATGAGGGAAACTGGTACAAGTATGTAGGTCGTGTGCAACAATTTGTTAATACTACTGCTCCAAGAAGTACAAGAGTACTTTTAAGATTTTGACAGGAATAGAGATGCGTAGTCCTGATGATCCCAAAATGAGAAAGCTGATAACCGATTCGTTAATAGAAGAATTAGACTGTGGTCGTGATGAGATTAGAGCGGAGGCTCGAAAGAATATAGATGAAATACAGCAGGAAATGAAAAGAACGTTCGACAAAAACAGGAAATGTGAAAGAAAATACAATTTAAACGAGTTAGTGGCGATTAAACGTACGCAGTATGGGACAGGGCTAAAGTTGAGAGGTAAATACTTAGGACCATATAAAGTCACGAAGGTGAATAGGCACGGTCGATACGACGTTGAGAAGGTTGGCGACGGTGAAGGACCTTGTATGACCTCAACAGTGGCTGAGTTCATAAAACCTTGGCTAGGATCATTCGGGTCGAATGACTTGTCAGGACAGCCGATTGTAGGAAATGAAGTGTCAGGCAGGCATAATCATTGCAATCGTTTGGTACTGAGTGAGCGAGACAGAACGACACGCAGCGGCCGTACCTATCTGGTCGACTCACTCATGGAAAAATAAAGCAGAAGCGTAGATCAGAAAGCACTCGCAATCGTACTTTCGACCCGATCACATCGCACACCCAAATTTGTCGCTAAAGCCATTATAATAATTAATAAATATATGTATTCTTTAACCAAAGAAACATTGTTAATAAATAATAAAGTGTAAATAAGGAAATCACATCCTTAAATAATATTGAAATACATAACTAGAATATTCGAATTCTACATTAATGTTACGGATGTTAGCGAGCTGAAGACGGTAGAGACATTCACATAAGGAACGCATTTATTAATTAGAGAATTAAGAGCAGAGTAGAAAAACTTCACTGCACAATCTATATTGCAGCACTCAAATAGAAATGACCAATCAAAAGAGAAAATAAGGTTGTTAAGAAGATTGAAATTTGTTTTACGAAAACATCTACGACGAGAATTTAAGATGTTATTAAATGAATTAGTAACGGAATTGTAAGAAATAGTAACTTCAATGGTAGGGTGATAAGGATCTTCAGGTTTCACTAGTGGCTGTGTTTGCGATACAGCACTAACAGTGGGATCAGAGACAAAAACAAGATCAAGGGTTCTTTTAGAAGAGTTAAGGAAAGAATTCAACTGATATAGCGGACATTCAAGTAGGCTATCAAGAAAAACATGTTGAGATGAAGGAATTAAGAAACATAGATTATCATCAACAAGCCGAGAAATATTAGGCAAGTTAAAATCACCTAAAACTATAAGAAAATCATGATCTTAAAGACGACTAAAAATAGTTCGTAAAGCATCAGCATGGTGCACGTAGATCATGATATCAGAAGCTGGAAGGAAGTTGAAGGAAGATAAGCCATTCAGGTTCTTCATAATGATGCTACACTTTGATACTGATACAGACCAATTGAAAAAGGAACTTACAAACAGGAACCACAAAGTACTCAATATTCATTACCCAATCGGCATGATTTCGAAAAAGCCTCTACATATATTCTTTGTACTTGGCTCAGCAGGCCAACTATAATAAGATATTTGACATTCGCATCTTATGCCACCTATTTATCAAAAGTTCCTTAATAGCAACAGGAATAACAAAATATACCCAACTGCCGGCCCTACCGCTGTTCAAGGAAAAAATCAAACCGAAACCCCCTTCAGCATACCAAGTATAACATATGACAAGGCAACAAGAGGCATACCACCTAGGGAACCGCCCAGCAGCCCGAGCAACTGGTGGCAAACTATGCTGCGAAATCCAGCAAATATAGCTGTATGCCTTAAGTGCTCTAGTAAAAGAGCAACCCCACAAGATTACAGTTCTGGTAGATGCCATTTCAAAATTTTATAAAACATAATGTCTTTTAAAATATGTAGTTGGAAAGCAAATGGCCTTCGTAACAAGGCCCCAAAATCAACTGCTTTTCTTAAACTACGAGAAGTAGATTTCCCAACAGATCACCTACCTCTTTTTGTGGAGCTCCACTTAACGTCTCAGCAACTCCCTGTTCGTCGCCACCTTCTCCCATTTGGATCTAACCTGGTCACTATCCGGCAAGCTCTTAACAACTCTCTGCATCCAGAAATAGAGCTTAAATCAGCAGCGGATTTTGACTTTGCCGCTGAACTGCTCCAAAAACGTATTGATGATGCAGCTGTTGCTGCTTCACCCGCTACCCATACCATACTCAACTGTCCTTTAAATAATCAAGGCTATCGTCCTGACCACATCAAAACCCTCCCGGCTTTTAAGCGCTGGCTTCAAAAATGCTTCATAAGACTAAAGATTCCCTTCTACAATTGGCAGAGATGCGCCAACAGCGAATTGATGCTTCATCAGATCAGAGTACCAACTCAGAGTACTACCCGAAAACTACGTAGGCAACCCCAGCGTCGCCATCGAATGATGACACTGATCAGGCTGAGGCTTTTGCAGGACATCTAGAGCAGCAGTTTTCCCCAGCCCTTATTGAAGACCAAGCAGACATACAGGAGACGAAATCAAGTTTACTCTCTCATGTACTTGATGACACCATCACTTCCTGCACTAAGGCGGAGATTTCAGAGCAAATTAGACGTGTGAAGAGTGCTTTAGGCACTAGCTGACAAACCTATAGACTTTCTTATAGTCCGGTCTGGAAAGGTGCTGTTATTGTAATGATTGCTAAACCTGGCAAACGTGAGGACGAAATTGATTCCTACGGGACAATTAGCTAAGGCCTGTGCTCTCCAAAGTATTCGAAAGAATACTTCTTGGTAGAGTACTGGCACACCTGGGTAGCCATGAAGTCATTCCGAATCACCAATTTGAATAGGTACACGGGGTTGTTCATTACATCCTAAATTCTTTGGAAGATAATAAATATTGCTCTGATCTCTTTTTAGACGTTAAACAAGCCTTTGATCGAGTATGGCACTCTGGACTACTTAAAAAAAATCCGAAAAGCTTTACCTCCACCGTTTAATGATCTTTTTGCATCATATCCCCGAGAAAGAAAATGTGGTTATTAGAGACGCATTCTCATCCTTAAAACCGATCTGCGCAGGAGTTCCATAAGGTTGCGTACTGATACTGGCGATATGTCAACTCCTACCGAGTCTACAACCAACGGCATGATGATTCCAGTGCATACGACCCACAAGATGAAACGGAAGCCCTTCAAAAAAATCTAAACGACTTCCATGCATGGACCAAACGATGGTGCAGCTCTATAAATACCACCAAGTCAATTTTAACTACACATTCCCTTGGAAGATCAACCTGCCCTGCACTAACATTCAACAATGAAACAATTCCGACTGCCAGCAATGCCACATATTTGGGCGTCCCTTAAGACAGAAGATTGAATTGGGAAAAAAACAATAAAAAACAATAAGCAAAACTCAAAATGATGGACTGGATGCTCAGAGGGTCCAGCACGTTGTCTCTTGCAAATAATATTGGCACCAACATTCACATACGCCCTTTCTATTTGGGGCTTTGTAGTCACGCCTACTGTAAAAAAGATCCAAACCATGCAGAACAAAGCGCTTCATCGCATTACAGGAGCAGAATGGTACGTGCGAAACTCAATTCTCCGACACGTCCTGGGCCTACCCACGATAGCTGAACCAATAGTCCGACACAGCTAGCTCTATAAATACCTCCTTGAAGCTCATCCGAATCCCTTAGCTAATGATTTGACCGTCAATACTTACAGGCGTAGGCTAAAGCGTCTGCATCCTTTGACTGAAGCTCCAAAATCTATTAGGCATTTGTAATATTTAACATTAAACTTAATAGTTAGGTATTGTTTTCTGGAAAGGGGCTCATTTGAAAATTTTCGCTCGTATCCATTCGTTGGGGTCCACTACGTCCTTCTCTATTCCTTTCATTTGGCCTATTGGTTTGCTTCCCAGATCTATTATTTATTTCTGCATTTATCGGATTTGCCAGTTGTCCCTGGTGTAGCTGTTGATTAAATTAATTATACAGCTGATCGGACTGGTAAGATTGGGTTACTCTCGTTTGACCATTATATTATTATTATTATAGAGACTTTTTATTAGTTCTTCAAGAGGCATCTGCGTGCCGTACTCTTCGATTAGTGCCTCCTTCAGCAGTGTCCATGAGTTTATGGAGTTTCGCCCGATATTTCTTTGGGCCTCTCCACTATAAAACCCTCGATTGTCCCGTAGATGATGCTTTTCTGCCTTATATCATCAGTGTGGTATAGTCCAAGTAGGTACTCCACTCTTTTAATAAAAAAGCAAAGATAGTTGTTGTCTCCCTCGAAAGGCTGGACTTGCCTTAATTGGGAAAGCAATTGTCCCAAGAGAGATTCAGAAAGGGCCATTTTCTACAAAAAAGCGATTTATTTTGTGTGTAATTGGAATCCTACCGACTGCGACAATTAAATTATTAATTTAATTTTATTTCAAAAGTTGTATTTTCTTAAATTAAAGTCCTTACAATTGAACAGGAGATTACCGATTGAATCGACAAGCAAAAAAATTAATAACAAAAAAGAAAGGAACGGAGGCGGACGTGACTTAGTGCAAGCTGTACTCACTCTACTTAGTTCTCTTTAGTTTTTTTATATTTACTGTTGCACTAAGTCTATATTTCAGTGTAAAGCACATAACTATAAATTCTTTGGTAACAGAAGGTTTAATATGCTAAAGGTGTGTTAAATATATCACTATATAAAATATTTTAATGTTTTTTATGTTTTTAACAGTTGCAGAAATTTTAAATATTAATTTTTCTTCCCTCAAGATGGATTGAGTTGGAATCGCGCCTTTCAATATTAATCAATATACATATTTCATTATACTTCTAATTCTTCAAGAAAATTGTAAATAACCAAAATCTAAAGCACGATTCCCACTGGCGACCATCCATCATCTTGTTGGTGGATGGTGCATATGGTTTTGCCGCGCCGAAATTGTACCATACATTTCACGATACAAAAGAGACGTTCCTATCTTAGGCGGTATGATTGGCCTTCTTATAGATATTTTGCGAATACAACACTAAAAATTTGTCATTCACTGAAAAACATTGTTCAATTGACAGTAAAAAGGTAAACAGTGAATTGTTGTAACATGTAAATGTAAACAATTAAATTGTTCCAATATATATTTATTTTAACCCTACTGTATATTCATATGCACATACATGCATATAATATTTCATATATGTATATACATGTTCAATTTACTTGAATTTTTAACTGCAGTTGCTCTCCTCATCTTGCACTCTCTTTCTTATGCTGTGCACTCTAGCTGTCTCTTTGTTTTATTTGTAATTATTGATTTTTATCGATAATATCTTAGTGCTGTGTATTTAATGTTTCTATATAAATTTATATATTTTTGTTTCTTTTTGCTTTACAATGGCTTGTTGTCAACCTACTTGCAAGCAGTCTGATCGTTTTGATGATTAGTATAGAGCAATCTCTTGATTGCTTTGCGATAATCTTGTTCACTTAAAATGTGCTGGCCTTAAAGACCGCGACTATGACAAGTTTTCTGGTTCGTCTGTGTCTAAGCCTGAGCTTAGCTAATGAGCTGGACTTGCCCATCTTGTGCCAACCATCAGCTAGATTTATGTAAAGGGATATTCTTTTAAAGTTTCTTTCTTTAAAAAAACTAGCCAAACAGCTGTCTAATGAGTGTGACAATTCAAGTTTGTTCCACCTTCTGAGAAGTTGCCCAAGAAATGTACCGTTGAGTTGCCTCATAAGCAGTCGCCAGCACTCTCTATTGCATATTTATCCATCTTACTTTCGCCTACATCATCTTCTTGTCCCTCTTTATGCTCTTCCTTTCAGATTGAAGTGCCCAGTACAAGCCCTGGTGTACCTCAATCTATCCCTCACGGGAACTTTGACCAATTACAGGATCATGCTGGCTCTCAATCACTTGGGGATTCCAATGCTCCTCCGCCTCCAGTAACTGTACTGCCTCATCGCAAACAATTATTTATTTCTAGGCTTGCTCAAGATACGTCTGTGGCAGCCTTCATTGGTAATATATGCCCTGCTAAGGTTTCAATTCAGAAGTTTAAATTTTCTAGGCCTCGTGAAATCTCCTCTTTTAAAATTTCAGTACCAAATGGGTATTTATCAGGTATGGTAAACGCTAATTTTTAGCCTGAAGGCCTAGTCGTGCACGAGTTTGCGCCCAATAAGCGCTCCCGTCCGTTGCCTGTCCACCTTCCTGATTTATCTTCTGCTTAAAAAAACTAATAACGTCTAGTCTTCTTGGCAAGCTATCGAAACTGTTCTGTTTTCGGCTGAAATATTCGCTTTTTCTGAAACTTGGTTCAACTCCTCTGTTTTGGATAACGAAATTTTTTCCAATAACTTTATTTCTATAGGCTTTATCTGCCTTTAGGTGTTGAGTTTATATGCGTCGAAGTTACATGTTCCAACTTTAGCTTATATATTTCTTGTTAACATATTCCTCCAGCTTCTGATATCATGACCTACATGCAACACGCTGATGCTTTGCAAAATATTTTTAGTAGTCTCAAAGATCTTGGTTTCTTATAGTCTTAGATTATTTTTAACTTACCTAAAATAATTTTGTTGTTTGATGATAGTCTCTTTTAATTCCTTCGTCTGAACATGCCATCTTTAGTGTCTGTTATCAGTTGAATTCTTTACTTGCCTCTTCTAAAAGAATCCTTGTTCTGGTTTTTTCTCGGATCCAACTGGTTTGCGACTTTAATCTATTTACCTATATATATAAAAGAAAGTCGTGTTAGTTACAACACTTATAACTCAAGATCTGCTGAACCAATTTTCATGGTTTTTGATTTGTTGTATTTGTCTCCACCCCGAATAGAGAATACATCTTAAAAACAATAAATAATTGCCGGAAAACCCCTTAAAACAGCCAATTTCTTTTCCCTATACAACTGTTGTTTTAATGTTATTGTAGTGCTCTGTAACATACAATGTGAAAACTGAAGGAAAAATTCGATTGTGTTTTGTGTAGTAACATAATAGAAATTCGAATATCGTGTTTTGTGCAGTGTTTAGTAACCCATATTATCAAATAAAACCCATTAGCAATCTAATCATTATGCCACGTCCTAGAAGACCTAATCTTTCCCGGCGGAGCCGTAATGCAATTAGGCAACAGAACATCGCGAGTCAATTATCCGATGAACAAGGAGAAATTACACGAGAAGAGCGCCGCGTTAGTATTCAACGAAGAAGAGCATTAATTAGTGCTTCTCAATCACGAGAGCAAAGTGAAGCAGCCCGTGAAAGTGCTCGGTTGGTAATGCAGAATCGTCGAGCGAACAACAGAAGGCAACAAATAGATAATTTGCGAATCAGAACAAGATATTTAGCTGATTTGAATCGAGCAGAGTTTCCATACGATTGCAGCAATGATTACAGCTTGCATCCTAGCGTTTGCATTGGGCAAATTGACGTTGTTTGCGAGTATTGCATTAATTTTTTCTGGAGAAACGCTTGGATTATGCTGCCTTAATGGTAAAGTGAAATTGCCAGTGTTGACTCCGCCACATGAGACATTGTATTCATTGCTTTGTGGCGAAACACAAGAATCACGCCACTTTCTGGCAAATACTCGAAATTACAATAGTTGTTTCCAAATGACATCATTTGGGGCAGACACTATAGAAGACGGAGGATTTAATCCGACATTTAAGGTATTTATTTTTGTACTTAAATAGAATGTAGTAGAGAATAACTTACTTTATCTATTGTTATGTATTATATTTGCTAATACTGAACTCTACTCTCCCACAAAAAAAGTGTTTATAACCCAATTAATACTGTCTGGTTTCTATTTTGAAGATACAACGACAGATTTACCATCGAATTGGATCATTACTACCTTTCGAAGATACACAGAATAAATTTTTACAAATATATTTCATGGGCAACATGGAAGATCAACTAGATCGACGCCTAGGGATCAATGCAGGAATGAAGCGAGCAATTATTCAAAACTTGCAGTGTCTGCTTCATGAACATCATGCGTTGGTCAGAATGTTCAAGAGTGCTTTAGATCGCATGCCAAATGATGACTATAAAGTTGTCATCAAAGCAGATAAACAACCATCTGGAACACACGAACGCACATTTTATGCTCCAACAGTAGACGAAGTTGGCATCCTGATTGTTGGTGAACAATTGGTGTTTAAGAATAAACATCGTGTTCATTTGAAATGGCTTCACCAAATCAGATTGAACAAAGAAATATACAAAACATACATAAAAAATAAGTCATAAAGATTCCTATGACAATTATTGCTTAATTCCAAAAACAAAAACATGCATCCACACTCTGTGGAAAACAATTAAGATTGTAACAGCGGCGGAGTATCAAGTAACCGACGCTGAGCATGAAATATAAACTATTTTCAACCCCCCAAAAACGTGGGTCATTAGAATAAGATATTTGAAGAACAATTGTTACCTCCTAGAGCCTAAGATTCCCTATATAAACTCAATACTTTTGTTAATAAAATCAGTTTATATTTTGAATTCAAGAGATGAAGATCGTTTTTTAGTTTGCGGTGCTGAAATTCTCTTCAATTGGAAAAATTAAATTCTAGCTTAGTACTAATTCACAATTAGGATTTTTATGACCAAACTTTTAGGTACCCAATTGGATATTTTTGCTGTGCACACCTTTCTATCAGCCCGCCCCAGGCACCATTTCCATTCATGGACTTCCACATTTTATCACTATCTCTGCATATTTAAATGTCTCTCATCAAATTGGCATTGTGATGGACCGAAAGACCGACCAAGTTTTCTGTATTTCCCTTGACAACTTGGCGAAATATTGGCACTGACAAAACTTCTTGATAGTTTATTGCCCACGACAGGGACAAAATGGCTGTCCGCCCCCCAGCCATCTTTTCTTCGTGCCCCCACTTCTTTCTCTCACTGTTCGGGCGAGATCCAACATAGCGGTTGCAGTTGCTTCTTCTGGAATAGCAGTCACATTGTTAGAAGGATGCCGTACGGCTCATTCATCATTCAAATTAACGTTAAATCTTCAAACTATTGAAGAACCAACGTGTAATATTGCAAAGCACTCAGCAATGGCCAAAGTTTTAGCTGCATCGAAAATCATAATCTGGGAGGAATGCACAATGGCGTATAAACATGCATTAGAAGCACTTAACCGAACATTAAAAGATTTACGCAATGACTCGAGATGTTTTGGAGGAGCAATGATTTTACTGTCTGGCGATTTCCGACAAATACTGCCAGTAATTCCAAGATTTACGGCTGCCGCTGAAGTAAACGCTTGCCTCAAATCGTCAAATGTATGGCGCTATGTGAAGAAACTGCAATCGACAACAAACATGAGAGTTACATTGCTTAATGATACATCTGCTGAAGATTTCTCGGAGCAATTGCTGACTATAGGTAATGGTCAAGTACCTGTCGATGAATCGAGCGGATTAATATCATTTCCAAATAATTTCTGTAATTTTGTCTCATTAAAAGACGAACTTATCAACAATGTATTTCCAAATATTATTTCTAACTACAAAAATAATGAATGGTTGAGTGAGCGAGCAATTTTATCGTCTAAGAATAAAGATGTAGATGACCTGAACTACATAATTCAAAATAAGATCATTGGAACAATGCATTCATTCAAATCTATTGACTGCGTCACAAATGAAGATGAAGCCACCAACTATCCAATTGAATTCTTAAACTTTGGACGTACCTGGCTTACCACCGCACAATTTGCGCCTAAGGGTTGGTTCCGTAGTAATCATGCTTCGAAACATAAACCAACCAAAACTGTGCAACGGTACGCGTTTGGTGGTTAGTAAATTGATAAACAATGTAATTTACGCTACGATAATGATAGGAAAATTCAAAGGTGAGGAAGATCTCATTCCGAGGATCCCGATGATCCCAACCGATATGCCGTTTGAATTTAAAAGACTTCAATTTCCGATAAGTCTTGCATTTGCCATGACCATCAACAAATCACAAGGCCAATCCTTAAAATTTTGTTGTTTAAATCTAGAACATTCATGTTTTTCCCATGGTCAATTATACGTGGCATGTTCACGGGTCGGAAGACCATCTGCGTTGTTTGTTTTTGCGCCTGATAATAAAACAAAAAATGTCGTCACAAGGTACTTAAGTGAAGAGCAACCTATGTACTAAATACAGAAATAATAATGAATGATTAATGTAGTTGTCATTATTAAGGCGGAACAAAGTTCGCATGGTCTCTAGTTCATATTAAAGTTACATGTTCCATACATTATTGAGTTTCGAAATCCCAATTTTGTCTCTTAAATACTCATCGATACAATAATTAAATCGTGTGCTGTAAGGTTGAATTCTATAAGAACCCCAAAAGATTTCACAACTTTGTTAATTCTAAACTAAATTCTTTAAGTCGACTTGTTCTACTACTGCTTCGCATCACACATCCTATCCCTTCTCAATCCCACATTTAAATTGTATGTTTTTTCCTAGTATTACTGAAGGCTGTATTATCTCTAGCTTAACATCTTTGTCGTTTATCTTTGATCCCGCGCCTTCGTCGCTTACCTACTTTTTAACTTTGTACACCGAGTCCGACTGATGTTATTTATATCGACTTTAGTAATGCTATGCTTCTTACGAAACTTAACATTGTGGGCTTATCCCCGAAACTATTGCCTTGGTCAACATTGTATCTTATTAGCAGAACCCAAATAGTGAGATGCCTCACAGTGCTCCTTCATAGCATTCAGTCGTTTGTCTCCGTTCCTAACTCATTACTCTATTAAGTCTGTTCTGTTAGATTGTGTACCATCATTCAAAGATTTGTACGTTATTTCTGAACCAAAACTTTCATTTAATTTTATATATATCTTTAATAGTCAATATAGCATGCAGTCTTCTTGACTTCATAAAACGTTGGGCCGAACAAGGTTTTATACACTTCGTTAGTTCACCCTACTCTAGCATATTGCCTGCCAGTGTGAAACCCTCAAAATAATGTTCACCAGGTGAACATTAGTTCGCGGTACGCGGTCTTAATTGGGACCCGAGTCTTCGCCTACCATCTTATTCTGACAGATTTCCTCTTATAAATATTTCTTCACTTTACAACCGTAGGCTCGTATTTGGCATTTTCTTTTTCCATAATACTCTACATGTTTGTGTCCCTTTATGTTGGAGAAGAAACTTTTTTCCTATTCACCTTAGTAGATTTCTGACTAACTACTTGTTTATACCCAACGGGCAACACAAGGGTTAAGGAGGCGGGAGCTTTCACCTCGCGCCGCCCTCCCGATGGTGCCCATAGCTCTCCATACGAAAGGAACTCCACACACTTCGCTCCAAGCGGGGCTTGGTTCCCCGCTCTTAGTTAAGCTAGAGTGAGTTGAAATTTATCAGTGAATAAAACATACACGGAGAGAAGAATTGCTGCGTTACCCTCCCACTTTTACTTGCGAAAGGTAAAACTTAAGGAGAATTCACTTTGCTGAATTCCCCCCTCTACCAAGGAGATTCAACCCCCTAAATAAATATTGGTCCTTCGAGCCGGATACCAAGATCCTCTCGAACCTCATCATCGGTGGAATTTTAAATTTTCAAGCTAAGTAAATTTTCCTAAATTATATGTATATGAGTACATGTACATGTCTCCAGCATCCGTACCCATACTCACATACATATAATTGTTTCCCTTGATTTTCCTAATCAAAGTAAAATTTTTCCTCCTCAAAGGAGAGGAAATGTTGGTCCATATATATGTGTCCAGTACATAAGTCCATATTTGTTCGCCCACTTCAAGATTTTTTTCTTGCACTTTGGAATATATGTACATGTATGCCAAGTATATAAGGCGCCATATTTGTTTGCTTTTTCCAATATAAATTTTTTTGCAATTTGCAAAATATTAACACATATTGTAGCGTGCGCTAGTTTAAACTTTCAAATTTTTAAACTTAACGACTTTACGCGCCACTTTGCCAATAGCGATCAATCAATAAATAAAAATATTGGTATCGATCGATCGATAAACGCATAATATGGGGATAGCGATAAATGATCTATCGTTTTTCTTGAGATGGCAACGCGCTTCATTTTTTTTGCTAGGCTTCATTTTCATTTTTAATTCTGAGGAGAAAAGTGTAGAATAAAAAAAAAGCTGTAGCCCAAATCTTTGGTTATAAATCATAGCAGGTATGTAGGTTAATTAGAATTTTTACCCCGCCGCCATCTGCATCTTACTCTATATCCTAGATTGGAAACCTTACTTTTTCTGGCCAATATTGCTGTTAGCTTTCGTTTGGGAGGATTATTTTCTGGAAAACCGGCGAGTTTTCAAATACCCATTTCTGGTGCCGGAGCACGTGCATCCGAATTTTCGGTTGTCGTTGCCTTCTGGAATTGGCATTCGGACATTGAAAAGACACCGCCAACTAAACACCGGCAGTGCGACAACGTTTCTAAGTTAAGGCTTACGGTGCGGCCAAAGTGTCTCATTTCCCGAAAGGTGTCCTAACCTTCGGTGAACCGGATTTTTTGTACGGCAAGGTTTTAAAGGCAGTGGACTACCTAACCTTCTGTCGCTGCTGACCCAGACAAAGTTTGTCTTTTAGCCAAATTCTGGATACTGCTTGCTGTTGCCCTATTTAGCGCATTCCATGTGACCACCTCGAAAGCTCCGACAATTTTTTTTAAATTAACCCTGGTTTTGAACGAAATCTTTAAGTCCTGATATTTTCATTTCAGATCTTATTATTAAATTTTAATTCCTAATCAAGTTAAACGAAAAAAAAAAAAAAGAAAGAGAATGTAAACAAGTCAAATATTGAATCAATTAAAGTCTCGTTAAGGTTATATTAAATAATTCAAGTCGAGAGTAACGTAAAATAGAGTAAATGTAAAAGCAAAGTGAGTGAACGGAGTTTAATGGTGGTCATAAAGCGCGAAGGAGAAATCATCATATAAACACCCTCCCACAGTGCATCGATGGAAGGCCTTTCAGCGAATAAACTATGGGGTAAGTGCCTAGTGTATTAAGCAGTATCAATTCGGCGACTTTCAACCAAGTTTTTGCGAACTATGGAGGATGGTAGTCAATTGATACTCTGATTTGTTGATGTAATTTCTGTTTCAGCGTTTTGTGATCAACCAGATAGTTAAATTAAAAAAAAAAAAAAATTGATTTTCGTAAATAATGTTTGACTTGAAGAGAAATTAAAAGCAATGAGTAAATTTGTGCGACTTGAAAATTTAAAATAACTTTAAAGAATTTAAAAAAAAAAAAAAAAAAAAGATAAAAGAGAACTTGAAATAATATGAATAATTACAAAAAAAAATGTTAACTGTATTCATTTAATATTCCTTCTATATTTTTTCTATTCTATAATATTCTACAATAATTAATAATGTGTAACTAGTAACCTCTCTTTTATACTGCTAGTTTTAGTCCCCTTTATTCAATAGTTTAATTAACTTTGCGTTCCATTGTTTTGCAAGTCGGAAAGTTAGGAATCTCAAAATGTTGAGTCATACCAGACCAGCTGTTTAAAATTAGTCTGTAAATATTTCTTTAAAATTTATTGTGTACAACAAGAAATGCTTCTATCTGAAATTATAATGAATTTGAATATGATTGCTTAAGCTTTCTAATTAATTTTCCTAGTGATATGGGTACATGAGTTGATATCGATCAGTTTTTGGGAATCTTTACAAATGCCAATAAAGATTCATGGTTGGGAGGGTATAGAACTGATAAGGTCCATCTACAGCTTGACCTCAGTAACCGCTAGCTTGTGAACAAAAGGATACACCTTCATTTCTTTCGTTTTTTTTATTAACATGAATTCCTTACTGTTTTCGTAAGTATTTTCTGCCAGTCATTCTATTTTCATTTAAAGTTAGTTTCAGTAGAGATCCTAATAAAATTAAATTTTATAATTAAAGGTAGAGATTCAGCAAACAACCCCCCCCCTCCCCCTCCCCCTCGATTTTGTTAGACTATATTATGGTTTAACTTACGCGGATAAATGAACCTGCACGGTTTAAGTCTGCTTGGCGAAGCCGATGTTTCTGTTAGGAATATTCAGCCGCAAAGTTAAAAGCAAAAATGAATGTAAACAAGAATTTCAATACTCTGTATCACAAATTGCTCGTTTAGTTAAGGTCCTCGATAATTTAGCACTCGTTTAGTAAAGTCGTTCCAACTTTTCTTAACAATTTAGATTATTGTATATTGGATGTTTCGATATCAGTACTGATTGGATTTTAGATCATGTTACGACAGCTGAACATCTAAAAAAATCGAAGAACGAACATATTGTTTTATAGTAAGACTTGGATGATTTAATGTTCTGGTGTCTGGATCTTGGTAACACAGATAGTATAGCCTTGCCGATCAGAAAATTCAAAAGGCCAAAGCCTGACTAAAAGAAACAATTTTGTAGATGCAATAGCCCAAAAAAAAAAAAATAAAGTAACCAATATTCTTTAGGTTCATTTAGCTAGTTACGATTTCAAATCATGTACCCAGTCATGTCACTTTTAGGAAAATAATTTAAAAAAAAAAAAAAAAAAAAAAGAATGTCTCCAGTTCAACATAGTCCCGAAAATACGGACACTCCAGCAGAAGACATATGCAAAATTTGTTCCTTGGTTTTGGACAACACGCAAACATGTTTCTGTACTCCCTGTAAACACATTTTTCATAAATCCTGTTTGGAAGCTCTACTAGAAAAGGAAAAGCATTGCCCAATTTGTGAGAATGAGATAAATGTGTCTAGTATAAAGCTCGTAGTAGGCAACTGTTCACCAAAAGCGAAGGAAAAACATTTGTCATTGGCACCCAGCACTTCTCGAGCATGGACTCGTAATTTTACAAAACAGCTAAGTCAAGTCCCAAGAGACAGAGCAGAACAGCTCAACGAACCAGCTATATCAGTTAGCGAAGCACCAGCATCATGCTTAGATGCCAGTCACAGTAGTAATCAACCAGAACCGCAACTACCTAGAACCATGCCTAATCAGCGAAGAGCAAGACCAAATCGTGGTAATAATACTCGTCCTAATCGAGAGATCGATTATACGGTTATACAAAATATGATAGAACAAACAGTTTCTCGTGTAGTATCGTCGTTACCTATGAATTTAGGCCAGCGAGAAGTCCCATTAGACACGGTCCAAACCCGATCTCTGATAAGTTCGCCCTGCCCTACAACTGTTCAAAATGCAAAAATTGCAAATGTAATGCAGAAATGGAATCTACGTTTTGACGGATCTACGGAAGGTCTAGGAGTAGAAGAATTTATTTATAGAGTAAAAGCCCTAACGGAGGAAACTCTTGATAGTGATTTTATTGGGGTGTGTAAACATATTCAAATATTATTTGGAGGAAAAGCCCGCGAGTGGTATTGGAGATATCATAAGCAAGTCCCTCGAATAGTATGGAGCAAGTTTTGTTCAGCTATTCGTCAGCAATATAAAGACTATCGATCAGATTTTATGAGCAAAGAAATGATTCGTGCTAGAAAGCAAAAAGCTGGAGAATCTTTTGTTTGTTTTTACGATGAGGTAGCTTCTTTGATTGACAAGTTCGGTATAAAGTTTGAGGAAGAGGAGCTGATGGAAATTTTACAAAATAACCTGTTGCCAGAGATACGACAAAAGTTGCTATATCAATCCATCGCATCAATAGGTCACCTTCGTAGATTAGTACAGATGCAAGAAAATCTAACACAAGAGCTCAGCCCTCAAGTAAAAGTAATTTCTAACACCAAAGCGAATGGACGCAGACAAATTTTTGAAATTCAAGAAGGGGAAACCGAAGATAATAAAATAGTTCCAGACCCAGACGAGGAATATGAAGTTGCCGCTGTGCAAGGGAAGTTCGTTTGTTGGAATTGTCGCGAAGCCGGTCACACCTGGCAAAACTGTCTAGAGGAACGCACAATTTTTTGTTACGGTTGCGGCACGGCCAATGTTTACAAGCCTCAATGTCAAGATTGTATAAAAAGGCTAGCGGAAAACCGACCGAAGGGTGCATCCAGACAACGTCAGATGCTCCCGCAATAGTTACATCAAACTCGGAAAACGTTCAACAAAGTATCAACATTGTGAATCACAAAGTAAACGTACGAAAGTCTCAAAAACTCCCACTAAGATTTTTGCCATATCCTGAGCGTTTACAACATTACCTTACTGTTAAAGACAGAATTTTCAGATCTGACCAACAGTTGTCTAAACGCACGTTAAGACTAAGGAAATATTATGATCACGCAAGACAAACCAAGAAACTTTTTGTTGCAACAATTTTTAGAAACGACAACGATAATAGGAGCTATGCAGAAGCCTCATTTCTTACGTTCACAGAATTAGGTTTATTGGATACCGGTGCCAGCATTAGTTGTATAGGCTCGGATTTAGCACAAACAGACGTTTTTACGCTATTAGTCCCGCTGTTGAAAAATTAGTATACACAGAAATTGATCGTATGATTCAACTAGGAGTTATCGAACCAGCTGTTAGCGCCTGGAGCTCTCCTATTCGACCAGTAATAAAGCCCAATAAAGTGCGACTGTGCTTAGAGGCTCGCAAGTTAAATGCAGTCACAATTAAGGATGCTTATCCTTTGCCCAGCATTGACAGTATTTTTTCAAGATTACCCAAGGCAAATATTATTTCCAAAATCGATTTAAAGGATGCCTATTGGCAAATAGAATTAACGGAAGCATCCAAACCTCTTACTGCATTTACAGTACCAGGAAGACCGTTATATCAATTCACAGTTATGCCTTTCGGCCTTTGTAATGCCACATCTACTATGAGTCGTCTAATGGATGAAGTAGTCCCTGCTGACCTTCGCCATTGTGTATTTTGCTATTTAGATGGTCTGTGCATAATTTCAGAGAATTTCTCATCTCATCTTTCGGTGTTAGCAAGAATTTCGGAGCAATTTCGGAAAGCTAATCTGTCCATTAACATAGAGAAAAGTCAGTTTTGTGTCGCAAGCATTAGTTATTTAGGATATGTAATAGACAGTAAAGGTATCTGCACCGATCCGTCAAAGATTGAATGTATTAAAAATTGGCCACCACCTAGGAATTTGAAACAAACTAGAGGATTTCTTGGAGTTTGCGGTTGGTATCGCCGTTTTATACCGAATTTTGCCGATCTCGCTTATCCTATAACGGAACTGTTGTCAACAAAAAGAAATTTTGTTTGGACTCCCGAAGCTCAAGCTTCTATGAATAAGTTGAAGGATCTATTAACTTCTGCCCCTATTCTACAAAACCCTGACTTTAATAAGAAATTTTTCTTACATTGTGATGCCAGCGATTATGGTATTGGCGCTGTACTTGTCCAATTATCAGACGCAGAGGAAGAGAAGCCTATTGCTTTCATGTCTAAAAAGTTAAGTCGTGCCCAACGCAATTATAGTGTTACTGAACGCGAATGTTTAGCCGTTATACTGGCTATAGAAAAATTTAGGTGTTATTTGGAATTGCAAGAATTTGAAGTAGTTACTGATCACTCTAGTTTATTGTGGCTAATGCGTCAACAAAATGTTTCTGGGAAATTAGCTCGATGGATTTTTCGCTTACAACAATTTAAGTTTAATATGTCGCATAGAAAAGGAAAAGAACACTTGATTCCTGACGCGTTATCAAGATTGCCCAACCTTTCGATAGAGGCGATAGAAATGGGTCCGATTATAGATCTTGACTCTGAAGCATTTTTGGACGATAGTTATATGTATCTGAAGAAGAAAATCACTGAAAATCCAGACAAATTCCCAGATATCAAAATTGTAAATAAACATTTGTATATTCGAGCCGAACATGCCAATGGAGATTCTTATCAAGAGAAGCTTTCTTGGAAACTATGGGTGCCGGATAAACTCAGAGTTGATGTTCTAAAACAAGCTCACGATAGCCACACCTCTTCACATTCAGGTATGCAGAAAACTGTTGACAAGATACGTAGAACTCTTTTTTGGCCTGGTATGGTAAAGGATGTGCGGGACTATATTCGTCAATGTGACACTTGTAAGGAGTCCAAAGCACCAAATTATACGCTTAGACCACCTATGGGACAGCATATTCCAACTTGTAGACCTTTTCAACGTCTGTATATCGATTTACTTGGTCCTTACCCTCGTAGCAAAAATGGATTTGTCGGTTTATTAATTGTTCTTGACCATTTCAGTAAATATCATTGGTTACAACCTCTGAAAAAGTTTCGCACGGAGGATATACAAGAATTTTTGTTAAAACAGATATTTCATTGTTTTGGAGTACCGGAAATCATCGTTAGTGATAATGGTGTTCAATTTAAGGCAAATTCGTTCAATTCTTTTCTTACTGAACTAGGCATAAAACATCAGTATACCGCTTTATATTCTCCGCAAAGCAACGCAGCTGAGCGTGTTAATCGTTCGCTGTTAGCTGCGATCCGTTCGTATATAAAAAATCAGGATCAAACGCTTTGGGATCAACATTTAACGAGTATATCTTGTGCATTGCGATCCTCGTTGCATCAATCATTAGGTTGCTCACCCTTTAAAGCTTTGTTCGGACTGGACATGGTTACTCATGGATCAGATTATAAACTTTTAAAGGAATTAAAGTTGTTACAAGAGCCCATAACACCGCTCAATCAGACTGACCAGTTAAACCTTTTGCGACAGGATATAAGAGAAAACATTAAGAAAGCATATGATCGAAATGTAGCACAGTATAATCTTCGCAGTAAGTCTGTCTCTTTTAAAGAAGGCCAAGAAGTTTTTCGCAGAAATTTCGCGTTAAGCAAATTCTCTCAAAACTTCAATGCTAAATTAGCCCCTAAATTCATAAAATGTCGAATCAAAAAGAAGCTCGGAAACTGCTTTTATTTGTTAGAAAATATGCAAGGTAGAGAAGTAGGAACATTTCACGCCAAGGATATACGGAACTAATTCCCACTAATATGCTGCCTAACGTTGCATATTATCGGGTGGTGTAGCGTGCGCTAGTTTAAACTTTCAAATTTTTAAACTTAACGACTTTACGCGCCACTTTGCCAATAGCGATCAATCAATAAATAAAAATATTAGTATCGATCGATCGATAAACGCATAATATGGGGATAGCGATAAATGATCTATCGTTTTTCTTGAGGTGGCAACGCGCTTCATTTTTTTTTGCTAGGCTTCATTTTCATTTTTAATTCTGAGGAGAAAAGTGTAGAATAAAAAAAAAGCTGTAGCCCAAATCTTTGGTTATAAATCATAGCAGGTATGTAGGTTAATTAGAATTTTTACCCCGCCGCCATCTGCATCTTACTCTATATCCTAGATTGGAAACCTTACTTTTTCTGGCCAATATTGCTGTTAGCTTTCGTTTGGGAGGATTATTTTCTGGAAAACCGGCGAGTTTTCAAATACCCATTTCTGGTGCCGGAGCACGTGCATCCGAATTTTCGGTTGTCGTTGCCTTCTGGAATTGGCATTCGGACATTGAAAAGACACCGCCAACTAAACACCGGCAGTGCGACAACGTTTCTAAGTAAAGGCTTACGGTGCGGCCAAAGTGTCTCATTTCCCGAAAGGTGTCCTAACCTTCGGTGAACCGGATTTTTTGTACGGCAAGGTTTTAAAGGCAGTGGACTACCTAACCTTCTGTCGCTGCTGACCCAGACAAAGTTTGTCTTTTAGCCAAATTCTGGATACTGCTTGCTGTTGCCCTATTTAGCGCATTCCATGTGACCACCTCGAAAGCTCCTACAATTTTTTTTAAATTAACCCTGTATTTGAACGAAATCTTTAAGTCCTGATATTTTCATTTCTGATCTTATTATTAAATTTTAATTCCTAATCAAGTTAAACGAAAAAAAAAAAAAAAGAAAGAGAATGTAAATAAGTCAAATATTGAATCAATTAAAGTCTCGTTAAGGTTATATTAAATAATTCAAGTCGAGAGTAACGTAAAATAGAGTAAATGTAAAAGCAAAGTGAGTGAACGGAGTTTAATGGTGGTCATAAAGCGCGAAGGAGAAATCATCATATAAACACCCTCCCACAGTGCATCGATGGAAGGCCTTTCAGCGAATAAACTATGGGGTAAGTGCCTAGTGTATTAAGCAGTATCAATTCGGCGACTTTCAACCAAGTTTTTGGAAACTATGGAGGATGGTATGTAGTCAATTGATACTCTGATTTGTTGATGTAATTTCTGTTTCAGCGTTTTGTGATCAACCAGATAGTTAAATTAAAAAAAAAAAAAATTGATTTTCGTAAATAATGTTTGACTTGAAGAGAAATTAAAAGCAATGAGTGAATTTGTTTAAAGAATTTAAAAAACAAAAAAAAAAAAAGATAAAAGAGAACTTGAAATAAGATGAATAATTACAAAAAAAAATGTTAACTGTATTCATTTAATATTCCTTCTATATTTTTTCTATTCTATAATATTCTACAATAATTAATAATGTGTAACTAGTAACCTCTCTTTTATACTGCTAGTTTTAGTCCCCTTTATTCAATAGTTTAATTAACTTTGCGTTCCATTGTTTTGCAAGTCGGAAAGTTAGGAATCTCAAAATGTTGAGTCATACCAGACCAGCTGTTTAAAATTAGTCTGTAAATATTTCTTTAAAATTTATTGTGTACAACAAGAAATGCTTCTATCTGAAATTATAATGAATTTGAATATGATTGCTTAAGCTTTCTAATTAATTTTCCTAGTGATATGGGTACATGAGTTGATATCGATCAGTTTTTGGGAATCTTTACAAATGCCAATAAAGATTCATGGTTGGGAGGGTATAGAACTGATAAGGTCCATCTACAGCTTGACCTCAGTAACCGCTAGCTTGTGAACAAAAGGATACACCTTCATTTCTTTCGTTTTTTTTATTAACATGAATTCCTTACTGTTTTCGTAAGTATTTTCTGCCAGTCATTCTATTTTCATTTAAAGTTAGTTTCAGTAGAGATCCTAATAAAATTAAATTTTATAATTAAAGGTAGAGATTCAGCAAACAACAACAACGTTCCAGTTTGTGTTTTTCGCTCATATTCAAGCCGTGCCAAACCAGCTCACTTCTTGATAACCGCCATTCTGTGGGGTTATGAGCACGAGCCCGTCAAAAAACAAGAAAGAGGCTAAGACCACAAGCAAATCTTCAATTGTTGCTCCAAGTCCGCGTAAGAGGAGTATCAGCCCTACTACTCCTCCGTTACAAGCTTTCAGACCCTTTCTAGTCCATTAACTCTTCCGTTCGCACCAGTAAGTACGGCTTCTCAGCAATCCACGTCAGAGCTACGTCGAGCAAGCCAAAAAAAGGTCAAGCCACTGGTACCACCTCCACAGATTTTGGTAACCGGCCCAAGAGTATCTCGGTCCGAATCAAAAAGGTCTTTAGTTGCTTCTACCATGGCTTTGCAAAAGTTTATCTCGATCGGCGATATCATTGTCCGAGGTCAGCGTATTTACGTTTCAAATCCGTCGTGATCGAGTTTGAGCGTTGTGGGAGGGGGTCGAGCAGGAATATGAGAAATACGAGGCACTTCTAGATAGTAAAGATGCAAGTTAAATATGACAAGTGCTATCAAGTTTACGAGCGATGCACGGCTCGATTGAGCGAGGTGTCTACGAAGCGTCTGCTCCTACTCCTCCGAACCGTCATGGGGCTTCCTCTGCACCAGCAAAACGAGGCTGTCGACTGCCACCCATTGACACAGAAGTATTTACGGGAGATTACCTAAAATGGCCTACGTTCCGTGACTTGTTTACGGCCATTTACTTAAGCGATTCGCGAATTTCCCCTTTGAAAAGCTGTACCATCTCCTAGTGAAAAGAGGGATGAAGCCAATCTCATTGTAGCAAAATTCCCGCTTACAAATGATGATTTTGAAACGGCATGGAACGCACTCAAACAGCGTTTCTTGACTTGCCTCAAATTTCGCATGAGTCCGAAAAGGCATTACAAGATCATCAGAATGCTCTGCAGGCATCCATTCGTGCTTTTGAGCACTGTGGCCTGCCAGTCACCACGTGGGGTGCCATGATCGTATTTTTCTGTTCCATCAAATTTCCGAAGAACACCCTTACTCTGTGGGAACAATCTCTTGGAGATAAAACTGTCATTCCAGAGTGGCAAACGATGGACGATTTCCTCACCAAGCAGTTTCGTACGCTCGAACCGACTTAAAATACAAGTGCAATGGCTATTTCGGTTCCCACATCGAAATACACTTCCGGCCACCCGATTATAATACATTTGAAGCCAAGGTGACCACCAAACCAAAGTCTTGTGATCTCTGTATAAAGGTGAAGCACCCGGCACTTCAGATGCCGGTGCCAGAGAGAGTGGCATACTTAAAGAAAAAGTCCCTTTGTCTGAATTGTTTCGCAAGAGGCCGTCAAGTAAAAGATTGCCCGAGTCAGCACAATTGCTTCACATGCAAGGGGCGTCATAATACGCTCTTGCACAACGATGCCCGACCGGAGAATAGTCCAACGCCGGTCCCAGCGCAGCCCAGTTCTCACAACATTGTCCGGACATACTTTACCTATGAGGCAAGGTCCTCACGAGATAAGTTGCTAGGTACAGCCATCGTGGACTTTTGGCACAAGGGCACTACTTATCCTTCACGGTCGTTATTAGACCCGGAATTAGACTTCGGAAGCCAATTTTATATCCGAAAGAATGTTCCGGCTCATGAAGTTACCATTCCAAACTGTCAGGACCAAAGTGACAGGCATTAACGGAAAGGTCAATAGAACCTTGAAGGTCTGTCACATAAGCATTCGGTCATCGCATGGACTTCCAGTCCAGATAGAGATAGAAGCTTTATTGTGTCCCGAGTTGCTGATTATTTGCCGTAATGTACGATAGCCCAAGCCACACTGGAAAGAATGCCCAATATTCCTCTAGCCGACCCTTCCTTTAGATTAAAGGCGAAGATCGATCTACTTTTATGTATTGATGTCATACTAGCGGTGACCCTTTCCGGCATCCAGACCGAAGTGTGCGGATCTTTAATGGTTCAAGAGACGAGATTCGGGTCATTTCAGGCCCATTGCATGGGGTCCCCGTTAGTTCGTGTGCCGCCTTCACCATGAGAGTCACTGTTAGCAAAGAGGAAGCACTTGAAACTCTTCTCACAAGGTTTTGGGAGGTGGAGGATCTACCGGTCAAACCGGTAGAAGATTCTGATTCCAATTGCGAGCTCAATTTCCAGAAGACCACAAAAAGAGATGTTTCGGGGAGATACATGGTCTCACTTCCGTTTCGAGACCCAACCAACATCAACCTCGGTCACTCCAGACCAGGGGCATTGGCTCAGTTCCTAAAAAACGAAGGCCGTCTCCTAAAAATTATTCCGGCAAAAACTGAATAAATTATTCCGTCATCCAGGAATATTTGGACTTTGGCCATATGCGTCAGGTGCCATTTTACGGCAGTAATAACAATTTTTATTTGCCACACCATGCAATTTTCAAACCCGACAGCACCACAACAAAAGTACGGGTAGTCTTTAACGCCTCTAGCAAGTCCACAAACGGAGTAAGTCTCAATGACTTACTTTACCCTGGTCCGGTACTTCAGTCTGATCTCATTACTCAGATTCTCAAGTGTCGGGTTTTCCGCAGTCGCTAAGCCAGCCAACGAGATACTTTCTCGTTTTTCCTATCTGGCACGTGCCTTACGTGTGGTAGCATATGTAGTCCGTTTTGGCAGAAGGTGTCGGAAACTTCCTAGCGATTACCCCGGGGAAGTGACCTCTAATGATATCAATCTAGCACTCCAGGCGTTGATCCAAGTCACTCAGAGTGAATACTTCCCGACTGAACATCAGTGTCTACAGCAGAAGAAATCTCTGCCCACGTCTAGTACCATTCTCAATTTGAATCCGTTCATTGACGCATCAGGTGTGATCCGAGCATGTGGGCGCGTGCAACAAGCAGCGGCCCTCAGTTACGATGAGCGTAACCCCATTCTGTTGCCAGTCATAAGTTCATTGTCCCGGCTGTTGGTGCTTTCCATGCATCAGATCTCTCTGCATGGGGGCAGTAAACTGGTAGTCCACTTATCCGACAGAGATACTGGATTCCAAGAGTGCGGAATCTAGTCAAATCGGTGGTCAATTAATGCAAGGTCTGTGTGATTTACAAAGGATGGCTGCAATCACAGCTAATGGGCACCCTTCCGTCCCAGCGCATGTTTTTAGATTGATTCTTTATTCCAAATTATTCATTTGCTTAAGCTAAGTTTACATATATATTCTTTTGCTGAGACTTATGCCATAGCTACAAAAGAGAGGGAGAGTGTCAGTACATACATGCATATTGTGGGAGCGCTTGCATTAAAGTGCTTGGTCAGCGTTCACACGCTGGCCTGGCTCTAGCTCATGTTACGCTTGTGCATACATTGCTTAAGTGAATATACAAATGTACATACAAATATGATCATGCTTAGCTGTAGATTTATGTGAATATGTACATACATCAATGTATATATATAAACATATTCAAGTGCACAATTATATTTTAATGCGTATATGTTTAATTGTTTATACTTGCAACAAGTTGAGCTCATTGTATTGAATGATTATTTGTATGAATATACTACTCCTCCCCTTTTTAGAGAACAACGTAATATTATGGAGTTATTAATAAATATTATAATCATTAGATAATTGAGTAAGGGTAAAATAAAGGTAAGGTAAATGTGTACTTTTGGAAAATTTTTGTTGTTTTAGTTTGTCTGCTCAGACAAATTTATCTTTCTCTCTTTTTTTCGAAATCGTATGAATATATTTTCAATAATAGATGAATCCATAAAAATTGTTATATTGAATTTAAACCGGCTCGAGGTCAATCTTACAAAAGAAGATTATTTCAAAGGTAACACACAAAAAGGTGAGCAGGTTGTCTGTATAGCTATTTCAAGAACTA
Source organism: Drosophila tropicalis (assembly GCF_018151085.1). Classification (NCBI taxonomy): domain Eukaryota; kingdom Metazoa; phylum Arthropoda; class Insecta; order Diptera; family Drosophilidae; genus Drosophila; species Drosophila tropicalis. Next base: position 2,192,570 of record NW_027172999.1, read on the forward strand.
CCAAGTTCTATCATCAGCAGACTTTGCAAAAGAACTCCAGAATTGCAAAAGCCATACCATGTCTTCAACGCTAAAACTAGTTGGGAATTACATTGCCAACTAAATGAAGCGAAAAAAGCTGGCGAAGCCTACAATACCGAAGACCACCTTTTGTATATTACCCTTAGGCTCTATGAAATATTAGTGTAAGAGCTTCGCCCTTAACAAACTAAATTCAAGACCTGTTTCTTTTTATACACGGTATATTGTACCATATAGAAAAAGGGTTTTTTTTGGAATAAAATTCCAAAGTAACAACGTGCCTTCCGTTAGTGTTATCTGGTTAGAGATTGCGACCTATTGAAATTTAAATTGAATTTAAACCGGCTCGAGGTCAATCTTACAAAAGAAGATTATTTCAAAGGTAACACACAAAAAGGTAAGCAGGTTGTCTGTATAGCTATTTCAAGAACTACCAAGTTCTATCATCAGCAGACTTTGCTAAAGAACTCCAGAATTGCAATAGCCATACCATGTCTTCAACGCTAAAACTAGTTGGGAATTACATTGCCAACTAAATGAAGCGAAAAAAGCTGGCGAAGCCTACAATACCGAAGACCACCTTTTGTGCATTACCCTTAGGCGCTATGAAATATTAGTGTAAGAGCTTCGCCCTTAACAAACTAAATTCAAGACCTGTTTCTTTTTATACACGGTATATTGTACCATATAGAAAAAGGGTTTTTTTTGGAATAAAATTCCAAAGTAACGGCGTGCCTTCCGTTAGTGTTATCTGGTTAGAGATTGCGACCTATTGAAATTTAAATTAAATTTAAACCGGCTTGAGGTCAATCTTACAAAAGAAGATTATTTCAAAGGTAACACACAAAAAGGTGAGCAGGTTGTCTGTATAGCTATTTCAAGAACTACCAAGTTCTATCATCAGCAGACTTTGCTAAAGAACTCCAGAATTGCAATAGCCATACCATGTCTTCAACGCTAAAACTAGTTGGGAATTACATTGCCAACTAAATGAAGCGAAAAAAGCTGGCCTACAATACCGAAGACCACCTTTTGTGCATTACCCTTAGGCGCTATGAAATATTAGTGTAAGAGCTTCGCCCTTAACAAACTAAATTCACGACCTGTTTCTTTTTATACACGGTATATTGTACCATATAGAAAAAGGGTTTTTTTTTTGGAATAAAATTCCAAAGTAACGGCGTGCCTTCCGTTAGTGTTATCTGGTTAGAGATTGCGACCTATTGAAATTTAAATTGAATTTAAACCGGCTCGAGGTCAATCTTACAAAAGAAGATTATTTCAAAGGTAACACACAAAAAGGTAAGCAGGTTGTCTGTATAGCTATTTCAAGAACTACCAAGTTCTATCATCAGCAGACTTTGCTAAAGAACTCCAGAATTGCAATAGCCATACCATGTCTTCAACGCTAAAACTAGTTGGGAATTACATTGCCAACTAAATGAAGCGAAAAAAGCTGGCGAAGCCTACAATACCGAAGACCACCTTTTGTGCATTACCCTTAGGCGCTATGAAATATTAGTGTAAGAGCTTCGCCCTTAACAAACTAAATTCAAGACCTGTTTCTTTTTATACACGGTATATTGTACCATATAGAAAAAGGGTTTTTTTGGAATAAAATTCCAAAGTAACGGCGTGCCTTCCGTTAGTGTTATCTGGTTAGAGATTGCGACCTATTGAAATTTAAATTGAATTTAAACCGGCTCGAGGTCAATCTTACAAAAGAAGATTATTTCAAAGGTAACACACAAAAAGGTGAGCAGGTTGTCTGTATAGCTATTTCAAGAACTACCAAGTTCTATCATCGGCAGACTTTGCTAAAGAACTCCAGAATTGCAATAGCCATACCATGTCTTCAACGCTAAAACTAGTTGGGAATTACATTGCCAACTAAATGAAGCGAAAAAAGCTGGCGAAGCCTACAATACCGAAGACCACCTTTTGTGCATTACCCTTAGGCGCTATGAAATATTAGTGTAAGAGCTTCGCCCTTAACAAACTAAATTCAAGACCTGTTTCTTTTTATACACGGTATATTGTACCATATAGAAAAGGGTTCAATAGGTCGCAATCTCTAACCAGATAACACTAACGGAAGGCACGCCGTTACTTTGGAATTTTATTCCCAAAAAAACCCTTTTTCTATATGGTACAATATACCGTGTATAAAAAGAAACAGGTCTTGAATTTAGTTTGTTAAGGGCGAAGCTCTTACACTAATATTTCATAGCGCCTAAGGGTAATGCACAAAAGGTGGTCTTCGGTATTGTAGGCTTCGCCAGCTTTTTCGCTTCATTTAGTTGGCAATGTAATTTCCAACTAGTTTTAGCGTTGAAGACATGGTATGGCTATTGCAATTCTGGAGTTCTTTTGCAAAGTCTGCTGATGATAGAACTTGGTAGTTCTTGAAATAGCTATACAGACAACCTGCTCACCTTTTTGTGTGTTACCTTTGAAATAATCTTCTTTTGTAAGATTGACCTCGAGCCGGTTTAAATTCAATTTAAATTTCAATAGGTCGCAATCTCTAACCAGATAAAAATTGTTATATATATTTTTTTTAAATTACTTTTTGATATTACATATTTCTTTTTTTTTTTTTTAATCTATCTTTATGTAGTGTTTGTATCCTACTTTTATTGTTTCTAATTTTTATATTGTTATTATACCCTTGCAAAAAGGGTATATTAATTTTGGTCAGAAGTGTGCAACGCATAGAACGAAGCATCTCCGACCATACAAAGTATATATATTCTTGATCAGCACGAGGATACGAGTTCAACTAGCCATGTCCGTCCGTCCGTCCGTCCGTCCGTCTGGATCAACGCAAACTCCTACTAGACCGTAAGAGCTGAAATTTTGCACGTAGGCTTGTATATACTGCAGGCGTTGTATATCTCGGATTCAGCTGGATCGGACCACTATATCATATAGCTCCCATACAAACCCCAATGTCACGAACAGTGACTTTTCTCAATAACTGCGTTAATTTTTGCGCTATTATCGTGAAACTTAATATTCGAGAGTTTATTACGCATATAAACTACTGTGCCGAAATTGATCAAGACTGGATGACTATATCATATAGCTCCCATAGGAACGATCGGTCGCAAACAGTGACTTTTGAAATAACTTCCGTACTTTTAACGCGATTGCTTTCAAATTAAACATTTCCTAATTTAATATATCTGTTCATGACTGTGCCAAATTTGATAAAGATCGGGTGACTATATCATATAGCTCCCATAGGAACGATCGGTGGAAAACAGTGACTATGATCAATATCTTCGTTATTTCGTATGATTGTAGGCCATTCTTTCGCAAACATAAGGCTTTTTTAGATAAAACGTTCTTCCACATTGATGGCTAATAGGTAAGGAAAGAGTTACCAAAAAGTTGCAAAGGTATACAAACTTTGACGCGGTCGAAGTTAGCCCCGGCCCTCTGGTTTTTACCTATTTCTACAACATCGAAGGGTCCTAAATACACTGAATCAAGCTTATGACCAGTTTCGTTTTTTAAGAAAACCTTGTCTCCTATTTCTATTAAAATCTTTTTTATCATATATTTCTTTTTGCTTAATTTTATGGTTTTTAAAAGTATTCTAGCTCTTTTATACGCGTTTTCTAATCTAAACTTAACTTCCTTAGAATAGTCTTCTGTATTATATATTGGATCTATAGTATTAACGCTATTGTATTGGTAGGTTACTTTGTCTACCAAATACTAGTTCATATGGACAATAATTATGTGTTACTGATGATGTTGTGTTAAAACAATACACGAAATACTGTAACCATATGTCCCAATCAGTTTTATCTACTGAAATATATGAATGAATGTACTCGTTGAAGGTCCTATGACTTCTTTCAACGGTACCTAATGTCTGGTGATGGTGTGCTGTAGATGTTATGTTATCTATTTTCAAATATTTGCACAGGTCAATAATAATGTATAAAATAAAATAGTAATAATCAGAATAAAAGATTCGAATATGGCTTTTGCTACTGTTGTTTGCAACAGGAATTGCTACTAAATACTTTGTCACAACACATATTAATGTGATTGCGTATTCATTCCCATTTTCAGAACGTGGTAGTGGACCGATCGTGTCTACTATCACTCTGTCAAAAGCATATAGTGGAGTTTCGGTTATAATCATAGGTGATCTTGTATGTTTTGTCGTTTTCGACGTCAGGCATTTTGGACATTTATTAATGTAGTTTTTTACACATTTAGTCATGTTTTTCCAATAATATCGTGATTGCGTATTCATTCCCATTTTCAGAACGTGGTAGTGGACCGATCGTGTCTACTATCACTCTGTCAAAAGCATATAGTGGAGTTTCGGTTATAATCATAGGTATGTTCATTCTTGTAAGTTTTGTCGTTTTCGACGTCAGGCATTTTGGACATTTATTAATGTAGTTTTTTACACATTTAGTCATGTTTTTCCAATTATATCGTCTCTTTATTTTTGTAATTGTTTTATTTATGCCTGTATGACCTCCTTGAATTGGATCGTCATGGAATGTAGACAATATAGCTTCTTTTTCATTATTTATTTGGGTCACCGGCTTGAGTAGCCCTAAAAATTGTAAAATTTTATTGCCCAAATTTTTGAAAGATTCTATTGAAATGGTTTCAAAGATCTTTTCGCTCGGTGCCAATTTGACTTTGCTGATACCAAGTATACCGGCTTCTTTTTCGAGCCTTTGAAAAAACTGACCTATGTCGAGAGTTCCATTGGTATACATATCGCAAATGTCAATTCTTGCTATAACTTTCTTGCCATGTTTGAATGTGGTCGAGGAATCAGTTATTCGCAAGGTCACTACTTTTCGTATTTCGTCATTTACAATAACGTCATATACGTTGGGCTTGGAAGCTTTTTTCAAGATTTTGCCTTGGCAATAGTTCTTGTTTATTTTCTGCCCAGAAATTGTTTTGTCTACTTTGGTACCTGGTAGTAACTTTCAGGACTTTTTTGTTTATGTCAATTAGATCGGATATTGTTATCCTTGATGGGGCGTCTGCCACAAAGTTATCTTTACCTCTCAAATACTCTACTGTAAAGTCGTACTCTTTCAATTCTAGCCGCATGCGTGTTAGTTTTGAACTCGCGTTGACCATGACCATGGATTTCCAAATATATATGGTCGAAAATATGTTATTGCCCAGTGTATTGCTGCTAGCTCGTGTTCTGTAGTACTCTTGTTGCTTTCACCTTTAGTGAATGCTCTTGATGCAAATGAAACTGGAAGTTGGAGTCCATTATAGTTTTGTGTTAAAACTGCTCCACATGCTTGTTTGCTTGCATCTGTGATTATGCAAAATTCTTTGCTAAAATCCGGGTACTGCAATAGATTAGGTTGAACGAGCTTTTCTTTTAAGTATTGGAATGCATTTTCGCATTCTGCTGTCCATTCGAGTGGAAAATTCTTTTTACATAATCTTGTTATGTGCCGGGAATATTCGGCGAAATTTTTTATGAAACGTCTATAGTAATTGCAAAATGCAACGAAACGTCTAGCACTATCTGCATCATGTGGGACTGGATAATTCTTGATGACGTCAAATTTTGCATAAAAAATGAGCATTTTTCTGGATGCAGTTTGAGATTGTTTTTTCTGCAAAGTTTAAAAACATCTACTAAATTTTTAATCATATGTTGTTCAGAACAACCAACAACGATTAAATCATCCATATAGAGGAAAGCTTGACTTGGCTCAAGCCCCGAGAATGCTATTGTCATCATTCTCTGAAATGAATTAGGTGCTATATTTAGATCGAAGGGTAACCTTGTGAAACGATATGAGCCATTGCTTGTTGAAAAAGACGTTATATATCTCTTGACTTTTCTTCTAGTTCAATTTGATGAAAACCTGACATTAAGTCAAGGCAAGAAAAATTTTTTGCTCTTCCCAATTGATCAAGAATATCATTAATTCTGGGGAGCGGAAACTTAACTGACAGCAATTTTTTGTTTATTTGACGACAGTCAATCACTAATCGCCAGTTTTTTTCTTTAGATCCCGAAAGTGTTTTCTTTGGGACTAGTAAGGCGAAACAGACGGCTCAACAATACGCTGTTCGATTAACTTTCCAACTTGTCGCTGGATCTCGTCTCTTTGGCTATGCGGACTCCGGTAATTTTTCACATATACCGGTTAATCATCCTTAAGTCTTAATTTTTGTTTATAAAAATGATTTGTTGTGATCGGTTCGGTGTTAAGTCCGAACACATCACTATACTCAGTGCATAACTTTTCGAGTTTGTCTTTGAATAGTATTGGGAAATTTTTCTTCCATTTATGAATTACAGATTCTTTTCTTATATCTTTGGTATTTTGAACTATATCGTAGTTCGAAAGTGATTCAAATTTTATATTTTTAACGCCTACTATTTTGCATTTATCTGTGGTATTTAAGAATCGGACAAAAGTACTTTGGGCTGTTGCAATAGTGTTTGCAACATAAACGCCCGGTTTAATTTCCTGATTCGGAATTAAAATGTTATCTTCTGCTGAAGATAGTTCTATTTTGCGTACCACTTGGGATCTTGCTGGTAGAAGTGTTGAGTTATTACCAGAATTGAATGTTATTGGAACATAAATTGGGTACGTTAATTTTCGTGGTCTAAGTATAAACTAATCTTCTGAATTGCTGTTACAAGTTGAGCTCATTGTATTGAATGATTATTTGTATGAATATACTACACCTCCCCTTTTTAGGGAACAACGTAATATTATGGAGTTATTAATAATTATTATAATCATTAGATAATTGAGTAAAGGTAAAATAAAGGTAAGGTAAATGTGTATATTTGGAAAATTTTTTTTTGTTTTAGTTTGTCTGCTCAGACAAATTTATATTTCTCTCTTTTTTTCGAAATCATATGAATATATTTTCAATAATAGATGAATCCATCAAATTGTTATATATATTTTTTTTTAAAATTACTTTTTGATATTATATATTTTTTTTTTTAATCTATCTTTATGTACTGTTTGTATCCTACTTTTATTGTTTCTAATTTTTATATTGTTATTTTTACCTATTTCTACAACATCGAAGGGTTCTAAATACACTGAATCAAGCTTATGACCAGTTTCGTTTTTTAAGAAAACCTTGTCTCCTATTTCTATTTTAAAATCTGATACTTTTTTATCATTTATTTCTTTTGCTTAATTTTATTGTTTTCTAAAAGTATTCTAGCTCTTTTATACGCGTTTTCTAATCTAAACTTAACTTCCTTAGAAAAGTCTTCTGTATTATATATTGGATCTATAGTATTAACGCTATTGTATTGGTAGGTTACTTTGTCTACCAAATACTAGTTCATATGGACAATAATTATGTGTTACTGATGATGTTGTGTTAAAACAATACACGAAATACTGTAACCATATGTCCCAATCAGTTTTATCTACTGAAATATATGAACGAATGTACTCGTTGAAGGTCCTATGACTTCTTTCAACGGTACCTAATGTCTGGTGATGGTGTGCTGTAGATGTTATGTTATCTATTTTCAAATATTTGCACAGGTCAGTAATAATGGAATAAAATAAAATAGTAATAATCAGAATTAAAGATTCGAATATGGCTTTTGCTACTGTTGTTGCACTTTTGTTTGCAACAGGAATTGCTACTAAATACTTTGTCACAACACATATTATTGTGATTGCGTATTCATTCCCATTTTCAAAACGTGGTAGTGGACCGATCGTGTCTACTATCACTCTGTCAAAAGCATATAGTGGAGTTTCGGTTATAATCATAGGTGATCTTGTATGTTTTGTCGTTTTCGACGTCAGGCATTTTGGACATTTATTAATGTAGTTTTTTACACATTTAGTCATGTTTTTCCAATAATATCGCCTCTTTATTTTTGTAATTGTTTTATTTATGCCTGTATGACCTCCTTGAATTGGATCGTCATGGAATGTAGACAATATAGCTTCTTTTTCATGATTTATTTGGGTCACCGGCTTGAGTAGCGCTACTCTTAAAAATTGTAAAATTTTATTGCCCAAAATTTTTGAAAGATTCTATTGAAATAGTTTCAAAGATCTTTTCGCTAGGTGCCAATTTGACTTTGCTGATACCAAGTATACCGGCTTCTTTTTCGAGCCTTTGAAAAAACTGACCTAAGTCGAGAGTTCCATTGGTATACATATCGCAAATGTCAATTCTTGCTATAACTTTCTTGCCATGTTTGAATGTGGTCGAGGAATCAGTTATTCGCAAGGTCACTACTTTTCGTATTTCGTCATTTACAATAACGTCATATACGTTGGGCTTGGAAGCTTTTTCAAGATTTTGCCTTGGCAATAGTTCTTGTTTATTTTCTGCCCAGAAATTGTTTTGTCTACTTTGGTACCTGGTAGTAACTTTCAGGACTTTTTTGTTCATGTCAATTAGATCGGATATTGTTATCCTTGATGGGGCGTCCGCCACAAAGTTATCTTTACCTCTCAAATACTCTACTGTAAAGTCATACTCATCCAATTCTAGCCGCATGCGTGTTAGTTTTGAACTCGCGTTGACCATGACCATGGATTTCCAAATATATATGGTCGAAAATATGTTATTGCCCAGTGTATTGCTGCTAGCTCGTGTTCTGTAGTACTCTTGTTGCTTTCACCTTTAGTGAATGCTCTTGATGCATATGAATCTGGAAGTTGGAGTTTATTATAGTTTTCTGTTAAAACTGCTCCACATGCTTGTTTGCTTGCATCTGTGATTATGCAAAATTCTTTGCTAAAATCCGGGTACTGCAATAGATTAGGTTGAACGAGCTTTTCTTTTAAGTATTGGAATGCATTTTCGCATTCTGCTGTCCATTCGAGTGGAAAATTCTTTTTACATAATCTTGTTATGTGCTGGGAATATTCAGTCAAATTTTGCATAAAAAATGAGCATTTTTCTAGATGCAGTTTGAGATTGTTTTTTCTGCAAAGTTTAAAAACATCTACTAAATTTTTAATCATATGTTGTTCAGAACAACCAATAACGATTAAATCATCCATATAAAGGAAAGCTTGACTTGGCTCAAGCCCCGAGAATGCTATTGTCATCATTCTCTGAAATGAATTAGGTGCTATATTTAGATCGAAGGGTAACCTTGTGAAACGATATGAGCCATTGCTTGTTGAAAAAGACGTTATATATCTCTTGACTTTTCTTCTAGTTCAATTTGATGAAAACCTGACATTAAGTCAAGGCAAGAAAAATATTTTGCTCTTCCCAACTGATCAAGAATATCATTAATTCTGGGGAGCGGAAACTTAACTGACAGCAATTTTTTGTTTATTTGACGATAGTCAATTACTAATCGCCAGTTTTTTTCTTTAGATCCCGAAAGTGTTTTCTTTGGGACTAGTAAGAGTGGGCTATTATAAGGCGAAACAGACGGCTTAACAATACGCTGTTCGATTAACTTTCCAACTTGTCGCTGGATCTCGTCTCTTTGGCTATGCGGACTCCGGTAATTTTTCACATATACCGGTTAATCATTCTTAAGTCTTAATTTTTGTTTATAAAAATGATTTGTTGTGATCGGTTCGGTGTTAAGTCCGAACACATCACTATACTCAGTGCATAACTTTTCGAGTTTGTCTTTGAATAGTATTGGGAAATTTTTCTTCCATTTATGAATTACAGATTCTTTTCTTATATCTTTGGTATTTTGAACTATATCGTAGTTCGAAAGTGATTCAAATTTTATATTTTTAACGCCTACTATTTTGCATTTATCTGTGGTATTTAAGAATCGGACAAAAGTACTTTGGGCTGTTGCAATAGTGTTTGCAACATAAACGCCCGGTTTAATTTCCTGATTCGGAATTAAATTCGGAATTATGAATATACTACACCTCCCCTTTTTAGGGAACAACGTAATATTATGGAGTTATTAATAATTATTATAATCATTAGATAATTGAGTAAAGGTAAAATAAAGGTAAGGTAAATGTGTATATTTGGAAAATTTTTTTTGTTTTAGTTTGTCTGCTCAGACAAATTTATATTTCTCTCTTTTTTTCGAAATCATATGAATATATTTTCAATAATAGATGAATCCATCAAATTGTTATATATATTTTTTTTTAAAATTACTTTTTGATATTATATATTTCTTTTTTTTAATCTATCTTTATGTACTGTTTGTATCCTACTTTTATTGTTTCTAATTTTTATATTGTTATTTTTACCTATTTCTACAACATCGAAGGGTTCTAAATACACTGAATCAAGCTTATGACCAGTTTCGTTTTTTAAGAAAACCTTGTCTCCTATTTCTATTTTAAAATCTGATACTTTTTTATCATTTATTTCTTTTGCTTAATTTTATTGTTTTCTAAAAGTATTCTAGCTCTTTTATACGCGTTTTCTAATCTAAACTTAACTTCCTTAGAAAAGTCTTCTGTATTATATATTGGATCTATAGTATTAACGCTATTGTATTGGTAGGTTACTTTGTCTACCAAATACTAGTTCATATGGACAATAATTATGTGTTACTGATGATGTTGTGTTAAAACAATACACGAAATACTGTAACCATATGTCCCAATCAGTTTTATCTACTGAAATATATGAACGAATGTACTCGTTGAAGGTCCTATGACTTCTTTCAACGGTACCTAATGTCTGGTGATGGTGTGCTGTAGATGTTATGTTATCTATTTTCAAATATTTGCACAGGTCAGTAATAATGGAATAAAATAAAATAGTAATAATCAGAATTAAAGATTCGAATATGGCTTTTGCTACTGTTGTTGCACTTTTGTTTGCAACAGGAATTGCTACTAAATACTTTGTCACAACACATATTATTGTGATTGCGTATTCATTCCCATTTTCAAAACGTGGTAGTGGACCGATCGTGTCTACTATCACTCTGTCAAAAGCATATAGTGGAGTTTCGGTTATAATCATAGGTGATCTTGTATGTTTTGTCGTTTTCGACGTCAGGCATTTTGAACATTTATTAATGTAGTTTTTTACACATTTAGTCATGTTTTTCCAATAATATCGTCTCTTTATTTTTGTAATTGTTTTATTTATGCCTGTATGACCTCCTTGAATTGGATCGTCATGGAATGTAGACAATATAGCTTCTTTTTCATTATTTATTTGGGTCACCGGCTTGAGTAGTGCTACTCAGGCATTTTGAACATTTATTAATGTAGTTTTTTACACATTTAGTCATGTTCGTGGGGGGGCGGAAGGATCCAAATGAAATACAAGGAGTTGGCGGGTGCCAATTTCTTCAGTTTGTGGTGAGCGAGTGGTGAATTAAAACGCACGAGAAACTTCGGTTAACTAAATGTAGGTTTTATTATTTATATAATATTCACAGGTAAACCGGCACACACGGAAATGGTTCGGGTTGAAAGTGATTAACAAATCGTAAAAAAATGCAAGAGAACGGGTGTTCGGGTGAAAGGCTCGATTCTTAGTGATGGCGGTGCCCATTGGAAAAAATCAAGTCACTCCTCCTGGTGTGACCGTAGACGCCGAGGATCAAAAAACCCTCCTCACTCCTCACCGCTCACTGCTCTTCGCCGCTCACTGCTGTTCACCCGGTGCAGCACGACTGGAGGGGGTGATCGGCTGCGACGCCGGGCGGAGGCACGTCGTCTCGGCGGTTGGTCGGCCATGTGGAGCAGGGTATGGTGCCTTTGCCCGCATCGTCGGCAACCATGGCGAGTCCGACACGCGTCGGATGAATGCTCGTGGGCCAAGCAATTGGGACAATATTTATTGATGAGCACCGCCCGAAGCCGCTTTTCCCCTCGGAGGTTTAGGAAGCGCTGACACTGCCGGAGTGCATGAACCCCCCCGACAGACCCGGCATCGGTACACGTTCGTGCCCTGTGGAGCTCGTTTGCTGCGGTGGTGCGGCAGACGCGTGGGGGCCATGTCGCTATGAAAGGGCGAGCTGAATGAACTGTAACGAAAGAAATTACGTATGGGGGAGTGGATTAGTCTATGCACGGGAACGAGAAACATGCACGGAGACGAGGACATTCGGAGGAAACATAGAGGGATTAGGAGTCACGATAAGGTTTTAGACTCAGGACTCCTGCTGTCTTGCAACAGAATGAGCTTCGCTACGGGTCTTCGGATAGACCCACGCGCGGTGGTGACATCAGCCACTCGGACGAGGCCGTCAGCCCCGGGCAGAGTGCGCTCAATTCGCCCTAAGCGCCACTCGTTGGAGGGGAGATGATCTTCGGACACGATCACGAGGTCGCCGGTCTGGATGCTGCGAGTCGGTGATTTCCACTTGTTCCGTTTGTGAAGCTCCTTGAGGTACTCACTCTTCCAGCGGCGGCAGAAAGCCTGCTGGATTGCCTTTAGTCGCTGCCATCGGTTGATCAGCGACATAGGCTCGACCAGAATTTCCGGTTCCGCAATGGCTAAGAGTGGTCCTCCAATCAGGAAATGTCCCGGGCTTAGGGCCAGTAGATCCTCTGGGTCCTCACTCATGGGAGAGATTGGCCTGGAGTTTAGGCACGCTTCGATCCTACACAGGAGAGTGGAAAGTTCCTCGAAGGTGTATTTGACAGTGGACGAGGACTTGTAAAACAGGGTCTTAAAACTTTTGACCCCTGCTTCCCACAGTCCTCCCATGTGGGGCGCGCTTGGCGGAATGAACTGCCAGGATAGGATGTGCTGGGGGAATGCCTTCATTATTTCAAGCTTGGTGGCGTTCAGGAAATCTTTTTCGAGCGCCTTTGAGGCCCCTACGAAGGTTTTGCCGTTGTCGGAGTAAATGCGCTGTGGACATTGTCTCCGTGCGACAAACCGAGAGAAGGCTGCCAGAAATCTTTCAGTGGTGAGGTCGGAGGTAGCCTCGAGATGGATTGCCTTCGTGCTGAAACACACAAAGACGCAGACATAACCCTTAGTTATGAGACACGCACGCCCGGTGTAATTTTTGATCTCGAACGGCCCTGCGAAATCAATGCCCGTGTGGGTGAAGGGCCTGGAATACGTGATGCGTTCTCGAGGGAGATCACCCATCATCTGGGTCTGTAGTCGTCGACGATGAACGATGCAGACCTTGCACCCCTTGATGTGGGACTTTACCATGTTCTTTATCCGTGGGATCCAGAATTTGGTGCGCAAATACCGCACCATCAGTTGATTGCCGCCATGCAACGTGATGCGGTGGGCGAATGCGACAAGCAGGCGAGTGAAATGAGTACTATATGGGAGGAGAATAGGGTGACGTTCATCATATCGGAGGGACTCAGCGGCCCGGAGTCGTCCGCAGGAGCGGAGTAACCCATGCTGGTCGAGAAATGGGTTCAGATTGAGTAGAGTGCTGGATGATGGCAGGGGTCGCCCTTCGCCCAGGGCCCGTATCTCCGCGAGGTATTCCCGCCGCTGAGAGGTCCGAATCAAGGCGCGCTCGGCGGAAAGAAGTTCGTCATTGGTGAGGCGAACCGTGGAAGGCGTCGAAATCCTCTTGGTGGCGAAGCGTAGGATGTACGCGATGACTCGTAGAGCCCTACCATAATTCGAGAACCGTTCGCTGACGTCCTCGAGTAGCGTGGTCGCGGTGGTGTGGCACTGGACCCGTTGCTCCAGCTGGGTGTCTGGGAGTTCGTTATGGGGAGTTGGCCAATACTCGGGGGCTCTCTGGAGCCAGTCCGGCCCATGCCACCAGAGGCTGCTGGCCGATAGCTCGGCCGCGGAGACTCCACGGCTCGCCAGATCCGCGGGGTTGTCCTCGGAGCGCACATGTGACCAGCTTTGGCCACTAGTGCTTTCGGAGATCCTGGATACGCGATTGGCCACGAAGGTGGACCAACTGCACGGAGGTTTATTGAGCCAAGCCAACACGATGGTAGAGTCGGTCCAAAACTGGGAGGTTGCAGGTCGGATTGGAAGTTCAGGAACGATCGACGCCCAGAGATCGGCTAGCAGAACCGCTCCGCACAACTCTAGCCGAGGCAGCGAGACTGTTTTGACTGGAGCTACACGGGTCTTAGCCGTTAATAAATGGACGTCTACTTGATTGCCGTACCGAACCCGCACATATAGGGCCGCTCCATACGCTTTCTGTGACGCGTCACAGAAGCCATGAAGCTCCCACGAGAGCTTATCGCTGGTGTTTAGCCAACGGGGAATGCGGAGTCGACTGAGGCCTGGGTAATCCTGCAGGAATTCATGCCATTGCTGCAGCAGGAGAGGCGGCAGAGCATCATCCCAGCCCAGTTCGGTAAGCCAGATTTGCTGCATGAATATCTTCGCTCGGATGACAAATGGGGCTAGCCACCCAGCGGGGTCGAAGAGCTTAGCGATATGAGACAGAACCTGCCTCTTGGAGATCGACTCCTTCAAGGGGGGGGTCCGCTGTGGTGAAGAAGAAGACGTCCTCAGCAGCTTGCCATCGAATACCCAAGGTTTTTGCGGTGCTCGCGTCTTCCAGCTCGAGAAAGTCCTCTCGCAGCAGGTGCTCTCTCGGAATGGCTTGAAGTACTTCCTTCTTATTGGAAGTCCACTTCCGAAGCGGGAATCCCGCAGATTGGAGGACCGCTTGAAGCTCTCGTATGGCGAGACGAGCGTCGGCTTCAGTGTGAGCGCCGGCAAGGACATCATCAACATACATGTAGTTCCGAAGGATTTCGCTCGCCTGAGGATACATCGTTTGCACGTCTTGTGCCAGTTGTAAAAGGACTCGGATCGCCAAGAATGGCGCGCAGTTAACCCCAAACGTGACAGTTTGTAACTCGTAATCCTGAATATTGCCGCAGCGGTCTCGGTAGAGGATCCGCTGAAAGGGGGTATGCCTGGGATCGACTCGGATTTGTCGATACATCTGCGTTATGTCGGCATTGAAAACGAATTGAAAGAACCGCCATTTCAGTACCTGAAGCGTGAGGTCGGCCTGAAGAGTAGGACCGGTGTGCAAGACATCGTTGAGGCTGACGCCTTGTGTGGAGGGGCTCGACGCGTTAAATACCACGCGTACCTTAGTGGTGGTGCTATCGGGCTTAAACACCGCATGATGGGGGAGATAGAAGTTTTTCCCATCTTGAGGCGGCGTCACCCGAATCATATGACCCAATTCCTCATATTCTTGAATAATGGCATCGTACTGCGTTTTTAGAACCGGATCCTTGAGAAGGCGTGCCTCATTCCGCAGGAATTGAGCCAGCGCGATCGGTCTTGAGTGGCCCAAGTCAACGCTATTCGGACCTTTGAACGGTAGGGACACAACATATCGGCCGTCCTTTCCCCTTTGGGTGGTCTCCTGGAAGTTCCGCTCGCAGAATGCGTCATCCTCCTTTTCCGGCTTTGCGGGAAGGTCTTCCACCTCCCAAAACTTGGTGAGGAGTACATCAAGCTTTGCTTCGGGACTAACTCGCGTCTGTGCCGCGAAAACGGATCTAGACACCGGGGGGTCAGGAGTGATAGCCCCACACAGAACCCATCCAAAGATGGTTTCTAGCCCGACAAAATCACCAATATCCTTTTTGATCCGTTCTCCGAGGATGTGGGGAAACAGGTCTACACCGATGATCATGTCAATAGGCGCGGGCTTGTTGTAGTACGGGTCAGCCAGGGGGCGATCGAGGCACTGCGTCGGAACCGTATTAAGGAATGGAGCTGTTGGAATGGCCCCTGACAATTTGGATACGACCAGGGCGGAGACCTCAATCTTGTTCAATCTGTCACACGGGGAGACAGCATTAGCAGACACACCTTGTCGGCGCAGCCTCCATCACTCTGGCCCATGCCAGTAACCGCGGCGTCTACTGGGTAGAAGGGGGGCTGGACCATGCTGAAGACGCGTTCGGAGAGAAAAGTTGAATCGGCTCCCGAGTCGATCAACGCCCGAATATGATGATCCACACCACGATGGTGCAGAGTGACAATCGCAGTGCCTAAAAGGCCTCTGCCTGGGGTAGATGCAAAATAACTTTGAGCATTTGTGAGCTGGTCGCTCGCGGACGGGCGCTCTGTGACGCTGGATGGTGGGACTTGCGCAGCGGATGGCGAGGGCACGGACACATCACTAGGATGCAACAGCGTATGATGACGTTCCTTGCAGGTATGGCAATTATGCGCACTGGAGCAGCCCTTCACTTGATGACCGCGGGCAAAACAGTTCAGACAAAGTCCCTGCTGTCTAATGGTTTCCAGCCGCCTCTGAACAGGCATATCAAGGAAACTAGGGCAGAGCCGTATTGGGTGATTTTCCCGATGGCACAGCTTGCAAGACGCCGATTTGAGCTGAGCTTTCGCTGGAAACGCTTGGACTTTCATCGTTGCAGAGGATTTGCGGGGGCCAATGGGGATGGCTTGGACACTTGGGGCCGACTTATGTTCGTCGGTGGCATCCAGGACCCGATACCGATCGGTAAGAAATTGGTTCAAATCGGACCACGTTGAGACGACAGTCTTATTGGGCACTGATTGCTCCCACAGGAGGATTGTGGCCTTCGGCAATTTACTAGTGCAGATGGCGATAAGTAGGACATCCCAATTCTCAGTACTAACACCCGAACGCTCAAGTGCGGTAAGACACCCTTGAAACGCGGTCTGCAGCTCTCGCAAGGATTTGCCCGACTCTTGTGCCACCGCGGGAATCTGAAGGAGTTGTCTGGCTTGAGTCATGACCAGCAGACGGCTGTTTTCGTACCGTGCGGTGAGGTTCTCCCACGCGGCCTGGAAACCCTCATTCGTCAGGGGGGACTTAGCCACGATGGTTCTCGCTTCCCCTCGCGTCTTGGCGTTCAAGTGATAGAGCTTCTCCACTTGTGACAAATACGGATTGGCGATATAAATGGCGGCGAACAAATCGCGGAATGTGGGCCATGCTAGGCTGTCGCCATCAAATGTCT
Organism: Drosophila tropicalis; assembly: GCF_018151085.1. Classification (NCBI taxonomy): domain Eukaryota; kingdom Metazoa; phylum Arthropoda; class Insecta; order Diptera; family Drosophilidae; genus Drosophila; species Drosophila tropicalis. The sequence continues at coordinate 2,209,462 of NW_027172999.1, forward strand.
CTACCTCACACGGAGGAACTCTATGCCCCGGTGGCCCCGACGGAGCGGTTGGCTGACGCCTAAGAGTCGTCATCTGTACCGAGAGCTGTTCGATGCGTTCTCCGAACAACGTCCCGCATCGCACATATGCCGCGTAAGCGGATTCGTGCTTCGCCTTGATGTGGCTTATGTTTGCCAAGCTTTCCTCGTCGGCTTGGATTGTCAAGGCCTTGTGACAACGGGAGTATTCCATCTCGACAGTTGACCAAAGGGATTTGAGCTGCTCTAAGTGCATTTTAATGGAAAACAAGGGCACTTCAGAAGTTAGAGCTTCACTCTCGCGAGCTTCAAACAGAGTCAATGCGTCGCACGCTATAACGAAATCGGAAAGGGACATTCTGGAGTGTTCTCTACGCTGTTGTGATACGGATCGGGTGACGGGAGCGTCAGAACAGTGCGTCACAACAACGTGCGGAATCTGGGTCTGAGTTGAAAGCTTGGAACGACCTTGGTGTTCCCTCGAGTCTTTAACCGAGAATCTGCGACCCTCAGGTAAGCTGGACGAAGACGGACGGGACCTTGGGGATTCGCTGCGGCTGCGAACTGACGAGAACTTGCGCGAAATATCCGTACGCTTCACGGTCACCGGAGTTGTCGGAGGCCGAACCTTCTCCGGAGTTGCAGAGGGAGACGAAAGACTGTTGGACTTCGGCGCAGTCTTGGACGGCTCCGTGGACATACTCAGGGGACGAGCTTACCGACGAACACCGCGTTTGTGCGCGTCCCTTTTTTTTGTTTTGGAAGTGAGAAGTGGACTGTATGGGGACGCAAGAACTTCCTCACTGTGCACCGCAGGATTGCGGGAGAATTTTCTCGCGTGTGGCTCGGAAACGAAGCCTCTTTAATGGGGATAGATGCGGAATAATATACGAACGCACGAATGCGGATTGAAAATTACCGATGGGAGTACGTATAAAACAAAACACGGATGAAATATATAAACAAAGATGTATAGGATAAAAGGAAAATACGTTTTTATATAAATCTGGATCTGGATATATATGTGTGCGCAGAATAATGGCCGGAAAAAATTGTATATATAATTTATAAATATGGACGGAGATATAAATATGGGCCCGATAGTGCTGGAAAAAATATATATATATGTATTTATTTAGAAATATGGGCGGATATATATATGAGCGCAAAAGGCTGGCCGGAAAAAATATATATATAGTTTTTAAAGCTGAACGGATATATAAATATGGGCCCGATAGTGCTGGAAAAAATTTATATGTGTTTATTTATAAATATGGGCGGATATATATTGAGCGCAAAATACTGGCCGGAAAAAATATATATATAGTTTTTAAATATGAACGGATATATAAATATGGGCCCGATAGTGCTGGAAAAAATTTATATGTGTTTATTTATAAATATGGGCGGATATATATATGAGCGCAAAATACTGGCCGAAAAAATTATATATATAATTTATAAATATGGACGGATATATAAATATGGGCCCGATAGTGCTGGAAAAAATATATATGTATTTATTTATAAATATGGGCGGATATATATATGAGCGCAAAATACTGGCCGAAAAAATTATATATATAATTTATAAATATGGACGGATATATATATGTGAGCGCAAAAAGTTGGCCGGAAAAATTATATAAATGATTTATAAATATGGACGGATATATAAATGTGGGCACGATAATGCTGGAAAAATATATATGTATTGTTTTATAAATATGGGCGGATATATAATTAGGCGAAAAAAGAGAATCGGAAATAATGTGATTTAAATTTGGCGCGCTTGAGCCGCCTATCGATATCACGACTCGACTCACGTGTCACCACTACTCCGAAAACAGCTGTCGGCCGCTGTTTATATATTTGGTTTTTTGATTTTGTTGTTTAATTATGTATGTGAATAATTTTTTTTTTTGTGGTTGTGCGGAAAAACCAAGAACAAGTGTTGTGCGGAAAAACAAGCGAGTGTTGTGCGCAAATAAAACAACCGATCAATGCATATGGACAGATGCTTTGATCTATGTGTGTACGTACATGCATAAGTACACAGGTGAGTATAGATATGTATGCACACGCGTTGTTCACAACAAAAAAAAAACGTAAGTAATTGTAATTTAATTGGATGTGGGGTTGTGTTAAATCAATGCGCGACACCGAAATGTATTATGCGTTGTGGATATGTACATATGTATGTGCAATGTATGACTATGTAAGCATATACATATGTATGTATGTACGTATGTAAGCAAGTGCACCGGTATCCAAAGACGCGCGTGAGGAAATTAATTTCGCACCTAATTCGAACGCGCAAGAAATCGCGGTGCATACGTGAAGTGCTATTTAAAAAAAAAGAATATTTTTTTTGCCTTTTGTGTCGTGGTAAATGTGCGAAGGGATTGTATGTATATGGATATGTATGTACATATGCGCGTACATCAACAGGTGACGATGTATGTATGTACGTAGATACGCGCGTGTGGAAATAAGTTTGGCATTAAAGATTATTATTCCAACACATAAGAAAACGCGGTGAACACTTTGATTTTTATTTTTCCCTATTTTTTATAACACTTTAATAATTTTTTTTTTTTGTTTTTTAAACTTTTACGCGGATTTGGCAAACAGCTGTGGAAATTACATGTACATGTGAATGCATATGTAAAAAAGGTGGATTTGGACAAGTGCGAGGAAAAAAAAAACATAAATGAAAATGGATAATCGTGGAATGTAAAATGAGAACGTTGGACAATCACGCTAAGGATTAGGAACTACCATGAGACCTTGGAACAGGTCAGGTATGTACATACAATATGTAAAAGTGTGTAGGTCGCTATGGAGAAGCGGGAAAACCTCACACTTTTAGTAGTATGTAAATGAAATGAATAATGAAATTTTGTACTTATCAGGAATTCCGCCGATGCAAGCTGGAGGAGCGGAAGGATATCCGGCTCGAAGGACCAATGTTCGTGGGGGGCGGAAGGATCCAAATGAAATACAAGGAGTTGGCGGGTGCCAATTTCTTCAGTTTGTGGTGAGCGAGTGGTGAATTAAAACGCACGAGAAACTTCGGTTAACTAAATGTAGGTTTTATTATTTATATAATATTCACAGGTAAACCGGCACACACGGAAATGGTTCGGGTTGAAAGTGATTAACAAATCGTAAAAAAATGCAAGAGAACGGGTGTTCGGGTGAAAGGCTCGATTCTTAGTGATGGCGGTGCCCATTGGAAAAAATCAAGTCACTCCTCCTGGTGTGACCGTAGACGCCGAGGATCAAAAAACCCTCCTCACTCCTCACCGCTCACTGCTCTTCGCCGCTCACTGCTGTTCACCCGGTGGCGTGAACAGTCATGTTTTTCCAATAATATCGTCTCTTTATTTTTGTAATTGTTTTATTTATGCCTGTATGACCTCCTTGAATTGGATCGTCATGGAATGTAGACAATATAGCTTCTTTTTCATTATTTATTTGGGTCACCGGCTTGAGTAGTGCTACTCTTAAAAATTGTAAAATTTTATTGCCCAAAATTTTTGAAAGATTCTATTGAAATAGTTTCAAAGATCTTTTCGCTCGGTGCCAATTTGACTTTGCTGATACCAAGTATACCGGCTTCTTTTTCGAGCCTTTGAAAAAACTGACCTATGTCGAGAGTTCCATTGGTATACATATCGCAAATGTCAATTCTTGCTATAACTTTCTTGCCATGTTTGAATGTGGTCGAGGAATCAGTTATTCGCAAGGTCACTACTTTTCGTATTTCGTCATTTACAATAACTTACAATAACAATAATCCCAACCACTGTAAATTCTGCAACACAAATGCTATTATGAATATAGAACATATCTTGAACACATGCACGGTGTTTCAAAGCTTTCGAAACCATATCCCAAACCAAAACCTTATCGCACTCCTATCCAACCCAACCCCTGAAAATCTAAAAGAAATTATAAAATACCTCAATCTAACCAATATTATGAACCTCTTATAAGATAAGCTAGCATACAAAATAATATATTCTATACTAAGAAAATTAAATGAATTATATTAAAAGAATGAATATCTAAACATGTACCAGCCGAAGGCCTTAGCAGCTATGGCTGTCCCCCCTGTAGCTATAGATTTATCTATAAGCTAACATTGTACAAATAAACAAATAAATAAATCGAAGTCGCCTTTTGATTCGATTTTTAACAATAGTTTATTTTTATTTCCAATATACCTATTATTTTACACTGATAAATGCCACGACAGTGAAACCATTTTTTTGAGTTTCTTTTCTTTGTTTCAAAAATTGCTGACCAATGCCAAACTATGAACTCGTGCGTACTACCTGGGTTACAGACTGAGTTAACTAGGTCAGATATTGCTGACGCCAGGGAATGCAACAGAGTTTATGAGTTGATCAAACTTTATTTAAAAAAAAATAACTTTTATGATTTGGTCGCCTCGTTGACACAAATCGTTGTTAAATGTTTTTTTGACAAAGTGATCGCCTAGTTGATCAACTTTTATTCAAAGGGTATGCACTGCTACCCCGTTGCGGAAAACCAACTCCTAGTTTTCCAATAAATTGTTTTTATTCGCCAAGGTGGCTACGCAATGATTGCCAAGTTAATCAATTGCGATGTTTTTCGTCGGGACTCCAGATTGATGTGAAATGTTTATCAATTTGTGCCCTCGCTAAGGATTGTTATGTGTCCAAAGCGTGCAAAGAAAGTAGTTGACCAGTTTGCTTGTTGTTGAGAGTTTAGTCGCCTGAGTTGACCAAATATTCTCCTTGATGACAGTTTCACCAAGTCTGTTACTCTTTCAACTTGGAGCCGCCTATGTCGGGGTCACCAAAATGTTCAATGAAAGACGTTAGTATTTCTTGAATTAATTAAATGTTTATTTATTTATATATAAATAGGCATTATCACATAAACCAGTGACTCAAGGTTGTCGCAACCAACAAATAAATTGGGTGGACTTCGGAGTGAGATTACAAAAGTAGAGATGGGGACACAGCGATGTACACCCGATGTAACTCTACAATTGGTATCTGATCTTACTAAGAATAATGCATTTCTTTTATAGTAAAAATAGAGAGCTCACCAGTGCATAGTTCGACATAGTGTTAGGTCGGCAAAATACGTCTTTATTGATAATGACCATATCACATCTACTTATGACTGATGAGCCATCGATATCTATAATCGGGTTACATACTTAATTCACATACATTTCCATTTGTTTTATATTATAATTGTCTTAATGTTATCTTATTTTATATGATCTAAACACCAACAGTGAAACTAGCCCAACACGTCAATATTGAGGACGACGAGCTACTAGATTTCATCATAGAGGGAATTCCATTGGAGAGTATGCGTATACAAACGCGTGTGTACAATGTTTTGACAATCCAACCGATTGTTAAGAGCATTTGCGGAGGTCCGGCTGCCAAGTAAGAACGTGCCATAATTGTAATTCAAGAAATCATTGGGCGAAGAATTGCCTAAAGCCTTTACGTGTTCGTGGATCTCGTTATGGGTGTGGTGCCAATAGATTCGAGCAGCGCCATTTCGTTTAATAAAACATCAAAAGTGCCTAACAATGTGCAGCTAAAGGATAATTTTGAAAACTTTTGCGGGCTAAATCAAAGTCCGTTACAAATTTTTGGAAAAATACAATGTTATGTTTTGAAAAGTTCAATAAAAATTTATTTTGATGTAATGGTTGTGCCTGACGAATCTATGAGTAGCGACTTAGTATTGGGCAGAGATTTTATGAAAAAATGTAATTTAGAAATTAATCCAGACGCGTTGAAAATGATTACGTTGGAAAAAAAGCGAACGAAATTTGTTAGAAAATCAGGAAAATTATTCAGATAAAATGCTGAAAAATGAAAACGGAATAGAAAGTCAAAATTAGTTAGAAAATCAAAAAAATTATTTAGGTGAAATGCTGGAAAATGAAAACGGTCAAGTTGTTAGAAAAGATGAGAGAAAAATTGTTAGTAAGGTAGATAAAGGAAAAAAAAGGAAATATGTAGAAATTAATATTAGAAATGTGTTGGTAGAAAATTTTGAGATAGAAGTGTTAGAAATCAATTTATTAGACAATGCAAAAGAAGAACTTGTATACAACATCGGGAAGAGTGTTGATTTTAGGACTCGATGTAAGTTTGTCAAACTGTTAGAAGAATGCTATATTGAGCAGAACAGACCAGAGAATCTAGACTTTTAATGTGAAATGAAGATAACTGTTGAAAATACGAAACCCTTAGTTGCTCACCTAGAAGGTTATGATATACGAAAAAAGAGAAATTACAGATATTAGAAGTGTTAGAAATCAATTTATTAGACAATGCAAAAGAAGAACTTGTATACAACATCGGGAAGAGTGTTGATTTTAGGACTCGATGTAAGTTTGTCAAACTGTTAGAAGAATGCTATATTGAGCAGAACAGACCAGAGAATCTAGACTTTTAATGTGAAATGAAGATAACTGTTGAAAATACGAAACCCTTAGTTGCTCACCTAGAAGGTTATCATATACGGAAAAAGAGAAATTACAGATGATTATTTAAAAGTGGGGATTATACAACCCAGTTCAGCATATGCATCGCCGATAGTTTTGGTCAAAAAGAAAACAGGAGATTTGCGTCTATGTATAGACTTTAGAAAATTGAACAAAAGTATGGCTAAAGATAACTATCCATTATCATTAATAGACGATCTCCTAGATCGCTTAGCACAAAAAATGTACTCACAAAATTGGATTTAAAAAATGGATATTTTCATGTGTTCATGGACAAGGAGTCGGTTAAATTGGTGGTTTGTCACCAAAATCAACCTAATCCACCCTAATCATTCCGGACTCAAACGTGGCAAGTCGGTTTCAGACGGTCTGCTCACAGCAGATTTCCTAATAGCCAAATCTCTGCGAAAAAGAAAGCACTGTGCTGTCATTGTCCTTGATTTCTCAAAGGCGAAGTGCACTCCTTAATCGATGGTTCACCAATATCAGTTATCCACTTCCTAAACGCTTACAACAAACTTGCAAATATAATCAGCCTACAAAATGAAATAAATGTTAGTGCCTATACAGATGATTGTTTCTACGTAGTCCCAATCAATAAAGAAAAAAAACAAACCTTCAATCTAGACTTATACTGTACAACATCACAACGCCTCAACAAATGCCAATACCGCACATTTGCAGGAAACAAAACTGCAATTGTACTCTATCCTCAAACAACATTGCGATCCCCCAAGTAACCCAAATCAAAATACTATGACTAACAATAAACAATAAATACAGATGGGACTCGCACATAAAACACATCCAACCATCCCTTAAGAACAAACTCTTCCATCATGGAACAAACTCAACTTCTATCCCCAATCTACTTTTCGAAGCCAACCTAACTACAATAGAGCAAAAAGTAGATCTAATGACAGCCAAAGCATCCAAAACAATCCTTTACAGTACTAACTCTCCAATCCAAATTCATCAATCAAATAAAACACAACAACAATGGGAAACATCCACATTAGCAAAAATCATTTCCTTTTGCAAAGAACTCAACATCCCCTACCTTCCTATACCCAACAAACAAACAACCCACCTTCCACCATCAACACCCACAACTTTAGTAAGCTCTTTACATCACCAGAAATATACGAAAAAAAGTTTCTAGAACATAAAGACAAACACAAACAGCACAACATAAAACTGCCACATTCGATATAACCACCGATACTATAGTCCTAAAACCAGGCATACTACCACACTACTCCTCCCTGCTCTGCGCAGAAACGATAGCCATTCTTGAGGCAAAGCTAACAAGAAGCAAGAAAGGTAACTTCATAATATGCTCCGACTCCCTTTCAGCCATCAAATCCATAGGCAACATCAACGACAACCTCTACCCCACATTAATAAGATCAATCCTGACAAAAACCAACACTGAAATAAAACTCCTCTGGATCCCCAGCCACAGTGGCATAAAAGGCAACGAACTTGCCGACCAAACCGCAAAATCCACCACACATTCCCCCCTCTACTACACTCCCAACTTCAACTGTAGTGATATAAACAAATACCTTAAAAACAACCTATTCCAAAAGCTTAATAACAAAATGGCACCAACAGTTAAACAGCTATCGAACACACATAATGAAAAACATAATGTCTGGTCGTTGACGCGTACAACGCGAAGTACGTACGAGTGGCCAATACGATACCAGGACATGGCCTGTTTCGCGCGTGCCCAAGCAGAGAGCTATGGACCTCCCGCCCGACCGACCGTGGGACGCAGCCGTATATCTGACGGCACGATCGCGTAGACAAATACAAATAAAATGGACAAACAATTAAAATATGATTAACTACAGCTAATTACGAGCTAGGTGTGCTAAAATAGAGGTTTTCACAAGAGAAAGAGAGGCTTCTGATCCGATTACGGGATACACAAGATTGTAATCAGAACATAGGACTCGAAAAGGTTCATGCAAGGAAATTTTTTGTAGGTCTACGGGGTACCAATAGTTTTAACTGATTTAATAGCTCAGGGGAGTCTATATCACCTATGTGAATAAAGATAGCACCAAGCATTACTCTACGATTAATTAAAGAAGGAAGATTGTTTAAAAGAAGCCTACTGGAGTTTGATGGAAAATTGTCATTACGATCCCAATTTAGACTGCGAAGAGCAAAAAGCAAAAATTGCTTTTGCACAGTTTCCATTTTACTTTGGTGCATCTCATATTGAGGTGATCATATGCAAGATCCGTACTCTAAGATAGGACGGATTAATGAAGTATACAGAATTTTGGTTGTGTACGGATCGTTAAACTCTTTTGACCATCGTTTCACAAACCCAAGAACATTGATAGCTTTACTAACTGTAGCAGAAATATGCGGATTAAAAGTTAATTTATGGTCCATAAGAACACCTAAGTCATTGATAATATCTAACCGCTCTAAGGGAGTGTTGTTAAAATAATAAGTTGCTAAATATGGAGTGCATCTATTAAAAGACATAACTCTACTTTTAGAGCCGTTAAGGTTTAATAAGTTTGTTTCACAATAACTCTAAAGATTATTAAGATTGGATTGAATGGGAGCTATATGATATACCCACCCGATCTTGATCAAATATTATTAATATAATATTAAGTTTCACGATAATAGCACAGAAAATAACAAAGTTATTGAGAAAAGACACTTTTCGTGACTTTGGCGTTTTTATGGGAGCTATATGATATAGTGGTCCGATCCGGAATCCGAGATATACAACCCCTGCAGTATATACAAGCCTACATGCAAAATTTCTGTAGCTCTTACGGTCTAGAAGGAATTTTGCGTTGATCCAGACGGACGGACGGACATGGCTATTTGAACTCGTCTCGTCGTGCTGATCAATAAAATATATACTTTGTATGGTCGGAGATGCTTCCTTTTATGCGTTGCACACTTCTGACTAAAATTAATATACCCTTTTTGCAAGGGTATAAAAAGAGTGAATAGCAATGTACCCAAATGACTACCTTGTAGTACTCTTGGATGGTCTTAGAATATGAAGACTTAAAGAGAACCTTTTATGTACGCTTAGAAAGATATTGAAGAATCCAATCAAGCAAAATGTTGGGGAGGCCAAGTGCGTTTATTTTTTTTTAAAGCAGAGTATGATTAACACAGTCAAAGGCCTTGCTGAAATCAGTATAAAAGACGTCAGTTTGCACAGCAGTCTTGAATCCATGGATCGAGTGAGATGTAAATTCTAAAAGGTTAGTAGTTGTCGATCTACGTTTTTGAAACCCATGTTGGGATGACGAAATAATTGAGCTACAAAAATGCTGCAATTGAGATGTTATTATTTTCTCAAATCCTTTGGGTATGACAGACAATTTAGAATTAGACCTATAATTGGAGGCTTCGGGATTTTTCCCCTTTTTTTGAAGAATAGTAGTATATGTTTCCTCCAGATAGACAGGAAGGCGGAAGATGTGACGGACAATGTAAACAGTGCACAAAACCTTAACACGCAGCCTGGTATTCGGTCAGGGCCAAGTGCATATACTGGTTTGACGGAACTGAGCACGCTAAGAACATTGACATTAACATTGACAAAGTTATAAAATTGCTTAGGATCGCGAGAAAACTTAAGTTTACATAGCCGAAGACAATCCTTATAGCATTGTGAATTCAGCACCATAAAATTTGATCGAGCAACAACATAAAGGGAAAAATCCGATGCTTTACCGGATTTTTAAAATCTTTTTTAGCATCTTGATTTAAAGTTCTTCAAGTTACATAACTCACGTGAGAACCAAGGGTCCTTGGGTCACACGCGCGACACAAAAATCGAAGAACGATTTAAGAGTTTCATAGAAGACAAAAATGGCAGAGTCCATATTCGTGCAAGTATACAGATATGACCAACCATTATCTAACAAAAGGTTTTTTGGGTTTCGTAAAGACGAAGTTAGTTTTTGACTCGCCAGAGAGTCAGCCGGCGAGACAGAAGGAACGTTCTTCGCAGAGGCAGGTAACAGGCTAATCGGAGGCCGATTCTTCTTTTTTATTGTATACTCTTTTACAATAAAAGGTGTTCTGGCCAAAAATCTTTTTAACATATTTGGCCAAAAATATCTGGGGAGACACTTTTTTTGAAGGACGAAATGTCCCGAATATATGAAAAACGGAACTTTAGGGGCTTGAACTTTGCCATGGATGTAGGCTTTTACTTCTTCAGAAGTAGTGTTGGGATCAAGCCTCGAAATAAAAATTTGCTTTTTGGGTGCAACTACAACAAGGGAACTAAAAGTGCTAGGTACAGCAGAAGCTGCAACAGCAGATGCGGTAGCAGCTGAAGCAGCCAATGCTGTACTAGCTCCTCTTGTAACTACTTTATTGGCAATATTCCTGGGAACAGATTTTTGCCGGGACAGTTCGGAGGGGGAAATGGGAAGAGACTCCTCACCTGGCAAAGCCGGACTCCTAAACGATATCAGCTGCTGTACATTTGGTGACATAGGGTCATTGTCGGAAGCACGAACTGATAGATATCGATGTACCGACAGATTGAGGGACGCGCCCTGAAATCTGTCCCTCTTACGCGTCGGAGATTCAATCAAAAGTTTAACACTTCTGAATTAAACCTCCATCTGCAAAAGCTCCTCTTGGAGCTTATGAACGCCAGCTGACAGGGTTTTAAATGCATCCCCAGTCCGTTTATTAAACCTCGCATCTCAAGCTTCAAGTCACGACACGAATCACAGTCACGACACGAATAAGGCCGCCACCCTGTACAATACTATCAAGTACTGCACTTGACTATATAACCAGCATTGTCACACAGCCAACAGTATAGAAAGTCTTCACTGGTCTTGCAGGGATTATTGCAATTATATTTGCAACAGATCGACATTATAAAAAAATTGATTTATCAAAAACAAATTGTAAATCAATATGTAAATAAATTGAGAAAAATGTACATTCAAACCAAAGCAAAAGCTAACTGTAATTAGCAAACAAAAAGAGACAAATAAAAGAAAATGCTTTTTGTTTTAAAATGCACAACAACAAAAACTTGTCACAAGCGCGAAGTCAACGGCTGCGAGCGCGATCAAAAGAGAAAACAAAAGAATAGAGAGCGCCAACACTATACAAACAAAAACAAAATGTAAAATGTAAATCGGGAGCGCGGGCGGGAGAAAAGAATAAAAGCAAATCAAAAACCAGAGGGCCGGGGCTAACTTCGACCGCGTCAAAGTTTGTATACCCTTGCAACTTTTTTTGTAACTCTATCCTTACCTATTAGCCATCAATGTGGAAGAACGTTTTATCTAAAAAGGCTTATGTTTGCGAAAGAATGGCCTACAATCATAGGAAATAACGAAGATATTGATCAAAGTCACTGTTTTCCACCGATCGTTCCTATGGGAGCTATATGATATAGTCTCCCGATCTTAATCAAATTCGGCACAGTCATTAACATATATATTAAATTAAGAAATGTTTAATTTAAAAGCGATCGCGTTAAAAGTAACGAAGTTATTTACAAAAGTCACTGTTTTCGACCAATCGTTCCAATGGGAGCTATATGATATAGTCACCGGATCAAATTTGGCATAGTCGCTTATAGGCGTAGTAAACTCTCTAATATTAAGTTTCACGACAATAGCTCAGAAAATAACGAAGTTATTGAAAAAGTCACTGTTCGTGACTTGGCCGTTTGTATGGTAGCTATATGATATAGTGGTCCGATCCGGCTGAATCCGAGATATACAACGCCTGCAGTATATACAAGCCTACGTGCAAAATTTCAGCTCTAGGAGGAGTTTGCGTTGATCCAGACGGACGGACGGACGGACGGACGGTCGGACGGAAGGACGGACGGACATGGCTATTTGAACTCGTCTCGTCGTGCTGATCAAGAATATATATACTTTGTATGGTCGGAGATGCTTCGTTCTATGCGTTGCACACTTCTGACCAAAATTAATATACCCTTATTGCAAGGGTATAACTAAGCAGCGCAACAACAAAATAATAAGTGCGTTTGTTAATGTTTTGATGATAATCAAAATGTAAAATGTAATGTAATGTATAAAAAGCTTCTGCTCTCTGACGCGACGGTCGTGTTTTTGCATAGCTCCTGAGTTTTTATTAATATTTATTACTTTTACTTTTTTTTTATATTTTTCTTTCGTCATTGCTTCTGCAGTCCCCTCATCGCTTCCACCATACCATCAGTACTAGTGCTTTTGTTGTTCTCTCTGCTTTGTGCTTGTGCTCAGCTTCTCTCCAGCGTAATCACTTGTGAAAGGCGGCCTCTCAAAGCTGGGCTTATAACTGTTCTTGCACTCTCTGTTGTGCTGTCCACTCTAGCTGTCTCTTTGTTTTATTTGTAATTATTGATTTTTTATCGATAATTATCTTTGTGCTATGTATTTAAATTCTATATATTCTTATATTTATATATACAAGGGTGGTCAAAAGTATTTACACAATGAATTTTTTTTTTGCAACTTTTATTTTGTAAGTTACTTTGTTGTTGTTGTAGGTAAATTACAACAAGAAACATTACACAATGAACTTTGCTCTGCAAACCCTGTATACAGACATGTTCAAAAGTATTTGAGCAACGTAATATTTTTTGCAATTTGCACTTTAACGGATTTTGTTGTTAGTGTTGTAAGTCTGATATGCAAAAGATGCACACCGTTAGAAAGTTTAGTCTGTCTAAAGGCAAATGAAAGAAGAAGAAAAAAAGATAACGGTACATATGACAAAACTAAAGCAAACCAAAGATTACCGCTCTCTTTTCAAAATTATTTGAGCACATTTTATGTGTGTCATAATTATTTGAGCAGTGCAAAAGTAACATTTATTCTTTGATTGGCGTCCGCAAAGTGCAGTCATATTAATTTGCTGATGTCTCAAAATTAAAATGGTGAAAACCAAAGAACTTTCCGTTGAGGTTCGATCGGAGATCGTAACAAAATTCAAGGGTGGAACCTCCGCATCGGCTTTGGCAAAGACACACATAATTTCACGTAATACTGTGTACTATTTGAACAAAAAAAAAAAAAGATAACCAAGGAAATTTGAACAATTTAAAAAGATCTGGACAATGCAGACGAATATTGGGAGAGATTGCAGAGAATCCATCAATAAGTCCTGTAAAAGTCGCAGCGGCATCAGAAAATTTAATTGAAAAGAAAGTCAGCAGCTCCACTATCTATCGCAAGATGAATGAAATTAATATAAAAACGTACGTGGTCCGGAAGATTGTTGACATTAGCCCAGCAAACAAAGTAAAACGACTGGAGTTTGCTTTAAAATTCATACAAAAGCCTGTAGAGTTTTGGCACAATGTATTGTGGACGGATGAGACGGCTTTTAAATATCAAGGCTCATATGGAAAGCGATTTATGCACCTTCGAAAGAGTCAAAAGCACAAGGCGTGCAGCCCTTGAAAAAATTTGAAGAAGGTACCGTAATGTTTTGGAGATGTGTCTGCTACTATGGGTTTGGAGACCTTACACCAATCGAAGGGACTTTAAACCAAACGGGACATATCGACATATTAAATGACCATGCTTTTCCTTCTGGCAGCCGACTTTTTCCAACCACCGACTGGATGCTACAACAAGACAACGCGCCATGTCACAAAGGATGGATTCCAACCGAATTCTTAAGGGGCGCAGGTCAGGCTGTGCTGGAATGGCCACCACAGAGCCCAGACATTAATATTATTGAAAATGTGTGGGCTTTTATAAAGCATCTTCGGACATTTGATCCAAATCGGAATCGCGAGGGTGCAATAAAGGAGATTCAAAACATTTGGTCAACATTGACCCTGGAATTTGCGCGGAATCTCGTAAACTCTATTCCTGCTCGACTGCAGGAAGTTATCGATGTTAAAGGCGATGTTACACGTTTCTAGTTTTTTCTTAAATATTTTGTTTAATAGTTATAAACTTTATTAAATAGTTATAAAATAAATGTGTTTGAAAATTTTTAATAAAACACTAAAAAAAATCAAATTAATTTTTGCTCAAATAATTATGACACACATAAAATGTGCTCAAATAATTTTGAAAAGAGAGCGGTAATCTTTGGTTTGCTTTAGTTTTGTCATATGTACCGTTATCTTTTTTCTTTCTTCTTTCATTTGCCTTTAGACAGACTAAACTTTCTAACGGTGTGCATCTTTTGCATATCAGACTTACAACACTAACAACAAAATCCGTTAAAGTGCAAATTGCAAAAAATATTACGTTGCTCAAATACTTTTGAACATGTCTGTATATATATATAGTTATAAATCCGATTCTTTCATTGATTAAAAAAAATTTGGATTGGTGAGACTCAAAAACGATCTTTATTGAAACAAAGCGTCTTAAGAACTAACTTATGATTATTCATACAGATATGATTAAAGTTCGGTTAAAAAGCTTTTGATATTAGTATTGGGAGCTTTTTATCTGGTGACAAGGGATCTGGATTTTGATTGGCTTATTGATTTTTGCTAACTAAGCGTTCTCATATTTTTGGGGACATTTGTTTATAGGATTTTTGTTTAGTCTCGCTTGCAGTAAACATCCGCTGTTTTCTAGACTAAAGGGGGGATCAAGTTATGTGGGTGATTGGAGTGGGAAATTGAGTGGTGTGAGTGGATGGAGTGGCGGATATATTACTCCCCCAACACGTAGAAAATAGCCTGTGCTCAGGCGGGAAATACAGGGTATAGAGTTGGATGTGCTTGCTGTGTTGCAAGTGAAATTTCTTTGGATGGGGACAATTCATGTAAAACGGGATTGTCAAAAGCTGAGTCACTTGATTGTACAAAAGTTTCATTCTTAATTTGTGTAATAATCATTTTTTTTTGATATTGACTTAAATTTATAGATAAGATATAGGGTTAAACTTATTAGTGTAATTATAAATGTTGTGGTAGTTATGATGTTAAATAGTTTGTTATACGCAGCTTTTTCGGAAATGATTTGTTTAGCTTGGATATAAGAGATTGGATCTAGTTTTGTTACATTATTGGTTACATAAATGTTTTGGGTATAATCTTGTAATGTATTTACTATTGATATTTCATTTAACTGCATAGCACAGTCGTATATTTTTATTATATTATTTCCTCCTATGAATATTTTATTTTGGTTACAATTTTGTTTTAAATTTGTTTTGGGCAAGTTCCAAGTTACGATAATATTGGGTTCTACATAACTAATTGAATTGGTTTTGAACATCTTTGTGTATTTGCATTCTGCTGGTTTTTGTGTAATAATGCCAACTATACACTCATTTATTTCTTGTTTTTTGGTTGATTTTGCATAAATTTTATTATTTTGAATATAGTAAGTTTCTTGAATGTTTTCTGTTAAAGTGTTATTATTTTCATCTGGATAGGATATAATTTTGAATAGCGATGTTTTAGATATTTGTCTAGGTATATGCGAAATTATTAATATTTCATTTGTGTCTGATTTTAACCAAGTAGATGTTTTTATGTTTAAAAGTTTTTCTGTATTTATGTTAAATATTTCTTGATGGTTTAAAAGTTTTGGATTAAATATTCCTAGTCTTGTCAACTGCATTCCTAACTCTATGTCTTCTATGTATTTTGTAAAATGCTCTAAGTTGAACATTAGTATATTTAGTTTTTTGTCTGCATCCTGTTGAATAGTAAGATTATTTAGGAGTTCTATGTTTTTGTTGACTGCTTCAATGATATGATTAAGTTCATTATTTTGGGCGCTATTTGCTGATAGACTATCAATTTTTTCTTCAAGTTCTTCTTTATCGTATTGGTCTAAGGTGCCGAAAAGATATTTATGTGCTGTGCCTATTATGTTAATAAGTCCTCGCTTATTTCTTTTTATTATTTTTATGCCGTTCATTTCGCGATTAAATTTTTCGACTAAATACTGAATGTGGACTATGTTTTTATATGGTTCTGACTGCTCAACCAAGTTGTTGTAAGTGGTTTGTATATTGGTTAAGTTTACAGTTAAATAATGATATTCGAAATCTGAGGGTAAATCCATATCCATTAGGTGCCTTTATGGGATTAATTTCAATGCTTTGATTATGCGTCGAGTGTACCATTGATAAGAGTAGAAATAGTAATGTTGGGATCTCTGAAATTAATTAGTATATTTACTTTGATGAGTTTTCTTTTTCTTTTTGAATTTCGATTTGTAGTGTGTTGTTTGTCTACCTCGGTTTGTTTCAATATAATGTTTGTCGTCAACTTGGGTAATTTCCCCTGTTTTCTTAAAGGGTGTTGTCGTTTTCGATCTAACTAAAGGGGCTTGTTTATACTGTGTATTTATTTCAAAATCGTTCTTATTTTCATTTAATTTATCAATTTGTTTAGCTTTGTTAGCTTGTGTATTATAAAGAGGTGTGCCTGCGTAAATAAAGATATCTGCTGGTGTTCTGTTTGTCGTTAGATGTTTGGTTTTATGGTTATATGTGTAAAGGATAGTTTCAAATTTAGTTTGCTTGTCTTCTATACTAGACTCTGCATTAATAACTCTTAGCTTTTCGTTTACAGTTCTGTGGAATCTTTCCACGTCTGAAACACCATTTTTGCTCGATGTTATACTTATATTAACGTTTTCTGATTGTAGACAATTTTGAAGAGCTATGCAAATGAAAGCTGAGTCCTTATCTGCTTTGATTTCTAAGGGTTTACCCATATCGTTAAAGATTTTTGTGATTGCTCTTTTTGTTTCAAGCCAATCTCGACTTTTGACTTCGACTAAAGTCGCGTACTTTGAATAAATATCAATACAAGATAAAAATTGTTGATTGTCGATTAAATAGAAATCCATTACGTATTTTTCTCTAGCGTTAAATATCTCTGGGGTGGTTTCAAAAGATAATTTGGTATTTCGGTTTTCTGATTTTGATAAATTGCAAATATGGCATTCATTAATGAAATTTTGAATTAATTTCTGATAGTCTGGATAATAGTATTTTTCTTTAAACCAGTTTTGAGTTTTAGTGATACCTGGATGAAGTAATGATTTATGGTTTTTAAGAATAATTTCTTTGAATTCTGCATAAGTGGGAATGTCTTTTAATTTGTAAGTGGTTCTCAATGTTTTTGTTTGGCTGTCTGGGTTAATTATTTCAAGATAAGCTTCTTGAAGTATTTGAAAATCTGTGTCGTTTTGAATATAAAGTGCGTTATTTTTTGAGCATAAATATTCCTTAATAATTTCTTTAGCAAACTGATTGGTCATTTCTACATATGATATTTCTATCTTCGTTTTGTGAAAATAGTGAGTAACGTTGACTTTATTTTCGTTGCATTTATTGAATTCTATTTGACGATTGTAATAATTCAGGGGTTTTTCTGAAATGGCTATTAGGTTTTCGTTATCTTCTTGAGCACTATGTACTGTAGCTCTAGAACTACTTATTTCTTCACCTAAAAGATTTTCATTTATTTTTACTCTGGAAAGGGCGTCTGCCACATAATTTTCTTTTCCTGGTAAGTATTTTATTTTATAATCAAATTCGTTCAATTTTATTTTCCATCTCTGTAATTTCATGTTAGGTTCTTTGATATTGTCCAACCAGACAAGGGGTTTATGATCACTTAGGATTTCAAAATGTCTACCGAAGAGGTATGGCCTAAAATATTTGGTTGCCCATACGATAGATAGTAATTCCTTTTCTATGGCTGAATAATTAAGTTCATGTTGGTTTAGTGTTCTACTACCATAAGAAATAGGTCTATGGTCTTGTGAGAGGAAAGCACCTAAAGCTATATGGGATATGCAAGTATGGGATCGTTCATAAGGAGGCATTTTAATTTTTCAAAGGATGAAATATAATGTGGGTCGGTTATGTTAATCTTAGCTCCTTTCTTTAATCCATTTAATTGGGTCTTCGTGTTTAGTTCTGATGTTGTGTTTTATTGTACTGGTAAAGGTCAAATTTTCACCTTTCCTATACTGGATATCGCTAAATTCATGCAATATTTTCTTTAACATTTCTATTTCTTCTGAATTTAAATGATCAAGTCTAAATTCGTTTCTTTCCTCGATACCGTTATTTATTTCATGTGCGAATGCTTCATATTTAAACTCTGGGGGATAAGGTATTGATTCTTTTTTTTCTTCTTTAGTGGTGTATTTGAAATAGAATTTGTGATTTGATAATGTTACACTATTTTCTTCGTAATTAATAACGGCCTGACATGCTTTGAGATATTTTCTACCTAATAGTATGTCATATGTTGATGAAAATTTATGGCAATAAAATTTTTGATGGTTGGGGCAAAGCTTGCTTGGTGCAAAAGATACGCTTTTGTTAAGCTCAATTATTCCTTTTATTGTTGATGTTGTGTTTTATTGTACTGGTAAAGGTCAAATTTTCACCTTTCCTATACTGGATATCGCTAAATTCATGCAATATTTTCTTTAACATTTCTATTTCTTCTGAATTTAAATGATCAAGTCTAAATTCGTTTCTTTCCTCGATACCGTTATTTATTTCATGTGCGAATGCTTCATATTCAAACTCTGGGGGAGGATAAGGTATTGATTCTTCTTTTTCTTCTTTATTAGTGTATTTGAAATAGAATTTGTGATTTGATAATGTTACACTATTTTCTTCGTAATTAATAACGGCCTGACATGCTTTGAGATATTTTCTACCTAATAGTATGTCATATGTTGATGAAAATTTATGGCAATAAAATTTTTGATGGTTGGGGCAAAGCTTGCTTGGTGCAAAAGATACGCTTTTGTTAAGCTCAATTATTCCTTTTATTGTTTGAACATTTAAATTTTCTGATGTTTCTGGAAAATTGAAATAATTTTCGTTGATAATATTTATTGAAGAGCCTGTATCTATAACGCACTTTAAAGGAATGTTATTGATTTTTAGTTGGACATAGGGATTTGATTGGAGGTATTCGGTTGATCTATTTGATCCAACTGTTCTGTCTGAGCTATCTGATCCGAGGCTGATTGATGAAAATTTTCGGACCATTCCATTTTACTCTGACCACTGGTACTCTCTCTTTGCCTTTTAGTGGGTTGATTTACCACAGGGTTTTGATTCTGAGGTTGATTCTGAATCTGATAATTAAGGGGATTTTCTTGTCTGCCCTGATTAAGATTTTGTTGAAATTCTTCTCGAAGCTGTTGGTTATTTTGGGAATTGGTATGATTTGAATTATTGTATTGGTGGTTTTGCTTATAATAGTTCTGCCCTGAATGGTTTTGGTTTGATTTGTAATTCGAATTTCCTGAATTACTTTGATTGTTAGTTTTTGGTTTCTCTGTGGAGCTGTTTTCATATTGACCCTCTCTCTGGGCTACTTGTTTCAGATTAGACACTGTTGAAATATCAAACTTCGCTAATGTCATATAAAGCTTGTCTGGTAATTTTTTAATAATGACTTCTTTGACTGTGTTATTCATGGCATTTGTGTATAAAATGGTATTGGCGGCATCGCCTTCTAATTCTAACTTATTAATTATAATAAAAGACTTATGTTCTAAATCTTCAATAAACTTACGAAGGTTTCCTCCAAAAGAAGTATGGTATAGCCGTCGTAGTAACTCTTCATAAGGCGTTTGCACCTTATATTCGCTGATGAGGGCGGCCCGCAACTCGCTCCAATTGTTGGCGTGCGCTAGTTGTGATATCCGTTGTGCATCTCCAGTGAGCTGCATCTCTATAGTACCATACATCAAGCTATGTTGACGGATGTCCCTCGTCGGGTAGAGTTGTAGAATGTAGTCAACTCTCCGTATGAACGTGCTCAGGGTCAAAGCGTTACCATCGAAATTGGGCAACTGTCTAAGCATGGTAAGTGCTTGGTTCAGATGTGTTTCTGATAGTTCCAGTGTCATCTTTAATTAGAATATATTTAGAACTTCAAGATTCGATGTCACGCTTTTGACTGCACGAAAGGTTCTTTTGCGGATAAAACGAAAAAAAATTTTTCGAGGGCTTTGGGCTTTAGTTGCTTACAGCTCCTTTACTTGTTTTTAGCACAAAAAGTCTTGATCACGGGCCAACCTTAGATTTGATATCTGTAGCGGTGGCTTGACACAAGTTTCGCACAATTCATTTAATGATACACAAAAAAGTTTTGCTTATAACGCAACCTTAGATTCGATATCCGTAACGGTCACTTATACACAAAGTTTTGCACGCACTAAGTATTTCGTTTTATCCTACCGACTGCGCCAGTTATAAATCCGATTCTTTCATTGATTAAAAAAATTTGGATTGGTGAGACTCAAAAACGATCTTTATTGAAACAAAGCGTCTTAAGAACTAACTTATGATTATTCATACAGATATGATTAAAGTTCGGTTAAAAAGCTTTTGATATTAGTATTGGGAGCTTTTTATCTGGTGACAAGGGATCTGGATTTTGATTGGCTTATTGATTTTTGCTAACTAAGCGTTCTCAGATTTTTGGGGACATTTGTTTATAGGATTTTTGTTTAGTCTCGCTTGCAGTAAACATCCGCTGTTTTCTAGACTAAAGGGGGGATCAAGTTATGTGGGTGATTGGAGTGGGAAATTGAGTGGTGTGAGTGGATGGAGTGGCGGATATATTACTATATATATATATATATATATATATATATATATATTTTTGCCTTGTGCTTCTTTTGGCTTTTCAATGGCTTGTTATCTACCTACTTGCAAGCATTCTGATCGTTTTGATGATCAGTATAGAGCAATATCTTGTTGGCTTTGCGATAATCTTATTCACTTAAAATGTGCTGGTCTGTGTCTAAGTTAACACATCCGGCCTGACATAAGTCATCGGCCTAAATTCTGCATGGGCAGCAATATTTCTGCTTGCCATGCAATCGCTTCTCCGCTGACAAAGCTCCACGCGCGAACGTCGTAACGTCTGAACTTGCTCCATGCAGCATAATTGCTGACACAGCGATTATAGGTCAGGGCTAGCTTAGCATAAGAACATTTTGTACTTATTAGTTTTAGTCTTTTACGAACAATAAACAGAATCGGTTGATCCAAATTAATTATCTTATACTTAGTGACACCGCACAAGTAAAGAACAATATTAACTTCTATGCCTGAGCTGAGCTTAATGCGCTGGACTTGCCCATCTTGTGTCAGCCAGCAGCTTGATTTTAGCCGTATGTATAGGGATCTTCGTTTAAGGTTATTTTCTTTAAACAAACTGGACAAACAGCTGTCTAACGAGTGTGACTCTAGCGTACATTTATTGTCGCAATTCAAGTTTGTTCCCCCTTCTGAGAAGTTGCCCAAGAAATGTACCCTTGAGTTGCCTCGTAAGCAGTCGCCAGCTCTCTCTATTACTTTGTCTCCCGTTTTACTTTCGCCTACACCATCTTCTTGTCCCTCTTTATGCTCTTCTTTTCAGATTGAAGTACCCATTACAAGCCCTGGTGTACCTCAATCTATCCCTCACGGAAACTCTGATTAATCACAGAATCATGCTGGCTCTCAACCACTTGCGGATCCCAATGCTCCTCCGCCTCCACTAACGGTAGTGTCTCATCGCAAACAATTATTTATCTCTAGGCTTGCTCCAGATACTTCTGAGTCGTCTGTGGCAGCTTACATTGGTAATATTTGCCCTGCTACGGTTTTAATTCAAAAGTTTAAGTTTTCTAGGCCTCGCGAAATATCTTCTTTTAAAATTACAGTTAAATGAGTACTTCTCAGCTATGGTTGACCCTAATTTTTGTCCAGAGGGCCTAGTTGTACATGAGTTTGCGCCCAATAAGCGCTCTCGTCCGTTGCCTGTCCATCTTCCTAATTTATCTTTATGCTTCAAAAAACTAATAACGTCTATTCTTTGAGTAGATAGAAAATGTCTGTTCTATGCCGGGGAAATGACGTCACTGATAAGGTTGTGGTTGGAAGTGTGTTGACATTATCAGTGTTGTGATAAGGAGTGTGGTGAGTTCAAGGTCATGATTGTGTAAACAATGCTTGACCTTGGGAAGAAATCAAATTTATTTTATTTTTAAATGTGTGAGTTCAAGGCCAGGTTATTTGGATGATTGTGTAAACAATGCTT
Organism: Drosophila tropicalis; assembly: GCF_018151085.1. Lineage (NCBI taxonomy): Eukaryota > Metazoa > Arthropoda > Insecta > Diptera > Drosophilidae > Drosophila > Drosophila tropicalis. The sequence continues at coordinate 2,232,069 of NW_027172999.1, forward strand.
GACCTTGGGAAGAAATCAAATTTATTTTATTTTTTAATATATTATTTATCGTTCAACCAGTTTAAATATACATATATACATGTGAGGTTAACATTATATTTGTAATAGTTTATTGTACATAATGTTAACTGAAATGATTAAATTGAGGTGTAGTACATATATTTCATTGAGAATAATAATTGATTTCACAACTGCCGAACGCTCTCGTAACCTGTTTTTATCTTGCCCGTTCTCGACGACGACTGCCTTTCGACTCCCGACTCTCTCTCTCTTAAATGCCTCTCACTCTCAGCTGCTACACGCCTCATCAAAATAGGGGTAATCTGAGATTAATGTGCCCATCTTGTCTTTACACTCGTCCCTCCTGATAATCGTCTTCTGACTCAGAAGACAGCAACTCGTCGTTCTCAACCACATATCGCCAAAGTCTCATATAGTCCAAGCTAGTAGTTGTCATCATTGGCCCTTCACCATTGGTCGCTTTCTTTACATCGTACCGGTCCTTCCGCTTAGCTTTGATAACTTCATAGGGTCCCAAAAACTGACTTGACAATTTACGGCCCGCTACAAACTGCGTTCTCTTTATAGCTACCATATCGCCAACTTGGTAGATAGCTTCGCCTTTCCTGTTCTTATCGTAATTCCTCTTGGAAGTCGCCTGCGCCTTCTCTATATTAATCTTAGCCTCTTGTCGTAGCTTTTGACGCTCGTTGTTGAACTGATCTACTTGTTCCTCCTGTAATATATCCAGCAAACGGTCATCTATATGGTTGCGCATTCTCGTTCCAAACATGACTTAAAAAGGTGATATTTTCGTTGATGAATGCATCGTTGTGTTAATAGCCTTCTGTACTTGAGAAACCCCTTTATACCATTTCGTGGGTTCATCTGCTGATATTTTTCCGATAATAGACAGGATACAACGGTTAACTCGTTCGATTTGGCCATTGCCCCTTGCTACTCCTGTGGTCGAAGGAATTCTTTAAAAGCGTTTGATGTGAAGGCCACCCCTCTGTCACTTATGATCCTCTCGGGAAATTCAAAAATATCTGTCCATTCGTTGAGTCTTTTAATTACTTCTTCTTGACCTGTGGACTTCGTTGGCAACAACCATACAAATTTCGAAAAACCATCTACCATTGCCAAAATGAATTTGTACTGCTTGGAGGTGCTGTCCATGGGTCCTAAATGATCCAAATGTAAAGTATGTAGCGGTGTGTCTCCTTTGGTTATACAATGCAAATATCCTTCTTTTTTACCCAGCTGTTTATTATGAACTATACATTTTATGCAGTTTGCATACTTTATACTTTACTTTCCAAATGCGGTATCTAGTACTGTTGGTGGATAGCGTGCATTGTCTTGCGCGTCGAAAAATGTCCAACCTCGTGCGATCGTTGTATTATCTCGCGTTCCATTAGCTTTGGTACAACCAATAACTCATTACCTTCAACTTCTTTGAATACCAAACCACCTTTCATGTTGAAGCTTTTATATGGTTGCTGCTTTAGTACCACTATAATTGCGATAATATTATCATCTGTCTGCTGTGTCTTCTTTAATCCTTTCATCTTTTACTACTGCGGGTAACGGCTTAAACAGTCCACGTCTTGTAGATACAATATCCATTGCGCAACTTCCCTTGGGATGTCCAGCTTTGAAGTAGTTTGCTTAAATGCAATGCAGTCTGTCACCAATTTCACCGGGATCCGTAGCAAATAATGTCGAAATTTTTTTAGCGCAATATATGCTGCCTTGACTTCAAGAATGTAGCTATGCCTCTTCGAATTTGCTTCAGATGCTTTCTTACTCCAAAAATAGATCGGATGCAAATTGTTGTCAAATAGCTGAAGTAGTACCGCTCCAAATCCGTCTTTTGAAGAATCCGTGTGCAACTCGGTTGGTGCCTCGCGAGAATAGAGGTGTAATACTGGTTCACTTATTATCGCCGTCTTCAATTGCTGCAACGCCTGAAGTTCGCTTGGACCCATAATAAACTTGACATATTTTTTTAGCAACTTAGTAAGGGGTCGTGCTATCTGCGCATACTGAGGAATAAACTTTCTAAAGAATCCGGTTAAACCAAGAAATGCCTGAATCGATTTGACGTTTGTGGGAATTCCAAAACGACTGATCGCCATCGTCTTATCTTTACCGGGCCAAATCTTTGCATCTTCAATTTCGTGACCTAGAAAACATATGCGTTTTTGCAAAAAACTATATTTTCCCCATTTTATTTTCAAATCATACTTTGCTGCAGTTTCTAATACCAATTTGGTTTTATTTAGACACTCGTTTGCTGACTTATTATATACTATAATGTCATCCATATATAATTTCATTATATTCTTGTTAATCAGATCCTGAAATATGTGGTTAACGAAACGAATGAATGAAGCAGGAGAATTACTAAATCCAAGTGGCGCTCTATTAAACTCGTATAATCCTTTTCTAGTAACAAACGCTGTATATGATTTGCTAGATTCCTCTATGGGCACATGGAAGAATCCATTTTCCAAATCCATAATCGTATAAAAGCTTGCTGCCTGCAATTTCTCAAGCACTTCATCCATTAAAGGAACTGGAAGAAGTCTTCCAAGACCATGCTATTTAGCTTCCTGCAGTCTACACAAACCCGGAAAGTATTGTATTTCTTCTTTACAACTACAACTCTGCTAGCAACATTCGAAGTGGATTTGCGCACTATTCCGTTTTCTTCCCACTCATCAACTTGATTTTTATCCGCTTCCGCTTCTGGTGCTGACAAACGACTGGGTGCCTGCCTAAATGGGATTATTGCGCCATCTGGTACAATTTTTAACTCAATAGGGCAATTTACCTTCTGTGCATCATTCGGCTGATAGCTATCCTGTATCAACGCTTCGACTTGCATTTGATATTGCGGTGGGGCCGAATAACTGCATGAGATGTCAAAAACATTGTACCAATTGTCAGCATATTCTTCTTGCGATTTGGTTTCTTTAACCAGTCTCATAAATGTATATCCACACTCATCGATCGATACTCTAAACTTCTCCACAAACGTCACAGTCCATAGTGTTGCTCTCCACTACCAAGAATTTTTGCTGCGTCTTTAGGTTATCTACGATGACTTCTGTCTCGAAAAAGCTTTTTGCTTTTGTTTGGCTTTTGCCTAGTCCGCAAAGCATTAAGCAACTTTCTTTTAAATCAATCTTACCCAAGTATTTTAGAAAAGAGTTCTTTACAATAGTGACATCTGAGCCTGTATCGATCAAACCGTCAACATTTACGCCATTCAACGACACCGACTTGACCCGTTTTTGTATATTTATTTTACGAACAGCTGATAACTTACTGGGGCAATTAGTTGAAATATGTCCACTTTCATTACAACTAAAACATTTTCTATCCGCACTATTACAGTCTTTACGCTTGTGCTCACTGAAACCGCAAATAAAACAATATTCTTTCTTTTTAATGTTTTCCACTTTTGCAATAGACGTGATTTAACGATTGTTTTTCTCAATATTATCAAATTTTTTTACATGCTCGAATACACCATATTGCTCTTTTAATTCTTTTAGCGATTTACAATTGTACATTGAGAACTTGAACTCGCTTTTAATATTAAGCCCATCAACTATGTACCGTATAACCGCCGCGTCTTCGATTTTTCCAGCACTAGCAATTTTTCTCATATTTAGCATATATTCGTGAAACGATTCACCACTGTGCATTTTACGATCGCGTAACTGTTGATGTAGGTCAGCGTTACTTAAATTTGACTCGAACTCACGACATAACATTTGTCTCAAACTCTGAAAATCACTCACTGTTTCTGACTCGAGATTTAACTGTGCCGCACCACTCATTTTATTTCTCGCTTGCACATACATCTTCTTGTCTGTGAGCTCGTAAGCTTCGGCATTCTGCTCAAAGTTCCCAAACCATTTCTCTACCGGTATATTGTAACCGTCGAACACACATACAACTTTTTCGAAATGCTCAGGGTTTATTTTGACTTCTGCATACTTTCTGTGCGCAATGGTGGCGACATTTCGGTTTTTCGCGACCTCGTGGCGCCGACTGACGGACTGTTCGAGAACGATTTCTTAGAAAAGCTACCGCGCACTACTGGAATTTTCACAACTGTACAACTTTTATTTGGATGTTTTGTACCAACTTTTACAAAATCAACCGCAACTTTATTGCTTTTTAAATTCCAGCACAACCACATTTACATGCACTAAAACACACAACTACCGCCGATAACAACAGCTGACAACTGCAGCTGTGCACCAGTGTTGGAAAGCAGCGCCCTATCTTGGTCACCAGAGGGCGGCCAAGCCCTGCTGGCCATCCCCCGAAAACATTGCATACTTTCGGGAACAGCATTTTGGCCGCCAAAATTAAATTGGAAATCGCCGACTAAACTACATATCTTCTTCTTTTCTGTCATTTTCTTTTTTTCCCTTCGGGAAGCCCTAAATCCGAATAGCGTCTGTCCTCATAATGAGCGGCTTGTGGTCTGCGTCTGCGTCGCATCGGCCGGCAGCATATTAACGAACTTTCGTTTCTGGCAGTAGGTATAAAATGCATCAAAGTTTGTAAAAAAAAAAAATCAAAGAAGCTAACATCGGCTATGCCGAAGTTTGTGTACCCTTGCAGTCCTTGGTAATAATAATTTTACATGTTCAAAATTTGTTTTTTGCAACTCAATTCATCAATATACAAACAAAACAATTTTACTCTCATATATGTAAATTTCATAGCATACTCGATTTTTATGAAAATGTTTCTTCTAGTTCTTCTATTATATAGTGGTCCGATCTTTATGGTTTTCATACTTTATTTTTGCCGGGTAATAAAAACCCCCGAAAAAAATTTCATCCCGATAGCTCTTAAGACGGCTGAGTAAAACGCGTACGCACAGACGGACGGACAGACGGACATGGCTATATCGACTCAGCTTCTCACGCTGATCAAGAATATATATACTTTATGGGGTCGAAAACGTCTCCTTCTGTGCGTTACAAACATCTGATCAATTTTATAATACGCTCTGCAAGGGTATAAATATGGCTGGAAAAAACGAAAATACTCCAGGTGGCAGCCACAAAAGTGGAAATCCACCCGCAAATCTAACCGCGGCCGGGGCACGGATTCTGGAGGCCCCTACATCCATAAATATTAAGAGGAAAACTACTGCATTGGTGGCACACTTTGCCGATACAGCGGACAATGCAACAAGCAGTAATGGCTTTAAAATGCTAGCGGGACCAACTGCCTTTTCTCGAAGCAGCGTTATGGCCAGAACGCCGCCAACAGCTACGCATTCGGCTCCGACGGCTATAAACTTGAAGTTACTGCCAGCTTTTACACCAGCAGCAGTCGCCACAGTAGACGATACGCCAAAAAGAGGCCGTGAATTAAGTCCACCTGCCGACGAATCAGAAGCGGCACCAAAAAGGCCAAGAAGCGTCCAGACAGGTCTAAAAGGACAGATCACTGAACTCGGAGCACTTGTCGACCAAATAGCTGCAATGGTCGCTATTTCTGCACCAAGCCAGCATCCAATCGCAAATTGTGGCATGAAGGATGAATTGGCAAGAATGAAGATGGTTTTGGATGCCTTAAAAACCCAACTAGAAAGCAGACCTCGGGCCAATAAGCCAAAAGTGCTACACCAAATGTTGCAGGTACAAGGCAAAGGGCAAAGGATCGGAAAGCTGTCACACGGCCCATCGTGGCGTTAAGACAGTCAACCACCCAAAATACATCTGCTGCAGAATCGGCTGAGGGTACCATCCCCTTCCAAAAAATCGCCAACAAATGGGAAATGGTCAATAGACCTAAACGCAAGAGTAGAAGACGGCCTGATGCTTTGATGGTACAATGCAGTGACCCTGCAAACTATGCAAAAGTATTGGAGGCAGTCCAGACTGACCCTGCCATGCTCTCGCACATGGAAGGAGGTTGCGAAGTGCGTCGAACAGCAACAGGAGAACTTCTCCTAGAGATGACGACGGCGGTACGCTAGTACTAAATCAGGGACATACCGTTCTATTCCAAACTCGAGGATGTTCTTGATGCAGCCGTCAAATTAACGGAGGAAACTCTGCCAGAGGAAACGTTTCCCAAGATGCGGAAGGCATATAGGGGTACGCAAACTGCAACATTGCTGCTGAATGCCAATCAGGCATCGAAAATGATTGCTGCCAGAACGGTTCGCATTGGTCTTGCAGAATGCAGAATATCTGCAACACACAAATATTCAGCAGAGCAGGACGTTCACAGCGGCGAAGGAGCTGGGAGAAGCAGAGGCCAGGACCAACGACGCCGTGCAATCAATTGTATCCTGGATGCAAAGGAATTCTCTGTCTCTGGCTGCACACAAGACAGAGGCCGTATTGATCAGCAGCAGGAAACGTGTGGAGAATGCAATCATTCATGTTACAGGATGTGTCATCCGCTCCAAGCCGGCAATAAGATATCTCGGGGTGATGGTCGACCATAGGCTAACATATAAGCACCATCTGCAATATGTAGCCGACAAAGCAGCAAGGGCAACATCAGCCTTAGCTAGGATAATGTCCAATCACGGTGGCCCCCGACAGAAAAGCAGATGGCTCATCACCACGGTGGTACGATTCGTACTCCTATATGCAGCAAAGATATGGGCTCCAGCGATGGCGATCCAGTCATACAGCCGCGCCTGCAGATCGCAATACAGAGCCTGTGCGTTACGAGTCATATGTGCGTTCCGAACTGTATCCGAAGATGCTGCCTTAGTCATATCAGGTATGTTGCCACTTGATATTGTTGCTTTAGAGGCCAGAATCAACAGTACAGCAGCTCAAAAAGGAGAGGGGTCCATTCGCACATGACAGGACCGCTGGCGCTATTTTAAATCATAGATTTAAGCACGAATCTGACCCCTACTGCACATATTGTACGGGGCCGATTGAGGACGCAGAGCATGTCTTTTTTGTGTGTCCGCGATTCACTGCTGAACGGGAAGAGCTAAGCCAAGGCATTGGGAGGCCATTCATAGTCCATGATTTGATGAATATCTTACTTAGCTCGCAAAACAATTGGCTTGCATTTAGCCACCTAGCTGCGGTGATCATGCAGTCCGACGACTGCCTTTCGACTCCCGACTCTCTCTCTCTCTTAGATGCCTCTCACTCTCAGCTGCTACACGCCTCATCAAAATAGGGGTAATCTGAGATCAGTGTGCCCATCTCGTTTTATATACATACATATATACATATATATATAGTTATATATTTAACAAACCTTAATCCTATCATACCTTTTGTTATTCTAGAATTTATGCTTGTATTCTTTGCACTGGAATATAGACTTAGTGCAACTGTAAATATAGAGGAACATAATGAACTAAAAAGAGTGTGTACAGCTTGCACTAAGTCACGTACGCCTATGTTGCTTTTTCATTTCATATTTTTGCTAGTCGAATCACTCGCTAATCTACTGTTCAATAGTAAAGACATCTTTTAAGAAAAAAAAAAAAACTGTGAAATAAAACTTTGAAATAAAATTAAATTAAATAATTTAATTACATATATGTAGTTATTTATATATACATATATACAGTGCTCGTGAAATATTGTTAAATGAGTTCATAATTGTTAATAAGGTTGTTTATATTTTTTTTTTTTGTGGCGTGGGATAAAAATAATGTTTTGATCTTGGAAACAAAAAAGTTAGCGCGTGCGGGTGTGCTGTGATAAGGAGTGTGTTGCGAGTGTGGGTGGAGTGTGCTGTGATAAGGAGTGTGTTGTAAGCTTGGGTGGGGTATGCTGTGATAAGGAGTATGTTAGGAGCTGTTATGCTGTGTTATGCTGTGATAAGGTGTGTGTTTCGCATTAAGAAATAAAAGCTAATAACAAATTCACGAAATCGGACAATTAAGATATATTTTAAAAATGCTTTCTTCTAACATTAATAGAATCAATCAGTTTTTATTTGAATTTGAAGGAGTCATTTTTCTAAAGGATTGTGAAGCATTGACTGATATTCAACATTATTTACTGAATCGTGACAATCATTTCAACTATTGCGGTATACTTGCGCATGCTGCTTGATGGTTGGACAAATACGGAAAGCAGAAGATATTGTGAGAAAATACAAATTACTTCAATTACGAATGTTAATGAAATAAAATTTTTATATTTTCCATGAACAATATATATTATTATATAATACACATAATAGCTGAAAATTACATTTTGAGATTGAAATAAAGAAAACCCCTACTCAATGAAGGAAATTAGATTTTTCTTCTTAATTCTTCTTATATATTGTTGTTAAATTTGAGATCTGGAATAAAGAAAACCCAAACCCCAATAAAGATAATCAATTTTTTTTATTTCTAATTCGTTTTTTATTTATTCATGTATTACATGGATCGTGGAATTATGTTTATATAATTTTCATTATTATTTGTCTAGATTTCGACCTTATTGATGTTACTCAAAAAACTTTGTTTGAGCGGGGCTTCAGGTCAATCTTACGGATTTATTTGTAAGATTGTAAATTCTAGGCAGCACAAAAGGTGAGCAGGTTGTCTGTATAGCTATTTCAAGAACCACCAAGTTCTATCATCAGCAGACTTCGCCAAAGAATCCACAATTGTAATGGCCATACCATATCTTCAACGCCAAAAGTAGTTGAGAATTCAAACTACATGAAGCGAAAAAAGAACGGCAAAGCTTGCAACTGCAGATTCCACCTTTTTTGTGTGCATACCCATGGGCGCCAGCTGAATTAGTTTAAAGGGCTTCGCCTTAACCAACTAATCGTCGCGCCCAAATATTTTGTAATAGTATATTGTACTATATGCAAAAAAGGGGGTTTTCTACAGCAAGTGTAAAACGGCGGGCATTCCGTTTTTGGTATTTGTCTAGATTTCTACCTTATTGATGTTAATAAAAAAACTTTGTTTGAGCGGGGCTTCAGGTCAATCTTACTGATTTATTTGCAAGATTTTAAATTCTAGGCAGCACAAAAGGTGAGCAGGTTGTCTGTATAGCTATTTCAAGAACCACCAAGTTCTATCATCAGCAGACTTCGCTAAAGAATCCACAATGGCCATACCATATCTTCAACGCTAAAAGTAGTTGAGAATTCAAACTACATGAAGCGAAAAAAGGACGGCAAAGTTTGCAACTGCAGTGTAAAGGGCTTCGCCTTAACCAACTAATCGTCGCGCCCAAATATTTTGTAATAGTATATTGTACTATATGCAAAAAAGAGGGTTTTTTACAGCAAGTGTAAAACGGCGGGCCTTCCGTTTTTGGTAATTTTTGGTATTTATGGGTATGCAAAACTTTTTTTTTAGCTAAACTATGTAAAAACCAGAGGGCCGGGGCTAACTTCGACCGCGTCAAAGTTTGTATACCCTTGCAACTTTTTTGGTAACTCTTTCCTTACCTATAAGCCATCAATGTGGAAGAACGTTTTATATAAAAAGGCTTATGTTTGCGAAAGAATGGCCTACAATCATAGGAAATAACGAAGATATTGATCATAGTCACTGTTTTTCTACCGATCGTTCCTATGGGAGTTATATGATATAGTCACCCGATCTTTATCAAATTCGGCACAGTCATTAACATATATATTAAATTAAGAAATGTTTAATTTAAAAGCAATCGCGTTAAAAGTAACGAAGTTATTTACAAAAGTCACTGTTTTCAACCAACCGTTCCTATGGGAGCTATATGATATAGTCACCCGATCTTGATCAAATTTGAAACAGTCGTTTATAGGCGTAATAAACTTTCTAATATTACACAATAATAGCACAGAAAACAACGAAGTTATTGAGACAAGTCACTGTTCGTGACTTTGGGGTTTGTATGGGAGCTATATGATATAGTGGTCCGATCCGGCTGAATCCGAGATATACAACCCCTGCAATATATACAAGCCTACGTGCAAAGTTGCAGCTCTAAAGCTCTTACGGTCTAGGAGGAGTTTGCGTTGTTCCAGACGGACGGACGGACGGACATGGCTATTTGAACTCGTCTCGTCGTGCTGATCAAGAATGTATATATTTTGTATGGTCGGAGATGCTTCGTTCTATGCGTTGCACACTTGTGACCAAAACTAATATAGCCTTTTTGCAAGGGTATAAAAAAAAATTAATTTATTGTCACGTTCATATCTACATACACCATATAAAATGTTCCCTACCAAAACCTAAAAATTGTTAGCGAAGCAGTACGAGTAGCATAAAAGGTTGAAGAATATAAAAGAGATAGATATTTATTTACGTCAACTAACACAGCAGTCGACGAAAAAGCTTAAGCTAAAGACAGATAGTAATTAAATGAAGAAGGTAGCTTAGCTTTATACACAACTAAACATCCTCGACCCGGTGGAGGTGTTTATTTGCACAAGGTGCAAGCTATGCCCTGATTCACAGCCAATGTGGTCAGGGATGAGTTGCAGAAAATCCAAGTCCAGAATATTTTCATTGGTTTCGATGTAAGAAGTGACAGAAAGATGAGGAGAGATAAGGTGAGAAAGTTTGTTAAAAGGTAGGCAAAGAACACGAAAAGGTTCGTGAAGAGGTGAATAGGAAAAAAGTTTCTGGTCCGACGTGAGGGAACACAAAAATATAGCGTATCTAGTAAATTGGTAGAAATGACTTCGCCGTTGACTAGTTTATGGAAAAAGAGAATGCCAAAAACAAACCTACGGTTATAAAGTGAAGGAAGATTAATAAGAAGAAGTCTGTCAGAATAAGAAGGTAGGCGAAGACCCGGGTCCCAATTTAGACCGCGTAGCGAAAACTTAAGGAATGCTTCTGTACCGATTTAATACTACGCTGGTGAACATCATATTGCGGGTTCCACACTGGCGAGCAATATTCTAGAGTAGGGCGAACTAACGAAGTGTATAAAACCTTTGTTACATAGGGATCACCAAATTCTTTGGCCCAACGTTTAATGAAGCCAAGAAGGCTGCATGCTCTATTGACAATTGAAGAAATATGAACATTAAATGAAAGTTAAGGGTCAAACATTACGCCTAAGTCTTTGAATGATGGTACACAATCTAACAGAACAGACTTAATAGAGTAATGAGCTAGGAGCGGAGACAAACGACTGAAAGTTTTAAAAGAACACTTAGAGGCATTAAGGTGTAATTTATTAACGTGGCACCAATCACAGAACGCATCGAGATCTGTTTGCAACTACTGTTGGAAAGAAGGATCATTATAGGAATAACAAATCTTGACGTCATCCGCAAACATTAGCACGCGTGAATGAGCCAAGGCCAAAGGCAAATCATTTATAAACAATGTAAATAATAGTGGGCCCAGATGACTGCCTTGGGGTACACCTGACGTAACTCTAACAGTTTTAGATATCGAGGAACGAAAAGACACCTTTTGGGTTCTGCCAATAAGATACGACTTTAACCAAGCCAATAGTTTTGGGGAAAAACCCATGATGTTAAGTTTCGCGAGAAGCATAGAATCAATCGTATCAAAAGCCTTACTGAAGTCAGTATAAATAACATAAATTTGACACGTTTTACGGAAGCCATGGTGTACAAGGGTAGTCAATTCTAAAAGGTTGGTAAGCGACGAACGACCTTTCATGAAGCCATGCTGACAAGGAGAAATAGTGGATCTGGATAGATGTTGAAGGGAAGAAGTAATAATTTTCTCAAACAGTTTAGGTATTGCCGAATGTTTGGCAATGCCACGGTAGTTAGAAACATCCGATTTGCTACCCTTTTTAAAAAGCGGAATAAAAAAAGACTCCTTCCAAATATCTGGAAAGCTACAAGTCTTACTCGATATAAAAAATAACCGAGCTAAAGGCTTAGATAGGGAAATCGAACACATTTTAAGGCTGCAACTAGGTATATTATCAGGCCCGGGAACGAAGGAAGACTTCAATTTAAATGTGGGATTGAAAAGGGATAGGGTGTGGGATCCAAAACAGTAGTAGAATGAACAGAATGTATGTCGACTGGAAAAATTTAGCAAACAGATATGCAATATTTGAATCATTATTAGCAGTCGTTAAGTCTGAAGGTGGAAGGTAGTACATTAGAGCGTCTTTTGGAATTGACAAAGTTGTAAAATCTTTTGGGGTTCTTATAAAATTCAACCTTACAGCGAACGAGATAATTGTTGTAGCATTGAGTATTTAAAAGACAAAATTGAGATTTGGCTATACAATAATTTGCATAGTCAAGTCGCGAACCAGTTTTTTTAAATCTTTTAAAATATCTCGATTTAATGTTACGAAGATTAGAGAGCCTACGTGTGAACCAGACTGGCAAGCTGGAGACGGTAGAGACATTCACATAAGGAACGCATTTATCAATTAGAGAATTAAGAGCAGAATAGAAAAACTTCACTGCACAATCTATATCGCAGCACTCAAATAGAAACGACCAATCAAAAGAGAAAATAAGGCTGTTTGGTCGTTTCTATTTGAGTGCTGCTATATAGATTGTGCAGTGAAGTTTTTCTATTCTGCTCTTAATTCTCTAATTGAGAAAATAAGGCTGTTAAGAAGATTGAAATTTGTTTTACGGAAACATCTACGACGAGAATTTGAGATGTTATTAAATGAATTAGTAACGGAATTGAAAGAAATAGTAACTTCAATGGTAGGATGATAAGGATCTTCAGGTTTCACTAGTGGCTGTGTTTGTGATACAGCACTAACAGTGGGATCAGAAAAAAACACGATCAAGGATTCTTTTAGAAGAATTAAGGAAAGAATTCAACTGATATAGCGGACATTCAAGTAGGCTATCAAGAAAAACATGTTGAGATGAAGGAATTAAGAAAGATAGATTATCATCAACAAGCCAAGAAATATTAGGCAAGTTAAAATCACCTAAAATTTGTGAGGAACATATATTCCACAATAATATTCCACACAACAACAAGGAAATAATCAAAAAGAGCGCATATGTAAAATTAAGGATGCATGGTGCCCGGCAACATGTTGCCAAAGATCACGCTTCGCAACATGTTGCTGCAATTAAAACACGCAACATTTCGTTACGATACAACAACTTCGATCGGATCACATATGACCAACCAACAATTTCGTCACAGCGGGAAGAAGCGTGGGAGGCAGAGAACGAAAGAATCAACGGCTGGAGAGCATACGCACAAGAGAGAGGGCTGCTGTGCTCCAATCACAAGAGGGCATGGACCGATTAAGAGAAAGTATGCATGAATATTTGGGAATCCAGCAATACAGGCGCAGCACACCTACACTATGCGTGTGCAGATTGAGCGCGGGTACCGGTGGATGGAGCGCGCTCTATGAGGCTGGACGGCGAAGCGCATGTCGGGAGAGGCCGACGACAAGCAGAGAGACGAAAAAGCCAAATTGAGGGCGATGCATGTCTAACGGGGGGTAGTGGGGGCTGTGTGCATACCATGTCAAGCCAATATCGTCGATCAAGTTCGCTGGGCAAAGGGGGGTATGTGCAAGCCAAAGAAAGGGGGAAATGGGTATTGGGAAAGCCCTGTCTACGAGGCGAATAACGTATTAATGACGTGGATTGATTTTATGATTTTAGTTAATGATGATAATGATGATTTTAGTTAATGTTGACTTAAATTAACTAAAACTAAATAAACTAAAATTAATATGTTATTCATATGAAGCAAAATGTCCATGCATTGGACATGGGAGAAAAGCAATAAGGACCAAGAACTGAGAAAACGAGCAAAAAGGAGAAGGACATTGGATAGAGCAGCGTCGCCTAGCAACGAGAGAGGTCATGCGACCAGAGCAGAGAAATCAACTAGTGGAGAGAAAAGGATGGAAGCCCGCATAGCAACAGAGGCGCTATACGGGCGGAGCAGAGAAACAAGGACAGGAATTCAATGGGCGCACAGCAGGACTTGTACGGGACTTTCACCACGCATAGCAACAGCGTGGATGAAAGCGACGGGCCGATGGAAATTCACCGGCTGCATAGCGGTATCACAACAAGTGATTTTGGAGGCCCAGGATGCCTATATTAGGCGAGCAGCGAGTCATGACATAATCAAGTCGTCGAGTCAAGATCAAAGTATCAAGTCATCGAGTTCTGATCAACAAGGAGCGAAGCAACAATTCTCTTTTGGCCTTACGAGTAACCTTAAGAGTATTTGATGCCCAGCAATCTACAAGTACGAGCAACTCATCAAGTTATAAGGCCTTACGAGTAACCTTATGGACTCCACAAGCAGCGACAGATACGAATATACAACCAATAATTACACAGCCAGTATAGACGGCAACCTAAATCAGTCTAAAACATTACATAAACATTCCACCAAAACCCGAAGTATACAAATAAACATACATTTATACATATAAAATCATTGTGTTATAATTACACCGGGGCACAAAATAAAATTTGTTGTCCCGAACCTCGCCCTAAAGATTGAAATTATCCTGAAGGACAAAAAAGTATCGTTACAACTGGCGCCTAACGTGCTATACTGGTGAAAATTAAAACGAAATAAAAAGTGTATACTAAAATCAAAATGGGTAAAAATTGGAACTATCACATGAAGAAGGAGGATCTGTTACAGACAGGCCAAAGAATCGGAGTCAGCATGAACGGCACGGTATAGGAGATGATAAAACAGCTAGGCGAATGGGTAAACAACAACGAGTCTGATGCAGAATGGAAAGAAGAGATAAGCAGATTAGAAGACAAGTTCACAAAGACGTCCAAGCAAAAACCAGGAACAAGCGCATTACATACAGGCGAGAATGGCGAGAACTGGAAAGAAAAATAACCAAAGAAGACAAACAATTGAACCCACAAAAATGCCGCAAAACACATCAAACAGGACTACCGAGTATGCCATGGTGGCTAAACAAGTAAGAGAGTGGACGTTTAAGTTCGATGGCAACTCGAAACCGCTGGAATTTCTGGAACAAATAGAGTGGTCAGCGGACATGTACTGCAGATGCCAGAATTGCTAAAGGACAGAGCTCTAAAATGGTATGTTGCGAACAATAAACAATGGCCGAACAATAAAGATCCCACAATTTGAGCAAGTATAAGTAATTCTGGAAACTACAACTACGGACCCCAAGAAACACAATGCAGAAGATGTCAGGATACCAGTACGCAAAACCAGAATCGAGCACATAACAACATACGAGAAGGGAGAGTCATGAATCCGAACCGGGCATGCCGGAGGTGCGGTGAAGCAGGACACTGGGCCGGCGAATGCAACAATAACCATAACTATTCCAATGGAAGGTAATGCCATTCGGTCTACACTCAGCTTCAGCAACTTTTCAATGAGCACTAGACCAAGTGATTGGCCCAGAGATGATGCCGAACGCATTTGCATACCAAGATGACATAGTAATCGTGAGCAAAACAATAGAAGATCACAAACAACACCTGCAAGAAGTATTCAGAAGACTAAAAGAGGCAAACCTTAGAATAAACTCAGAGAATTGCCAGTTCTTCAGAAAGGAATTAAAGTTTCTGGGGCACGTAGTGACAGAAAATGGTATAGCCACGGACCCGTACAAAGTAGCAGCAATAGCCCAGCTAAAACCGCCAACATGTGTGAAAGAACTACGCCAATATCTAGGTGTAGCGTCATGGTACAGAAGATTCGTACCAGGATTTGCAACTCTAACGCACCCACTAAACGCACTACTAAAGAAAAAACAAGGTGGCACTGGAATGAAGACCATCAAGAAGCATTCAAAGCAGTGAAAGAAAAGCTAACGAATGGACCAGTGTTAGCATGCCTGGACTTCACAAAACTGTTTGTTCTACAGACAGACGCAAGCAACATGGGACTAGGAGCAATCCTCATACAGAACACCGAAGAAGGCGAGAGGATCCTATCATATCTATCTAGAGAACTAAAATCGTCGGAGAAAAATTATTCTGCAATTGAAAAAGAGTGTCTGGCGATAGTATGGGCCGTACGAAAACTGAGGCCATACCTGGAAGGATACCATTTCAAAGTAGTGACCGATCACATGGCACTAAAATGGCTGAACAGCATAGACAGTCCCACAGGTCGAATAGCAAGATGGGCATTGGAACTACAGCAGTACGATTTGAAATAGCATATCGGAAAGGCAAGCTGAACATGGTAGCAGACGCCCTGTCGAGGCACCCAAAGGAGAGATGCAACCGCATAACAGACAACGGTGCTACACTACAACAAGCCAATAAGGAGTGTGAATGGATTCAGGATATGATGAGAAAAATCAAGCAACAGCCACAGAAATATCCAGACTATGTGGTGGAAAACACCCAATTATACCGAAACATACCGCACAGAGCAGGACAAGAGGAAGTGGTGGCATGGAAAATTTGTGTGCCAAAGAGTCTACGACACCAAATAATGGACGAAAACCACACGTCAGCGACGTCCGTGCATACGGGCAATCGGCGAACAATTGCTAGGACCGCCGCAAGATACTACTGGCCGGGAATGCAAAGAGACATCAGAATCTTCGTCGAGGCAGGAAAACTGTTAACCCAGGTGCCTGAGGAACCATGGGCAACAATATGCGCTGACTTCGTTGGGCCGTTGCCCAGATCAAAACACGGAAATTCGATGCTGGTAATTAAGGACCGTTTCTTGAAATGGACAGAAATCATGCCCATGCGCAAGGCAACTGCGGAGAACTTAGTAAAGGCCTTCAGAGAAAGTATTTTATCAAGATTCGGGACACCAAAAATAGTTATAACGGATAATGGAGTTCGATTCACGAGCAGGATCTTCAAGAAGATGCTAGAAGGATGGGGAAACAGCCACCAATTAACAGGGTTAATATACGCCTCAGGAAAATCTACAAGTACGAGCAAATCATCGAGTTATAAGGCCTTCCGAGTAACCTTATGGACTCCACAAGCAGCGACAGATACGAATATACAACCAATAACCACACAGCCAGTATAGACGGCAACCTAAATCAGTGTAAAACATTACATAAACATTCCAATAAAACACGAAGTACACAAATAAACACCAACATACATTTATACATATAAAATCATTGTGTTATAATTTCACCGGGGCACAAAATAAAATTTGTTATGCCGAACCTCGCCCTAAAGATAGAAATTATCCTGAAGGACGAAAAAGGATTGTTACAAACTATAGGAAAATCACGATCTTTAAGACGACCAAAACTAGATCGTAAAGCATCAGCATGGTGCACGTAGATCATGATATCAGAAGCTGGAGGAATATATGAACAAGAGATATATAGGCCATAGTTAAAACATGTAACTTCGACGCAAATAAACTCAACACCTAAGGGGAGATCAATCGGCACCACACTTGAACACAGATTCGAGTTGACAGCAATGAGTACTCCACCGCCACGACGACCAATACGATCAAGCCTATAAGAAATAAAGTTATTAGAAAGAATTTCATTATCCAAAACAGGGGAGTTAAGCCAAGTTTCAGAGAAAGCTTATATGTCAGCCGAAAAAGTTTGGCTATCACAGAACAGGTTCGAGAGCTTGGTAAGAAGTCCTCTTACATTTTGATAA
Source organism: Drosophila tropicalis (assembly GCF_018151085.1). Classification (NCBI taxonomy): domain Eukaryota; kingdom Metazoa; phylum Arthropoda; class Insecta; order Diptera; family Drosophilidae; genus Drosophila; species Drosophila tropicalis. The sequence continues at coordinate 2,249,610 of NW_027172999.1, forward strand.
TGAATGCAAAGACTAGACGTTATTAGTTTTTTAAAGCAGAAGATAAATTAGGAAGGTGGACAGGCAACGGACGGCAGCGCTTATTGGGCGCAAACTCGTGTACAAATAGGCCCTCTGGCCAAAAATTACGCTGAGAAGTACTCATTTGGTACTGCAATTTTAAAAGAAGAGATTTCGCGAGACCTAGAAAACTTAAACTTTTGAATTAAGACCTTAGCAGGGCAAATATTACCAATGTAAGCTGCCACAGACGACTCAGAAGTATCTGGAGCAAGCCTAGAGATAAATAATTGTTTGCGATGAGGCACTCCAGTTGGTGGTGGCGGAGGAGCATTGGGATTGAGAGCCAGCATGATCCTGTGATTGATCAGAGTTCCCGTGAGGGATAGATTGAGGTACACCAGGGCTTGTAATGGGTACTTCAATCTGAAAAGAAGAGCATAAAGAGTGACAAGAAGATGGTGTAGGCGAAAGTAAAATGGGAGACGAAGTAATAGAGAGAGCTGGCGACTGCTTACGAGGCAACTCAAGGGTACATTTCTTGGGCAACTTCTCAGAAGGTGGAACAAACTTGAATTGCGACAATAAATGAACGCTAGAGTCACACTCGTCAGACAGATGTTTGGCCAGTTTGTTTAAAGAAAAAAAACTTTAAACGTAGATCCCTATACATACGGCTAAAATCAAGCTGCTGGCTGGCACAAGATGGGCAAGTCCAGCGCATTAAGCCAAGCTCAGGCTTAGACACAGAAAACCAGAAAATTTGTCGTAGTTGTAACATATAACCTACTAGTTAAAATTTTATTAATGAATTCGCGTACTGAATATACTTATCCTCGGTTTAACGTTTCGAATTTGCAAAAGAAAAAGTGAATATACAAAAGGATGAGAAAAAGAAAAGAAATACCGTTCTTTATTTGGCGCAGCTGCAGAACAAGATAGGGGCCTGATGTCAGTGTCGCCCCAAAAGAAAATTCGCCCACCCTGCCATGATCGCTGTACGAAAGCCAAAAAAAATTATCCAGCAATCCCTATGCCAAACCAATTTTTATCCTAACCGCATTATCGCATGATTCCCCCCTTATAAACGGCTCAGCCTAAATTCATTTTAAGAACTTATTTTTAATAAAAGTAACAAATATAATAAAAATATAGTATGATTCTCTAGTTTAGAGGAGAGGCTCCCCCCGCCCCGCACTTTGTTTCTTTTTACTCTTCCATGCCCGTCTCCTCAGAACTCTTCTGGCCAAATGTCTCCAGTGGGCTTCGGTCCGTTTTGATGGGTTTGTCTCTCATACGGCTCTATTTAGTCGGCTGACCGGCTTAGACCCTTAAATTTAGTCTGGGAACTAGGTGCCAATTCTATAAAAAAATTCTCTTAATACACCTGCACTCGAGGGCGCTTTTCTTTGCTATTAACCATTAGATTTGGCACCTGATTGAAAGTTTGTATTACTTTCTTTTGACAATCTAAATGTTAAGACTGCCCATATGCATAAAAGACAAAAATTTTATTTTTCTGAATATCGCTTCCTTTTTTTTCTAATCACTAACTTGCGCGCTTATATAACGCCGTACTTACATTTACCTTCTTCAAATAAAAGCACAATCACTAAAGGAAACTGTTGAAAACACTTTGTATTCAAACTTTTAGATTTAAGACTTTATCCAAAAAAATTTAGTTCTCACTTCTCAAAAAGAAAAGTCATTCCCATGGGGGCCGACATACTTGTCTAAATTTCTATGGGGGTATGTGCAAGCCAAAGAAAGGGGGAATTGGGTATTGGGAAAGCCCTGTCTACGAGGCGAATAACGTATTAATGACGTGGATTGATTTTATGATTTTAGTTAATGATGATAATGATGATTTTAGTTAATGTTGACTTAAATTAACTAAAACTAAATAAACTAAAATTAATATGTTATTCATATGAAGCAAAATGTCCATGCATTGGACATGGGAGAAAAGCAATAAGGACCAAGAACTGAGAAAACGAGCAAAAAGGAGAAGGACATTGGATAGAGCAGCATCGCCTAGCAACGAGAGAGGTCATGCGACCAGAGCAGAGAAATCAACTAGTGGAGAGAAAAGGATGGAAGCCCGCATAGCAACAGAGGCGCTATACGGGCGGAGCAGAGAAACAAGGACAGGAATTCAATGGGCGCACAGCAGGACTTGTACGGGACTTTCACCACGCATAGCAACAGCGTGGATGAAAGCGACGGGCCGATGGAAATTCACCGGCTGCATAGCGGTATCACAACAAGTGATTTTGGAGGCCCAGGATGCCTATATTAGGCGAGCAGCGAGTCATGACATAATCAAGTCGTCGAGTCAAGATCAAAGTATCAAGTCATCGAGTTCTGATCAACAAGGAGCGAAGCAACAATTCTCTTTTGGCCTTACGAGTAACCTTAATAGTATTTGATGCCCAGCAATCTACAAGTACGAGCAACTCATCAAGTTATAAGGCCTTACGAGTAACCTTATGGACTCCACAAGCAGCGACAGATACGAATATACAACCAATAATTACACAGCCAGTATAGACGGCAACCTAAATCAGTCTAAAACATTACATAAACATTCCACCAAAACCCGAAGTATACAAATAAACATACATTTATACATATAAAATCATTGTGTTATAATTACACCGGGGCACAAAATAAAATTTGTTGTCCCGAACCTCGCCCTAAAGATTGAAATTATCCTGAAGGACAAAAAAGTATCGTTACAACTGGCGCCTAACGTGCTATACTGGTGAAAATTAAAACGAAATAAAAAGTGTATACTAAAATCAAAATGGGTAAAAATTGGAACTATCACATGAAGAAGGAGGATCTGTTACAGACAGGCCAAAGAATCGGAGTCAGCATGAACGGCACGGTATAGGAGATGATAAAACAGCTAGGCGAATGGGTAAACAACAACGAGTCTGATGCAGAATGGAAAGAAGAGATAAGCAGATTAGAAGACAAGTTCACAAAGACGTCCAAGCAAAAACCAGGAACAAGCGCATTACATACAGGCGAGAATGGCGAGAACTGGAAAGAAAAATAACCAAAGAAGACAAACAATTGAACCCACAAAAATGCCGCAAAACACATCAAACAGGACTACCGAGTATGCCATGGTGGCTAAACAAGTAAGAGAGTGGACGTTTAAGTTCGATGGCAACTCGAAACCGCTGGAATTTCTGGAACAAATAGAGTGGTCAGCGGACATGTACGGCAGATGCCAGAATTGCTAAAGGACAGAGCTCTAAAATGGTATGTTGCGAACAATAAACAATGGCCGAACAATAAAGATCCCACAATTTGAGCAAGTATAAGTAATTCTGGAAACTACAACTACGGACCCCAAGAAACACAATGCAGAAGATGTCAGGATACCAGTATGCAAAACCAGAATCGAGCACATAACAACATACGAGAAGGGAGAGTCATGAATCCGAACCGGGCATGCCGGAGGTGCGGTGAAGCAGGACACTGGGCCGGCGAATGCAACAATAACCATAACTATTCCAATGGAAGGTAATGCCATTCGGTCTACACTCAGCTTCAGCAACTTTTCAATGAGCACTAGACCAAGTGATTGGCCCAGAGATGATGCCGAACGCATTTGCATACCAAGATGACATAGTAATCGTGAGCAAAACAATAGAAGATCACAAACAACACCTGCAAGAAGTATTCAGAAGACTAAAAGAGGCAAACCTTAGAATAAACTCAGAGAATTGCCAGTTCTTCAGAAAGGAATTAAAGTTTCTGGGGCACGTAGTGACAGAAAATGGTATAGCCACGGACCCGTACAAAGTAGCAGCAATAGCCCAGCTAAAACCGCCAACATGTGTGAAAGAACTACGCCAATATCTAGGTGTAGCGTCATGGTACAGAAGATTCGTACCAGGATTTGCAACTCTAACGCACCCACTAAACGCACTACTAAAGAAAAAACAAGGTGGCACTGGAATGAAGACCATCAAGAAGCATTCAAAGCAGTGAAAGAAAAGCTAACGAATGGACCAGTGTTAGCATGCCTGGACTTCACAAAACTGTTTGTTCTACAGACAGACGCAAGCAACATGGGACTAGGAGCAATCCTCATACAGAACACCGAAGAAGGCGAGAGGATCCTATCATATCTATCTAGAGAACTAAAATCGTCGGAGAAAAATTATTCTGCAATTGAAAAAGAGTGTCTGGCGATAGTATGGGCCGTACGAAAACTGAGGCCATACCTGGAAGGATACCATTTCAAAGTAGTGACCGATCACATGGCACTAAAATGGCTGAACAGCATAGACAGTCCCACAGGTCGAATAGCAAGATGGGCATTGGAACTACAGCAGTACGATTTGAAATAGCATATCGGAAAGGCAAGCTGAACATGGTAGCAGACGCCCTGTCGAGGCACCCAAAGGAGAGATGCAACCGCATAACAGACAACGGTGCTACACTACAACAAGCCAATAAGGAGTGTGAATGGATTCAGGATATGATGAGAAAAATCAAGCAACAGCCACAGAAATATCCAGACTATGTGGTGGAAAACACCCAATTATACCGAAACATACCGCACAGAGCAGGACAAGAGGAAGTGGTGGCATGGAAAATTTGTGTGCCAAAGAGTCTACGACACCAAATAATGGACGAAAACCACACGTCAGCGACGTCCGTGCATACGGGCAATCGGCGAACAATTGCTAGGACCGCCGCAAGATACTACTGGCCGGGAATGCAAAGAGACATCAGAATCTTCGTCGAGGCAGGAAAACTGTTAACCCAGGTGCCTGAGGAACCATGGGCAACAATATGCGCTGACTTCGTTGGGCCGTTGCCCAGATCAAAACACGGAAATTCGATGCTGGTAATTAAGGACCGTTTCTTGAAATGGACAGAAATCATGCCCATGCGCAAGGCAACTGCGGAGAACTTAGTAAAGGCCTTCAGAGAAAGTATTTTATCAAGATTCGGGACACCAAAAATAGTTATAACGGATAATGGAGTTCGATTCACGAGCAGGATCTTCAAGAAGATGCTAGAAGGATGGGGAAGCAGCCACCAATTAACAGGGTTAATATACGCCTCAGGAAAATCTACAAGTACGAGCAAATCATCGAGTTATAAGGCCTTCCGAGTAACCTTATGGACTCCACAAGCAGCGACAGATACGAATATACAACCAATAACCACACAGCCGGTATAGACGGCAACCTAATTCAGTGTAAAACATTACATAAACATTCCAATAAAACACGAAGTACACAAATAAACACCAACATACATTTATACATATAAAATCATTGTGTTATAATTTCACCGGGGCACAAAATAAAATTTGTTATGCCGAACCTCGCCCTAAAGATAGAAATTATCCTGAAGGACGAAAAAGGATTGTTACAAACTATAGGAAAATCACGATCTTTAAGACGACCAAAACTAGATCGTAAAGCATCAGCATGGTGCACGTAGATCATGATATCAGAAGCTGGAGGAATATATGAACAAGAGATATATAGGCCATAGTTAAAACATGTAACTTCGACGCAAATAAACTCAACACCTAAGGGGAGATCAATCGGCACCACACTTGAACACAGATTCGAGTTGACAGCAATGAGTACTCCACCGCCACGACGACCAATACGATCAAGCCTATAAGAAATAAAGTTATTAGAAAGAATTTCATTATCCAAAACAGGGGAGTTAAGCCAAGTTTCAGAGAAAGCTTATATGTCAGCCGAAAAAGTTTGGCTATCACAGAACAGGTTCGAGAGCTTGGTAAGAAGTCCTCTTACATTTTGATAATGAATGCAAAGACTAGACGTTATTAGTTTTTTAAAGCAGAAGATAAATTAGGAAGGTGGACAGGCAACGGACGGCAGCGCTTATTGGGCGCAAACTCGTGTACAAATAGGCCCTCTGGCCAAAAATTACGCTGAGAAGTACTCATTTGGTACTGCAATTTTAAAAGAAGAGATTTCGCGAGACCTAGAAAACTTAAACTTTTGAATTAAGACCTTAGCAGGGCAAATATTACCAATGTAAGCTGCCACAGACGACTCAGAAGTATCTGGAGCAAGCCTAGAGATAAATAATTGTTTGCGATGAGGCACTCCAGTTGGTGGTGGCGGAGGAGCATTGGGATTGAGAGCCAGCATGATCCTGTGATTGATCAGAGTTCCCGTGAGGGATAGATTGAGGTACACCAGGGCTTGTAATGGGTACTTCAATCTGAAAAGAAGAGCATAAAGAGTGACAAGAAGATGGTGTAGGCGAAAGTAAAATGGGAGACGAAGTAATAGAGAGAGCTGGCGACTGCTTACGAGGCAACTCAAGGGTACATTTCTTGGGCAACTTCTCAGAAGGTGGAACAAACTTGAATTGCGACAATAAATGAACGCTAGAGTCACACTCGTCAGACAGATGTTTGGCCAGTTTGTTTAAAGAAAAAAAACTTTAAACGTAGATCCCTATACATACGGCTAAAATCAAGCTGCTGGCTGGCACAAGATGGGCAAGTCCAGCGCATTAAGCCAAGCTCAGGCTTAGACACAGAAAACCAGAAAATTTGTCGTAGTTGTAACATATAACCTACTAGTTAAAATTTTATTAATGAATTCGCGTACTGAATATACTTATCCTCGGTTTAACGTTTCGAATTTGCAAAAGAAAAAGTGAATATACAAAAGGATGAGAAAAAGAAAAGAAATACCGTTCTTTATTTGGCGCAGCTGCAGAACAAGATAGGGGCCTGATGTCAGTGTCGCCCCAAAAGAAAATTCGCCCACCCTGCCATGATCGCTGTACGAAAGCCAAAAAAAATTATCCAGCAATCCCTATGCCAAACCAATTTTTATCCTAACCGCATTATCGCATGATTCCCCCCCTTATAAACGGCTCAGCCTAAATTCATTTTAAGAACTTATTTTTAATAAAAGTAACAAATATAATAAAAATATAGTATGATTCTCTAGTTTAGAGGAGAGGCTCCCCCCCGCCCCGCACTTTGTTTCTTTTTACTCTTCCATGCCCGTCTCCTCAGAACTCTTCTGGCCAAATGTCTCCAGTGGGCTTCGGTCCGTTTTGATGGGTTTGTCTCTCATACGGCTCTATTTAGTCGGCTGACCGGCTTAGACCCTTAAATTTAGTCTGGGAACTAGGTGCCAATTCTATAAAAAAAATTCTCTTAATACACCTGCACTCGAGGGCGCTTTTCTTTGCTATTAACCATTAGATTTGGCACCTGATTGAAAGTTTGTATTACTTTCTTTTGACAATCTAAATGTTAAGACTGCCCATATGCATAAAAGACAAAAATTTTATTTTTCTGAATATCGCTTCCTTTTTTTTCTAATCACTAACTTGCGCGCTTATATAACGCCGTACTTACATTTACCTTCTTCAAATAAAAGCACAATCACTAAAGGAAACTGTTGAAAACACTTTGTATTCAAACTTTTAGATTTAAGACTTTATCCAAAAAAATTTAGTTCTCACTTCTCAAAAAGAAAAGTCATTCCCATGGGGGCCGACATACTTGGCTAAATTTCTAATCTTAGTCCTCTTTGGACCCCTCTCTTCACCTCGATTACCCCTAAACTTCCCTGATCCCAACATTAGGGGAGCCTAGGGGCGCCACAAAAACCTAAGAGAAAGTAATCGGATACTTCCTTGGAAAACTTAAAAGAAAATTTTCTTAACACAACCAAAACGAATCTCGAAATCGCAGTTCCTACTTTTCCCAAATTTTACAATGTTAGTCTACATTCGGTTAGTTAATATAACGCTAACTCACAAAACAAGCAGGGCAAGCAGTGCAAGCAGTGAACGCAGGTTACTATGTGAAACTTATATTGCTTGCTTTAAGGGATGAAACGTTTATATATCCTTTTAGTTATGACGAAAGAAAAAAATAAAAAAAATATATAATGCACCAAACACTAATCACGAAAAAGAAAAAACTGTTTAATTTGGCGAATTATGGAAATAAAACACAAGGGAGTCAAGCGAACAACACCAGCGAAAGCGTAAACAAACTAAGCACAATTAAAAATTGAGAGAAAACAATAAATATTAATAAAAACTCAGGAGCTATGCAAAAACACGACCGTCACGTCAGAGAGCAAAAAGCTTTAAAAAAAAAGAAGCAATGAGTGGAGTAACCGAACATCTCTACTTACAGATGGAAAATATGAGGAAGGCTTAGATATGATAGCCAGACTAATAGCCAAATGAGAGGCAATCAGGCATTGCACTGTTGATTCGGAAATATTAAAGCATATGCAACGATGCTAAACAATTCTGAGGACAACAACAGAGAGTCGCCAGGAAACGCGACCTCCAGCAATGAGAACGCTAATGTTAGCCAGGAGAAATTGCAAGAAAAGGTTTGTCAGCTGCAGGAATATTTGGACATGGTGAGCAAAGGTTTGCGTACGATAAACAATAGAACTGGCGAAATGTATATTAAAAAATAAAATTCTTGTTCAGGAAGGTACGGATGTGCCAAGCTTATACAGTTGAGTTTATAGGTAATGATACATTAAAAAGGGTAAGCGTGGATATGTCAAAATGGCAATCCTATGTACTTGCTGATCGTACCTTTAATAAATCAGGTAAGGTTGATATAATAATGGGGGTAAACGTATGTACCCAAATCATAAAAGAAGGAATGACAAAGACTGATGGCCTACTAGGTCAAAATACTCAATTTGGTTGGATCGTCTCGGTATGCAACAAATCAAAAAGTAATAAATCTGTAGTGGCAACCACAATAGATGTCACAGGTTAAAAAAAGCGTTGGGAATGAAGAAGAAAGGTAAAAGTGAGAATAAATACAACGCAATTCAAAACAAACTCAATCACAAAACTCAAGATTCGCATTCGACTCCCCCGGCAGAACGTCACTTTGGAGGTAAAGTAAAATCTGGGGAAGAAAAAGTATATATCACAGAGCCAGTACAAAATTATAATATTCAGATGGCAAACGTTAAATTAAATAATGATCATCTAAAAAATAGTGTCAAAATAGATTCCGGTAGAAAACTGTCCAAAGCTGTATTACAAAAATGGCAGATATTGCCAAATGTTTACAAACGGACAACATTTAAACCAAATAACCACACAAAATTCAGTAGTTGGTCTTCAAAGTCTCCCCCATATAAAAAGGCTAGAAGTCAACATAGTAATACACATCAGGAGTGGGTAGATATCCCGAAACGAAAATTGTTAAGCATCGGCGATATTAGTAAACCAATTTAGTGAATTATACAACAGAATGGGAAGTCAGCTATAAGAAGGATAACATTGATTTGCTAGGGTTAACTTCTCTCATGTAGCTCGTCATGCTTCTTAAACAACAGTTTCTTTACCAATGACAATATTAATATTAATTTGTAAAAGACAACTAGCTATCTATAGTTAGTAGCAAAAACCAAAACGTCACATTTGGCGGCCCTTGGCAGAATGTTTAAGAAGAAACATCGTGTTCATTTATGGCTTCACCAAATCAGATGGACCAACGAAATATACAAAACATAAAATAAAAATAGCTGATACAGATTCATATATCAAGTATGGCTCAAAAACTAAACAAAACATGCGTCCACAATCTGTTATAACAACGGCTCAATATTAAGTCGGCAATGCCGTGCATGAAATATAAACATTAGAATAAGCATTTTTAAGAACAATTGTCGCCTCCTAGAGTCTCAGAATTCATTTATATACACAAGACGTTTGTTAATAAAATCAGTTCTTACTTTGAATTCAACAGATGAAGATGGTGTTTTAGTTTGTGGTGCTGAAATCCTCTTGATTTTTGGTTCTTCGAGAAAAAGGAACTCTGTAGTTTTCCCCCACCAGTGGTAAGAGACTCAGAGATTGAATCAGCTCCTTGAAGTCTGAATTCTTCTTCAAGTGTAAGTGCTTAGATCAGCTAAGTTAGCAAAATAAAACCTACCTTACCTATTAACCATCAATGTGGAAGAACGTTTTATCTAAAAAGGCTTATGTTTGCGAAAGAATGTCCTACAATAATAGGAAATAACGAAGATATCATAGTCACTGTTTTCCACCGATCGTTCCTATGGGAGCTATGTATGTGATATAATCACCAGATCTTTATCAAATTTGGCACAGTCATTAACAGATATATTAAACTAACAAATGTTTAATTTGAAAGCAATCGCGTTAAAAGTAATTCCAGTAGTGAACGCCAAACGTGTCGGACGTGTTGCGGATGGTCTTCAAGTGCGTAAATACAGAGTGTATAGCAGTGAACGGAATTTTAAAAACAAAACAAAGAGAAGAACATTTACACTAAAAAACTGTAAATTCTGCCGACTTGTGGTAGAAACGCAGTTATTTATCTCTGATTGGCCTGCCAATCCCTTTTAGGGAGCACATTTTCTTAAAAGTGTTGCATACTTGCGGGCTGCAAGAATCAAACAAAAGCATCACATACTTGTCTGCGGCTACGGCCCCAACAGGCAAAAATGGGCAAGCCGAAATGGGCAATAAAGCCTACCACCGACATAGCTCTTACGGCTAAACGTGCCAAGGCAAAGAAAATGTCAAATAAAACCATTAAGGAATCTGATGGAAACACCAGTTCCTCCTCGGAGCCACTGGAAATCAAACGCAAAGCCCCACAGAGGAAAGTTGAGCAGGCATCTACTACAACGGGCATCATACGTGACGCCAACAAGAATGTCAATAGATTTGCCATCTTATCTGACGACAGTGACAGCGACGAAGAAGATGCTCCAATGACGGCTCAACAGGAGCCACCCACGGCTGAGGTGCGCAAGGTCAGGCCGCCTCCTATTTTTCTACCGGAGGTTCACGATATTAAGGACTTAATAAGAGACGTTACATCCGTAATCGGCGGCAACAATTTCGACTACAAAACGGGTAGGGATGGACAAGTCAGAGTCAACCTACAAGATAAGGTGAGTTTTTCAACTCTGAAAAACCGGAGGTTCACGATATAAGAGACGTTACATCCGTAATCGGCGGCAACAATTTCGACTACAAAGCGGGTAGGGATGGACAAGTCAGAGTCAACCTACAAGATAAGGACAGTTTTTCAACTCTGAAAAACTACCTTAGTAAAAACGACATCCCATACCAGACTTTCCAGCCTAAAGACGAGCGAGCCTATAGAATTGTTGTCAAAGGTCTTCATCACACCACCAATCCCATGGACATTAAGGAAGCACTGGCTGACAACGGGCCTGGACATAAAAAATGCAATCAGCCGCAGTACAAAGAAACCTCTGGCTATGTTTTTTTTGAACTTGGAACCGGCAAGCAACAACAAGGATGTGTTTGCTACTAAACGCCTTTGCAGCTGCGTAGTCACAATCGAGCCACCCCGTAAGACGACTGACGTACTCCAGTGCTACAGATGCCAAGGATTTGGACACACTCAGAAGAACTGCAATCTGCAGTTCAACTGTGTAAAATGCGGAGGCGCTCATAGTTCCTCGGACTGCCGCAAACCAAGGACCGATCCTCCCCGCTGTGCTCACTGCAAGGGCAACCATACTGCCTCTTATAAGGCCTGCAAAGTCTATTTGAAGGCAAAGGAGACGCATCCGCCAAAGCCAAGGTCAACCCCAGCGACCACATCACCAGGCTACTGGCAAACCTCTGCGAGCAAGCCAGGCGTCACTTTCGCCAATATATTAAAAGGCAATCAGCTGCCTCCCCAGCAGGCAGAGGCCCCTCCTGTCAATTCGTCCCAAACAAGCCAAAATTGGATCGCCTTGAAGCTCTCATGGAGAAGATGATGGACCAAGTTGCTGCCATGATACAGCTCCTAACGTCAATCATGGCCCAAAAATGCAAATAAACCTCTATATCGTCCTATGGAACGCGAACGGTCTGTGTAGGAGCAGGCCAGAAGTTGAGCACTTTTTAAAAACTCAATATGTCAATATACTACTAATATCAGAGACTCATTTCACGGAGCGATCTTACTTCAACATAAACGGCTACGACGTCATCTGCACCAATCATCCTAATGGTACAGCTAGAGGAGGTGCTGCCATAATCATCAAATCCAACATCAAATATATAGAGCTACCGGCATTCCAAGAGCCATGGGTTCAGTGCTCCAGGATTAGAGTCATCAGCCAGACAGGAGACCTAACGATTGCTGCTATATACTGCCCACCTAGGCACATAGTAAGCGAGACTATGTTCCACAGCCTACTAGACAGCCTTGGTAGTCGATTTCTAGCTGGAGGAGACTACAACGCTAAGAATATCTGCTGGGGATCACGTATTAACAATCCCAAAGGTACAGCGCTATACAGATGTATCACTGACAGCGGCATGTCCTATCACTCAACTGGGGAGCCCACCTACTGGCCCACTGATCCTAACAAAATCCCGGACGTCTTGGACATTCTGGTCTAGAAGGGAATCCCACATAATAGACATCAGCAATGTACTCGAATTGTGCTCTGACCACTGCGCTATTAGGATTCTACTCAACCTACCAGCCAACACTAACTCCAAGAGAAATTGGCTGTTTAGGAAAAACACCAACATCGAGCGTTATCAGAATTGGCTGGATAACAACCTGGACTTGACGAACGAGATCTCCACCGGCGACGACCTGGACAATGCTGTTGATCACCTCAACGCGAGCATACACCAGGCTGCCGTCTATGCAACACCTCCCGCTAGGAGCTCCTCGAGTAACAGCGTCCCTCATAGAGACATCCACCTCTGGTCACCCGATGTAGCTGCATTGGTAGCAGAGAAGAGACGTCTCCGTCGCACGTGGCACAACACAAGGAGTCCATCAGACAAGACCCTGTATAACAGAGCTGCCAAAACCCTCAAAGAGCTTCTAAACTCCCTTCGTAGGAAATCACTAGAAGCTTTCCTAGAAAACGTCGAGCCTGGAGACCCTCGGTTCAACCTATGGCGGCTGACCAAAGGCATCAAAAAGCCTGCCATAAGAAAGGAACCCATTAAAGATGCCAATGGAACCTGGTGCCGTTCAAACAACGAAAGGGCCGCAGCTTTTGCAAATCATCTGTATGAGACATACACCCCCTTCAACAGATGCTCCCAAGAAGAGACCCAAGAAACGGAAGACTTTCTGAATGTGCCCCACCAAATGGCCCTCCCCATCCAAGAGGTTGAAACTGATGAGTTAATTCTAGAAATCGCTAAGTTAAACCCGAGCAAGCCTGGTCACGACGGAATCGATGTTCCAGCCATCAAAGCCCTGCCTCCGAGTGGAATACAGCTCCTACTGAAGATCACAAATAAAAGCTTCCTGATAGGACATTTCCCCCCCAGTGGAAGTGCGCCGACTGTTGTACACGCCGCATCCACTGCTGTACCCGCCGCCGCCTTAATTGCTGCTGCCGCCGCCACTGCTGTACCCGCCTCCGCTGCCGCCACATCCATTACGGTACCTGCCGCCGCTGCCACTTCCACTGTACCTGCGGATGCTGTGCCCGTCGATTATATGTCTGCCATGTGGGCTGCGGCCTCGCTCGCCGCCCCTGTCACTGGTCCCGACGCGGAACCATGGGAAGAGGTGCCCGCTTCAGTGCCCTCCGTATCTACTGCCGCAGCCGCCATCACACCGGCCACTTCCGCCTCCCCCCAGCCTGGATGAGCAACTAGCGACGCTGCAGAAACAACACGAGCTGCTACAGTTACGACATCAAATCCTCAAACTGCAGCAGGGGATCGACGAGTTCCAAGCACCGAGGCAGCAAGTCAGTGACGTGAGTGTCATTGAGAGCATGGTGGCTCGATTCTCAGCAGATACCGCATACGATGTGAAGAAATGGCTGAGCGATCTGGAAGACGCATTCGATATTCTACAGTTAAACGACCGTCTACGTTTGGTCGCATGCCGTCGTATGCTGGAAGGTACGGCGGCGGTACTGCTGCGCACGGTATCGGTGCACAGCTATGAAGAACTGAAGGCAATCCTCTTGCGAGAATTTGGACGCTCGTGTAGCGTCGAGGAAGTGTACCACGCTCTGCGTGGCCGGCACATCAAGGCAGGCGAGGGATGTTTGAGATTCGCAATTGAAATGCAGGAGATTACCAGGAATGCTCCGATTCCGGAGAACGAGCTGGTCGACCTGATCATTGACGGATTGCGGGACAGCTCTACTCGAGTCGGTATGCTGTACTCAGCTCGGACGGTGGCTGAACTGAAGCCCCTACTGGAACGCTACGAGCGCCTCCGTATGCCGGCCGCTGCCTCCAGACAAGGCAATAGCGTGAAAGCGCGGCCAACAACAACTCCCGTGGCGCCGGGAAGCAAATCGTCAGGCACCGCCACGAGTGAGACCAGATGCTTCAATTGCTCAGGATGGGGGCACTACAAAAGTCAATGCCCAAAACCAATGAGACCTCCGAATTCATGTTTTAAATGTGGCATAGTGGGCCACGTCTACAATGACTGTCCGTCTCGAATCGGAAATGCCACCAATATCACTGCTGCCGCCGCTGCTGATGAAGCAGGAGATGGACTAGACCATTTACAACGGGTGAGTGTTGCTTTTGTTTGTGATGAAGTGCAAGATAGGAAATTTATAGATATGTTTTCTCTCCTTGATTCGAGCAGTCCAAAGAGTTTCATCCGTAAACCTGAAGTCCCCTCCAACTGCCGTCTTAGCCCCCGTACATTGAACTGCCGTGGTCTTGGAAATAGCCAACTTCTGTTGGCCAAGTCCGGTGTAGGGTTCGCCTCTGCAACACCCAGACGATACATACGTTTGAGGTCCTGATCTTTTGTATAAAATTAATATTAGACTTTGTAAATTGAAAGAACCGAATTATGAAAAAGAATCGTTGATACTCATGAATAAACCGACTGAATGTATAAATCCAAAACTTACTGCTGTTCTGAAGTCTTTTAAAATATTGAGGAAAGATCCGCACGACAGGAATGAGATTGTATCTGCCGAAGTGTTGTCTGATTCCCCCCTTCTAGAAACTTCTGCTGTACCTTTGAAAACACTGAATGATGCACTTATGGCGATAAATGCCATTAAGCTCCCTACCGTCAGTGAGTTAGACTTTGATATAGAGCCCACGTTACGAGAAGAGCAAACCGCAGCCCTGAAGTCTATTATTTCCACTTCATATGTACAAGTTGATCCAGATTTAATCAAGCCCATGAACTATGAGATGAAAATAGAATTGACTAGCCAAACTCCGATTTTCTGCCGCCCCCGCCGTCTGTCGCACCACGAACGCATCGAGGTGCGTGAGATTTGTGATGATCTCTTGAAAGCTGGCATTATTCGCCACAGTAGTTCCCCTTACGCTGCCGCGATTGTCCCTGTACGCAAAAAGGACAACACCCTAAGAAAGTGCGTAGATTATCGCCCGTTGAACAAAATTACAGTTCGAGATCATTTTCCGATTCCCCTGTTAGATGATTGCATTGAACATCTGGGTGGTAAATCATCTTGGACTTGAAGAACGGTTTCCACCATGTAAAAATGCACCCAGACTCAATCAAATACACGGCCTTTGTAACCCCTGATGGCCAGTTTGAATATGTACGCATGCCCTTCGGACTTTGTAATGGCCCTTCCGTGTTCGCGAGATTCGTTTATTTTGTCCTTAATTAATTTATAAACCGAGGCCAACTGGTGATATATATGGACGACATTCTAGTCGCGTCGCATGACTTTGAAACTCACCTTGAGATTTTGAAGGAAATATTGTATGTGCTAAGAGTGAACGGGCCATGCCTGAAGCTGACGAAATGCCGTTTTGCGTATAGGGAACTAGAGTACTTGGGCTACTTAGCCAATTCCGCCGGTATCACGCCTAAACCAGCTCATATCCAGGCGATACGGGATTTGCCCATCCCAAGGGATAGCAAGGAATTAGAGCGTTGCCTAGGCCTATTCTCATACTTCCGCCGATTTGTTTCAGGTTTCGCTAAGATTGCGTGTCCGCTGTCCCGATTGTTAAGAAAAGATACCCCTTATGTCTTCTCCAATGAATGCCTTGAAGCCTTCCGAACACTGAAATTGAAATTGATCAAATCCCCCGTGTTATCTATTTACAACCCGAAGTCTGAAACAGAGTTACACTGCGATGCTAGTTCAAATGGTTTCGGAGCAGTGCTCCTCCAGAAACAAACAGACGGTAAATTACACCCAGTGTCCTACTTCTCTAAGATGGCCTCCGCCGCTGAATCGAAACTACATAGTTATGAGTTAGAGACGTTAGCTATAGTGTATTCCTTGAAACGTTTTGAGACATACCTTAAGTTCATCCCGTTCAAAATCGTGACCGATTGTAATTCCCTTGCACTGACACTGAGAAATGGTGGACATTCCGCCAAGATTGCTCGCTGGGCCCTGCTGTTGGAAAACTATAACTACACGATTGTACACCGCTCGGGGGTCGGTATGCCCCATGCTGATGCTCTAAGCAGAATAGAAACTGCCGCATACGTTGACGATATAAACCTCGACTTCCAACTGCAGTTAACCCAGAACCGGGACCCTGAGATTGTCAAACTCCGAGATGAGTTAGAGAAACATGAGATAGCGGATTTCGAACTGCGAGATGGAGTAGTGTACCGCCTGTCCTCGACGAGTGTACCCCAACTTTATGTCCCTTCCGAAATGATAAATCATGTCATACGAGTAGTGCACGAGAAGCTTGGCCACATGGCCACGGAAAAATGTTGTACACAGATCAAGAAGCATTACTGGTTTCCGTGTATGAAGTCTTATGTTAACAATTACATTAAAAATTGCCTCAAGTGTATATACTACCATATATACTATCGGACCACCGTGTTACGCTACATAGTATTCCGAAAGTGCCCCTTCCGTTTGATACCGTCCATATTGACCATTTGGGCCCCCTTCCGTCCATACGTTCTAAGAAAAAGTACCTTCTGGTTGTCATTGACGCTTTCACCAAATTTGTGAAGCTGTACCCTGCCGCCACGACGAATTCGCGTGAAGTGTGCCAGACATTAGAATCTCAGTATTTCGCAAATTACAGTAGACCCCGCCGAATTATCAGCGATCGAGGTACCTGCTTTACTTCCTCCGAGTTTGAAGAATTTCTGAAGGCCAATAATATAATTCATGTGCTGAATGCCACTGCCACACCCCTGGCCAACGGCCAAGTCGAGCGGGTTAACCGCGTGTTGGGTCCCATGTTGGGTAAACTGACGGAACCTGTGGACCATGCAGATTGGGTCCAACAACTGCCGAACATAGAGTTTGCATTGAATAACTCCGTCCACTCCACAACCAAATTTGCCGCTTTCGTACTTCTATTCGGTGTTGAACAACGAGGTGTGGTAGTGGACGAACTAACCGAACGGTTGGGTGAGAGAACGGAGGAGGTCGATGCCTCAGAGGTAGATGTCCGGAGATTAGCCTTCCGTAACATTGTTAAGTCCCAAAAGTAATTCGGAATATTATTCAAAGCATCACCTCCCTGCCGTTAGTTTTGAGGAGGGGGATTTCGTAGTTATCAAGAATGTGGATACTTCGGCAGGCACAAACAAAAAGCTTATCAGGCGGTATCGTGGTCCGTATGTGGTTCATAAAAAACTTCCGAATGACCGATATGTTATCCGGGATGTAGAGGGCTCCTCGTCAGGACGGCCGAGTTGTAAGATTCCAATTATTTACAAGTCTGTTAAATGCTCATGTATATACCGAAACCGGTGTTGTAGTATCGATTGTTAGTAATAAGTATCGATTGTTAGTAATAAGTATCGATTGTTAGTATAAGTATCGATTGTTAGTATTTTAAGTATCGATGGTATATATTGGTACGCGACCTAAGGCCACACTAGAGCGTGGCTTCCTTCTTCTTCCGGCAACCACTAAACGAGACAGACCTACAGCTGCTCATCAGGAAAAGAAATCTTTTGCCATCGATACTTATACATTTATCTTTCAGAAAATAAACACCCTATTATAAAATAAATAAATATTCTTGATCAGCACGATGATAGCCATTTCCGTCCGTCCATCCGTCTGGATCAACACAAACTCCTCCTAGACCGTAAGAGCTACAGAGCTGAAATTTTGCGCGTAGGCTTGTATATACTGCAGGGATTGTATATCTCGGATTCAGCCGGATCGGACCACTATATCATGTAGCTTCCATACAAACCCCAAAGTCACGAACAGTGACTTTTCTCAATAACTCCGTTATTTTCTGCTTTTGTCGTGAAACTTAATATTAGAGAGTTTATTACGCCTATAAGCTACTGTGTCGAATTTGATCAAGATCGGATGACTATATCATATAGCTCCCATAGGATAGGTCGAAATCAGTGACTTTTGTAAAAACCTTCGTTACCTTTAACCCGATTGCATTCAAATAAAACATTTGTTAGTTTAATATATCTGTTAATGACTGTTTCAAATTTGATAAAGATCGGGCGACTATATCATATAGCTCCCATAGGAACGATCGGTCGAAAACAGTGACTGTTTTAAATAACTTCGTTACTCAATTCATTATTTGCTTTATTGCTCTTTGATAGTACAATGTTCTTAAAGCTATTGTAGCATGTTCTAGAATAACAACATTACAATGTATACAAATATATTGTATCAATTAGTAAGAATATTTATGTGCGCAACATTCAAGTACATTTGCCTCTTAAGCAACATAACCACCCATGAGTGCATGGTGCTGGACAATTGCTGCGTCGGCAAATATAACACGCGCGGCCACTCAGGCCTTATATGAAATATGATACATCCTCACTCTCTCGCTGCGGCGACATATATACATACATGCTCTTATGTAAACATTATACATTTATACATTCATACTATTAATAACGTGTGGTAGGCAATCCGCCCACTACACCAAGGGTGGAGCATCGTCGATTCATGAGAATGAATGGAAAAAAAATATATAAACAACAGTAAGTACAGTGATGGGAAAAAAATCCGGCGTGGCAAAGAAATTAAAAGCCAGAAAGGCTGAAATTTTGAGGCTATTAAACAGCCCAAATATAATTAGTTGAAATACCTCGGTGAGATTACACGCCGAGGTAGAATTCATAAAAAGCCAATTGGGCGAAAGGAAAAATAAAGCCACAACCGAAGTCCCATACTCTACATTCCACAACGTGGCAAAGACAAAATTAAAAATAACGCCACAACCTGAGAAGGAAGTACCAAGATTAAAAATAGTCTGCCCAAACGACTGCGAGGGACCACTATATTCGCCGTATTGCGAGTATACCTGTAGCCACTGCTACGCGACCCGAAAAGAAAAACCTGGTGCGATGACCGGCACCGGTACCGCCTGAGCCCACAGGCCCAGCACAACAGCAGCAGATCAACAGCGAGAGGGGCAAACCGCCACTTTCGCCTGCGAAGGAGCGGCAGTGCAGCCAACCGGCGACGACCAGCTGACGCGGAGGATAATACAAGGCATACAATAAAAGACATTGAGACAATCAACACCTTTACGGAAAATAATCAGCAACCGAGATTGAAGTGAACCGATAGCGCTACAAAGAGCGCCCAACAAAAATTAATAATAAAACTATGCGCTGCGTCGCACAATTTCTTTTAATGCACTGCGATGCATATTTTTTTTTATATAAATTATAAAACAAACTATGTACAATTGTGCGGCATTAAAGCTGTCCAATTAGAGTGTGGCCTGAAAACTACACGCAAAACTAGGCAGGGATATATGTAAAAAAAAAAGGAAAATTTAACAAAAAAAAAAAAAAAGAGATGAACAAAAAAAAAAAAAAAAAAACTATCTCTAAATAAAGCAGGAACAAAAGAATTTTAAAATAATTAAGAAAAGAAATAAAAAAAAAACAATTTTAAAATTTGAATATTTGATAATAGAATAAGCAAGTTTGATGACATATTAAATGAACCCAATATGGGGTTAATAGATACCAAGACAGTGGACTCCACTGCTAACGTCATTAATAAAATAGAGTCATCGAATGTAGATTTAAAGCCAACAAATGCACTTTCATTAGTAATTGTAATAATAATGAGCGCATATGTGTTATATAAAGCATACGAAACCAATGGCTGATGAAGAAATAGGTCAAGAGGAACTATCAGTGAGCTCTGATCAATCAATAATAAGTCATAAAAAACCAGCCATTCCAAAAGAGAGCACAATGACACAAACGAGGGTAGAATTCATAAATACAGCCACCAAGCTGATACCATACTTCGATGGTGATGTTAAAAATCTACCAGGTTTCATCGGAGCGCTTCGCGTTCTTGACACCATAAAAGAACCGCACGAAGCGGTAGCCATCCAACAAATAAAATCAAAATTAAAAGGTCAAGCGGCTAGCAGCCTAAGCTCAGAAAAAACGATTGATGAAGTAATACAAAGACTATCAACAATCTTCAAGGGTGACTCAGTAGACCTTTTAACTGCAAAAATTAAAAATCTGCAGAGAAATCCCAATAACTGTGTTTCATACACAAACGAAATTACTGAGTTGACTGACGCCCTTAAAAGCGCATATATGTCCGATGGTCTTCCAAGTGAGGAAGCAGTAAAATATACTACCAAAGTGGCAGTAAATGCCATGGTAGGTCACACCAAAAGTCCAAGAGTCCAATTATTAATGGAATCAGGACACTTTCAATCAGCTAAAGAAGCAATCACTAGATTTACCACTCTTTCAGTAGAGTCGGGATCTACAGATAGCTTCCAAAATAAGGCCATCTATTATGCTCAAAAAAAACCGTGGTAATTATAATAACAAATATAATTATCGCGGTAGAGGCAATGGTCGTGGTTATTATAATAACTATAATAATAACAATAACGGCCAAAATTTCCAGCAAAACAGGAATAATAACAACAGAGGTTACAACAAGAATAATAGAGGTAACCGAGGAAATAACCGACAAAACGGTTATACCAATAATAATGTTATGGTAGCACAGGCACCTTTAGATACTCAGCAGTAAAGAGTAATAAGATTCACGCCATCAGTTTAAATCAAAATACGTTTGTTACCTTCACGAATGTGGCAACGGGAAAAAAAGTTAGTATTCTTAATAGACACAGGAGCGGAAATATCTATTGTAAAAGGAAATTCCGATAATCTTCAAAATATTCAAACCAATAAAATTATAAACATACAGGGAATCAGCCAAGAAGTAACTAAATCCATAGGGTTTACTTCTGTTAAAATCCAATTTTCAAAATATGTAATCCCACACGACTTTCACGTCGTAAATAACCAATTCGCTATTCCATGTGATGGAATACTAGGAATCGATTTCATAAGGAAATACAACTGTCAATTAGATTTCAATCCGTCCGAAGACTGGTTAATAATTAGACCAAACAACCTAAAATATCCAATATATGTACCAATATCGTACAGTTCTGGCAACAATTCAATAGTTTTGCCAGCAAGATCCCAAGTTGTCCGAAAAATCGAAATAAGTTCACAAGAAGACAGTGTATTGATCCCAAATCAGGAAATTCATAATGGTATTTAATTAGCAAATACCATAACTAACCCCCAAAACGCAGTCATACAATTGCTAAACACTACAAACATAGACCAAATAGTAAACATATCAAGTTTGAAATATGAACCGCTTTCAGGCTACGAAATAATAGAAACAAATAAAGAACAGCGTGAAAACGCAGTACTAACTACGTTATCAAAAAATTTTCCCCCACAGTTTCACAGCCAACTTACGAAGTTGTGCAAGAAATATAGTGATGTATTCGGACTAGAAACCGAACCAATAACAACAAATAACTTTTATAAACAAAAATTAAGACTGGTGGACGATGAACCAATATATATCAAAAATTATAGAAATCCTCATAGTCAGAAAGACGAAATCCAAAAACAAGTCCAAAAACTTATAAAAGACGAAATAGTCGAGCCCTCTGTATCACCTTACAATAGCCCACTTTTATTAGTACCGAAAAAATCATTACCAAATTCCGAAAATAAAAAATGGCGATTAGTAATTGACTATGGTCAAATTAATAAAAAATTGTTGTCCGATAAATTTCCGTTACCTAGAATTGATGACATTTTAGATCAACTAGGTAGAGCAAAATATTTTTCATGCCTCGACCTAATGTCAGGTTTTCATCAAATTGAACTCGAAGAAAAGTCACGAGACATAACATCCTTTTCCACATGTAATGGCTCATATCGCTTCACTCGATTACCATTCGGTTTGAAAATAGCGCCAAATTCGTTCCAGAGAATGATGACTATAGCATTCACTGGCCGTAAACCTTCGCAAGCTTTCCTTTACATGGATGACTTAATAGTCATAGGTTGTTCCGAAAAACATATGCTCAATAATCTAACAGATGTTTTTGAGAAGTGTAGGCAACACAACCTAAAGTTATATCCTGAAAAATGTTCATTCTTTATGCATGAAGTTACCTTTTTGGGACATAAATGCACAGATAAAGGAATCTTGCCTGATGACACAAAGTATGATGTCATTCAAAATTATCCAGTCCCACATGATGCGGACAGCGCTAGAAGATTCATTGCATTTTGCAACTATTATCGAAGATTTATACAAAACTTCGCTGAATATTCTCGTCACATAACAAGATTATGTAAGAAAAATGTTAAATTCGAATGGACTAGTGATTGTCAAAATGCGTTCGAGCATTCAAAATCAGCATTAATGAACCCAATTCTGTTACAGTACCCAGATTTTAGCAAAGAATTTTGCATAATCACAGTAGTAAATATGCATGTGGAGCAGTCCTCACGCAAAACAAAAATGGACTACAGCTTCCAGTAGCATACGCGTCTAGATCTTTCACCAAAGGTGAGAGTAATAAGAGTACAACCGAACAAGAGTTAGCTGCAATTCACTGGGCAATCACGCATTTCAGACCATACATCTATGGTATTCATTTTACTGTTAAAACAGATCACAGAGCATTAACTTATTTGTTTTCAATGGCAAACCCAAGTTCCAAGCTAACCAGAATGCGACTTGAATTAGAGGAATATAATTTTACGGTAGAATATTTAAAGGGAAAAGATAATTTCGTAGCCGACGCGCTATCGAGAATAACTATACAGGACTTACAAAATATACTAACCAGTCACAAAATTCTGAGAGTCACTACCAGAAATCAAAGTAAACAGTGAAATTCCTGCGCAGGAAAAGAAAAAGAAAATAATATAAAAGAGTTGCAAAAGCAATCTCTTAATGCTTCTAAGCCCAATGTGTATGACGTCATTGTAAACGACGAAGTACAAAAAGTAGTGACCTTGCGAATAACCGATTCTTTAACCACGTTTAAACATGGCAAGAAAGTTACAGCAAGAATTGACATTTGCGATATGTATACCAATGGAATTCTCGAAAAAAAAAAAAAAAAAAAAGTGGCACCGAGCGAAAAGATATTTGAAACTATCCCAATAGAATCTTTTAAAAATATGGGCAATAAAATTTTACAATCATTAAGAGTAGCGCTACTCAAGCCGATGACCCTATTATCAAATAAAGATAAAGAAAAAGAAGCAATACTGTTTACGTTACACGATGACCCAATACAAGGAGGTCATACTGGAATATTAAGAACTATGGCCAAAATAAAAAGGCATTACTATTGGAGGAATATGACACGAGATATATCTCAATATATAAAAAAATGTAATAGGTGTCAACAAGCAAAAATAACAAAGCACACAAAAACTCCATTAATCATAACTGAAACGCCGCAACTGGCTTTCGACAGGGTAATTGTGGATACGATCGGTCCACTCCCAAAATCAGAACAAGGAAATGAATACGCAGTAACCTTAATCTGCGATCTAACTAAATACCTTGTAATAATACCAATAAAAGACAAAAGTGCAAAAGCAGTAGCGAAAGCTATCTTTGAAGATTTCATTCTGCAGTGCGGTCCAATGAAGACGTTCATTTCGGACATGGGAACAGAATATAGAAACTCAATAATTGAAGATTTATGCAAAAACTTGCAAATTAAAAACATAACTTCAACTGCACATCATCACCAAACTGTAGGCACTGTGGAGCGAAGCCACCGAACAAACAAAACAAAACTGACTTGGATGTATGGATACGGTACTTCGCATATTGTTTTGATACAACACCCTCTATGGCACATGATTATTGTCCATATGAGTTGGTATTTAGTAAAACTGCGAACTTACCCAAACATTTTAATAGTGTTGATAATATAAATCCACTATATAACATAGAAGATTATGCTAAGGAATCAAAATTTAGATTAGAACAGGCTTATAAAAGAGCCAGAATTATGTTAGAACAGCATAAGGCAAAGAATAAGGAAATATATGATAGAAAGGTAAAAGATATCGAATTAGAAATAGGAGGTAAAGTTTTATTACGTAATGATACGGGTCATAAGTTAGAACCTAAGTATTTAGGCCCATATATTATAGAAGAAATAAAAGATAGGGATAACATTTTAATTAAGGATACAAAGAATAAGAAACAATTAGTGCATAAAGATAGGTTAAAAATTTTTATCAATTAATATATATGAACAAAATAATAATAAAACAAAACAAAAATTTTTATCTGCATTTAATGACACTATACATATATACAAAATATATATCATCAAACAGAAAATCAAACATTCAAATTGAAACTGAAAAAAAAAAATTTTTTTTTACCAATAATACATAAATAAATTCCCATTAGAAAATAACTCCATATAATTCCGTTATTTTTCTAAAGAGGGCGGATGTAGCATGTTCTAGAATAACAACATTACAATGTATACAAATATATTGTATCAATTAGTAAGAATATTTATGTGCGCAACATTCAAGTACATTTGCCTCTTAAGCAACATAACCACCCATGAGTGCATGGTGCTGGACAATTGCTGCGTCGGCAAATATAACACGCGCGGCCACTCAGGCCCAATATGAAATATGATACATCCTCACTCTCTCGCTGCGGCGACATACCTTATACATTTATATATTTATACATTCATACATTTATACATAAATATGTTTATACATTAGACGTCTGCATGAGTGGCAAAAAAACCACATTCAAATGTACAAAGTCAAAATTGAATTGAGTGAATACTTGTACAAAACGAAATAAGAATGAGTGAGTGACTGAAGTCGTGTTTCACTCGGCTGCTGAAAAATATACCCAAAAAGAAACGAAGTGAGTGAGTGAGCAGCAGAAGTAATTAAATGTTGTATATTGAATACATTCGAATATTGACAGCTGTTTTCTGCTGTGTTATCTGTTAAAAGAAAGAGGAAAAAATAAAGAAAATATAGAAATGTATTTTTTGTTGTGAATTATTTAATTTATATATGTACATATTTATTACATATAATTTATATTTGAGTTTAAAAACATAATTTTATTAATGTTATCTGGATTAGAAGCTATTGAACATCGCTTTTCTGTTATTAAGTTTCTTGCGATTGAGAAAGTTCTCTCAGAAGCTGCGCTGCTGGCTGGGATACAAAATATTTGGCAGCTTGTTTTATGCAGTATTGGGAAAAAAATGTTTGTGCATGTTCCACCAGGCCAAAACGTCAAAATTGGTTGAGTATGGAACATTTATGTTTGTATAGCCTGCTATTTCCATTTCAATCTGATCTGTATTGGAGTCAACCTGGACAGCTTCTATGAACTCATCAAAGTTTCACAACTTGACTCTACTAAAAAATTCTGCATTATAGTTTTGCAATAACCTGGACAGCTTCTATGAACTCATCAAATTCATCGCTAGCTTTTTGAGTTTTAAAAGTTTCACAACTTGACTCTACTAAAAAATTCTGCATTATAGTTTTGCAGTCATTTATTGTTGTTTCCCTTTCATTTTGAGAAAATTGCTTTAGCTTATTTGTTGGTGGAAACAGAAACAATGCAATGCTATGATATTTTGATAAATTTGATTTCGATTAATGAAGTTTTCTCTGTTTTACGGGCGTTCACAATGTAGCATTTGTGTTTTACCAAATTTGATGTGCTGCGTGAAAACTTCAAAACCGAAAAACACATTTTGTTTTTTTTTTTTTTTTTTTTTTTTAATAGACGTAGTCGTACAACGCTCAGTACGAACAAGTGGCCCATATGACACCAGGCCCGGGCCTGTTACGAATGACCCTAAGTAAAGTTAATGTTACAACCTCTACCCACTCCGACCTAAGGGCATAGGCGTATTACATATGTATATAAACATAAATTAAACTAAAGAAATAGAAAATATTAAATGTAATGAGATAATAGGTTACATATAAAAAGCTAACAGGATAGGTCAAAATAAAGATGATTACAACTAATTTCGAGCGAGGAAGGACAAGATCGCAGTTTTTTTTACCCGGAAGCGATGTTTCGGAACCGATAACGTGCCAAAGTCTGTTGTAGTCACTACATAGTATACGAAAAGGTTCATGCAGAGAAAAGTTAGTTGTACAAGTGGGAAGTATAAGCGGTGTGTAATTGCGGGTCCTTCTAGATGGAACAGAAATGTTAATTTGGCTCAACAGCTCAGAAGAGTCAATCTCACCATTCAAAAGTTTGTAAAGAAAAGTTACACCAAGCATTGTTCTACGATTAGTTAAAGAAGGAAGGTTAATTAACTGAAGTCGACTAGAATAAGATGGAAGTTGTACAGTTGGATCCCAGCGCAAATCACGAAAGGCAAAGAGTAAAAACTGTTTTTGTACAGATTCTAATTTGTTTTGATAAAACTCATATTGAGGAGACCAAACAATAGATCCATATTCTAATATGGGACGGACTAATGAAGTAAAAAGTATTTTGGTAGTATATGGACCCTTGAACTCCTTCGACCAGCGCTTTATAAAGCCAAGAACACTTTTAGCCCTACTAACAGTAGTCGATATATGCTGATTAAAACTAAGTTTGTGGTCGATTAAGATCCCTAAATCTTTTACAACCAAGGAAGTATTATTAATTTTTTCTAATTTTTATTTAAAAAGTAACTCGTTAATTGGGGAGAACCTCGATAAAAAGACATAACTTTGCACTTAGAACAGTTTAGAGATAACAAGTTAGTCATACACCACCCCTGAAAAGCATTCAGGTCAGCTTGCAAGGTATGACATGAGAGAGAGTCTACGATGCGATTAGCGATTTTTACATCATCGGCATACATAAGAACTCTGGAATTTAAAAGAACGGTGGGGAGATCATTAATAAAAATGGTAAATAACAATGGGCCAAGGTGACTGCCCTGTGGGACTCCTGATTCAACACAAATGATCTTAGAAAGAGAGGACCTAAAAAGAACCCTCTGCCTCCTATTGCTTAGATATTGTGAAATCCAAGCAAGCAGAGCATCCGGAAAGCCAACTAAATTCAGCTTATGTAATAGTAAGGCATGGTTTACCGAATCGAAAGCCTTACTGAAATCCGTATATATAACATCAGTTTGCTTTTGTTTCTTAAAACCTTGGATTACAAAGATGTAAACTGTAAAAGGTTAGTTGTGGTAGACGTATTCTTGACAAACCCATGAGGTATGGCGAAAAAATAGATTTACTTAAATGCTGTATTTGAGACGTCATAATTTTCTCAAACAGTTTAGGTATCGCTGACAATTTAGAAATTCCTCTGTAATTAGCGACGTCGGATTTATTGCCACATTTGTGAAGAGGTAAAATTAACGAATCCTTCCATATAGTTGGAAACTCGGACAGTGTAACGGACAACTTAAAAAGCTTAAGTAAAGGCGAGCACAGTGACTCCGCACAGAACCTCAGGACACAAGCGGGAATACCGTCTGGGCCCGGTGAGTATACCGGCTTAATCGTCATTAGTTCCTTAGCTACCGAACTTTGCGTTATAATAGGATTGAGAATACAGTTGGATTTCGTTATAGGATATGGATATATCTGACTAGAGTTGTACTTAGTATATATGTATGTAGTCGAGAAGAAGTTAGCAAATAAATTAGAAATAGATTGATCAGAAGAGGCCGAATCATTATTGAAAACTGCAAACGATGGAAGGGAGATAGAATTTCGCTTTGAGTTCACGAAACTGTAGAACTCTTTAGGATTTTCGGAGAATTGCAATTTGCAACGTTGTAAGTAATTATTATAGCATTTAGAATTAGAAACAATAAAATTCGATTTAGCAACCAAGTAACGAGACAGATCCGATGATAGACCCGTGACTTTATATTTTTTGTAATACCTAAACTTAAGATTCTTCAGTTTTGACAGCCCCCGCGTAAACCATGGTAATTTTTGCGTCACCACAGGAGACACTAAGGGTACACAGTCGTTAAAGATCGAGGCAACAGTGGTATAAAATAAAGAAATGGCGGAATTCATATCCGTACAAGTGTATAAATTAGTCCAATCGGTATTAAGAAAGGCATTGTTAAGTGCGACAAAGTCAGTCTTCCGAAAACATCGGGTGCGTACCATAGGATCACACTCGGAGATGGGCTCGCGGCTGGGAAACTCAATAGATAACTCTAAAGTTGGATGATAACTATCCTCTGGTTACACCATTGGACTAGTTCTAGATACTTCACAAAAGCTAGGATCAGAAGTAAAAATCAGATCCAAAAATCTGCCAGACGTATTAGAAATCGAATTCAGCTGGGCCAACGAAAGCTCAAGCAGACCATCAATAAAATCATGACACCCAGAGGGCAGCAACGTTTTGCTACCATTAACTGTTGACCAAGTCATAGTGGGCAGGTTAAAGTCCCCAAGGACAATTAATAAGTCTCTGTCAGAAAGTAGTTCAAGTATAAATTTAATAGAATCTAAGTGTAGTAAATATGTTGGCCATTCCGATTGGGGCGGAATGTAAGAACAGGTAACAAAAATGGAAAAACGAGTAAAAGATACCTTAACGCATATTAATTCGATAGTACTTGAGACAGGTATTGTTATCAGACCCGATGATAGGGCGGAATCTACAGCAATAAGAACTCCACCACCCCTACGATCAGTACGATCACGTCTAAAAATATTGAATTTAGAGGGTAGAACTGTGGCGTCAAAAACGTCAGGTTTTAACCATTTTGCAAGCAAGAAACCCATTCAACTCAATTCCACATTCGTTTTGGATTTTTGCAAAATATCGCCACACTTCGCTTCGCCCACTTTTATCAGTTAAGCTGTACAATCCACTTTGTAGCATTTTTTTATTTCGTCGCTTTTAAGCAACGCGCTCTCCTAAATTATATATATTTTAATCAAATAAATATTAAATCTGCAAATATCAACACAGAAATAATTTATAGACGGTCACAACTACACATTTTGTTAGTAATACTGAAACACAAGCTATAAAGAAAACAAAACACAAAAACAACACGTTGGCATTTTGCCGACAAATACATACATTTCTTTCTGCATCTTCGCCTTCCATTTCGCACGTCTGCACACATTTTCCCAAAGCACAAAGTGAGTACACAAAGTATTCTGCGAACTACCTGAGTAACTCGAATGTTCTCGAAGTTTTCATTTCATTTTGCTCTCCTTTCGTGATACTCTCTTTTTCGAGACGAAACACAAAATGTTCGTCTAGCGAAACAGTACTATACACATTCGTCTCATTCTGTCTTTTTCACTCACTCATATTCTACTCAATTCGAATGTACTCAATGTGGCTTTGTTTTGAATGCATTCATGCAGACGTCTATTATACATAAGCATACCGCTCCTCTGCCTGCATTGCCAGCAGCGCAGCTACGCGGTTTTAGCTATAGAGAACAATTGTAATAGAATTAAGAATTATTCAATAAACCATACTCAAACTGAAAAGACCTGCTTGTGTTTTTCTTTTGCAAACTCAAAATATCACATCTTGAATGATACAACAGCGGACGTATTACACTATATGTGATAGGAAGATTTTACAGAGTTATAGCGATTGCTTTTCAGCTGAGAAATTTTTATATACATAGTTATACAGTTTGATGGGTGATGATATAATATGGCAAGGAATAATGAGCGAAAACCTTTAATATATGCCTTAAATACGAGCTTAAGCTAGGTGACTGGGACTAAGGTGACTAAACTAAGATTTAGCGGCTTAGTGCCAGTGGCTACCCTTAGGAGATATGAGTATTGGATCAAGAAGATATGCTCCTAAACTGTCTAATAGTAGTTTAAGACTAGTGTTTGCACTAAGAGTCGTCAGATTGGTCAATAATCTGTTTAATGGTTTTGACGCCAGCCGTATGATATAAGGTGGATGTTTTGGTAAAAAATGGGAGGTTGAGTAGAAGCTTTAATATTTTGTTTTCGCATACTTGCAATTTCTTGATGTGAGATGCAGCATAACTCTTCCAGGTACTTAAGCCGTAGGTTAGTATAGGGAGAAAAATGGTTTTGAATATGATCATTTTGTTAGCTGAGGAAAGTTTAGATTTTCGGTTAACAATTGAGTAAAGGGTGCAGATAGTTTTGTTAATCTTTTTGATTGTGGCACCAACATGAGTGCTAAACGTAAGCTTTTTATCGAAGTGTATCCACTTCGTAAGTATCGCACTGTATCTACCCAGTTAACTGGAGAGTTGCAGATTTTCAGAGGCCCGTCAGGGAGAAAGCAAGCCTTTCTTTTCTTGGAAAAGAAGATGGCAACAGTTTTAGTGGCATTAACTTTTATTTTCCTCTTATGGTAGTAAGCTTCGAGTTCGTTTAGCCCGCTTTGCAGGGCTTGTTTAATGTCAGCATAATACGTGCCTTTACAATAGATGGCTGTGTCATCTGCAAACATCGATAGCTTACATCGGGGATGTTGCGGAATATCGTATATGAAGACGTTAAAAAGCACTGGCGCTAGAACTGAACCCTGTGGGACACCAGCTAGTAGCTCTTTTGTTGTTGACCTATTTCCATCTATTTCAATATGAAAGGTGCGATCTAGCAAAAAACTTTTCAGAATGTTTACAAGATATGTGGGTGTTTTAATGTTTATTAGTTTGAAAATTAGTGCTTCGTGCCAGACTGTATCAAAAGCAGCTTCAATATCCAGAGTGACGAGTCCAACAGATTGTTTGTTGGAGAAAGTATTTTGAACGTAGCTTCTTAGTTTCTTGGTTGGGAGTGAGCAGTTTAGACCAGCTCTGAATCCGTATTGGGCAGGTGGTAAAATATTATGTGTTTCTAGGTGGACTAGGAGTCTCCTTTTAATTATTTTTTCAAATATTTTGGAGAGAATGCTTAATAGACTAATAGGCCTATAGCTTTGTGGCTTGTCCGGAGGTTTTCCAGCTTTGACAATTGGGATAACTTTAGCTATTTTCCAAGGATTTGGGAAATATCCTATTTTTAGGCTGCTATTGTATAGAGTAGCGAGAAAACTAATGGCATTTGCTGGAAGGTTTTTTAAGCAAATGTTCCTTATGTTATCTGGACCGCTGGACTTTTTAGTTTTCAGGGTTTTTAGGATGGAAATTATTTCGCGGAAATTTTTGCGGCATAGGACTGGTTTTTAGGATTTTTTAACCTTTGAGCCTTTTATAGTTATTTCTATTTTGCGGCAGATTTGTATCACCCACAGCAATGTAGAGCTGTGTTTAAAACCAGAAGGCCTGGGCTAACTTCGACCGCGTCAAAGTTTGTATACCCTTGCAACTTTTTTGGTAACTCTTTCCTTACCTATTAGCCATCAATGTGGAAGAACGTTTTATATAAAAAGGCTTGTGTTTGCGAAAGAATGGCCTACAATCATAGGAAAAAACGAAGATATTGATCATAGTCACTGTTTTCCACCGATCGTTTTTATGGGAGCTATATGATATAGTCGCCCGATCTTGATCAAATTTGGCACAGTCATTAACAGATATATTAAATTAAGAAATGTTTAATTTGAAAGCAATCGCGTTAAAAGTAACGAAGTTATTTACAAAAGTCACTGTTTTCCACCGATCGTTCTTATGGGATATAGTCGCCCGATCTTGATCAAATTTGGGACAGTCATTAACAGATATATTAAACTAACAAATGTTTAATTTGAAAGCAATCGCGTTAAAACTAACGAAGTTATTTACAAAAGTCACTGTTTGCGACCGATCGTTCCTATGGGAGCTATATGATATAGTCATCCGATCTTGATCAAATTTGGCACAGTAGTTTATAGGCGTAACAAACTCTCTAATATTAAGTTTCAATTAAGTTTCGATAAAAGCGCAGAAATTAACGAAGTTATTCAGAAAAGTCACTGTTCGTGACTTTGGGGTTTGTATGGGAGCTATATGATATAGTGGTCAGATCCGGCTGAATCCGAGATATACAACCATGCAGTATTTGCCTACGTGCAAAATTTCAGCTCTGTAGCTCTTACGGTCTAGGAGGAGTTTGCGTTGATCCAGACGGACGGACGGACGGACGGACGGACGGACATGGCTATTTGAACCCGTCTCGTCGTGCTGATCAAGAATATATATACTTTGTATGGTCGGAGATGCTTCTTTCTATGCGTTGCATACTTCTGACCAAAATTAATATACCCTTTTTGCAAGGGTATAAAAAAACTGGTTGTCTGTAACTTCTGGGGATTCCCGTCAATTAGAATTTTTGACACTTTACCATTTTATTTATGCAAAATCACATGAGATTCCTTCGAGACCGATAAAGGCTAAACCAAAATGCAATTAATTTTATCATAAGGTTATGATCTGTATATATATTTTACTACCCATTTTACCATCCAAAAGGGTCGTTCTTATCTCAACCTGTTTGATTCGCCTTTTATCGGTATTTTGCGAATGCAACAGTAAAATTTGGAAAACATGTGCAATTCACAACGGAAATGTAAACAATGAACGCCAAAAAAACAAACAGAATGAAATAAAATTTAAAATAATTTTGCAACGGGCCCAAAATTTCTACCCAATCTGGTCATATGTATATATTTTTACTATTTTTTCATTGTACGCAATACTGCTGAAGGGTATATACATATATATATTTACATAAATATGTAAAATATATTATATTTGATTTCTCTTTTGCTGCTTTCGAACATACATACATTGTAACGATCCTTTCTCGTCCCTTGGGATATTTCCAATATCTCTTGGGCTAGGATCGGCACAACAAAATTTATTTTGTGCCCTGCTGAAATTAGATTTGTTTGGTTAATGGTTTTAAAACAGGTATTTATTTATAATATCTTTCGGCTCGGCTGCGTATGACTAATTTCTCTGAAGAAGTCTCGAACTTGGGCAGCGTTGACTATGGTCTGGGTCCCTTGCGGCTTGCTCCAGTCCTTCTCTTGTTCCTTGTGTCTCCGCTAGTTACTTTTTCAGACTCGCAATGTAGATACTTTGACTTGTATCTCCCTCTTCAGAATATCTCTGGAACGATGATTGGCATTAGGATAGATCCTATGGCCATTCTTTCACGTTTCCTGGCGTATCTTGATCCTCTA
The DNA here is from genome assembly GCF_018151085.1 of Drosophila tropicalis. Lineage (NCBI taxonomy): Eukaryota > Metazoa > Arthropoda > Insecta > Diptera > Drosophilidae > Drosophila > Drosophila tropicalis. Next base: position 2,283,026 of record NW_027172999.1, read on the forward strand.
GGGATGTTGTTTCCACCTCAGTACCTTCAGCTGTTTTTGTAAGATGGTCTTTGCGTGCTCGTTGCCTCTAGGACAAATCCCGAGGCCGTTTGTTATGCAGCAGGATTTTTCCTCAGCGATTGGTATTCGTCAGGATATATTCATTCATTCCTTCATTGTGTGCTTTATTTCCAGTAATATAAATGTTTCATTAAAGCTAATGATTAAGTAAGGATAACAGTGTTTTTAGGCATAGGCTTTTCATCTGTGACTTTCAAATGTCTGTTCGACTAAAGGCTTGTACAATAATTGAGATGTTATTATAAAGGAAAATAGGAAGAAAATCAATTAATGATGTAAGGATATATAGATCCTGGAATGTCTTTTTATTGCTTGGGCACGGTGTTCTGGTCCTATTCTAAGGACTTGTTTGTTGTCTGATAACTTGAGAAGCTACTCGTAAGGCGTTCTCAGCTATTGTACTTCTTCTCGATCCTTTTCACAGGACTTGCATTTCACTTGCTTGAGCTTTTAAGGTCGTAAGGCCTTAAAACTCCTTGGATGATCACGACTTGTTGACCTAATGATTTCCTTGATGGGTGTTGCCCTTATATAGGCAGCTCCCACGGCCTCAGGAATTGATTGGTGTAGTACCGCTGGAACTTTTCCATCGGCCCTCTGCTTTCACCCGCGCATTTACTTGTTGCTATGCGTGGTAAAAATCCCGCAAATCCTTGGCGCGGATATGTCCACTTTCTTTGCGGCTGCGCGCCCATCTGTTTCTTGTCCTTTTCTCTCTCCCTTGCCCGCATAGGGTCTCGGTCGCTCTGCCGGCTTCCGTCCCTTTCTCTCTTTTGCAGCGCCTTCCCATTGGCTGCCCAACTCCTCTCATTCATTTCATAATGCCTTATATTCTCTACCGACGCTGCCGTTGCCCGTCGCTTCCCCATGATCCATCAGTCCTACCAGCTTTGCTCTTTTCTCCCATATAGGAACCTACATATTCCAACATACATCTGTACTATAATTAACTTAGTCTATATTTTATATTAATACGATTATTCTACATGCTAGTATCTAATTTAATTTTATCGCGCATAATTCATCCACCAGATATTGGTATTTTCTCAATATTTTCTTAATGTAATATTTAGAGAGGATAATAGGAGAAACAAAATAACACCTCGTGTTAGTATACACAAAGTCTTATTATATAATGGTTTAACCTTAAAAACTGCAAAAGTTGTCCTTTTACTACATAAACAACAAAGTAGAAAACATCAAAACCAGTAGCCAACACGTGAATACATTTTGATATCCAGACATTTGACGTTTATAAACCACAATTCAAATTAAATTCTTACAGACTAACGATAGGTTATGGACAGCGAATTTTGATAGACATTTTGGACAAGGACCAGCCGTTACTGAAAATACACCTGGGGTCATTTAGAATAATGGTTGCCTTTAAAACAATTAATCATGGAATTCATTTAGATGACTACGAAAAGACGGCAAAGGAAGTATTACAATTGATCGTTAACCTCCCTGATGACAAAGATTTATTAGACTTAAATATCAAAGAAGGTAACTTCGGCTATGCCGAAGTTTTTCTACCCTTGCAGTCCTTGGTAAAAACATTTTTACTTTTTGAAATTTTTTTCACTGCAACTCAAATCATCAATATGCAAACAAAACAATTTTACTCTTCATACTACAATTTGTTGTTCTTCTTCCCTTATTCCCTAAGCAAAGCAACGCACGCATACACATACAGTTCATGTAGCGTTGCGTCTGTGTGTGTATGCATGTGCTCTGTTGAGGACGTATGACGTAGTAGGCAGCAAGCAGCGCTGCCGGCAGCGGTTGAACCGATTTATATTGACTGTAACTTGTGTTCTATTTATCCGATCCAATTCAAATTGGGATCTCATGTTTTATATCCAATACTATCACATTAGCAAATTTCATGGGAATACTCCAATTTTTATGAAATTTTTTTGAAAATGTTTCTTCTAGAGCTATATGATATGGTAGTCCGATCCGGATAATTTTCATACTTGATCTGCTCCAGCTAATAAAAAGCACAGAAAAACAATTTCAGCCCGATAGCTCTTAAGATAGCTAAGTAAAACGCTTACGCACGGACGGACAGACGGACATGGCTTTATCAACGCAGCTTCTCATGCTGTTAAGAATATATATACTTTATGGGGTCGGAAACGTCTCCTTCTGTGCGTTACAAACATTTGACCAATTTTATAATACCCTCTGGAAGGGTATAAAAACCCACAAATATTACATAAAATCTCACAAAAAGAAAAGGACACAGCGCAGATGAAAGCAATTTTTTTTAACCTAAAAAAAAAAAATAGAATGAGACATCTAGAGGAGAACAAAGGAAAACTACATCGTACAATCAGCGTTTCTGCAAGCATTTCTTTTAATATTTCAATCAGTATGACTCTTATTCCAACCGATATCTTGGCTTTTGTAAAACACCTCCTCCCTACCTTTCATGGGTCCTCCTTGATAGATTCATGGTAAGCGTGGAAGAAATCATTATGCTTATTAGGGGCAAAGACCAAACACCGTATTGGAAATTATTGTTACTTACAATTCGTAATAAAACAATAGGTAGAGCAGACCAAGCATTGAGTGGGACAATATTAAAGAAAACTTAAATCTCATGTACTATTCTGGAAATCCAGACCCTACCAAACAATTTATCTATAACAAAGCTAAGAAGTCAATTTTTGAACCTTCCTCAACTCATGGCAAACAGTTTGAAAACCAAAGCGCAGCAGCAACGAAAACGTTTTATGACGAGATTTGTCTTCATGCCTTTCTGTTGTCTCCGTGACCCCCTTAAAACCATGATTAGGATCAGAAGACCAACCACCATCGAAGAACCTACGAATAGTGTCAAGCTGAAAAAAGCTTCTATTACCAGACTCAGAACAGAACACAATATCCAAATAATAATTCAAACAAGACACAATATTCAAATAATAATTCAATCGACATAAACTACAATCAAACTAATAACCCTTTGAACCCTGTTCGTGGAGGGGCTGAAGGATCCAAATAAAACACAAGTGGTTGGCGGGTGCCAATTTCTTCAGGTGTCTGGTGAGTGCGTAATGCAATTAAAACGCGCGAGAACTTCGGTTAAAATTAATTCTGGTTTATTTTATTTATGTCACAAGATGTCCCAACACACACGAGAATGGTTCGGGTTGAAAAAAGTACAATATCGAAAGATAAGCGGAAGGACAAAAGAACGGGTGTTCGGATTAGATGCTCGTACTGGATTAATATGGCGATGCCCATCAGAAAATCGAGTCACTCCTCCTGGTGTGACCGTAGACGCCGAGGATCGAAAAACCCTCCTCACTCTTGCAACATGCCCTCCTTGCAACATGTTGCAATTGCCACCCTGGACATATGTAGGATGGGGGGACGGCAGCGTCCTGGAGCGCCTAGATCCCACAGGAGCCGGAGACGACCCATCCGAACAGCCAAGCCCAGGGCAAATGACAGATTGATGCGGCTCTCAGCCGCACACGCATCGAGGAGGACGCGGGTCTCGAAGGATTTCGAGCCATTGCCCTACCGGAGGACTGCTGTTGGCATGACAGTCGTCATACTGGCGTGGAGCAGGGAGGAGAGAGATCTCGGGTGCGCCTTCTGGCGAAGTCAATGCCTGTGTGGGTGAAGGGCCTGGAGTACGTGATGCGCTCTCGAGGAAGATCACCCATCATTTGAGTCTGTAGTCGTCGACGATGAACGATGCACACCTTACACCCCTGGATCCGTGGGATCCAGAATTTGGTGCGCAGATACCGCACCATCAGTTGATTGCCGCCATGCAACGTGATGCGGTGGGCGAATTCGACAAGCGCGTGCAATGCGAGAAACGTTCGCTAACGTCGTCGAGTAGGGTGGTCGTGGTGGTGTGGCACTGGACTCGTTGCTCCAGCTGGGTGTCTGGGAGTTCATTATTGAGAGTTGGCCAATACTCGGGGTCCCGCCGGATCCATTCCGGCCAATGCCACCAGAGGCTTCTGGCCGATAACTCGGCCGCGAAGACTCCACGGCTTGCCAGATCAGCGGGTTTGTGCTCGGAACGCACATGTGACCAGCTTTGGCCACTGGTGCTTTTGGGGATGCTGGATACCCGATTGACAAGAAAGTGGACCAACTACACGGGGGTTTATTGAGCCAAGCCAACACAATGGTGAAGTCGGTCCAAAACTGGGAGGTTGCAGGTGGGATTGGGAGTTCAGGAACGATCGACGCCCAGAGATCGGCTAGCAAAACCGCTCCACACAACTCCAGCCGAAACTGTTTTGACTGGAGCCACACCGGTCTTAGCCGTTAATAAATGGACGCTTAATTGATCGCGATACCGAACCCGCACATATAGGGCTGCTCCATTCGCTTTCTGAGATGCGTCACAGAAGCCATGAAGCTCCCACAAGAGCGTATCGCTGGTGTTTAGACAACGGGGGATGCGGAGTTGATTGAGGCCTGGGTAATCCTGAAGGAATTCGTGCCATTGCTGCAGCAGAAGAGGCGGCAGAACGTCATCCCAGCCCAGTTCGGTTAGCCAGATTTGCTGCATGAATATCTTCGCTCGGATAACAAATGGGGCTGGCCAGCCAGCGGGGTCGAAGTGTTTAGCGATATGGGACAGAATCTGCCCCTTGGACACCGACTCCTTTCGTAGTGCTTCGCGTCTTCCAGCTTGAGAAACGCCTCTCGCAGCTGATGCTCTCTTGGGATAGCTTGAAGTACTTCCTTCTTATTGGACGTCCACTTCCGAATCGGGAGGCCCGCAGATTAAAGGGCAGCTTGAAGCTCTCGTATGGCGTCGTCTTCAGTATGAGCGCCGGCAAGGACATCATCAACATACATGTAGTTCCGAAGGATTTCGCTCGCCTGAGGGTACATCGCTTGCACATCTTGTGCCAATTGTAAAAGGACTAGTACCGCCAAGAAAGGCGCGCAGTTAACCCCAAACGTGACAGTTTGTAGCTCATAATCCTGAATACTGCCGGAACGATCTCGGTAGAGGATCCGCTGAAAACAAGTATGCCTGGGGTCGACTCGGATTTGTCGATACATCTGCGTTATGTCAGCGTGAGATAGGCCTGAAGAGTAGGCCCGGTGTGCAAGACATCGTTAAGGCTGACGGTCCGTTTTAAGGAACTCGACGCGTTAAATACCACGCGTACCTTGGTGGTGGTGCTGTCGGGCTTAAACACGGCGTGTTGGGGGAGATAGAAGTTTTTTTCCCTCCTGAGGCGGCGTCACCCGAATCATATGGCCCGATTCCTCGTATTCTTGAAATATGGCATCGTACTGCGTTCTTAGGACGGGATCCTTGAGAATTCGTGCTTCATTCCGCAGGAATTAAACCAGCGCGATCGGTCTTGAATGACCCAAGTCGACGCTATTCGGACCTTTGATCGGAAGGGACACAACATATCGGCCGTCCTTCCCTCTTCGGGTGGTCTCCTGAAAATTCCGCTCGTAGAATACGTCATCCTCCTTTTCCGGCTTTGCGGGAAGGTCTTCCACCTCCCAAAACTTGGTGAGGAGTACATCAAGTTTTGGTTCCGGATTGACTCGCGTCTGTGCAGCGAAACCTAATCGAGCCACCGGAGGGTCAGGCATGATCGCTCCACACAGAACCCATCCAAAGATGGTTTCTAGCCCGACGAAATCTCCAATATCCTTTTTGATCCGCTCACCGAGGATGTGGGGAAACAGGTCTACACCGAAAATCATATCAATAGGCGCGGGCTTGTTGTAGTACGGGTACGGTAGTACGGGGGCGATCGAGGCACTGCGTCGGATCCGTGTTAAGGAATGGAGCCCATGGAATGGCCCCCGACAATTTGGATAAGACCAGGAAACCTCAATCTTGTTCAGCTTGTCACACGGAGGAGACAGTATCAGCAGACACACTTTGTCATGGTATGATGACGTTCCTTGCAGGTTTGGCAATTATGCGCACTGGAGCAGCCCTTCACTTGATGACCGCGAGCAAAACAGTTCAGACAAAGTCCCTGCTGTCTAATGGTTTCCAAACGCCTCTGAACAGGCATGTCAAGAAAACTAGGGCAGAGCCGTCTTGGGTGATTCTCCCGATGGCAAAGCTTGCAAGACGCCGGTTCGAACTGAGCTTCAGCGGGAAACGCTTGGACCTTCATCGTTGCAGAGGATTTGCGGGTTCCAATGGGGATGGCTTGTGTTCTTCGGTGGCATCCAGGACACGATACCGATCGGCGAGAAATTGGTTCAAATCGTACCAAGTCGAGGCGACAGTCTTATTTGGCACTGATTGTTCCCACAGGAGGATTGTGGCCTCCGGCAATTTGCTAGTGCATATGGCGATAAGTAAGACACCAATTCTCTATACTAACACCCGAACGCTCAAGCGCGGTTAGACACCCTTAAAACGCAGTCTGCAGCTCTCGTAAGGATTTGCCCGACTCTTGTGCCACCGCGGGAATCTGAAGGAGTTGTCTGGCTTGAGTCATGACAAGCAGACGGTTATTTTCGTACCGTGCGGTGAGGTTCCCCCACGCGGCCTGGAATTCCTCATTCGTCAGGCGGGACTTAGCCACGATGGTTCTCGCTTCCCCTCGCGTCTGGCGTTCAAGTGATAAAGCTCCTCCACTTGTGACAAATACGAATTGGCGATATAAATGGCGGCGAACAAGTCGCGGAATGTGGGCCATGCTAGGCTGCGGCTCCGTGGACATACTCAGGGGATGACCTTACCTACGAAGACCGCTTTTGTGCGCTCTGTATGAGGACGCAAGAATTTTCTTACTGTGCACTGCAGGATTGCGGGAGAATTCTCTCGCGTGTGGCTCGGAAACGGAGTCCTTTTATTGGGGATATATGCGGATCAATATACGAACGCACGAATGCGGATCAAAATTTACACGTAGACAAAGCGGAGTGATTACAAAACAAGATTAGATGGATTCGTAAGTAACGATGGGAGTACGTATAAAACAAAACACGGATGAAATATATAAATAAAGATGTATAGGGCAAAAAAAATATACGTTTTTATAAAAATCTGGATCTGGATATATATATGTGCGGAAAAAATTATATATAATTTATAAAAATGGACGGATGTATAGGGGCACGATGATGCTGGAAAAAATATATATGTATTGATTTATATATATGGGCGGATATATATACATATGCACAAAATACTGGCCGAAAAAAATTATATATATATAATTTATAAATATGGACAGATATATATATTTTTTCTCTCTTTTTATAACACCTTACAAATTTTTTTGTTTTCTCTTTTACACTTTTACGCGGAATTGGCAAACAGCTGTGGGAAATACATGTACATGAGGGTCTAAACGAGTTTTGCATATGTATGTATGGTAGATGGAGAAAATAAAAGTGGAATTGGACAAGTGCAAAAAAAAATGCGTGGTCGAGGAATGGAAAACAAACGTTGGACAAACACGCTAAGGATTGGGAACTACCATGTAACCTTGGAACAGGTCAGGTATGTACATACAATATATAAAAGTGTGTAGGTCGCTATAGAAGAGACGGAAAACTTCACACTTTTATTAGTATGTAGGGGCAAATGAAATGAATAATGAAATTTTGTACTTATCAGAAATTCCGACGATGCCAGCTGGAGGAGCGGAAGGATATCCGGCTCGAAGGACCAACGTTCGTAGAGGGGCGAAAGGATCCAAATAAAACACAAGTGGTTGGCGGGTGCCAATTTCTTCAGGGGTCTGGTGAGTGCGTAATGCAATTAAAACGCGCGAGAACTTCGGTTAAAATTAATTCTGGTTTATTTTATTTATGTCACAAGATGTCCCGACACACACAAGAATGGTTCGGGTTGAAAAAAGTACAATATCGAAAGATAAGCGGAAGGACAAAAGAACGGGTGTTCCTCACTCCTCACTGCTCTTCGCCGCTCACTGCCGTTTACCCGGTGGCTTGAACAAACCCATTTAAGCAACAATCTAACCAAAATCATAATAGATCTGGGGAAATACCCCCTCTAACTTCCATAATAACGAAAATTTTCAACAGGTAGCCTCGACAAACCAGTCGGGTACATAAATAAGGGATATGGGCCCAAAATCCCCGTTAAAATTCAGAATAGATACCGGTTCTACCTTTTCGTTCATAGACCCAAAGTATGCACAGGGAGACATGATACTAACCCTAATTAAAAACCTAACCATTACAACCGTTTTACAAAGTTATTTACTACAAAATAAAATGATTATTACCACGCCAACCGAATTAAAAGAACAGGGTCAGAGAAGCGACTTTTGCAAAACGCTCCTAGTTAACGACCCCATATTGCAATACCCTGATTATAGCGAGCCATTTACTCTCACAACCAATGCGAGTAACTTTGCTCTAGGCCGGCGCCTACAATAATAGGCAATACGGCATTGTCCCAGGGACCAGATAGTTCTGTTTCGCTAGTAGAACTTTAACCGATACAAAAACTCGATATTCCACTATCGAAAAAGAAATGCTAGCTATAGTTTGGGTAATAAAATATTTTCGACCATACCTATATAGCAGATGCATTAAGCAGAATAGAACCTAATATGTGCTTAAATGACACCAGCCCCACACCGCACCCTAGTATTCCTGTGGCTAAATGCCCATTGAACAATTTCACCATTCAGGCAGTATTCAAAATTAACTCGATACTTTTATGCGAAAAATCCACTCATAACGTTCGCAGCTGTATAGCTGAACCTAGTTTCACTCCGGAAATATCCTCGACTATCCTAAAATCCTTGCTCAAAACCAATAAAACATTGGCAATCTACACTAACGATGTAATATTTAAAGTTATAGAAGAGGCATATTTTAAATACTTTGCTGCCACAAATCTTTATAAAATTTGTAGGTGTTTGCTTTTCCTTTCCGAGCCAATAAACACAAGCGAAATTGAATTTTTGATCAAAAGCTACCAAACGAATAACAATCATTGTGGAATCGTCGAAACTTACAAACACCTTAAACGGGAAATATACATAACCCAGGGGGGGTGCTGATCACGGCCCTGTACTTAGTTTTTCTCCATCGCGTCAGGATTTCAAAAAAAATGGGTTAAAATTATTCAAATTGACCTCATTTGCAATACATTATTCCATAATGTAAGCATAATATTGTACTAAAAACATTAATTTTTTATTCTATTAATGTATTAGGCTTGATTTAAAAGAAATTTACAAAATATCAAAGAGTTATTCCTTTGTTATAAGGCATAATATCTTACACTTTGGATATGGTTCTATAATGAGTAGTATTTGAACCAAAAAGTATGCTATAGGGATTCCAAGGGTTTCTGCTTTTTAATTTTAAAGAATTATGGGAATCTGCTGCGTCTAACAAATTGTTTATTAGTTATATGTGCAAATAAGAACTAATTTTCTTAAACAGATGGATGTGATGGACAAAAACCAAGTATGCAGTCAGAATCAGCGTACCCGAATTCCTTTAGAACACATCTCAAGTTAACGTCAGCAAAAATCATGTCGGCCTGTGTAATTATAATTTGACAATCATAGATAAGTTCTCGACATTTGCACAAGCATACCCATTGACGAATAGAACTTCTATAAGCGTTACAAAGGCATTTAAAGTATTTATAAAACAATTCGGTGTACCTAAGAAAATTGATTTCGACCAGGGTGCTGAATTTTCGGGCGCCATTTTAAAGAACTTCCTAGAACAGTACATCAATTATTTAGCGGACGTACACACATTTTTGATAAAACAATAAAGTTTAACAAGAAGCAAGATTATTGAGCCAAACTTAACGAATTTCGATCTGCTATCTATCCCACTGTCAAATTAAATATGGAGAAAAACTGAATGAATCTAGGGTAAAACCACCTGCCGTACCAACAGGCAATTTAATATTTAGGAAGGAGAATAGGAGAAACAAAATAACACCTCGTGTTAGTATACAAAAGGTCTTATTATATAATGGTTTAACCTTAAAAACTGCAGATGTTGTCCTTTTACTACATAAACAACAAATTAGAAAACCTCAAAACCAGTAGCCAACACGTGAATACATTTTGATATCCAGACTCACACGTTTATTAACCACATTTCAAATTAAATTCTTACAGGCTAACGATAGGTTATGGACAGCGAATTTTGATAGACATTTTGGACTAGGACCAGCCGTTAATCAAAATACACCTGGGGTCAACTAGAATAATGGTTGACTTAAAAACAATTAATCATGTAATTCATTTAGATGACTACGAAAAGACGGCAAAGGAAGTATTACAATTGATCGTTAACCTCCCTGATGACAAAGATTTATTAGACTTAAATATCAAAGAAGGTAACTTCGGCTATGCCGAAGTTTTTCTACCCTTGCAGTCCTTGGTAATAACATTTTTCCTTTTTGTAATTTCATTCCCTGCAACTCAAATCATCAATATACAAACAAAACAATTTTACTCTTCATACTACAATTTGTTCTTATTCTTCCCTTATTCCCTAAGCAAAGCAACGCACGCATACACATACAGTTCATGTAGCGTTGCGCCTGTGTGTGTATGCATGTGCTCTCTTGATGACCTATGACGTAGTAGGCAGCAAGCAGCGCTGCCGGCAGCGGTTGAACCGATTTATATTGACTGTAACTTGTGTTCTATTTATCCGATCCGATTAAAATTGGGATCTCATGTTTTATATCCAATACTATCACATTAGCAAATTTCATGGGAATACTCCAATTTTTATGAAATTTTTTTTGAAAATGTTTCTTCAAGAGCTATATGATACAGTAGTCCGATCCTGATAATTTTCATACTTGATCTGCTCCAGCTAATAAAAAGCACAGAAAAACAGCCCGATAGCTCTTAAGATAGCTAAGTAAAACGCATACGCACGGACGGACAGACGGAGATGGCTTTATCAACGCAGCTTCTAATGCTGTTAAGAATATATATATGTACTTTATGGGGTCGGAACTGTCTCCTTCTGTGCGTTACAAACATCTGACCAATTTTATAGTACCCTCTGAAAGGGTATAAAAACACAAAAATATTACATAAAATCTCACAAAAAGAAAAGGACAAAGCGCAGATGAAAACAATTTTTTTTTTAAACCAAAAAAAAAAAAAAAAACAGAGTGCGGGGGCTAACTTCGACCGCGTCAAAGTTTGTATACCCTTACAACTTTTTTGGTAACTCTTTCCTTACCTATTAGCCATCAATGTGGAAGAACGTTTTACAATCATAAGAAATAACGAAGATATTAATCAAAGTCACTGTTTTCCACCGATCGTTCCTATGGGAGCTATATGATATAGTCACCCGATCTTTATCAAATTCGGCACAGTCATTAACAGATATATTAAACTAACAAATGTTTAATTTGAAAGCAATCGCGGTAGAAGTAACGAAGTTATTTACAAAAGTCACTGTTTTCGACCGATCGTTCCTATGGGAGCTATATGATATAATCAACGGATCTTGATCAAATTTGGCACAGTCGTTTATAAGCGTAATAAACTCTCTAATATTAAGTTTCACGATAATAGCATAGAAACTAACGAAGTTATTGAGAAAAGTCACTGTTCGTGACTTTGGCGTGTGTATGGGAGCTATATGATATAGTGGTCCGATCCGGCTGAATCCGAGATATACAACCCCTGCAGTATATACAAGCCTACGTGCAAAATTCTCTGCTCAGCTCTGTAGCTCTTACGGGCGTTGATCCAAACGGACGGACGGACGGACGGACATGGCTATTTGAACTCGTCTCGATGTGCTGATCAAGAATATATATACTTTGTATGGTCGGAGATGCTTCGTTCTATGCGTTGCACACTTCTGACCAAAATTAATATACCCTTTTTGCAAGGGTATAAAAAGGAGACATCTAGAGGAGAACAAAGGAAAACTACATTTCCGCAAGCACTTCTTTTAATACTTCAATCAGTATGACTCTTATTCCAACCGATATCTTGGCTTTTATAAAGCCGCCAGCCTTTCATGAGTCCTCCGACAACCTTGATAGATTCATCGTAAGCGTGAAAGAAATCATTATGCTTATTAGGGGCACAGACCATACACCGTATTGGCAATTATTGTAACTTACAATTCATAATAAAACAATAGGTAGAGCAGACAAAGCATTGAGTGGGACAACATTAAAGAAAACTTAAATCTCATGTATTATTCGGGAAATCTAGACCCTACCAAACAATTTATCCTTAAGAAAACTTTTCTATGAAATAACAAGGCTAAGAAGTCAATTTTTGAACCTTCCCCCAACTTATGGCAAACCTGTTTAAAAAACAAAGCGCAGCAGCAAAGAAAACGTTTTATGAAGAGATTTGTCTTCCTGCCTTTCTGTTGTCTCCGTGACCCCCTTAAAACCATGATTAGGATCAGAAGACCAACCACCATCGAAGAAGCCTACGAATGGTGTCAAATAATAATTCAAACGACATAAACTACAATCAAACTAATAACCCTTTGAACCCATTTAAGCAACAATCTAACCAAAATCATAATAGATATGGGGAAATACCCCCCTCTAACTTCCATAATAACGAAAATTTTCAACAGGTAGCCTCGACAAACCAGTCGGGTACATAAATAAGGGACACGGGCCCACAATCCCCGTTAAAATTCAGAATAGATACCGGTTCTACCTTTTCGTTCATAGACCCAAATTATGCACAGGGAGACATGATACTAAGCCTAATTAAAAACCTAACCATTACAACCGTTTTACAAAGTTATTTACTACAAAATAAAATGATTATACCCACGCCAACCGAATTCAAAGAACAGGGTCAGAGAAGCGACTTTTGCAAAACGCTACTAGTTAACGACCCCATATTGCAATACCCTGAGTATAGCGAGCCATTTACTCTCACAACCAATGCGAGTAACTTTGCATTACATCGCCTTATTGTCCCAGGGACCAGATAGTTCTGTTTCGCTAGTAGAACTTTAACCGATACAAAAACTCGATATTCCACTATCGAAAAAGAAATGCTAGCTATAGTTTGGGCAATAAAATATTTACCTATTTAGCAGATGCATTAAGCAGAATAGAACCTAATATGTGCGTAAATGACACCAGCCCCACACCCTAGTATTCCTGTGGCTAAATGCCCATTGAACAATTTCACCATTCAGGCAGTATTCAAAATTCACTCGATACCTTTATGCGAAAATTTCACTCATAAAGTTCGCAGCTGTATAGCTGAACCTAGTTTCACTCCGGAAATAACCTCGACTATCTTAAAATCCTTGCTCAAAACCAATAAAACATTGGCAATCTACACTAACGACGAAATATTCAAAGTTATAGAAGAGGCATATTTTAAATACTTTGCTGCCACAAATCATTATAAAATTTGTAGGTGTCTGCTTTTCCTTTCCGAGCCAACAAACACAAGCGAAATTGAATTTTTGATCAAAAGCTACCAAACGAATAACAATCACAGGGGAATCGTCGAAACTTACGAACACCTTAAACGGAAAATATACATACCCCAGGGGGGTGCTGATCACGGCTCTGTACTTAGTTTTTCTCCATCACGTCAGGATTTCAAAAAAAAAAATGGGTTAAAATTATTCAAATTGACCTCATTTGCAATATATTATTCCATAATATGAGCATAATATTGTACTAAAAACATTATTATTTTATCCTATTTATTGCGAATACATCTGGCAGCCTACTTGGTCACCCGCCCATCTGGCAACCCTATACGCGTCAAGATGCACTCTCGTATATGGCACCGTCTGTGCCGGTCGTGTTTCTCATAGTTCTACCACAAATAATATATTCACTACTAATATATATCTATCAATAACTCTGTAAACCCATGAAGTTGAATAAATCTCAACAGGTTATGGGCCCAGCACGCTTCCACTGCGCCAATAATTCGATGGATTCAGAATAGTGAAAATAAAGTAAAAGGTGTAAAAGTTGTGGCGAAAAAGTTCTAGAAAGATTTTTGTGTCTCGCCTGTGTGGCGCCGAACTGCCGTTTATTTTACGTTGCTTGTGTAGCTTCGCGGTCGGCTTGCTAAGTCAAGAAAAAAAAAAAAAAACGTGCGAGAGAGAACACAATAGAAAACAGTTAAATAAAGAGAAACAGAACATAAAAAATGAGTGTCGCAAGTGTACGTATAGAGCCGTTAGGCAAAGAAAATTTTGATACTTGGAAAATTCAAATGGAAGCACTTTTGATCAAAAATGATACGTGGAAATATGTGAACAATACATGTGTAAAGACAGAACAGAATGCTGCACAGTGGGTGAAAGAAGATGCTAAGGCAAAATCTGACTTAATTCTGGCCATGGCGACAACAGAATTAAAACAAATAAAAAACTGTGAAACTTCACACGAAGTATGGAAAAAGTTGCATAGCATCTACCAGTCAACGGGTCCCGCACGCAAAGCCACCCTACTGAAGTCTTTGATTTTGCTGAAATTAGGCCCCGGCGCCGACATGCGAGATCACGTCGATAAGTTTTTTGACATTGTAGACAAAATAAATGAAACTGAAGTAATCAACATAAATGATTTAATCTCGATCTTGCTACTGTACAGTATATCAGAAGAATACGAAACATTTCGTATAGCAATCGAGTCGCAGGACAATTTAATTACACCTGAAGCACTAAAGGTAAAATTATTGGATGAATACGAGGCGCGAAATCGAAACAAAGGAGAATCATCACCAGGGGCACTGATGATAAATAAGAGATTCAACAATGGTGCACCAGGGTCGTCCAAGACAGGTGGTTTCAAATACAAATGTTATAATTGTGGAAAGGTGGGGCACAAGGCGGCGAAATGTCCCAAGAAATTTCCGAAAAAGTCCGGAGAAAACAGTGAGTCATATTCAAGTATGTACATACAAGAAGCAAATCTCACACGCACAAGCCTAAAGGGATGGTGCCTGGACTCTGGAGCAACGTCACATATGTGTTCAGAGAAGGAAAGGTTTAATAAAACGTATGCAGAAAAATCGCAAGAGTTAAAACTAGCAAACGGCGAAAGTACAGCAATTAATGGAATCGGGTCGGTAACTTTTAAACCAAACTGTAAGTTTTCTGCAAACCTTTTGAACACACTGTATGTACCAGATATTAGAGAAAATCTACTGTCAATAGCGAAGATATGTGACCACGGTTTTAATGTGTTATTTAAGAAGAATTTTGCAGAAATAATACAGGTATGCAATGGGCAAGTAGTTTTTGTCGCACAGCGAAAACATGACATATACCATGTCGAGGAAATGAGTGAAGAAAGCCATTTAGCAGTCGGAAACAAAACAAGTATCAGCGAGTGGCATGAACGTTTTGGTCACTTAAACGAAAAGGACTTAAAAGATGTCATCCAAAAAGGAAGAGTACATGGTGCATGCGTAAATATAAATGAGAGTCTACCAATCTGCGAAGCATGCATTAAGGGGAAGCAATCACGAAAACCGTTTCCTGCATCCGACTCCAAATCAAAAGAACTACTAGAACTAATCCATAGCGATGTATGTGGACCAATGCGAGCAAGTAGTCATGGAGGTAGTCGATACTTTGTTACATTTATAGATGATTTTTCGAAATGGTGCGAATTGTATACTATCAAAAGTAAATCAGAAGTTTTTAACAAATTCAAGGAGTTTAAGGTATACGTCGAACTCAAAACTGGAAAAAAGATTAAACGTTTTAGATCAGACAATGGAACCGAGTATACCAATAACGAGTTTAATAAGTATTTAAAAGCCGCAGGTATAAAGCACGAGCATTCAGTGGAATACACCCCACAACAAAATGGAACGGCTGAAAGGAAGAATCGAACTCTTGTGGAAATGGCTCGCTGCATGATGATCCAAGCCGTACTACCACCTAGCTACTGGGCTGAGGCAATAAACACTGCAAATTACTTACGGAATAGATGCCCATCCAAAAGTCTACGGGGAGAAGTCCCTTTTACATTATGGAATCATCGTATTGCATCTATCAAACATTTGCGCACATTTGGTCAAATTGTATACTCGCTTGACAAACGTGCAAAGAGTAAATTCAGTCCAAGATCTAAACGTTGTATATTTATAGGTTACTGTAATGATGCCAAAGCCTACAGACTATATGATCCCGAAGCCAAAATGGTATTAAGAAGTCGTGACGTCATATTCACAAATATTTTTGGCAACGATCATAAATTTGAAGAATTCTCAGAGCTGAGTGCAGTCAATGCGGAATATCAAGGGGAACATAGTCAGGAAAATGATTTTCAAGAAGAGCGTGTCGTTCCCGAGGAAAATACCCCAGAAGAGAATGCCGATATTGAAGAAAATATCCAAGAAGAACCAGTACTGCGAAGACGTGGACCCGGAAGACCCAGAAAAGTGCATACAGGAAAACCTGGTCGTCCCAAGCTCATCTATAATGAAGTCCAAATCCAGTCAACCATCGAAAATGAGCCTGAAACGGAATCTGATGATGAAGACGAATTTTATGAGGCATCGTCACTAATAAGCATCGGAGATGAATCGTCAACGCGCGCAGCTCTAAGTGGTCCAAATGCAATTGAGTGGAAAAACGCCTTGATAAGTGAGTATAAAGCGCTACAAAAGAATAAGACTTGGGAAACAGTAAAGCGAGAGAGGAATCAGAAAGTCATAGAAACCAAGTGGGTTCTCCGCACAAAGTATAAACCAAACGGCGAAGTGGATAGCCGCAAGGCTCGTCTAGTAGCAAAAGGTTTCACTCAAAGAGAGGGAATTGATTATAATGAAACTTATTCCCCTGTAGCTCGTATAGGATCAATACGAACACTGATAGCAATCGCCGTGGAACTCGACCTCGACCTCCATCAATTTGATTTTAACAGCGCATATCTAAATGGAGACATAGAGGAAGAACTGTATATAAAGGTTCCACCAGAATTCACCGAAATACTTACGGAAAAAGAAAAGCAGAGATACACCGACGATAAAGTATGTAAATTAAAGAAAGCTTTGTATGGGTCAAAGCAGAGTGGACGCCAGTGGTATAAGAAACTGGATTACAAATTGAAGGAAATGAACTTGAAGCCACTTGCAGCTGATCCTTGTGTGTATATGAAAAAACAAGGTAATGGGATTATTATCGTTTCACTGTATGTCGATGATCTCATAGTCGCAACGAATAATAACAAGCTACTAACACAGCTGAAAGCCGAATTAACACGTAATTTTGAAATGAAGGATTTAGGAAAACTGTCTTATTGCCTGGGTATCGAATTTCTTCAAAATAAGAACAAAGGTGAATGTTCTTTGGGTCAATCAAGGTATGTAAAGGATATACTAAAGAAATTCAACATGGAGGACTGTAAACCAGTGAGCACACCTATGAACGCCAGCGGGAAAATTTCAAATCAAATGTGCCCAAAGACAAAACCGGACCTGGATGAAGTATCAGGCGTCCCATATCAAAGCTTGATAGGTGCTCTAATGTGGCTTGCAGTATCGACGCGCCCTGACATTGCACATACCGTAAGTCTTCTTAGCCAGTATAATAATTGTTACGGGAAACAACACTGGGTTGCAGCCAAAAGGGTACTTCGTTATTTGAAGGGTACTCAAGACCATGGACTAATATATAGAAAAACCGGAAAAGATTTGGTTGGCTATGCTGATGCCGACTGGGCTGCTAATATTGATGATCGTAGATCTTTTACAGGTTTCGCATTTAAGATGGCAAACGCACCAATAAGTTGGGAATCCCGTAAGCAGCGAACTGTCGCTCTTTCTAGTACAGAGGCGGAATACATGGCCCTATCTGAGACGTCTAAAGAGGCTGTACATCTAAGATCTTTCTTGCAAGAGATTTTTGGCTCGCTCCGTTCCACCATAATCTACAACGACAATCAAGGAGCTGGCCAACTCACACGAAATCCTCTATTCCACAAGAGGACAAAGGATGTCGACATCCGTCATCATTTTATAAGGGAATTGGTGGACAAAGGGGACCTTCGCATTGATTACATCTCAACAAGTGAAATGCCCGCAGACGTTTTAACCAAAGGACTAGGAACAGCAAAGCATGAGTCCTGTGTGACACTGTTGGGAGTACAAAAAATAGAGAAATAAGGCGCCATCTGAGGGGAAGTATTGCGAATACATCTGGCAGCCTACTTGGTCACCCGCCCATCTGGCAACCCTATACGCGTCAAGATGCATTCTCGTATATGGCACCGTCTGTGCCGGTCGTGTTTCTCATAGTTCTTCCACAAATAATATATTCACTACTAATATATATCTATCAATAACTCTGTAAACCCATGAAGTTGAATAAATCTCAACACTATTAATGTATTAGGCTTGATTTAAAAGAAATTTACAAAATATCAAAGAGTTATTCCTTTGTTATAAGGCATAATATCTTACACTTTGGATATGGTTCTATAATGAGTAAAATTTGAACCAAAAAGTATGCTATAGGGATTCCAAGGGATTCTGCTTTTTAATTTTAAAGAATTATGGGAATCTGCTGCGTCTAACAAATTGTTTATTAGTTATATGTGCAAATAAGAACTAATTTTCTTAAACAGATGGATGTGATGGACAAAAACCAAGTATGCAGTCAGAATCAGCGTACCCGAATTCCTTTAGAACACATCTCAAGTTAATGCAGCAAAAATCATGTCGGCCTGTGTAATTATAATTTGACAATCATAGATAAGTTATCGACATTTGCACAAGCATACCCATTGACGAATAGAACTTCTATAAGCGTTACAAAGGCATTTAAAGTATTTATAAAACAATTCGGTGTACCTAAGAAAATTGATTTCGACCAGGGTGCTGAATTTTCGGGCGCCATTTTAAAGAACTTCCTAGAACAGTACATCAATTATTTAGCGGACGTACACACATTTTTGATAAAACAATAAAGTTTAACAAGAAGCAAGATTATTGAGCCAAACTTAACGAATTTCGATCTGCTATCTATCGCACTGTAAAATTAAATATGGAGAAAAACTGAATGAATCTAGGGTAAAACCACCTGCCGTACCAACAGGCAATTTAATATTTAGGAAGGAGAATAGGAGAAACAAAATAACACCTCGTGTTAGTATACAAAAGGTCTTATTATATAATGGTTTAACCTTAAAAACTGCAAATGTTGTCCTTTTACTACATAAACAACAAATTAGAAAACCTCAAAACCAGTAGCCAACACGTGAATACATTTTGATATCCAGACTCACACGTTTATTAACCACAATTCAAATTAAATTCTTACAGGCTAACGATAGGTTATGGACAGCGAATTTTGATAGACATTTTGGACTAGGACCAGCCGTTAATCAAAATACACCTGGGGTCAACTAGAATAATGGTTGACTTAAAAACAATTAATCATGTAATTCATTTAGATGACTACGAAAAGACGGCAAAGGAAGTATTACAATTGATCGTTAACCTCCCTGATGACAAAGATTTATTAGACTTAAATATCAAAGAAGGTAACTTCGGCTATGCCGAAGTTTTTCTACCCTTGCAGTCCTTGGTAATAACATTTTTCCTTTTTGTAATTTCATTCCCTGCAACTCAAATCATCAATATACAAACAAAACAATTTTACTCTTCATACTACAATTTGTTCTTATTCTTCCCTTATTCCCTAAGCAAAGCAACGCACGCATACACATACAGTTCATGTAGCGTTGCGCCTGTGTGTGTATGCATGTGCTCTCTTGATGACGTATGACGTAGTAGGCAGCAAGCAGCGCTGCCGGCAGCGGTTGAACCGATTTATATTGACTGTAACTTGTGTTCTATTTATCCGATCCGATTAAAATTGGGATCTCATGTTTTATATCCAATACTATCACATTAGCAAATTTCATGGGAATACTCCAATTTTTATGAAATTTTTTTTGAAAATGTTTCTTCAAGAGCTATATGATACAGTAGTCCGATCCTGATAATTTTCATACTTGATCTGCTCCAGCTAATAAAAAGCACAGAAAAACAGCCCGATAGCTCTTAAGATAGCTAAGTAAAACGCATACGCACGGACGGACAGACGGAGATGGCTTTATCAAGGCAGCTTTTAATGCTGTTAAGAATAGTAAATATATTATGGGGTCGGAACTGTCTCCTTCTGTGCGTTACAAACATCTGACCAATTTTATAGTACCCTCTGAAAGGGTATAAAAACACAAAAATATTACATAAAATCTCACAAAAAGAAAAGGACAAAGCGCAGATGAAAACAATTTTTTTTTAACCTTAAAAAAAAAGAAAAAATCAAAGAAGCTAACATCGGCTATGCCGAAGTTTGTATACCCTTGCAGTCCTTGGTAATACTAATTTTAAATGTTCAAATTTTGTTTTCTGCAACTCAATTCATCAATATACAAACAAAACAATTTTACTCTCATATTATCACATATGTAAATTTCATAGCATACTCGATTTTTATGAAAATGTTTCTTCTAGTTCTTCTAGAGTTATATGATATAGTGGTCCGATCCTTATGGTTTATACTTTATTTTTGCCGGGTAATAAAAACCCCCGAAAAAAAATTTCAGCCCGATAGCTCTTAAGACGGCTGAGTAAAACGCGTACGCACAGACGGACGGACAGATGGACAGACGGACATGGCTATATCAACTCAGCTTCTTATGCTGATCAAGAATATATATACTTTTCGGGGTCGGGGTCGCAAGCACTTTTTTGAATACTTCAATCAGTATGACTCTTATTACAACCGATATCATGGCTTTTATAAAGCCAACCTTTCATGAGTCCTCCGGCAACCTTAATAGATTCATCGTAAGCGTGGAAGAAATTATTATGCTTATTAGGGGCACAGACCATACACCGTATTGGCAATTATTGTAACTTACAGTTCGTAATAAAACAATAGGTAGAGCAGAGAAAGAATTGAGTGGGACAACATTAAAGAAAACTTAAATCTCATGACCAAACAATTTATCCTTAAGAAAACTTTTCTATGAAATAACAAGGCTAAGAAGTCAATTTTTGAACCTTCCCCCAACTTATGGCAAACCAGTTTGAAAAACAAAGCGCAGCAGCAAAGAAAACGTTTTATGACGAGATTTGTCTTCATGCCTTTCTGTTGTCTCCGTGACCCCCTTAAAACCATGATTAGGATCAGAAGACCAACCACCATAGAAGAAGCCTACGAATGGTGTCAAATAATAATTCAAACGACATAAACTACAATCAAACTAATAACCCTTTGAACCCATTTAAGCAATAATCTAACCAAAATCATAATAGATATGGGGAAATACCCCCCTCTAACTTCCATAATAACGAAAATTTTCAACAGGTAGCCTCGACATACCAGTCGGGTACATAAATAAGGGACACGGGCCCACAATCCCCGTTAAAATTCAGAATAGATACCGGTTCTACCTTTTCGTTCATAGACCCAAAGTATGCACAGGGAGACATGATACTAAGCCTAATTAAAAACCTAACCATTACAACCGTTTTACAAAGTTATTTACTACAAAATAAAATGATTATACCCACGCCAACCGAATTCAAAGAACAGGGTCAGAGAAGCGACTTTTGCAAAACGCTACTAGTTAACGACCCCATATTGCAATACCCTGATTATAGCGAGCCATTTACTCTCACAACCAATGCGAGTAACTTTGCTCTAGGCCGGCGCCTACAATAATAGGCAATACGGCATTGTCCCAGGGACCAGATAGTTCTGTTTCGCTAGTAGAACTTTAACCGATACAAAAACTCGATATTCCACTATCGAAAAAGAAATGCTAGCTATACTTTGGGTAATAAAATATTTTCGACCATACCTATATAGCAGATGCATTAAGCAGAATAGAACCTAATATGTGCGTAAATGACACCAGCCCCACACCGCACCCTAGTATTCCTGTGGCTAAATGCCCATTGAACAATTTCACCATTCAGGCAGTATTCAAAATTCACTCGATACCTTTATGCGAAAAATCCACTCATAACGTTCGCAGCTGTATAGCTGAACCTAGTTTCACTCCGGAAATATCCTCGACTATCCTAAAATCCTTGCTCAAAACCAATAAAACATTGGCAATCTACACTAACGATGTAATATTTAAAGTTATAGAAGAGGCATATTTTAAATACTTTGCTGCCACAAATCTTTATAAAATTTGTAGGTGTTTGCTTTTCCTTTCCGAGCCAATAAACACAAGCGAAATTGAATTTTTGATCAAAAGCTACCAAACGAATAACAATCATTGTGGAATCGTCGAAACTTACAAACACCTTAAACGGAAAATATACATAACCCAGGGGGGTGCTGATCACGGCCCTGTACTTAGTTTTTCTCCATCACGTCAGGATTTCAAAAAAAAAAAATGGGTTAAAATTATTCAAATTGACCTCATTTGCAATATATTATTCCATAATATAAGCATAATATTGTACTAAAAACATTAATTTTTTATTCTATTAATGTATTAGGCTTGATTTAAAAGAAATTTACAAAATATCAAAGAGTTATTCCTTTCTTATAAGGCATAATATCTTACACTTTGGATATGGTTCTATAATGAGTAAAGTTTGAACCAAAAAGTATGCTATAGGGATTCCAAGGGATTCTGCTTTTTAATTTTAAAGAATTATGAGAATCTGCTGCGTCTAACAAATTGTTTATTAGTTATATGTGCAAACAAGAATTAATTTTCTCAAACAGATGGACGTGATGGACAAAAACCAAGTATGCAGTCAGAATCAGCGTACCCGAATTCCTTTAGAACACATCTCAAGTTAACGTCAGCAAAAATCATGTCGGCCTGTGTAATTATAATTTGACAATCATAGATAAGTTCTCGACATTTGCACAAGCATACCCATTGACGAATAGAACTTCTATAAGCGTTACAAAGGCATTTAAAGTATTTATAAAACAATTCGGTGTACCTAAGAAAATTGATTTCGACCAGGGTGCTGAATTTTCGGGCGCCTTTTTAAAGAACTTCCTAGAACAGTACATCAATTATTTAGCGGACGTACACACATTTTTGATAAAACAATAAAGTTTAACAAGAAGCAAGATTATTGAGCCAAACTTAACGAATTTCGATCTGCTATCTATCCCACTGTCAAATTAAATATGGAGAAAAACTGAATGAATCTAGGGTAAAACCACCTGCCGTACCAACAGGCAATTTAATATTTAGGAAGGAGAATAGGAGAAACAAAATAACACCTCGTGTTAGTATACAAAAAGGTCTTATTATATAATGGTTTAACCTTAAAAACTGCAAATGTTGTCCTTTTACTACATAAACAACAAATTAGAAAACCTCAAAACCAGTAGCCAACACGTGAATACATTTTGATATCCAGACTCACACGTTTATTAACCACAATTCAAATTAAATTCTTACAGGCTAACGATAGGTTATGGACAGCGAATTTTGATAGACATTTTGGACTAGGACCAGCCGTTAATCAAAATACACCTGGGGTCAACTAGAATAATGGTTGACTTAAAAACAATTAATCATGTAATTCATTTAGATGACTACGAAAAGACGGCAAAGGAAGTATTACAATTGATCGTTAACCTCCCTGATAACAAAGATTTATTAGACTTAAATATCAAAGAAGGTAACTTCGGCTATGCCGAAGTTTTTCTACCCTTGCAGTCCTTGGTAATAACATTTTTCCTTTTTGTAATTTCATTCCCTGCAACTCAAATCATCAATATACAAACAAAACAATTTTACTCTTCATACTACAATTTGTTCTTATTCTTCCCTTATTCCCTAAGCAAAGCAACGCACGCATACACATACAGTTCATGTAGCGTTGCGCCTGTGTGTGTGTGCATGTGCTCTCTTGATGACGTATGACGTAGTAGGCAGCAAGCAGCGCTGCCGGCAGCGGTTGAACCGATTTATATTGACTGTAACTTGTGTTCTATTTATCCGATCCGATTAAAATTGGGATCTCATGTTTTATATCCAATACTATCATTAGCAAATTTCATGGGAATACTAAAATTTTTATGAAAGTTTTTTGAAAATGTTTCTTCTAGAGCTACATATATGATATAGTGGTCCGATGATATAGTGGTCCGATCCGGATAATTTTCATACTTGATCTGCTACAGCTAATAAAAAGTACAGAAAAACAATTTTTTTTTAACCTAAAAAAAAATAGAAGGAGACATCTAGAGGAGAACAAAGGAAACTACTACTAAAACTAGAAGCACTACCAGCTTACCAGAAATTAGAGAAGAAGAACTGTATTAACCCGGTATTCCAGCAATTAGAAACAACAACAAGTTTACCATTAATCAATTAGCTATTAATTTATTCATATGTTGCTTATACGTTTATATGCTGCGCTTGCCGTCAAGAATCAAAGTGAAGAGCGATGGAGAAAGCGATACCCAAAGCTCGTACGTCAAAAGCTCATTCCGTGGCTTATGTCGCGGGGCTTTCTGTCTGTTGATCGCCGGCCGCCGAAAGCTCCCTTGGCACAGGTCTCCACATCCCTCCAATATTTTTCAGCTTCAGCTTCAATCCTTCGTCCTGAGCGCAGGCTTCATTTTCCGGTGCTTGGGACGTTTGTCTGTGTGTGCTCGGGCCCTGAACACTATCGGTTGTCGTGACAGCTTCATGGGTACCTGTAACTGGAATTTTTTTTAAATGACTCACATCCCTGGTTAGCGTTTTCCCTCCTCCTTGCACTTGGACTATATTCCCTTTTCCGTTGACTACCACGTACTCGGTTGTATCAAACGTGGGTGTCAGCTTATGTGGGCACAAGACATTCTTCAGCACAATTTTGTCTCCGGGTTGGATATCCGATGCTTTGGCGCCTCTTCCCTTGTCTGCTTTCTCTTTTCCCTTCTGTGTGTTCCAGCAATTCAAGTCTCTTTCCGAGGATTCACCGACATCACCCACAACGTCTCGAACATCCGGTATCTTGTCTCGAATGATCCGGTTAAACATCAATTCCGAAGGAGCTGCTCCTGTGGTTCCATGTGGTGTTACGTTGTACATCATGACAAAGTGGATCTCTCTTTTATAATCTTTCCCTTTCGACCACGCAATTTTAAGGCGTTTCACCAAAGACTTGTTCATATTTTCAACTTCGCCATTCGCCTGCGGCCAATATGGCGGTGTCGTTATTTGAGTAATACCGATGGTCCGACAAAAATCTTGGAGTTCGAGACTTACGAATTGCCGACCATAATCGGTTCTCAGCGTTCTTGGTATTCCCAAACGAGAAAATATCTCCTTCATTTACTCGATCAGCACCTTCGACGAAATGGTTTTTATAAACTTTAATTCCATGTATCTGGAAAAATAGTCGATCAACACCAGTACATAGTCGTTGCTCGGTAAAGGTCCTAGTAAGTCAGATGCGACACATTGCCAAGGGCCTGCTGGAAACGCATGCCGATCCATATGCGCTGGTTTACTTGCTAGCGATACGGAGATGCAATCTCTACAAGCCTTAACAAATCCTTCTGCTTCCCGGTCGATCTTTGGCCACCACACCTTTGAACGTAATCTTCGTTTCATAGCCGATTCACCCGGATGGCCCTCGTGAGCCAGTTCGAGCACTTGCGATCGTAGTATTGTTGGTATAACTATTTTCGTTCCGCGTAAGAGTACATTTCCAACTGTCGATAACTCCCATCGGAACGGATAATATGGACTGGATGAGTTCGCCTCCTATGAGTTGGTGCTAAGATTGGTCATTGCCTCAATTATTTCTTCGTCCTGCATACTTTTTTCCATGATTTCCGATATGGTTAGAGACTTTGGTACTCCTTTGGCTACAATTTAAAAGATATTTTGCTCATCCTGCCAGTCGAAAGCTACTACTTCTGTAAGCTGACAAAGACGCGACACGGAATCTGCGATGTTTTCCTTTCCTGCTTTATAGATGACTCGGAATCGGTAGGACGGTACGCGTAGTAACCAACTTTCGATACGTGCCGGTGGTTTCGAAGTTTGTTTGAAGATGGACTCCAATGGCTTATGATCCGTTATCAAATCGAATTCCAGTCCAGCTAGGTAGTAGTAAAACTTCTCCACTGCCCATACCAGTGCCAAGCTTTCTTTCTCCGTTTGCGAATATCTCTTCTCAACATCAGTTAGGCTTTTACTGGCGAACGATACGATATGATGGTCGTTGTGATCATCAACCTGTACCAGAACAGCTCCCAGTGCCACTGGATTTGCATCGGCTATAAGACATGTACGGAGATTTTTATTGAAGTATGACAGCTTTGTCACCTCGACGACTTGTTTCTTTAACGTATCAAAGGCTTGCTGTTCTTTGTTGGTCCAATCAAATTTGGTATTCGCCTTTATTAATCTTCTCAGTGGCTCCGTCGTGTTGGCGAGATCGGGTATAAATTTCCCCACGTATGTTACGAGGCCCAGGAAACTCCTTGTCTCCTCCTTAGTTTTCGGAGCACGGAAGTCTGTGATCACTTTAACTTTCTCCGGATCCGCTTCGATACCATGGTCCGATAGAATATGGCCAAGAAACTTGAGTTTTGTTGTTTTGTACACACATTTTTGCTTATTCAAAACAACGTTGTGGGTATCAAAGATTTTCAGAACCGCAGTTAGCGCCTTATCGTGTTCCTCCTCATTTTTGCTGAAGACGATGACATCGTCAATATAGTTCAGAGCACTGGGGCAGCCTGCTAACAATTCTTCCAGCCGCCTCTGGAAAATTTCTGGAGCCGAATTAACTCCGAAAAACAGTCTTTTATATCGAAATAGTCCCTTGTGTGTAATAAATGTGGTAATCTGCCGACTTGACTCATCGAGTTCCAATTGGTGATAAGCATTTTTCAAATCCAGTCTGGAAAAACATCTCGCCTCCCGTAGTTTGGTCATGAACATGTCGAATGTTGGCAGTGGGTAGTTTTCCCTCGAGATGGCCAAATTCGCCCTTCGCATATCCAGACATAGCCTTATCTCGCCGCTTCCTTTATACGCAATTACAACTGGTGAAATCCATGAACTCGGTCCATGGACTGGCTCTTTAATGTCTTGCTGCACATCCTGGCTTATTCTTTCTGCAATTCGATCTTCTAACGCAGTCGGAAATCTCCGCATTGGCTGCTGCACTGGTCTCACATTGTGGTCTATGGCCAATCTCACAGGTGAAGCTTTCCATTTCGGAAAATGTGCGTACGAATCAACTTTATTTACGCCTAAACCAATTTTTAGGACATTGAGTTGTACGGCTGTGTCCCGTCCTAGTAACGATTGTCTACCATTTTCAATTACATAAAATGTAGCAATCATCTCTGGTCTTTCCTGAATTCTTATCGGAGCTTCAAAAACGTTAGTCACCCTCAGCACGTCATTCGAAGCATAGGCTCGAAACTGGGTAGACGAGTTGTTACGAACATTGAACACTGTCGCATGTACACTATTCAGTTGCAGCCAATCGCCAAGGCTTATCAGGTTGTACCGTGATCCGGAGTCAATTATCATTTGCAGCTGGGATCCCCTAACAAGACATGATACGGTTTCTTCTCCTTCTGGTTCACCAGTTATTTTAAAACAGTTCGACCAACTGTTGTCGCTGTGACACTTAGTCTCCTCCTTATCAATGGCGCGCACCTGGAACTGTGAGGTTCGTGGTCGCTTGCGTTGATTATCATATGGTGTTCCAAAACGTCTCTTCAATGCGGTCTTACACATCCGAGCATAATGTCCGAACCGGGAACATTTATTACATTTTGAGTTTCTTGCCGGGCATGCCATACTGCGTTCATCATGGTCTGCTGCTCCACACCGGCCACACACATCATTCGTCCTGTCATTTCTTTTTGTTTGGACCGCAATTTTCTTCACAATATCGGCATCCGACGGAATCACCATTGCCTCTGATTGCTGATTCACTTGCTCTTCAACTGTGCAAGTATTTATTATCTCCTCCAGCTTGAGCTCCGTTTCTAATAGCTTCTTTTTCAACGCAGTCTTAGCCCAGGCATCAATTATTTTATCAGCGATGCAGATTTCCTCTATTTCGGTCTTGGTGGCTCCAAAAGAGCATTTACTGGCTTGTTGTCTTAGCCGCAGCAAGAACTCGGCGAAGCACTCACCTTGGCGGGGCACCATGCTGCGAAACATGTGCCTTTCGAATACGGCGTTACGTTGCGGTGAAAAATATTCATTTAATTTATCCACCAAAGGAGTAAATACATCATTTTCCTTTGTCGCATCGTATGCCACTAACGCGCCTGAAAGACTGTACACCACCTCTTGTAGCTGTGGTCCGCCGAGATGCAATAATTTGTTCCGCTTTTTAATTACCGATGAAATTTCTTCTGTGTCCACATAGATATTGAAAGACCGAAGCCATTTCTCCCAATCGTTGCGCCACAACGATTTTTCTATGTTGGCGCACAGAAATGGTTTAATTTCAGCCATCTTCCTGATTTGTTTTAGCTTACACTTTATTTCGTGCTCAGCCTCTGATTCTTTTCAGATGATTTGCTTGGACAGCCATGTACAACTTCTGGCATTTTCCAGATATTTTTCAGCTTGTACGGGCGTTAGTTCTGCCTTGCTCAGCTGTTTGCTTTTTTTTTTTTTTTTTGTCTTTTGGCTTGTCTTAGAGTCGCCTTTGCACCCTCTCGACACGGCCTCTGTCAAATGCAGATAATTAATTTATATTCTGTTTCCATCACCAAGTATACAATGGTGTACGCACTTATATGCATGTATATATGTACATATATATATTTTTTTCCAATTTTTTTCTTATGGCCGCGTCTGGCACGCGTCCCTTCGTGTATAACCTCACTTCTCTTTTCTCTTTTTTTTTTTTTCTTCTTTTTTTTAGGCCGCGTTTTCCTTCTTCTCCTTCGTCGCCAATGTATTAACCCGGTATTCCAGCAATTAGAAACAACAACAAGTTTACCATTAATCAATTAGCTATCAATTTATTCATGTGTTGCTTATACGTTTATATGCTGCGCTTGCCGTCAAGAATCAAAGTGAAGAGCGATGGAGAAAGCGATACCCAAAGCTCGTACGTCAAAAGCTCATTCCGTGGCTTATGTCGCGGGGCTTTCTGTCTGTTGATCGCCGGCCGCCGAAAGCTCCCTTGGCACAGGTCTCCACAAGAACCATAACGCGTCAAAAGAATGACAGACTCCGGACTCGACTCAATCAATTCTACAAATATTAGTCCTATAATCCCTGCGGCACTTGCCATTAAAACTGCAAGCACTTCTTTGAATACTTCAAACAGTATGGCTCTTATTCCAACCGATATCTTGGCTTTTGTAAAACAGCCCGCCTACCTTTCATGGGTCCTCCGACAATTATTGTTACTTTTAATTCGTAATAAAATAATAGGTAGAGCAGACCAAGCATTGAGTAATCTCAATACTAGAATCGAGTGGGACAACATTAAAGGAAACTTAAATCTTATGTAGGAACCAATACTTATTCGGGAATTTGTCTTCATGCCTTTCTGGTTGGTCTCTCCCCTTAAAACCATGATTAGGATCAGAAGACCAACCACCA
Source organism: Drosophila tropicalis (assembly GCF_018151085.1). Taxonomy (NCBI): domain Eukaryota; kingdom Metazoa; phylum Arthropoda; class Insecta; order Diptera; family Drosophilidae; genus Drosophila; species Drosophila tropicalis. The sequence goes on from NW_027172999.1 coordinate 2,312,613, forward strand.
TCGAAGAAGCCCACCATTCGTAGGCTTCTTCGAGCTGAAAAAGCTTCTATTACCAGATTCAGAACAGATCACAATATCCAAATAATAATTCAAACAAGACACAATATTCAAATAATAATTCAAACGACATAAACTACAATCAAACTAATAACCCATATATCATATCATATATTTCACTCGTTGCAGAGGACACACGTGTTTTTTCTGCGCTTATCAACTTTTACTTTTTTCTCGCGATTAAATACTTTTGCATAACTTTAAAATTCATTATCGGTTTAATTAACAATAATTTCAGCAGCCGAATTTTATTTTCATTTCGCGAATTCTCCCTGTCGCTTTTGTGTTTTTATTTAAATTTAAATAATATCAAAACTTACAACAATACTTGCATCAGCGGTGTTGTTGTTTTGCTTATCTCTTTTGCTATTGTGTGTCTACCGTTTTAACTAACTCTCGCGCTCTTGCTTACAAATTGTTGTTGCATGTGTTCAATTTGACGCGCTCTCCCGCTCTTTCCTATTTTCGTTTGATTTGCGCTCTCGTCTTTTGCCTACCCGCGACTCTGTGATACGTGTTTTTGTTTTTGTGCATTCTTGCTCTTTTAATTCTTTAGTTGTGAAGGCTTACTCTGCACATTAACCCTTGTGTCAGAACTGGTCAGTATATTCTTATACACAGATATGTTTACCTTTATAATTTTTATTCCTTTTTTTTAATTAAATTAAACTTTTTGATAAAATGGTTGTCTGCTCAAAAAATAATTGCGTAGTTGCCAGTAATGCGGTTGACTTCCATGATTATATTCTTCCGAAACGTAAAAGGACCAGTCCCTGGGGTGTTTCTTTTTATCTGTAGATCCGCCAGCGTCTCTTATCGTCCCCGACCGGTCTCATGCACCGTCCACTCCTAATGTACAGGAATTGATATCGTTTAAGAGCCCGGTTTTGAATGCTATTAGTAAGGAATTACCGGTATCACCTGGGAATGATCTCTTAAAAGCGATGCCTATTGTAGTGTCCGATGTGTCCGGGCAATTACCCATTCCTATGGATATTGCCGATAGTTCTAAAAACCCCGTAAACAAGTTGACTACTGCAGTGGGTGACTTGTCCAACGTTACTGCTGCGGCTGACGCTTCGGGACCGCGGCCTCTCGTTGGCATACCACCAAAGAAACAATCATTTGTTTCTAGGCTAGACCCTGTTGTCACATCTGATGATGTAATAGCCTATAATCGGAAGAAAGTTAACGTCTCGAATATTGCGGTGGAGAAGTTTAAATTTTCTTATTCTCGGGACATTTCGTCCTTTAAAATATCTTCGACACTATATGTCGAGAAGACTTTTGACTGAAACATATATTAGTTAAGGAATATACTGTTAAAAAAGAAAAATCGGCAATCGATTCGCTTGCCAACAATAACAACTAATACTATTCCTGCCATATCAGCATCTGCTGGTGTGTCCAAAAACTAGCTTCGTCCCTTATCCTGGGTTTCCTTGCCGACTTGACCGGATTTCTCGCATAGGCGGTGGCGTTCTGATAGCTGTTGATGCTGCCTTATCATCTGAAATGATTCAATTTTCTAGTACCCAGGAGATTGAGTTTGTCGGTGTTAAAGTAAATTTTAAATCTTTTAATGCTCTTATTACTTGTTCCTATATTCCACCATTGTCAGACATGGTGGTATATTTAAATCATTTAGAGGCAATTCAGTTTGTCTCCTCTTTAGTTTCCAGTCAAGACTTGCTCATAGTTGTAGGTGATTTTAATTTACCCGCTTTAGCATGGTCACCAACAGATGAATCTACCATGTTGCTGCCCTCTTTGTCACATGACTTTATTGATGGCCTTCTAGGCTTATCTTTATCCCAAGTCAATCCTGTCTTAAATTCTAATGAAAAATCGTTAGATCTTATTTTTGTATTGGATTCTTCTTATTGTGAGGTTTCTAGGATCGAACCATTTGTTCTTCCCGAAGACAAATTTCATCGTACATTAAATTTAAAAATTAATCTGCTCTTGTTTTCACCATTACTTGGTTCAAATGAGTTACCTCTAACTAGGTGATTTCGTAAAACTGACTTTGCCAGCCTTAATGAAAACATTACTACTACAATTTACTATTTTATCTGTACAATTGTAGAGATATGAACTCAGCTGTTCGTTTTTTTTTATGATACTCTGAATTCACTCTTTGATATTTGTGTGCCTCTTGGTACGCACACTCGAGCGTTATCCAAATGTGAAGACTCGATATTATAAGAAGTTTCAAAAAACACGTCGTTCATCAGATTACGCTTTGTATACAGTCGCTCGTTCAAAATACATGATGCTTAATACACAATGCTATAAGAATTATCTTCAGCGATGTAAGCTTTAGTTTTCTTCTGACCCTATACAATTTTGTTAATTTTAAAGGTAAGACCTCTGTGCACCCATCTTTTTTGTCTTTTCAAAATAAAAAAGATAGCACTGAACAGGCATTTGCCGATATGTTTGCAAATTTTTTCAAAACAACCTATTCCTCAACGGAATATCGAGCAAGTCCGTATCCTTATCATTTAGAAAAGACTAATTGCATTTTCAATCCAGTGAGTGATGAAAGTTCTCTTCTTAGTGAACTTAAACTGGTTAAACCTGTTTATTCTCCGGGGCCAGATGGTCTACCAGGATGTGTACTTAGGTTCTGTGTAAACGCATTATGTAAACCCATTTTAAAATTGTTTCTATTGTCTGTCGAATCTTCCTCTTTTCCATCTATTTGGAAAGAGTCGTATATCGTTCCTCTGCATAAAAATGGCAAAAAGTCCGAAGCCTCTAACTACAGGGGTTCTCTCAAAATTGTCCGCTATTCCGAAAGCTTTTGAGAAAATTATAACTTCTCAATTGCAACATTTTTGCAGCTTTATTATTTCGCCATCCCAACATGGGTTTGTGAAACGTAAGTCTACAACCACTAACCTTTTGGAATTTACCTCTATAATTATCAAGAGTTTCAAAAATGGTAAACAAACTGATGTAATATACACAGACTTCAGCAAAGCCTTTGATTCCGTTAATCATACCCTATTACTTTCTAAGCTGAGCGACATTAGGTTTCCACCCCTTTTCCTTTCTTGGGTTAGAGAATATTTAACAAATAGAAAACAGAAGGTACTTTTTAAGTGTTCTTTTTCTAAATAGAAAACAGAAGGTACTTTTTAAGCCTTCTTTTTCCAATTCCATTCCTGTGACTTCTGGTGTACCTCAAAGTAGTCATCTTGGCCCTCTGCTTTTCACATTATTCATTAACGATCTTCCATCAGTCGTTGTTCATTCGCGTGTGCTTATGTATGCTGACGATGTCAAGCTTTGTCTTACTTATAAAGATACAGATTCATTTAGTCAGCTACAAGCTGATCTTAAAAACTTTCAATCCTGGTGCCAATTTAATCTACTAAATCTTAAAACTACCAAATGTACGGTAATGACTTTTTTTCGTAAGTCTCCTCAACTGGTCACTTATTTTCCAAACAATAGTCCTTTAGAACGTCTAAATAATATGAATGATTTGGGCGTACTTATGGACCATAAGTTAAATTTTAACACCCATATTTCCACCACGGTCGCAAAGGCCATAAGTGTCCTGGGTTTCATTAAAAGACGGTCAAAAGAATTTGACGACCCCTATACAACTAAAGTTCTTTTTACTTCGCTTGTCCGTCCTATTTTAGAGTATGGATCTTGCATTTGGTCAGCCCAATATGAGTCGCACCAGATTAGACTTGAATCCGTTCAAAAGCAGTTCTTGCTATTTGGTCTTCGTGGCTTAAGCTGGGATCGCAATGTCAATATGCCTTCGTATTCTAGTAGACTTCTCCTGATTAACCTTCCTTTCCTAACTAAACGTAGAATTATGCTTGGTGTCATTTTTATGCACAAGCTCCTAATTGGTGATATCGACTCGCCTGAGTTATTAGCTCAGGTAAATCTGTCGGTACCATGTACACGGAGTAGACATCCCTTGATACCTTTATCCCTTAGTCGTTGTTCTTCTAACTATGCTATGCGTGAACCTTTTAGGGTCCTCTGCTCTGATTACAACCTTCTATTCCCTGTAATCGGCTCAAAGTTTTCTATTAATATGCTTAAAACATCTATCCTATCCCATTTAGTTAATAGATAGCTATAGTTTTATTTGTTTGTCTGTTTTTTCTATTGTGTATTTGTCCACGCGATTCGTGCCGTGCGTTATACGGCTGCACCCCCAGTCGGTCGGGTGGGAGGTGGGCAGTTATTCCCCCCTCTAACTTCCATAATAACGAAAATTTTCAACAGGTAGCCTCGACAAACCAATCTTGTACATAAATAAGGGACACGGACCCACAATCCCCGTTAATATTCAGAATAGATACCGGTTCTACCTTTTCCAAAGTATGCAAAGAGAGATATGATACTAATTAAAAACTTAACGATTACGACCGTTTTACAAAGTTATTTACTACAAAATAAAATGATTATACCCACGCCCCAACCGAATTCAAAGAATAGGGTCAAATCGATCTCCTACTTTTCAAATTTCAACGTATTTTGTCAGCAACAATTCCGATGCAGAACAAACGTTTTGCTCAGATCAACCAGTACAGGAAATTCCCTATAACGAGGAATCATATGACCAAATTCGTAGTATCCCACTACACCCAACTTCTCCTTCTGAAGCAGAACAATCTTCTGAACTGATCCAAACCAGTCACTTAAACAAAGAGGAGAAGGATGGACTGCTTAGAACCTGCAAAGAATTTCGTGATATCTTCTACGACGATGCTTCACCCTTAACTTTCACCAACGAGGTCAAACACTGTATTCCCACAACCGATAATTTACCGATTCACATTAAAACGTTTAGATACCCTTATATACATAAACAAGAAGTTTGCAAGCAGATTTCAAATATGTTAGAGCAAAATATTATAATGAATAGCCATTCCCCTTGGGGTGCACCCGTATGGTTAGTCCCGAAGAAATCTGATTCCCCTGACAAGAAGAAATGGAGACTAGTGACCGCTTATAGGAAACTAAACAAGAAAACTATCGCTGATAAATATCCTATTCCCAACATAAACGATATCCTTGATAATATAGGCAGAGCTAAATACTTTTCCACCTTGGATCTGGCAAGCGGGTTTCATCAAATTCAAATGGACCCCGTAGATATGGCTTCAAAAGGGCTTCTCGGTTGAAAACGGACATTATGAGTTTACGAGAATGCCTTTCGGCCTAAAATACGCCCCTGATACCTTCCAAAGGGTAGTGAACAACGTATTAGGACAGCTTATTAGGAATACTTGTCTCATTTATTTGGACGACATCATAATTTTTTCCTCGTCACTTCAAAAACATTTGATAGAAAAGCCGTTTTCTAAAAACTGAGTAAAGCCAATTAACCAAATCAATCCAATTAACCAAATCAAATTTTCTACGTAAGGATATTGACTTCTTGGGACACATAGCCACGCAAGGAGTCAAGCCGAACTAGGACAAAATTAAAGCAATAAAAGATTTTCCATGCCACAAATCAACCAGGCAGATCAAGTCATTTTTAGGCCTACTTGGAAACTATAGGAAATTTATCAAGGATTTCGCTTAAATCACAAAACCCCTAACAAGACAGTTAAAAAGGGGCAAATCAGTCTTAATAGACGCGGAATTCAGAGAAGCGACTTTTGCAAAACGCTACTAGTTAACGACCCCATATTGCAATACCCTGATTATAGCGAGCCATTTACTCTCACAAGCAATGCGAGTAACTTTGCTGTAGGCGCCGTATTGTCCCAGTGACCAGATAGTTCTGTTTCGCTAGTAGAACTTTAACCGATACAAAAACTCGATATTCCACTATCGAAAAAGAAATGCTAGCTATAGTTTGGGCAATAAAATATTTACCTATTTAGCAGATGCATTAAGCAGAATAGAACCTAATATGTGCGTAAATGACACCAGCCCCACACCGCACCCTAGTATTCCTGTGGCTAAATGCCCATTGAACAATTTCACCATTCAGGCAGTATTCAAAATTCACTCGATACCTTTATGCGAAAAATCCACTCATAAAGTTCGCGGCTGTATAGCTGAACCTAGTTTCACTCCGGAAATATCCTCGTTATAGAAGAGGCATATTTTAAATACTTTGCTGCCACAAATCTTTATTAAATTTGTAGGTGTTTGCTTTTTCTTTCCGAGCCAACAAACACAAGCGAAATTGAATTTTTGATCAAAAGCTACCAAACGAATAACAATCATTGTGGAATCGTCGAAACTTACAAACACCTTAAACGGGAAATATACATACCCCAGGGGGGTGCTGATCACGGCCCTGTACTTAGTTTTTCTCCATCACGTCAGGATTTCAAAAAAAATGGGTTAAAATTATTCAAATTGACCTCATTTGCAATATATTATTCCATAATATAAGCATAATATTGTACTAAAAACTTACATTTTTTATCCTATTAATGTATTAGGCTTGATTTAAAAGAAATTTACAAAATATCAAAGAGTTATTCCTTTGTTATAAGGCATAATATCTTACACTTTGGATATGGTTCTATAATGAGTAAAGTTTGAACCAAAAAGTATGCTATAGGGATTCCAAGGGATTCTGCTTTTTAATTTTATAGAATTATGAGAATCTGCTGCGTCTAACAAATTGTTTATTAGTTATATGTGCAAACAAGAATTAATTTTCTCAAACAGATGGACGTGATGGACAAAAACCAAGTATGCAGTCAGAATCAGCGTACCCGAATTCCTTTAGAACACATCTCAAGTTAACGTCAGCAAAAATCATGTCGGCCTGTGTAATTATAATTTGACAATCATAGATAAGTTCTCGACATTTGCACATGCATACCCATTGACGAATAGAACTTCTATAAGCGTTACAAAGGCATTTAAAGTATTTATAAAACAATTCGGTGTACCTAAGAAAATTGTTTTCGACCAGGGTGCTGAATTTTCGGGCGCCATTTTAAAGAACTTCCTAGAACAGTACATCAATTATTTAGCGGACGTACACACATTTTTGATAAAACAATAAAGTTTAACAAGAAGCAAGATTATTGAGCCAAACTTAACGAATTTCGATCTGCTATCTATCCCACTGTCAAATTAAATATGGAGAAAAACTGAATGAATCTAGGGTAAAACCACCTGCCGTACCAACAGGCAATTTAATATTTAGGAAGGAGAATAGGAGAAACAAAATAACACCTCGTGTTAGTATACAAAAGGTCTTATTATATAATGGTTTAACCTTAAAAACTGCAAATGTTGTCCTTTTACTACATAAACAACAAATTAGAAAACCTCAAAACCAGTAGCCAACACGTGAATACATTTTGATATCCAGACTCACACGTTTATTAACCACAATTCAAATTAAATTCTTACAGGCTAACGATAGGTTATGGACAGCGAATTTTGATAGACATTTTGGACTAGGACCAGCCGTTAATCAAAATACACCTGGGGTCAACTAGAATAACGGTTGACTTAAAAACAATTAATCATGTAATTCATTTAGATGACTACGAAAAGATGGCAAAGGAAGTATTACAATTGATCGTTAACCTCCCTGATGACAAAGATTTATTAGACTTAAATATTAAAGAAGGTAACTTCGGCTATGCCGAAGTTTTTCTACCCTTGCAGTCCTTGGTAATAACATTTTTACTTTTTGTAATTTCATTCCCTGCAACTCAAATCATCAATATACAAACAAAACAATTTTACTCTTCATACTACAATCTGTTCTTATTCTTCCCTTATTCCCTAAGCAAAGCAACGCACGCATACACATACAGTTCATGTAGCGTTGCACCTGTGTGTGTATGCATGTGCTCTCTTGAGGACGTATGACGTAGTAGGCAGCAAGCAGCGCTGCCGGCAGCGGTTGAATCGATTTATATTGACTGTAACTTGTGTTCTATTTATCCGATCCGATTAAAATTGGGATCTCATGTTTTATATCCAATACTATCACATTAGCAAATTTCATGGGAATACTCCAATTTTTATGAAATTTCAGCCCGATAGCTCTTAAGATAGCTAAGTAAAACGCATACGCACGGACGGACAGACGGTCATGGCTTTATCAACGCAGCTTCTAATGCTGTTAAGAATATATATACTTTATGGGGTCGGAACTGTCTCCTTCTGTGCGTTACAAACATCTGACCAATTTTATAATACCCTCTGCAAGGGTATAAAAACACACAAATATTACATAAAATCTCACAAAAAGAAAAGGACAAAGCGCAGATGAAAACAATTTTTTTTAAACTAAAAAAAAAAAAAAAACAGAGTGCGGGGGCTAACTTTGACCGCGTCAAAGTTTGTATACCCTTACAACTTTTTTGGTAACTCTTTCCTTACCTATTAGCCATCAATGTGGAAGAACGTTTTACAATCATAAGAAATAACGAAGATATTAATCAAAGTCACTGTTTTCCACCGATCGTTCCTATGTTAGCTATGATATATCATATAGTCACTATAGTCACCCGATCTTTATCAAATTCGGCACAGTCATTAACAGACATATTAAACTAACAAATGTTTAATTTGAAAGCAATCGCGGTAGAAGTAACGAAGTTATTTACAAAAGTCACTGTTTTCGACCGATCGTTCCTATGGGAGCTATATGATATAATCACCCGATCTTGATCAAATTTGGCACAGTCGTTTATAAGCGTAATAAACTCTCTAATATTAAGTTTCACGATAATAGCATAGAAACTAACGAAGTTATTGAGAAAAGTCACTGTTCGTGACTTTGGCGTTTGTATGGGAGCTATATGATATAGTGGTCCGATCCGGCTGAATCCGAGATATACAACCCCTGCAGTATATGCAAAATTCTCTGCTCAGCTCTGTAGCTCTTACGGGCGTTGATCCAGACGGACGGACGGACGGACGGACATGGCTATTTGAACTCGTCTCGATGTGCTGATCAAGAATATATATACTTTGTATGGTCGGAGATGCTTCGTTCTATGCGTTGCACGTTCTATTAAAATGAATGATTTGGGCGTACTTATGGATCATAAGTAAAATTTTAACACCCATATTTCCACCACGGTCGCAAAGGCCATGAGTGTCCTGGGTTTCATTAAAAGATGGTCAAAAGAATTTGACGACCCCTATACAACTAAAGTTCTTTTTACTTCGCTTGTCCGTCCTATTTTAGAGTATGGATCTTGCATTTGGTCAGCCCAATATGAGTCGCACCAGATTAGACTTGAATCCGTTCAAAAGCAGTTCTTGCTATTTGCTCTTCGTGGCTTAAGCTGGGATCGCAATGTCAATATGCCTTCGTTTTCTAGTAGACTTCTCCTGATTAACCTTCCTTCCCTAACTAACCGTAGAATTATGCTTGGTGTCATTTTTATGCACAAGCTCCTAATTGGTGATATCGACTCGCCTGAGTTATTAGCTCAGGTAAATCTGTCGGTACCATGTACACGGAGTAGACATCCCTTGATACCTTTATCCCTTAGTCGTTGTTCTTCTAACTATGCTATGCGTGAACCTTTTAGGGTCCTCTGCTCTGATTACAACCTTCTATTCCCTGTAATCGGCTCAAAGATTTCTATTTATATGCTTAAAACATCTATCCTATCCCATTTAGTTAATAGATAGCTATAGTTTTATTTGTTTGTCTGTTTTTTCTATTGTGTATTTGTCCACGCGATTCGTGCCGTGCGTTATACGGCTGCACCCCCAGTCGGTCGGGTGGGAGGTGGGCAGTTATTCCCCCCTCTAACTTTCATAATAACGAAAATTTTCAACAGGTAGCCTCGATTATACCCACGCCCCAACCGAATTCAAAGAATAGGGTCAAATCGATCTCCTACTTTTCAAATTTCAACGTATTTTGTCAGCAACAATTCCGATGCAGAACAAACGTTTTGCTCAGATCAACCAGTACAGGAAATTCCCTATAACGAGGAATCATATGACCAAATTCGTAGTATCCCACTACACCCAACTTCTCCTTCTGAAGCAGAACAATCTTCTGAACTGATCCAAACCAGTCACTTAAACAAAGAGGAGAAGGATGGACTGCTTAAAACCTGCAAAGAATTTCGTGATATCTTCTACGACGATGCTTCACCCTTAACTTTCACCAACGAGGTCAAACACTGTATTCCCACAACCGATAATTTACCGATTCACATTAAAACGTTTAGATACCCTTATATACATAAACAAGAAGTTTGCAAGCAGATTTCAAATATGTTAGAGCAAAATATTATAATGAATAGCCATTCCCCTTGGGGTGCACCCGTATGGTTAGTCCCGAAGAAATCTGATTCCCCTGACAAGAAGACTAGTGACCGCTTATAGGAAACTAAACAAGAAAACTATCGCTGATAAATATCCTATTCCCAACATAAACGATATCCTTGATAATATAGGCAGAGCTAAATACTTTTCCACCTTGGATCTGGCAAGCGGGTTTCATCAAATTCAAATGGACCCCGTAGATATGGCTTCAAAAGGGCTTCTCGGTTGAAAACGGACATTATGAGTTTACGAGAATGCCTTTCGGCCTAAAATACGCCCCTGATACCTTCCAAAGGGTAGTGAACAACGTATTAGGACAGCTTATTAGGAATACTTGTCTCATTTATTTGGACGACATCATAATTTTTTCCTCGTCACTTCAAAAACATTTGATAGAAAAGCCGTTTTCTAAAAACTGAGTAAAGCCAATTAACCAAATCAATCCAATTAACCAAATCAAATTTTCTACGTAAGGATATTGACTTCTTAGGACACATAGTCACGCAAGGAGTCAAGCCGAACTAGGACAAAATTAAAGCAATAAAAGATTTTCCATGCCACAAATCAACCAGGCAGATCAAGTCATTTTTAGGCCTACTTGGAAACTATAGGAAATTTATCAAGGATTTCGCTTAAATCACAAAACCCCTAACAAGACAGTTAAAAAGGGGCAAATCAGTCTTAATAGACGCGGAATTCAGAGAAGCGACTTTTGCAAAACGCTACTAGTTAACGACCCCATATTGCAATACCCTGAATATAGCGAGCCATTTACTCTCACAACCAATGCGAGTAACTTTGCTGTAGGCGCCGTATTGTCCCAGGGACCAGATAGTTCTGTTTCGCTAGTAGAACTTTAACCGATACAAAAACTCGATATTCCACTATCGAAAAAGAAATGCTAGCTATAGTTTGGGCAATAAAATATTTACCTATTTAGCAGATGCATTAAGCAGAATAGAACCTAATATGTGCGTAAATGACACCAGCCCCACACCGCACCCTAGTATTCCTGTGGCTAAATGCCCATTGAACAATTTCACCATTCAGGCAGTATTCAAAATTCACTCGATACCTTTATGCGAAAAATCCACTCATAAAGTTCACGGCTGTATAGCTGAACCTAGTTTCACTCCGGAAATATCCTCGTTATAGAAGAGGCATATTTTAAATACTTTGCTGCCACAAATCTTTATTAAATTTGTAGGTGTTTGCTTTTCCTTTCCGAGCCAACAAACACAAGCGAAATGGAATTTTTGATCAAAAGCTACCAAACGAATAACAATCATTGTGGAATCGTCGAAACTTACAAACACCTTAAACGGGAAATATACATACCCCAGGGGGGTGCTGATCACGGCCCTGTACTTAGTTTTTCTCCATCACGTCAGGATTTCAAAAAAAATGGGTTAAAATTATTCAAATTGACCTCATTTGCAATATATTATTCCATAATATAAGCATAATATTGTACTAAAAACATACATTTTTTATCCTATTAATGTATTAGGCTTGATTTAAAAGAAATTTACAAAATATCAAAGAGTTATTCCTTTGTTATAAGGCATAATATCTTACACTTTGGATATGTTTGAACCAAAAAGTATGCTATAGGGATTCCAAGGGATTTTGCTTTTTAATTTTAAAGAATTATGAGAATCTGCTGCGTCTAACAAATTGTTTATTAGTTATATGTGCAAACAAGAATTAATTTTCTCAAACAGATGGACGTGATGGACAAAAACCAAGTATGCAGTAAGAATCAGCGTACCCGAATTCCTTTAGAACACATCTCAAGTTAACGTCAGCAAAAATCATGTCGGCCTTTATAATTATAATTTGACAATCATAGATAAGTTCTCGACATTTGCACATGCATACCCATTGACGAATAGAACTTCTATAAGCGTTACAAAGGCATTTAAAGTATTTATAAAACAATTCGGTGTACCTAAGAAAATTGTTTTCGACCAGGGTGCTGAATTTTCGGGCGCCATTTTAAAGAACTTCCTAGAACAGTACATCAATTATTTAGCGGACGTACACACATTTTTGATAAAACAATAAAGTTTAACAAGAAGCAAGATTATTGAGCCAAACTTAACGAATTTCGATCTGCTATCTATCCCACTGTCAAATTAAATATGGAGAAAAACTGAATGAATCTAGGGTAAAACCACCTGCCGTACCAACAGGCAATTTAATATTTAGGAAGAAGAATAGGAGAAACAAAATAACACCTCGTGTTAGTATACAAAAGGTCTTATTATATAATGGTTTAACCTTAAAAACTGCAGATGTTGTCCTTTTACTACATAAACAACAAATTAGAAAACCTCAAAACCAGTAGCCAACACGTGAATACATTTTGATATCCAGACTCACACGTTTATTAACCACATTTCAAATTAAATTCTTACAGGCTAACGATAGGTTATGGACAGCGAATTTTGATAGACATTTTGGACTAGGACCAGCCGTTAATCAAAATACACCTGGGGTCAACTAGAATAATGGTTGACTTAAAAACAATTAATCATGTAATTCATTTAGATGACTACGAAAAGACGGCAAAGGAAGTATTACAATTGATCGTTAACCTCCCTGATGACAAAGATTTATTAGACTTAAATATCAAAGAAGGTAACTTCGGCTATGCCGAAGTTTTTCTACCCTTGCAGTCCTTGGTAATAACATTTTTACTTTTTGTAATTTCATTCCCTGCAACTCAAATCATCAATATACAAACAAAACAATTTTACTTTTCATACTACAATCTGTTCTTATTCTTCCCTTATTCCCTAAGCAAAGCAACGCACGCATACACATACAGTTCATGTAGCGTTGCGCCTGTGTGTGTATGCATGTGCTCTCTTGAGGACGTATGACGTAGTAGGCAGCAAGCAGCGCTGCCGGCAGCGGTTGAATCGATTTATATTGACTGTAACTTGTGTTCTATTTATCCGATCCGATTAAAATTGGGATCTCATGTTTTATATCCAATACTATCACATTAGCAAATTTCATGGGAATACTCCAATTTTTATGAAATTTCAGCCCGATAGCTCTTAAGATAGCTAAGTAAAACGCATACGCACGGACGGACAGACGGTCATGGCTTTATCAACGCAGCTTCTAATGCTGTTAAGAATATATATACTTTATGGGGTCGGAACTGTCTCCTTCTGTGCGTTACAAACATCTGACCAATTTTATAATACCCTCTGCAAGGGTATAAAAACACACAAATATTACATAAAATCTCACAAAAAAAAAAGGACAAAGCGCAGATGAAAACAATTTTTTTTAACCTAAAATAAAAAAAAAAAACCAGAGTGCGGGGGCTAACTTTGACCGCGTCAAAGTTTGTATACCCTTACAACTTTTTTGGTAACTCTTTCCTTACCTATTAGCCATCAATGTGGAAGAACGTTTTACAATCATAAGAAATAACGAAGATATTAATCAAAGTCACTGTTTTCCACCGATCGTTCCTATGTTAGCTAAATATCATATAGTCACTATAGTCACCCGATCTTTATCAAATTCGGCACAGTCATTAACAGATATATTAAACTAACAAATGTTTAATTTGAAAGCAATCGCGGTAGAAGTAACGAAGTTATTTACAAAAGTCACTGTTTTCGACCGATCGTTCCTATGGGAGCTATATGATATAATCACCCGATCTTGATCAAATTTGGCACAGTCGTTTATAAGCGTAATAAACTCTCTAATATTAAGTTCATATAGTCACTATAGTCACCCGATCTTTATCAAATTCGGCACAGTCATTAACAGATATATTAAACTAACAAATGTTTAATTTGAAAGCAATCGCGGTAGAAGTAACGAAGTTATTTACAAAAGTCACTGTTTTCGACCGATCGTTCCTATGGGAGCTATATGATATAATCACCCGATCTTGATCAAATTTGGCACAGTCGTTTATAAGCGTAATAAACTCTCTAATATTACGATAATAGCATAGAAACTAACGAAGTTATTGAGAAAAGTCACTGTTCGTGACTTTGGCGTTTGTATGGGAGCTATATGATATAGTGGTCCGATCCGGCTGAATCCGAGATATACAACCCCTGCAGTATATACAAGCCTACGTGCAAAATTCTCTGCTCAGCTCTGTAGCTCTTACGGGCGTTGATCCAGACGGACGGACGGACGGACGGACATGGCTATTTGAACTCGTCTCGATGTGCTGATCAAGAATATATATACTTTGTATGGTCGGAGATGCTTCGTTCTATGCGTTGCACGTTCTATTAAAATGAATGATTTGGGCGTACTTATGAATCATAAGTTAAATTTTAACACCCATATTTCCACCACGGTCGCAAAGGCCATGAGTGTCCTGGGTTTCATTAAAAGACGGTCAAAAGAATTTGACGACCCCTATACAACTAAAATTCTTTTTACTTCGCTTGTCCGTCCTATTTTAGAGTATGGATCTTGCATTTGGTCAGCCCAATATGAGTCGCACCAGATTAGACTTGAATCCGTTCAAAAGCAGTTCTTGCTATTTGCTCTTCGTGGCTTAAGCTGGGATCGCAATGTCAATATGCCTTCGTTTTCTAGTAGACTTCTCCTGATTAACCTTCCTTCCCTAACTAACCGTAGAATTATGCTTGGTGTCATTTTTATGCACAAGCTCCTAATTGGTGATATCGACTCGCCTGAGTTATTAGCTCAGGTAAATCTGTCGGTACCATGTACACGGAGTAGACATCCCTTGATACCTTTATCCCTTAGTCGTTGTTCTTCTAACTATGCTATGCGTGAACCTTTTAGGGTCCTCTGCTCTGATTACAACCTTCTATTCCCTGTAATCGGCTCAAAGTTTTCTATTTATATGCTTAAAACATCTATCCTATCCCATTTAGTTAATAGATAGCTATAGTTTTATTTGTTTGTCTGTTTTTTCTATTGTGTATTTGTCCACGCGATTCGTGCCGTGCGTTATACGGCTGCACCCCCAGTCGGTCTGGTGGGCAGTTATTCCCCCTCTAACTTCCATAATAACGAAAATTTTCAACAGGTAGCCTCGACAAACCAGTCTTGTACATAAATAAGGGACACGGACCCACAATCCCCATTAAAATTCAGAATAGATACCGGTTCTACCATTTCCAAAGTATGCACAGAGAGACATGATACTAATTAAAAACACAATTCCGATGCAGAACAAACGTTTTGCTCAGATCAACCAGTACAGGAAATTCCCTATAACGAGGAATCATATGACCAAATTCGTAGTATCCCACTACACCCAACTTCTCCTTCTGAAGCAGAACAATCTTCTGAACTGATCCAAACCAGTCACTTAAACAAAGAGGAGAAGGATGGACTGCTTAGAACCTGCAAAGAATTTCGTGATATCTTCTACGACGATGCTTCACCCTTAACTTTCACCAACGAGGTCAAACACTGTATTCCCACAACCGATAATTTACCGATTCACATTAAAACGTTTAGATACCCTTATATACATAAACAAGAAGTTTGCAAGCAGATTTCAAATATGTTAGAGCAAAATATTATAATGAATAGCCATTCCCCTTGGGGTGCACCCGTATGGTTAGTCCCGAAGAAATCTGATTCCCCTGACAAGAAGAAATGGAGACTAGTGACCGCTTATAGGAAACTAAACAAGAAAACTATCGCTGATAAATATCCTATTCCCAACATAAACGATATCCTTGATAATATAGGCAGAGCTAAATACTTTTCCACCTTGGATCTGGCAAGCGGGTTTCATCAAATTCAAATGGACCCCGTAGATATGGCTTCAAAAGGGCTTCTCGGTTGAAAACGGACATTATGAGTTTACGAGAATGCCTTTCGGCCTAAAATACGCCCCTGATACCTTCCAAAGGGTAGTGAACAACGTATTAGGACAGCTTATTAGGAATACTTGTCTCATTTATTTGGACGACATCATAATTTTTTCCTCGTCACTTCAAAAACATTTGATAGAAAAGCCGTTTTCTAAAAACTGAGTAAAGCCAATTAACCAAATCAATCCAATTAACCAAATCAAATTTTCTACGTAAGGATATTGACTTCTTAGGACACATAGTCACGCAAGGAGTCAAGCCGAACTAGGACAAAATTAAAGCAATAAAAGATTTTCCATGCCACAAATCAACCAGGCAGATCAAGTCATTTTTAGGCCTACTTGGAAACTATAGGAAATTTATCAAGGATTTCGCTTAAATCACAAAACCCCTAACAAGACAGTTAAAAAGGGGCAAATCAGTCTTAATAGACGCGGAATTCAGAGAAGCGACTTTTGCAAAACGCTACTAGTTAACGACCCCATATTGCAATACCCTGAATATAGCGAGCCATTTACTCTCACAACCAATGCGAGTAACTTTGCTGTAGGCGCCGTATTGTCCCAGGGACCAGATAGTTCTGTTTCGCTAGTAGAACTTTAACCGATACAAAAACTCGATATTCCACTATCGAAAAAGAAATGCTAGCTATAGTTTGGGCAATAAAATATTTACCTATTTAGCAGATGCATTAAGCAGAATAGAACCTAATATGTGCGTAAATGACACCAGCCCCACACCGCACCCTAGTATTCCTGTGGCTAAATGCCCATTGAACAATTTCACCATTCAGGCAGTATTCAAAATTCACTCGATACCTTTATGCGAAAAATCCACTCATAAAGTTCACGGCTGTATAGCTGAACCTAGTTTCACTCCGGAAATATCCTCGTTATAGAAGAGGCATATTTTAAATACTTTGCTGCCACAAATCTTTATTAAATTTGTAGGTGTTTGCTTTTTCTTTCCGAGCCAACAAACACAAGCGAAATTGAATTTTTGATCAAAAGCTACCAAACGAATAACAATCAT
Source organism: Drosophila tropicalis (assembly GCF_018151085.1). Lineage (NCBI taxonomy): Eukaryota > Metazoa > Arthropoda > Insecta > Diptera > Drosophilidae > Drosophila > Drosophila tropicalis. Next base: position 2,329,826 of record NW_027172999.1, read on the forward strand.
TGTGGAATCGTCGAAACTTACAAACACCTTAAACGGGAAATATACATACCCCAGGGGGTGCTGATCACGGCCCTGTACTTAGTTTTTCTCCATCACGTCAGGATTTCAAAAAAAAAAAAAAATGGGTTAAAATTATTCAAATTGACCTCATTTGCAATATATTATTCCATAATATTGTACTAAAAACATACATTTTTTATCCTATTAATGTATTAGGCTTGACTTAAAAGAAATTTACAAAATATCAAAGAGTTATTCCTTTGTTATAAGGCATAATATCTTACACTTTGGATATGTTTGAACCAAAAAGTATGCTATAGGGATTCCAAGGGATTCTGCTTTTTAATTTTAAAGAATTATGAATCTGCTGCGTCTAACAAATTGTTTATTAGTTATATGTGCAAACAAGAATTAATTTTCTCAAACAGATGGACGTGATGGACAAAAACCAAGTATGCAATCAGAATCAGCGTACCCGAATTTCTTTAGAACACATCTCAAGTTAACGTCAGCAAAAATCATGTCAGCCTGTGTAATTATAATTTGACAATCATAGATAAGTTCTCGACATTTGCACATGCATACCCATTGACGAATAGAACTTCTATAAGCGTTACAAAGGCATTTAAAGTATTTATAAAACAATTCGGTGTACCTAAGAAAATTGTTTTCGACCAGGGTGCTGAATTTTCGGGCGCCATTTTAAAGAACTTCCTAGAACAGTACATCAATTATCAAGAATATATATACTTTGTATGGTCGGAGATGCTTCGTTCTATGCGTTGCACGTTCTATTAAAATGAATGATTTGGGCGTACTTATGAATCATAAGTTAAATTTTTAGCGGACGTACACACATTTTTGATAAAACAATAAAGTTTAACAAGAAGCAAGATTATTGAGCCAAACTTAACGAATTTCGATCTGCTATCTATCCCACTGTCAAATTAAATATGGAGAAAAACTGAATGAATCTAGGGTAAAACCACCTGCCGTACCAACAGGCAATTTAATATTTAGGAAGAAGAATAGGAGAAACAAAATAACACCTCGTGTTAGTATACAAAAGGTCTTATTATATAATGGTTTAACCTTAAAAACTGCAGATGTTGTCCTTTTACTACATAAACAACAAATTAGAAAACCTCAAAACCAGTAGCCAACACGTGAATACATTTTGATATCCAGACTCACACGTTTATTAACCACATTTCAAATTAAATTCTTACAGGCTAACGATAGGTTATGGACAGCGAATTTTGATAGACATTTTGGACTAGGACCAGCCGTTAATCAAAATACACCTGGGGTCAACTAGAATAATGGTTGACTTAAAAACAATTAATCATGTAATTCATTTAGATGACTACGAAAAGACGGCAAAGGAAGTATTACAATTGATCGTTAACCTCCCTGATGACAAAGATTTATTAGACTTAAATATCAAAGAAGGTAACTTCGGCTATGCCGAAGTTTTTCTACCCTTGCAGTCCTTGGTAATAACATTTTTACTTTTAATAATTAATTTCATTCCCTGCAACTCAAATCATCAATATACAAACAAAACAATTTTACTCTTCATACTACAATTTGTTCTTATTCTTCCCTTATTCCCTAAGCAAAGCAACGCACGCATACACATACAGTTCATGTAGCGTTGCGCCTGTGTGTGTATGCATGTGCTCTCTTGAGGACGTATGACGTAGTAGGCAGCAAGCAGCGCTGCCGGCAGCGGTTGAATCGATTTATATTGACTGTAACTTGTGTTCTATTTATCCGATCCGATTAAAATTGGGATCTCATGTTTTATATCCAATACTATCACATTAGCAAATTTCATGGGAATACTCCAATTTTTATGAAATTTCAGCCCGATAGCTCTTAAGATAGCTAAGTAAAACGCATACGCACGGACGGACAGACGGTCATGGCTTTATCAACGCAGCTTCTAATGCTGTTAAGAATATATATACTTTATGGGGTCGGAACTGTCTCCTTCTGTGCGTTACAAACATCTGACCAATTTTATAATACCCTCTGCAAGGGTATAAAAACACACAAATATTACATAAAATCTCACAAAAAGAAAAGGACAAAGCGCAGATGAAAACAATTTTTTTTAACCTAAAAAAAAAAAAAAAACCAGAGTGCGGGGGCTAACTTTGACCGCGTCAAAGTTTGTATACCCTTACAACTTTTTTGGTAACTCTTTCCTTACCTATTAGCCATCAATGTGGAAGAACGTTTTACAATCATAAGAAATAACGAAGATATTAATCAAAGTCACTGCTTTCCACCGATCGTTCCTATGTTAGCTATATGATATAGTCACCCGATCTTTATCAAATTCGGCACAGTCATTAACAGATATATTAAACTAACAAATGTTTAATTTGAAAGCAATCGCGGTAGAAGTAACGAAGTTATTTACAAAAGTCACTGTTTTCGACCGATCGTTCCTATGGGAGCTATATGATATAATCACCCGATCTTGATCAAATTTGGCACAGTCGTTTATAAGCGTAATAAACTCTCTAATATTAAGTTTCACGATAATAGCATAGAAACTAACGAAGTTATTGAGAAAAGTCACTGTTCGTGACTTTGGGGTTTGTATGGGAGCTATATGATATAGTGGTCCGATCCGGCTGAATCCGAGATATACAACCCCTGCAGTATATACAAGCCTACGTGCAAAATTCTCTGCTCAGCTCTGTAGCTCTTACGGGCGTTGATCCAGACGGACGGACGGACGGACGGACGGACGGACATGGCTATTTGAACTCGTCTCGATGTGCTGATCAAGAATATATATACTTTGTATGGTCGGAGATGCTTCGTTCTATGCGTTGCACACTTCTGACCAAAATTAATATACCCTTTTTGCAAGGGTATAAAAAGGAGACATCTAGAGGAGAACAAAGGAAAACTACATTTCCGCAAGCACTTCTTTTAATACTTCAATCAGGATGACTCTTATTCCAACCGATATCTTGGCTTTTATAAAGCCGCCAACCTTTCATGAGTCCTCCGACAACCTGATAGATTCATCGTAAGCGTGAAAGAAATCATTATGCTTATTAGGGGCACAGACCATACACCGTATTGGCAATTATTGTAACTTACAATTCGTAATAAAACAATAGGCAGAGCAGACACAGCATTGAGTGGAACAACATTAAAGAAAACTTAGATCTCATGTATTATTCGGGAAATCCAGACCCTACCAAACAATTTATCCTTAAGAAAACTTTTCTATGAAATAACAAGGCTATGAAGTCAATTTTTGAACCTTCCCCCAACTTATGGCAAACCAGTTTGAAAAACAAAGCGCAGCAGCAAAGAAAACGTTTTATGACGAGATTTGTCTTCCTGCCTTTCTGTTGTCTCCGTGACCCCCTTAAAACCATGATTAGGATCAGAAGACCAACCACCATCGAAGAAGCCTACGAATGGTGTCAAATAATAATTCAAACGACATAAACTACAATCAAACTAATAACCCTTTGAACCCATTTAAGCAACAATCTAACCAAAATCATAATAGATATGGGGAAATTCCCCCCTCTAACTTCCATAATAACGAAAATTTTCAACAGGTAGCCTCGACAAACCAGTCTTGTACATATCCCCGTTAAAATTCATCCCCCACAATCCCCGTTAAAATTCAGAATAGATACCGGTTCTACCTTTTCCAAAGTATGCACAGAGAGACATGATACTAATTAAAAACATAACGATTACGACCGTTTTACAAAGTTATTTACTACAAAATAAAATGATTATACCCACGCCCCAACCGAATTCAAAGAATAGTGTCAAATCGATCTCCTACTTTTCAAATTTCAACGTATTTTGTCAGCAAGAATTCCGATGCAGAACAAACGTTATGCTCAGATCAACCAGTACAGGAAATTCCCTATAACGAGGAATCATATGACCAAATTCGTAGTATCCCACTACACCCAACTTCTCCTTCTGAAGCAGAACAATCTTCTGAACTGATCCAAACCAGTCACTTAAACAAAGAGGAGAAGGATGGACTGCTTAGAACCTGCAAAGAATTTCGTGATATCTTCTACGACGATGCTTCACCCTTAACTTTCACCAACGAGGTCAAACACTGTATTCCCACAACCGATAATTTACCGATTCACATTAAAACGTTTAGATACCCTTATATACATAAACAAGAAGTTTGCAAGCAGATTTCAAATATGTTAGAGCAAAATATTATAATGAATAGCCATTCCCCTTGGGGTGCACCCGTATGGTTAGTCCCGAAGAAATCTGATTCCCCTGACAAGAAGAAATGGAGACTAGTGACCGCTTATAGGAAACTAAACAAGAAAACTATCGCTGATAAATATCCTATTCCCAACATAAACGATATCCTTGATAATATAGGCAGAGCTAAATACTTTTCCACCTTGGATCTGGCAAGCGGGTTTCATCAAATTGAAATGGACCCTGTAGATATGGCTTCAAAAGGGCTTCTCGATTGTAAACGGACATTATGAGCTTACGAGAATGCCTTTCGGCCTAACATACGCCCCTGATACCTTCCAAAGGGTAATGAACAACGTATTAGGAGAGCTTATTGGGAATACTCGTATCATTTATTTGGACGACATCATAATTTTTCCTCTTTACTTCAAAAACATTTGACAGACATAAAAGCCGTTTTCAAAAAACTGAGTAAAGCCAATTTAAAGGTCCAATCAACCAAATCAAATTTTCTACGTAAAGATATTGACTTCTTGGGACACATAGCCACGCAAGGAGTCAAACCGAACTAGTACAAAATTAGAGCAATAAAAGATTTTCCATGCCACAATTCAACCAGGCAGATCAAGTCATTTTTAGGTCTACTTGGATTATAGGAAATTTATCAAGGATTTCGCTAAAATCCCAAATCACAAAACCCCTAACAAGACAGTAAAAAAGGGGCAAATCAGTCTTAATAGACGCGGAATTCAGAGAAGCGTCTTTTGCAAAACGCTACTAGTTAACGACCCCATATTGCAATACCCGAGCCATTTACTCTCACGACCAATGGGAGTAACTTTGCTCTAGGCGCCGTATTGTCCAAAGGACCAGATAGTTCAGATAAGCCTGTCTGTTTCGCTAGTAGAACTTTAACCGATACAGAAACTCGATATTCCGAAAAAGAAATGCTATCTATAGTTTGGGCAATAAAATATTTTTGACCTTACCTATATAGCAGATGCATTAAGCAGAATAGAACCTAATATGTGCGTAAATGACACCAGCCCCACACCGCACCCTAGTATTTCTGTGGCTAAATGCCCATTGAACAATTTCACCATTCAGGCAGTATTCAAAATTCACTCGATACCTTTATGCGAAAAATCCACTCATAACGTTCGCAGCTGTATAGCTGAACCTAGTTTCACTCCGGAAATATCCTCGACTATCCTAAAATCCTTGCTCAAAACCAATAAAACATTGGCAATCTACACTAACGATGTAATATTTAAAGTTATAGAAGAGGCATATTTTAAATACTTTGCTGCCACAAATCTTTATAAAATTTGTAGGTGTTTGCTTTTCCTTTCCGAGCCAACAAACACAAGCGAAATCGAATTTTTGATCAAAGGGTACCAAAGGAACAACCATCATTGGGGAATCGTCGAAACTTACGAACACCTTAAACGGAAAATATACATACCCCAGGGGGGTGCTGATCACAGCCCTGTACTTAGTTTTTCTCCATCGCGTCAGGATTTAAAAAAATGGGTTAAAATTATTCAAATTGACCTCATTATATTTGCACAAGCATACCCATTGACGAATAGAACTTCTATAAGCGTTACAAAGGCATTTAAAGTATTTATAAAACAATTCGGTGTACCTAAGAAAATTGTTTTCGACCAGGGTGCTGAATTTTCGGGCGACATTTTAAAGAACTTCCTAGAACAGTACATCAATTATTTAGCGGACGTACACACATTTTTGATAAAACAATAAAGTTTAACAATGAGCAAGATTATTGAGTCAAACTTAACGAATTTCGATCTGCTATCTACCCCACTATCAAATTAAATATGGAGAATCGCACGCAAAAACGTACGGAAAAACTGAATGAATCTAGGGTAAAACCACCTGCCGTACCAACAGGCAATTTAATATTTGGGTAGGAGAATAGAAGAAACAAAATAACACCTCGTGGTTTAACCTTAAAAACTACAAAAGTTGTCCTTTTAATACATAAACAACAAATTAGAAAACCTCAAAACCAGTAGCCAACACGTGAATACATTTTGATATCCAGACTCACACGTTTATTAACCACAATTCAAATTAAATTCTTACAGGCTAACGATAGGTTATGGACAGCGAATTTTGATAGACATTTTGGACTAGGACCAGCCGTTAATCAAAATACACCTGGGGTCAACTAGAATAACGGTTGACTTAAAAACAATTAATCATGTAATTCATTTAGATGACTACGAAAAGACGGCAAAGGAAGTATTACAATTGATCGTTAACCTCCCTGATGACAAAGATTTATTAGACTTAAATATCAAAGAAGGTAACTTCGGCTATGCCGAAGTTTTTCTACCCTTGCAGTCCTTGGTAATAACATTTTTACTTTTTGTAATTTCATTCCCTGCAACTCAAATCATCAATATACAAACAAAACAATTTTACTCTTCATACTACAATTTGTTGTTCTTCTTCCCTTATTCCCTAAGCAAAGCAACGCACGCATACACATACAGTTCATGTAGCGTTGCGTCTGTGTGTGTATGCATGTGCTCTGTTGTTGACGTATGACGTAGTAGGCAGCAAGCAGCGCTGCCGGCAGCGGTTGAACCGATTTATATTGACTGTAACTTGTGTTCTATTTATCCGATCCGATTAAAATTGGGATCTCATGTTTTATATCCAATACTATCACATTAGCAAATTTCATGGGAATACTCCAATTTTTATGAAATTTTTTTTGAAAATGTTTCTTCAAGAGCTTTATGATATAGTGGTCCGATCCTGATAATTTTCATACTTGATCTGCTCCAGCTAATAAAAAGCACAGAAAAACAATTTCAGCCCGATAGCTCTTAAGATAGCTAAGTAAAACGCATACGCACGGACGGACACACGGACATGGCTATATCGACTCAGCTTCTTATGCTGATCAAGAATATATATACTTTATGGAGTCGGAAACGTCTCCTTCTGTGCGTTTCAAACATCTGACCAATTTTGTAATACCCTCTGCAAGAGTATAAAAACAACATTACACGAGAAATCGATATATACATAAGTCATATTTAGCTCATATGACAGAGCAAAAAATACCCCCAAAATGAAAAATTTCAACTCGCTATATAAAAAAAAAAACAACGAGGTTACTTTAAAAAACCCAAATAGAGTTTTGCTATTCAATACATGTACTTTCAGAAAAAAAAGGTTCGGTTCGGTTTGATATTAATAACCTTCAATTTGTTGCATAGTATATTAAAAAGACTACCTGCAACACCATCGATGGAGGAAACCGAACAAAGATCTTCGTATCAATAAAGGGCATACTACTCATCTTTAACGCCAACAATATAAATATTACCTCCGACTGCATATCTGATCGTATCTGCGTATAAATACATACATCGACGCCGCGACCACCATAGAAGATAAAATCGAGATAAAAGGTTTCATATGTTTTGAGAATTGAATAAAACGACACTTAGAATTTGGCACCATCAAAAAGAAGACGTACTTTATTTAAAACTTATTCAAAAAAAGAAACTTACCAACTGTACTATTAAAGAAGACAGGGAGATATCTCATGCGCTGTTTTTTTTTTTTTTTTTTTTTTTTGTAGTCGGTATCAAGCTGCTGGTGAAATAGCTTACTCATTTCTGTACATGATTGCTAGAGACGAAGAGTTTGGCAAAGATTAACCACGTATCCTGCATTCATTGGATATATATATGTTTTTTTTATTTCAATAGACGTAGTCGTACAACGCTCAGTACGAACAAGTGTCCCATATGACACCAGGCCCGGGCCTGTTACGAATGACCCTAAGTAAAGTTAATGTTATAACTTCTACCCACTCCGACCTAAGGGCATGGGCGTATTACATATATAAACATAAATTAAACTAAAGAAATAGAAAATATTAAATGTAATGAGATAATAGGTTACATATAAAAAGAAAACATGATAGGTTAAAATAAAGATGATTGCAACTAATTATGAGCGAGGATGGACAAGATCGCAGTTTTTATACCCGGAAGCGATGTTTCGAAACCGATAACGTGCCAAAGTCTGTTGTAGTCACTACATAGTATACGAAAAGGTTCATGCAGAGAAAAGTTAGTTGTACAAGTGGGAAGTATAAGCGGTGTGAAATTGCGGGTCCTTCTAGATGGAACAGAAATGTTAATTTGGCTCAACAGCTCGGAAGAGTCAATCTCACCATTCAAAAGTTTGTAAAGAAAAGTTACACCAAGCATTGTTCTACGATTAGTTAAAGAAGGAAGGTTAATTAACTGAAGTCGACTAGAATAAGATGGAAGTTGTACAGTTGGATCCCAGCGCAAATCACGAAAGGCAAAGAGTAAAAACTGTTTTTGTACAGATTCTAATTTGTTTTGATAAAACTCATATTGAGGAGAGCAAACACAAGATCCATATTCTAATATGGGGCGGACTAATGAAGTATAAAGTATTTTGGTAGTATATGGATCCTTGAACTCCTTCTACCAGCGCTTTACAAAGCCAAGAACTAGCCCTACTAACAGTAGTATATACTGATTAAAACTGAGTTTGTGGTCTATTAAGATCCCCTAAATCTTTTACAACCAAGGATGTATTATTAATTTTTTCTAACGGGAAATTATTTAAAAAGTAACTCGTTAGTTGGGGAGAACCTCTATACAAAGACATAAATTTGCACTTAGAACAGTTTAGAGATAACAAGTTAGTCCTACACCACCCCTGAAAAGCATTCAGGTCAGCTTGCAAAGTATGACATGAGAGAGAGTCTACGATGCGATTAGCGATTTTTACATCATCGGCATACATAAGAACTCTGGAATTTAAAAGAACGGTGGGGAGATCATTAATAAAAATGGTAAATAATAATGGGCCAAGGTGACTGCCCTGTGGGACTCCTGATTCAACACAAATGATCTTAGAAAGAGAGGACCTAAAAAGAACCCTCTGCCTCCTATTGCTCAGATGTTGTGAAATCCAAGCAAGCAGAGCATCCGGAAAGCCAACTAAATTCAGCTTATGTAATAGTAAGGCATGGTTTACCGAATCGAAAGCCTTACTGAAATCCGTATATATAACATCAGTTTGCTTTTGTTTCTTAAAACCTTGGATTACAAAAGATGTAAACTGTAAAAGGTTAGTTGTGGTAGACCTATTCTTGACAAACCCATGCTTGTATGGCGAAAAAATAGATTTACATAAATGCTGTATTTGAGACGTCATAATTTTCTCAAACAGTTTAAGTATTGCCGCCAATTTAGAAATTCCTCTGTAATTAGTGACGTCGGATTTATTGCCACATTTGTGAAGAGGTAAAATAAACGAATCCTTCCATATATTTGGAAACTCGGACAGTGTAACGGACAACTCAAAAAGCTTAAGTAAAGGCGAGCACAATGACTCCGCACAGAACCTCAGGGCACAAGCGGGAATACCGTCTGGGCCCGGTAAGTATATCGCCTTAATCGTCATTAGTTCCTTAGCTACCGAACTTTGCGTTATAATAGGATTAAGAATACAGTTGGATTTCGTTATAGGATATGGATCTGACTAGAGTTGTACTTAGTTGATATGTTTAGTGCGACAAAGTCAGTCTTCCGAAAACATCGGGTGAGTACCGTAGGATCACACTCGGAGATGGGCTCGCGGCTGGAACACTCAATAGATAACTCTAAAGTTGGATGATAACTATCCTCTGGTAACACCATTGGACTAGTTCTAGATACTTCACAAAAGCTAGGATCAGAAGTAAAAATCAGATCCAGAAATCTGCCAGACGTATTAGAAATCGAATTCAGCTGGGCCAACGAAAGCTCAAGCAGACCATCAATAAAATCGTGACACCCAGAGGGCAGCAACGTTTTGCTTCCATTAACTGTTGACCAAGTCATAGTGGGCATGTTAAAGTCCCCAAGGACAATCAATGAGCCTCTGTCAGAAAGTAGTTCAAGTATAAATTTAATAGAATCTAAGTGTAGTAAATATGTTGGCCATTCCGATTGGGGAATCCTTTACCCTGCATGTAAAGCCGGCGCACTTAACATGTACTGTAGTTTTACACAACCAACAGTAAATAAAACTATTCAGGGGGTGGGGCGGGCTGGAAACAATTTTTAATCGAACAGACAGGCATTATGAGTTAATAAGATGAATCAATAGCCAAACAAATAAAAATGAGATATGTATTGGTATTAAAATATATAACTCACTCTGAGGTCCAGAAATAATAAGAAAGCGAAATATTGAGGGTGCACAAGGGTTAAAAGATAAAGAGAGCACCATAGAGTCTAAATTACAGACACACAACAGACTGCACTAAAAGCGCAAGTAACGGCGACGAGTGAAACGAAAACGAAATATGTAAGTTAAAGAGCGCGAGCGCGGGAGCTAGAAATCACAAAAACAAAAACACTGCAACAAGAACTCACAGAAATTGCAAGACAACAACAAATGAGCGTTGCTTGTGATTTACAAGAAAGAAAAAAAAAAGGTGGGAAAGAGAGAAAGAAAAGAAAAAAAAAATGAACAAAGGTTTTAACAGAATTAAGGTTGTTAAAAACTATTAACACAAAAACGCAAACGAGTGATATGGTGCAAGTTAGATTAATATTATAATTATAATTTTCGATCGCGATGCCGATAAAACAAAATAAAAAAAATTATAAAATCAGTTAAAACGCGGGAGCTTAAAAAAAACACGTCCGTCTTCCACGAAAGCGTTGATGTATATGATACCACCTATGATTGGAGTTTTGGAAGGTGTTGTGATGGAATTAAACGATTGTGCATTACCATTTTTGCGCGAAGTGTTACCTACAACAGATCCCGATGTGGGGTTTAAAGATGTCTCAGCTGCTTTTTTTGGTTCGTGCTATGCCCCGCAAAGAAGGAATGGAATGAAAAGATTTGCTCTCAGATAACGTCAAGATATTTAAAGTGCAGGAACAGGCATTGGATAAAGTAGCAAAAATAGATGTCAAAGTTCTCGTCGTTGGAAATCCAGCTAACACAAATGCATTTGTCTGTGCCAACTATGTCCCATCTATACCAAGGGAAAACTTCTCCGCCATGACGCGACTTGATCAATCTGTCTCGAATGTGAGCAACATTATAATATGGGGTAATCATTCATCCACTCAGTACCCAGATGCTGATCATGGTAAATTCTTCATAGAAGGGACACAAAAATCTGTTTCTAGAGCAATCAGCGATGAGAATTACCTACGCGGTTTATTTGTTGAAAATGTTGAAAAACGAGGTGCATCTGTAGTTGCAGCTCGGAAAATGTCATCGGCCATGTCGGCTGCAAAAGCTGCTTGTGATCATATGCATGACTGGTGGAATGGGACTGCACCCGGGCAACTTGTGTCTATAGGCGTATTTTCCGATGGCAGTTACAACTCGGCTAAAAATTTAATTCTTTTCTTTCCACTAGAAATCAACAAAAAGAAATGTAAGATCATGGAAGGATTACCGCTTACCGATTTTGCCAAATCAAAATTGAAGTTGACTGCCTAGGAACTGCAAGAAGAAACGAAGCTTTGTCTGTGTTGGATACAAGCGCTTCAAATTTATAATATTATTATTGCTGTATTTTTATAAAGCATACATAATACACATTTACATATAAAACAAAATGAAAAAAATAATGGGAGTAGATTTTCGGCTCACAGTTTTTGTTTTTTGTATGTATATCAAGCTTCACGTATAATAAACATTATATGGGGTATAATATATCATAGTGGCCTGGCTTATAAATTAAAAAAACTTTTGGATCAGTTCCTTCGGGAAAATCGTGTGTCCTTACTGTGCCACCTTCTCCTCTATCCAAATATTCCACACGCACTCCGGCACTCAATGCCGTGCAAAGAGCAATAATATGAATATGATCCGATTCTTTGTACATTGGCTCAACTTCCTGATGTCGGAACTCTTCAATTGTAAAACTACCTTCAATAAAATTTTGATAAAAATTTGCATCCTCTTGTAGCTGTCCTGACGTAATAAGACGCAAGTAAACCACAAGTAAATACAATGTATTAGATTTCTTGAGCATTTGACAAGTTATCAACATTTTTACTTACAGTCTCATGAAAATCTTCAAGTGTGAAACTGGGAAACCCAAGCTCAATTAACTTATCTTTAGACCCTTCAGCGAGTCTGAGAAACTCCTGATAAGCATGACTGTTGCAAGTCAAATACTCAAGATACGAGTAGGCGAACGCTCGAAAAAAACAATTACCATCTTCTCATTTATTTATACCTTTTCGCCAGATCTTGAATTTCAGCTGTGAATACTTCGTCGCCATTATATTCGGCTTTAAGGCACGTTAATGGTAGCTGGTCGCTTACTAAGGGCGTCGAATCACTAATCTAAAAAGCATAAAAGTTTCAAATTTATTAATTTAAATATGTAGACACATATAGGCGTATATATACAGTGAAAGCTAGCGTTGACGGGCAGCCAACGTTTTAGTATTTTCGTGCCCCTGCGGAAACGGATTTTGAATGAATTTTATGCTCTTAGGCTGTCAGAGACTATAAATTTTACTGTACGTATGTATGTAACATAGCTGCGAACTTGAAAATAGCACCACTTGCTAAGGTAATATGTTCAAAAAATATCTAATATAATCTATTTTTTTAAAGATAACAATATGAATGTTTTGAATATGAAACAAAAATATTTTCCAAGTACCATTCAATAATGAACCTTAAAAATTTAGTTTACTTCAAAAATATCTCTTCCGTTTTTTCCGTGGGAATATCGTCATATTTTACAAAATTACATTGGAAAATTAAATTAGAATGTCCGAAGTGACACGACGGAAATTATCCAACGTTTTCAAAGTTTATCAAGAAAATTCTTGAAATATTAAAAAAATACCCAAAACTAAAAATAGCACCACTTCTTAAATAATGATTAGCTATTAAAAATATAATTGAATTATAATCTCGATACTTGGTTGTATTACCTTTAGCGGTAATAAGCGCTGGGATTGAGTCAAACGGGTCTTGATAACGTATGTCCAGTATTCTTCTTGTCCCGTTACACTGTCTCCAAGATATTTATATAAACATGCTAATCCATATTCGACTTGACTTACTATATTGGACCGACCATTATTACACATTGATTTTGCCATGTTTAACAATCTTCAGGCTATATTTGGAGTTAAAACCAAGTTTTGTGGACTCAGGGCATACATTATATATCTGTAGATATTTGACAAACTTCCAAACAAAAAAGGAACCTTACTTACCTTAAATTGTTCTTTCGAAGGCATTTCCGAATTGTTTGGACGGTAGTCAAGAAGTTGAAGTCCTTTTTCTCACCGGTTGCAGCTTTAAAAAGATTAGTTTTTCTTTTCGAATTAAGCGACCGACTTCTGCTTTAATTTTGGCTTTCGTCGATGAGTTTTAGGCTTCTGTTTGAAATTGATCCCATTTCGAATAGTTTAGTTGGAACAACCAACCAATTTTTCAACTTTACGATACTCTTTTCGCTTTTCCACAGAGCACTATTTTTCCCGACGCATTATATTTAACCCTTTCAGGACTGAATTACAATGGGAAGACTAAAAAAATATTTCACTGCATATTACGATTACATGGCCACAAATATTGACCAAAATCCATATTTTAGTCATACGTATCCTGCTTCGTACTCACCGAAATGTTGCCTATAGGCAACATTGGTCCTGAGTAGTAGATGTTTACAATAATACGTATACGTAATTGATGAATTAATATTTTATTTATTTCAGTCTTTTAATTTTTAATATTTTAATACGTTTAAACTCAAGACATTTTTTTCTGAGACTCTTTGGTCTTCTGCTATAATATTATATATTTATTACTTAAACTAATGTGTGGTATGACACAAAACAATTCTTTTTAGGATTTGACTTTGAACGTGGGTATCCTGTTTTGCACAGTCTGCACCTGCCATTTGAACCCCATTGAATCCAATGTTCGATTTTGTCATATCTTATGTCCTTAGGTTTTTCTATAAAGTCATGATGTTTAGAAGTTGGAGTGGATAAAATTGATAAAGCGGGGGAAGATGGTGCTGGAGATGAATCGCGCGAGTCAATATTGAGCACAAGTTGTGATGGACGACCCCTTTTTCGAGACTGAATTTGCATACTAGATCGAAGATCCAGTTGAAATTGTATTAAAGGCATGTGACGGGTGTTATCTTTGGTGCAGTTCAAATCTCTATGATACAGATGCCAACTATTTACCACCGCCATATTTATACACCGAAATACAATGCGCATATACCACTTTTTGGAGCGGTGATTAATTTCATAAAGTTCTAATAACATATCTGAAAGATCAACCCCGCCCATATGCTTATTGTAGCATTCTACAATAGCAGGACGAGGCACTTGTACATTTTTTCTCTCCTTCCGGCACCAGCGGGTGCATTCTGTGACAGGTTGGTCGCCAATATAATTTGAAATTAATTTGACACTTTTGTTGTCATACCATCGGCAAGTAATTAATTTTAGCGAGGTTTCTACTTTCGAATTATAGGATCCTCGACCTTCTTTCGCAAGTTCCTTTTCAGTCTAAGCACTCAATTCTTAAGGCGGTTTGGGCGAATCGTTCCGGCTGCGAGGATACCTTTTTCTTTTAAAGCAATCATAAGACTTACGGAAGTGTACCAGTTATCAAAGAAGAGTTTAAAATTTTGATCTTGGGGCACATTTGATGCCAAATGAAGAACTATATCTCATGATATTCCAAGCCCAAAAGAATCACAAGTTCCTTTACCAATATAAAGGCAGAAATCATTTATAAGACATTCGATAATTTGCTGCATAAAACGACACTTAGAATTTGGCACCATCAGAGAGAAGACGTACTTTATTTTAAATTTATTCAAAAGAAAAACATACCAACTTTACTATCAAAGAAGACAGGGAGATAACTCATACGCTGTTTTTTTTTTTTTTTTTTTTGTAGGCGGTATCAAGCTAGCTGACTCATTGCAGTACATGATTGCTAGAGGCGAAGAGTTTGGCAAAGATTAACCTCGTACCCTGCATTCATTGGATATACCACCTATGATTGGAGTTATGGAAGGTGTTGTGATGAATTTAAACGATTGTGCATTACCATTTTTGCGCGAAGTGTTACCTACAACAGATCCCGATGTGGGGTTTAAAGATGTCCCAGCTGCTTTTTTGGTTGGTGCTATGCCCCGCAAAGAAGGAATGGAATGAAAAGATTTGCTCTCAGCTACCGTCAAGATATTCTTCCTTCAATCAATTTGTGTAATGCAGCAATTTCACTGCACGTTCCGTTTATTCACATGCTAGTTTTTACACTAAACCTAGCTTAATTAAGAGCAGGGCACCAAGCCCCGCCTGGAGAGAAGTGTGGGGAGTTCTTTTGTGTGGAGAGCGATGGGCATCATCAGAAGAGCGGCGCGAGGTGAAAGCTCCCGCCTCCCTTAACCCTTGTGTTGCCCGTTTGGGCATAAATATGCTCCCCCCTTGCAGGAGTGCAAGACCCAGGCAGTCTAATGTCACGCTCCGGACAGGGTCCAGCCAAAGACTGTGCGCATCGCAATCAGCCGCCCGCCAACCCCGGGTAGACTCCCTTCCAATATGACCTCCGTCATCACGTCCGCGTTCAGGACCAACGACACCGACGACGGTCGGTAGAAAGTCTCATCCGCCAAGACGATGCCCTCGAACTTTTTTGCGATTTGCGGGTCCAGCGGAGAGCTTGGAGTGCGGCAGCACAAGCCATCGACCACCTTCAGGATCGCCTCCAATCGCCATCCTTCACTGATCGGGGACCGGATCACTGCTGCCACCGCTTTCTCCGCCCCAATATTGACGGCTGTCAATTTAAAGGCGGTGGCCAGGGACGTCGCCATCGACGATACCGCCGAACAAGGGTCCACGAGGGCCTTCACGTCGAAGGTTTTCCCTCCCGTCTCGAGACGTACCATCGCCGTGGGCACGAGATGTGGATTGCGGTGCTGCAGCAGTGTGGCCAATGTCAGCTTAGGATCGGAGGCTGGCGTTGGTGCGACCCTTCGTCTGGAGGACTCGGGGGTGGCTCGGCGTAAGACGGAGCATGGAGTGCGTCGACGTGGCTCCTCGTGGAAATGTAGTAGCGTGTGGTGGTCCTCCTTGCATATTCGGCAGCTATCACCGCTCAAGCAGCTTCCTCCGGAGTGTTGGTGGGCCAAGCAGTTGGCACAGTACTTGTTTGCAAGCACGGCCCTCATCCTCTTCTCCACGTTCAGCCGCAGGAAGCGACGGCATCGCTTCAGAGGATGGATTCCGCGACAGACTCGGCAACGGAAGGACTCAGTTCCTCGCGAACATCTGCGCTCCTCCTTCGATGCCTGTACTGAACGTGGTCTCGGAGCCATGGAAACGGGATATCGATTGGTTCAGGAAGCTACCGGGACAAATAATGAAGAAAGCGGATTAATATAGGACTATACAATACACATATTACTACTGGCATCTCGGCCCTTCTTAATTGGGAGGAAGGACCAAGTGCTGGACGCTACTGTAGCTTTACATAATAAGTTTGAATTCTTTCTTCTGGAGGAAGAAAGATCAGCTTTGCGACTGGACGCTTCACAATACCGCGAGCGGTACGCAGTTCGACGACGCGGACATTGCCGTCACTGCCAGGGTATGCTTGGTGGATTCGCCCGAGACGCCATTCATTAAATGGAAGATTGTCGTCTTTGAGTACCACCAGATCGCCCACTTCAAGATTTGTAGAAGGGAATCGCCACTTATTGCGCTTATGTAGCTCCTTCAGATACTCGTCTTTCCATCGGGTGCAGAAACGCTGACTCACAGCCTTCAGACGCTGCCACCGGTTGATGATAGACGGAACCTGATCCTTAATTTCAGGTTCCGTCACGGATAGCAATGGACCACCCACTAGGAAATGGCCTGGGGTCAAAGCTAAAGAGTCGGTGGGGTCTTCAGACATAGGAGAAATCGGCCGCGAGTTCAAACAAGCCTCTACCTTAGCCAACAGAGTAGAGAACTCTTCAAAGGTATACTTTTGGTTGGAAGTGGCCTTGTAGAACAGAGTTTTAAAACTCTTAGCTCCAGCCTCCCACAACCCTCCCATGTGTGGTGCCCCGGGAGGCGGGATAAGATTTTCTGCTGGGTAGACCTTAAGAAATCTTTTTGAAGCACTCTGGATGCACCTACGAAGTTTTTACCGTTGTCGGACTGCACTTGCTGGGGACACCCTTGCCTCGATACAAAGCGAGCGAATGCTGCCAGAAATGTTTCGGTACTTAAATCCGAAGTTGCCTCAAGGTAAATGGCTTTGGTGGAAAAGCAAACAAAGACCCACACATATCCCTTTGATATGCGACAAGCGAGGCCGGTGAAACTCTGGAGGTCGAAAGGACCTGCGAAATCTATCCCGGTGGTCGTGAAAGGACGTGCGAAAGTAGTTCGCTCGGACGGAAGGGTGCCCATTAGCTGTGATTGCAGCCTCCTTTTGTAAATCACACAGACCTTGCATGAATTGACCACCGATTTGACTAGATTCCGCAGTCTTGGAATCCAGTATCTCTGTCGGATGAGACGGACTACCAGTTGACTGCCCCCATGGAGAGAGATCTGATGCGTGAAAAGCACCAACAGCCGGGACAATGGACTTATGACTGGCAACAGAATGGGGTTACGCTCATCGTAACTAAGGGCCGCTGCTTGTTGCACGCGCCCACAAGCTCGGATCACACCTGATGCGTCAATGAAAGGATTCAAGTTGAGAATGGTGCTAGACGTGGCCAGAGATTTCTTCTGCTGTAGACACCGATGTTCCGTCGGAAAGTAATCACGCTGAGTGACTCGGATCAACGCCTGGAGTACTTGATTGATCTCGCTAGAGGTCACCTCCCCGGAGTAATCGTTTGGAAGTTTACGACACTTTCTGCCGAAACGGACCACATATGCTACCACTCGTAAGGCACGTGCCAGATTGGAAAAACGAGACAGTATCTCGTTGGCTGGCTTAGTGATCGCGACGTGGACCTTCACTACCCGCTTCTCCAAGGTAGTGTCTAGTGGGAGTGGTGTCGCTCGCCGCCAGGACTCTTATGGTTCCCGTAGCCATGGTGGGCCGTGCCACCACAACTCCTTGTGTACCAGTTCCTGCGCACTCAGGCCGCGGCTAGGGAGATCTGCTGGATTGTCCTCTGAACGAACGTGATTCCATGGGGCGTCATTTGTTGCTGTCACAATTTTTGCTACCCGATTTGCGACAAACGTTGTCCAGGTGCAGGGTGGCTTATTTAACTACGATAGTACGACGGTGGAATCTGACCAATAAAATGCCTCCGCATTATCGACTGGAAGTTGCGGAAGAACTGCAGCTGCCAGTTCAGATAAAAGTGTGGCTCCGCATAATTCAAGGCGGGGCAATGAAACCGTTTTAACCGGGGCTACTCTAGATTTCGCTTCAAGAAGGCAGCATGATATGCCTTGGTCATTGCTAACGCGCACGTAAATTGCGGCACCATAAGCCCGCTGTGACGCATCGCAAAAACAATGGAATTGAATGTCGGAATTTGGATCATGGAGAACCCTCCGTGGAATTCGGATCTGGTCAAGGAAGGAGCTCTTTGTAAAATCCTGCCAGCTGTGATGGAGTTCACTGGGCAATGGATCATCCCACCCTAGCTCTTGTAGCCAAAGCTCTTGCATAAACACCTTGGCTTGAATTACAAAGGGAGCCAGCCAGCCAGCGGGATCGAATAACTTGGCGATCTGCCCGAGGACTTCTCGCTTAGTATAAGCTGACTTGACATCTTGGGGTGAGATGACAAAATAAAACTCATCTGTAGTCGCGTTCCATCGGATTCCCAGTGTTTTCGCTGTGCTAGCCTCTTCGATATCGAGGAAATCAGCATTCAGTAAATGACTCTTTGGAATGCAACTGAGCACGCTCTTCACATTCGATGTCCACTTGCGCAAAGGAAAGCCAGCTGAACCAAGAGCGTCTTGAAGTTCATTGACCATTGCGATTGCCGTTGCTTCATTATGAGCCCCTGCCAGGACATCATCGACATACATATAGGACTTGATAATATCGCTAGCCAAAGGAAATTTGTATTGTACATCACTTGCTAGTTGCTGAAGTACTCGGATGGCTAAGAACGGAGCACAGTTAATGCCAAACGTGACGGTATTCAGCTCGTAATCACCAAGTTGCCCCTCTTTATTTCGGAACAGGATCCTCTGAAATGGCGTATGGATTGGATCGACCATAATTTGGCGGTACATTTTTGTGATGTCGGCATTGAAAACTACCCGGAAAAAACGCCACTTGAGAATCTGAGTAGTGAGGTCGGACTGAAGTACCGGACCAGGGTAAAGTATGTCGTTGAGACTTACTCCGTTTGTGGACTTGCTAGAGGCGTTAAAGACTACCCGTGGTTGTGGTACTGTCGGGCTTGAAAACTGCATGATGTGGCAAATAAAAATTGTCATTACTGCCGTCAAATGGCACCTGACGCATGTGGCCCAAGTCCAAATATTCTTGGATGACGGCGTCATACTCCGTTTTCGCCGGAATATTTTTTAGGAGCCGGCCTTCGTTTCTTAGGAACTGAGCCAATGCCCCTGGTCTGGAATGACCAAGGTTGATGTTGGTTGGATCTCGAAACGGAAGTGAGACCGTATATCTCCCCGAAACATCTCTTCTTGTGGTCTTCTGGAAATTAACCTCACAAACAGAATCAGAATCTTCTACCGGTTTGCCCGGTAGATCCTCCACCTCCCAAAACTTTGTGAGAAGAGTTTCAAGTGCCTCCCCTCTGCTAACAGCGACCCTCGTGGTGAACGCGGCACATGAACTAACGGGGATCCCTTGCAGCGGGCCTGAAATGATCCAACCGGATCTCGTCTCTTGATCCATTAAAGATCCGCACACTTCGGTCTGGATGCCGGAAAGGGTCACCGCTGGTATGACATCAATGCCAAGAAGTAGATCGATCTTTGCCTTTAATCTGAAGGAGGGGTCGGCTAGAGGAATATTGGGCATTCCTTCCAGTGTGGCTTGGGCTATCGTACATGACGGCAAATCATCAGCAACTTGGGACAAGACAAAAGCTTCTATCTCTATCTGGACTGGAGGTCCATGCGATGACCGAATGCTTATGTGACAGACCTTCAAGGTTCTATTGACCTTTCCGTTAATGCCTGTCACTTCGGACCTGACAGTTTGGAATGGTAACTTCATGAGTCGGAACATTCTTTCGGATATGAAATTGGCTTCCGAAGCCGGGTCTAACAGCGCCCGTGAAGCATAAGTAGTGCCTTTGTGCCAAAAGTCCACGATGGCTGTACCTAGCAACTTATCTCGTGAGGACCTTGCCTCAGAGGTAAAGTAAGTCCGGACAATATTGTACGAACTGGGCTGAGCTGGGACCGGCGTTGGATTATTCTCTGGTCGGGCGTCCTTGTGCAAGAGCGTATTGTGACGCCCCTTGCACGTGAAGCAATTGTGCTGACTCGGACAATCTTTTACTTGATGTCCTCTTGCGAACAGTTCAGACAAAGGGACTTTTTCTTTATGTAAGCCACCCTCTCTGGCACCGTCATCTGAAGGAAGCGGGGACATCGACGCACCGGGTGATTCTCCTTCATACAGAGATCACAGGATTTTGGTTTGGTGGTCACCTTGGCTTCAAATGTATTAGCCTTTCGGGTGGCTGGAAGCGGATTTCGTGGAGGTTTCGGTGTGGGAACCGAAATAGCCATTGCAGTTGTATTTTCCACTGCTTCGAGCGTACGAAACCGCTCAGTGAGGAAATCGTCCATCATTTGCCACTCTGGAATAGAAGTCTTGTCTCCCAGAGATTGTTCCCATAATGAAAGGGTGTTCTTTGGCAATTTAATGGAACAGAAAAATACGAACATGCCTCCCCAAGTGGTTACTGGCAGGCCACAGTGCTCAAAAGCGCGAATGGATGCCTGCAGAGCATTCTGATGATCCTGTAATGCTTTTCTGGACTCTTGGGAAATTTGAGGCAGGTCAAGAAGTGCTCGGAATTGGCTGTTCACGATAAGTCGCTTATTTTCGAAACGCTGTTTGAGTGCATTCCATGCCGTTTCAAAACCATCATTTGTAAGCGGCAATTTTGCTACAATGAGGTTGGCTTCACCCCTCGTTTTCGCTAGGAGATGGTACAGCTTTTCAACGGGGGAAATTCGCGAATCGCTTATATAGATGGCTGTAAACATGTCACGGAACGTGGGCCATTTTAAGTAATCTCCCGTAAAGACCTCTGTGTCAATGGGTGGCAATCGACAACCTCGTTCTGCTGGTGCAGAAGTAGGCCCATGACGGTTCGGAGGAGTAGGAGCAGACGCTTCATGGATAAGCTCGTTTAATCGAGCCGTGCATCGCTCGTAAACTTGATAGCATTTGTCATATCTAGCTTGGATGGCTAAATCTTCAGTGTTATCGTCTTTACTATCTGGGAGTGCCTCGCATTTCTCATACTCCTGGTCGACCTTCTCCCACAACGCTTGAACTCGATCACGACGGACTTGGAGCGTAAACACGCTGACCTCGGACAGTGAAGTGACGTGGGTGTCGACTTCAAACTGAATTAGTTTATCGCAAATGGAAACAAACTTCTTCAAAGCCATGGTGGAAGCAGCTAAAACCCTTTTTGTTTCGGACCGAGTGACTCTTGGGGCGGTTACCAAAATCTGTGGAAGTGGTACCAATGATTTGACCTCTTTTTGGCTTGCTCGTCGCGGCTCTGACGTGGCTTGCTGAAAGGTCGTGCTCGATGGTGCGGACGTGAGAGTTAATGGACTAGAGAGGGTCTGAAATACTCGGGACGGAGGAGTAGTAGGGCTGGTACTCCTCTGGCGCTGACCTGGAGCAGCAATTGAGGATTTGCTCGTGGCCGCAGTGTTCTCAGCTTCTTTCTCGTCTTTTGACGGGCTCGTGCTCATAACCCCAGAGAATGGTGGTTAAAAAATAGTGAGCTGGTTTGGCAAGGGTTGAAAATTAGCGAAAAAACAGAATGGAACGCTTGGGAGAAACTGGAACACTACCCAACCACTCAAATAACGGATTTGAAACGCCTTGAAATAGATTAAAAAAAACAGAAAACGAGCTGTTACGTTTGGGATGACTTGGAACACTGCCAAAAAGCCCTAAGAACGGCTTGGAACGTCTTGGAATCGAAATATAAAACCCAATGATACGACTTGGGACACTTGGAACACGTTGGAAATCAAATTTATTACCAAAGATACGACTTGGAGACGAGTGGAAACACTTTGGAATTGAAATATACCCAAAGATGCGACTTGAAACGCGTGGAAACACTTTGGAATTGAAATTTGCCCAAAGATACGACTTGAAAATGATTGGAACAATTTGGTATTGAAATCTAACTCCAAAGATACGACTTGGAACGCGTGGAAACACTTTGGAATTGAAATCTACCCAAAGATACGACTTGAAACTGATTGGAACAATTTGGAATTGAAATCTAACTTTAAAGATACGACTTGAAACGCGTTGAAACACTTTGGAATTGAACAAACAAAAGCGCGGAACACAAATTTTTAATAATTAAATATTATTCGATCTTTCCCTCAACGTGACCCTTCAACATATATACCCCACAAAGTGCCTGCCAACCTAGGGTATACAGCACAGCTACTTTTGGTCGTTGACCTCCAGTCCAGATAGAGATAGAAGCTTTTGTCTTGTCCCAAGTTGCTGATGATTTGCCGTCATGTACGATAGCCCAAGCCACACTGGAAGGAATGCCCAATATTCCTCTAGCCGACCCCTCCTTCAGATTAAAGGCAAAGATCGATCTACTTCTTGGCATTGATGTCATACCAGCGGTGACCCTTTCCGGCATCCAGACCGAAGTGTGCGGATCTTTAATGGATCAAGAGACGAGATCCGGTTGGATCATTTCAGGCCCGCTGCAAGGGATCCCCGTTAGTTCATGTGCCGCGTTCACCACGAGGGTCGCTGTTAGCAGAGGGGAGGCACTTGAAACTCTTCTCACAAAGTTTTGGGAGGTGGAGGATCTACCGGGCAAACCGGTAGAAGATTCTGATTCTGTTTGTGAGGTTAATTTCCAGAAGATCACAAGAAGAGATGTTTCGGGGAGATATACGGTCTCACTTCCGTTTCGAGATCCAACCAACATCAACCTTGGTCATTCCAGACCAGGGGCATTGGCTCAGTTCCTAAGAAACGAAGGCCGGCTCCTAAAAAATATTCCGGCGAAAACGGAGTATGACGCCGTCATCCAAGAATATTTGGACTTGGGCCACATGCGTCAGGTGCCATTTGACGGCAGTAATGACAATTTTTATTTGCCACATCATGCAGTTTTCAAGCCCGACAGTACCACAACCACGGGTAGTCTTTAACGCCTCTAGCAAGTCCACAAACGGAGTAAGTCTCAACGACATACTTTACCCTGGTCCGGTACTTCAGTCCGACCTCACTACTCAGATTCTCAAGTGGCGTTTTTTCCGGGTAGTTTTCAATGCCGACATCACAAAAATGTACCGCCAAATTATGGTCGATCCAATCCATACGCCATTTCAGAGGATCCTGTTCCGAAATAAAGAGGGACAACTTGGTGATTACGAGCTGAATACCGTCACGTTTGGCATTAACTGTGCTCCGTTCTTAGCCATCCGAGTACTTCAGCAACTAGCAAGTGATGTACAATACAAATTTCCTTTGGCTAGCGATATTATCAAGTCCTATATGTATGTCGATGATGTCCTGGCAGGGGCTCATAATGAAGCAACGGCAATCGCAATGGTCAATGAACTTCAAGACGCTCTTGGTTCAGCTGGCTTTCCTTTGCGCAAGTGGACATCGAATGTGAAGAGCGTGCTCAGTTGCATTCCAAAGAGTCATTTACTGAATGCTGATTTCCTCGATATCGAAGAGGCTAGCACAGCGAAAACACTGGGAATCCGATGGAACGCGACTACAGATGAGTTTTATTTTGTCATCTCACCCCAAGATGTCAAGTCAGCTTATACTAAGCGAGAAGTCCTCGGGCAGATCGCCAAGTTATTCGATCCCGCTGGCTGGCTGGCTCCCTTTGTAATTCAAGCCAAGGTGTTTATGCAAGAGCTTTGGCTACAAGAGCTAGGGTGGGATGATCCATTGCCCAGTGAACTCCATCACAGCTGGCAGGATTTTACAAAGAGCTCCTTCCTTGACCAGATCCGAATTCCACGGAGGGTTCTCCATGATCCAAATTCCGACATTCAATTCCATTGTTTTTGCGATGCGTCACAGCGGGCTTATGGTGCCGCAATTTACGTGCGCGTTAGCAATGACCAAGGCATATCATGCTGCCTTCTTGAAGCGAAATCTAGAGTAGCCCCGGTTAAAACGGTTTCATTGCCCCGCCTTGAATTATGCGGAGCCACACTTTTATCTGAACTGGCAGCTGCAGTTCTTCTGCAACTTCCAGTCGATAATGCGGAGGCATTTTATTGGTCAGATTCCACCGTCGTACTATCGTAGTTAAATAAGCCACCCTGCACCTGGACAACGTTTGTCGCAAATCGGGTAGCAAAAATTGTGACAGCAACAAATGACGCCCCATGGAATCACGTTCGTTCAGAGGACAATCCAGCAGATCTCCCTAGCCGCGGCCTGAGTGCGCAGGAACTGGTACACAAGGAGTTGTGGTGGCACGGCCCACCATGGCTACGGGAACCATAAGAGTCCTGGCGGCGAGCGACACCACTCCCACTAGACACTACCTTGGAGAAGCGGGTAGTGAAGGTCCACGTCGCGATCACTAAGCCAGCCAACGAGATACTGTCTCGTTTTTCCAATCTGGCACGTGCCTTACGAGTGGTAGCATATGTGGTCCGTTTCGGCAGAAAGTGTCGTAAACTTCCAAACGATTACTCCGGGGAGGTGACCTCTAGCGAGATCAATCAAGTACTCCAGGCGTTGATCCGAGTCACTCAGCGTGATTACTTTCCGACGGAACATCGGTGTCTACAGCAGAAGAAATCTCTGGCCACGTCTAGCACCATTCTCAACTTGAATCCTTTCATTGACGCATCAGGTGTGATCCGAGCTTGTGGGCGCGTGCAACAAGCAGCGGCCCTTAGTTACGATGAGCGTAACCCCATTCTGTTGCCAGTCATAAGTCCATTGTCCCGGCTGTTGGTGCTTTTCACGCATCAGATCTCTCTCCATGGGGGCAGTCAACTGGTAGTCCGTCTCATCCGACAGAGATACTGGATTCCAAGACTGCGGAATCTAGTCAAATCGGTGGTCAATTCATGCAAGGTCTGTGTGATTTACAAAAGGAGGCTGCAATCACAGCTAATGGGCACCCTTCCGTCCGAGCGAACTACTTTCGCACGTCCTTTCACGACCACCGGGATAGATTTCGCAGGTCCTTTCGACCTCCAGAGTTTCACCGGCCTCGCTTGTCGCATATCAAAGGGATATGTGTGGGTCTTTGTTTGCTTTTCCACCAAAGCCATTTACCTTGAGGCAACTTCGGATTTAAGTACCGAAACATTTCTGGCAGCATTCGCTCGCTTTGTATCGAGGCAAGGGTGTCCCCAGCAAGTGCAGTCCGACAACGGTAAAAACTTCGTAGGTGCATCCAGAGTGCTTCAAAAAGATTTCTTAAGGTCTACCCAGCAGAAAATCTTATCCCGCCTCCCGGGGCACCACACATGGGAGGGTTGTGGGAGGCTGGAGCTAAGAGTTTTAAAACTCTGTTCTACAAGGCCACTTCCAACCAAAAGTATACCTTTGAAGAGTTCTCTACTCTGTTGGCTAAGGTAGAGGCTTGTTTGAACTCGCGGCCGATTTCTCCTATGTCTGAAGACCCCACCGACTCTTTAGCTTTGACCCCAGGCCATTTCCTAGTGGGTGGTCCATTGCTATCCGTGACGGAACCTGAAATTAAGGATCAGGTTCCGTCTATCATCAACCGGTGGCAGCGTCTGAAGGCTGTGAGTCAGCGTTTCTGCACCCGATGGAAAGACGAGTATCTGAAGGAGCTACATAAGCGCAATAAGTGGCGATTCCCTTCTACAAATCTTGAAGTGGGCGATCTGGTGGTACTCAAAGACGACAATCTTCCATTTAATGAATGGCGTCTCGGGCGAATCCACCAAGCATACCCTGGCAGTGACGGCAATGTCCGCGTCGTCGAACTGCGTACCGCTCGCGGTATTGTGAAGCGTCCAGTCGCAAAGCTGATCTTTCTTCCTCCAGAAGAAAGAATTCAAACTTATTATGTAAAGCTACAGTAGCGTCCAGCACTTGGTCCTTCCTCCCAATTAAGAAGGGCCGAGATGCCAGTAGTAATATGTGTATTGTATAGTCCTATATTAATCCGCTTTCTTCATTATTTGTCCCGGTAGCTTCCTGAACCAATCGATATCCCGTTTCCATGGCTCCGAGACCACGTTCAGTACAGGCATCGAAGGAGGAGCGCAGATGTTCGCGAGGAACTGAGTCCTTCCGTTGCCGAGTCTGTCGCGGAATCCATCCTCTGAAGCGATGCCGTCGCTTCCTGCGGCTGAACGTGGAGAAGAGGATGAGGGCCGTGCTTGCAAACAAGTACTGTGCCAACTGCTTGGCCCACCAACACTCCGGAGGAAGCTGCTTGAGCGGTGATAGCTGCCGAATATGCAAGGAGGACCACCACACGCTACTACATTTCCACGAGGAGCCACGTCGACGCACTCCATGCTCCGTCTTACGCCGAGCCACCCCCGAGTCCTCCAGACGAAGGGTCGCACCAACGCCAGCCTCCGATCCTAAGCTGACATTGGCCACACTGCTGCAGCACCGCAATCCACATCTCGTGCCCACGGCGATGGTACGTCTCGAGACGGGAGGGAAAACCTTCGACGTGAAGGCCCTCGTGGACCCTTGTTCGGCGGTATCGTCGATGGCGACGTCCCTGGCCACCGCCTTTAAATTGACAGCCGTCAATATTGGGGCGGAGAAAGCGGTGGCAGCAGTGATCCGGTCCCCGATCAGTGAAGGATGGCAATTGGAGGCGATCCTGAAGGTGGTCGATGGCTTGTGCTGCCGCACTCCAAGCTCTCCGCTGGACCCGCAAATCGCAAAAAAGTTCGAGGGCATCGTCTTGGCGGATGAGACTTTCTACCGACCGTCGTCGGTGTCGTTAGTCCTGGGCGCGGACGTGATGACGGAGGTCATATTGGAAGGGAGTCTACCCGGGGTTGGCGGGCGGCCGGGGAGCATGTTTATGCCCAACGGGCAACACAAGGGTTAAGGGAAGCGGGAACTTTTACCTCGCGCCGCTCTCCCGATGATGCCCATCGCTCTCCACACAAAAGAACTCCCCACACTTCTCTCCAGGCGGGGCTTGGTGCCCTGCTCTTAATTAAGCTAGGTTTAGTGTAAAAACATACATGTGAATAAACGGAACGTGCAGAGAAATTGCTGCATTACACAAATTGATTGAAGGAAGAAATTCGAAGAACAAATTCACTTAGCTGCCTATTTAGGAAATTCAACCCCCCTACGGAAACAATTTGAATATGATCCGCTTCTTTGTACATTGGCCCAACTTCCTGATGTCGGAACTCTTTAATTGTAAAACTACCTTCAATAAAATTTTGATAAAACTTTGCATCCTCTTGTAGCTGTCCTGACGTAATAAGACGCAAGTAAACCACCACTTAATCTGAATAGCCCTGCTCGTTGAAAACCTTGTGAAGTTCAGCTTGTACAATATCCGAAGCCCCTGCAGAGCTTTCAGGACATACTCTTTTTACCACTTCCATAAACTGTTATTTAAATACAATGTATTAGATTTCTTGAGCATTTGACAAGTTATCAACATTTTTACTTACAGTCTCATGAAAATCTTCAAGTGTGAAACTGGGAAACCCAAGCTCAATTAACTTATCTTTAGACCCTTCAGCGAGTCTGAGAAACTCCTGATAAGCATGACTGTTGCAAGTCAAATACTCAAGATACGAGTAGGCGAACGCTCGAAAAAAACAATTACCATCTGGACGAGTTCTTCTCATTTATACCTTTTCGCCAGATCTTGAATTTCAGCTGTGAATACTTCGTCGCCATTATATTCGGCTTTAAGGCACGTTAATGGTAGCTGGTCGCTTACTAAGGGCGTCGAATCACTAATCTAAAAAGCATAAAAGTTTGAAATTTATTAATTTAAATATGTAGACACATATAGGCGTATATATACAGTGAAAGCTAGCGTTGACGGGCAGCCAACGTTTTAGTATTTTCGTGCCCCTGCGGAAACGGATTTTGAATGAATTTTATGCTCTTAGGCTGTCAGAGACTATAAATTTTACTGTACGTATGTATGTAACATAGTTGCGAACTTAAAAATAGCACCACTTGCTAAGGTAATGTGTTCAAAAAATTCCTAATATAATCTATTTTTTTAAAGATAACAATATGAATGTTTTGAATATGAAACAAAAATATTTTTGAACTACCATTCAATAATGAACCTTAAAAATTTAGTTTACTTTAAAAATATCTCTTCCGTTTTTTCCGTGGGAACATCGTCATATTTTACAAAAATACATTAGGAAATTAAATTAGAATGTCCGAAGTGACACGACGGAAATGCCCATATATAATTCATTTATTATATACCTATATTTATTATATTATCCAACGTTTTCAAAGTTTATCAAGAAAATTCTTGAAATATTAAAAAAATACCCAAAACTAAAAATAGCACCACTTCTTAAATAATGATTAGCTATTAAAAATATAATTGAATTATAATCTCGATACTTGGTTGTATTACCTTTATCGGTAATAACCGCTGGGATTGAGTCAACCGGGTCTTGACAACGTATGTCCAGTATTCTTCTTGTCCTGTTACACTGTCTCCAAGATATTTATATAAACATGCTAATCCATATTCGACTTGACTTACTATATTGGACCGACCATTATTACACATTGATTTTGCCATGTTTAACAATCTTCAGGCTATATTTGGAGTTAAAACCAAGTTCTGTGGACTCAGGGCATGCATATGCTATAGAGCCTTTTCCATCATACATGAAAACTTTACTTTCACCAGACCATGGCAGGTTTCTCCACTTATATCTGTAGATATTTGACAAACTTTCAAACAAAAAAGGAACCTTACTTACCTTAAATTGTTCTTTCGAAGGCATTTCCGAATTGTTTGGACGGTAGTCAAGAAGTTGAAGTCCTTTTTTGTTGCAGCCTGAAAAAGATTAGTTTTGCTCTTTCGAATTAAGCGACCGACTTCTGCTTTAATTTTGGGTTGCGTCGATGATTGTTAGGCTTCTGTTCTTAAGTTGGAACAACCAACCAATTTTTCAACTTTACGATTCCCTTTTCGCTTTTCCACAGAGCACTGTCTTTCCCGACGCATTATATTTAACCCTTTCAGGACTGAATTACAATGGGAAGACTAAAAAAATATTTCATTGCATATTACGATTAATATGGCCACAAATATTGACCAAAATCCATATTTTAGTCCTACGTATCCTGCTTCGTCCTCACCTATAGGCAACATTGGTCCTGAGTAGTAATAGATGTTTAAAAAAATACGTATACGTAATTGATGAATTAATATTTTATTTATTTCAGTCTTTTAATTCTTAATATTTTAATACGTTTAAACTCAAGACATTTTTTCTGAGACTCTTTGGTCTTCTGCTATAATATTATATATTTATTACTTAAACTTATGTGTGGTATGACACAAAACAATTCTTTTTACGATTTGACTTTGAACGTGGGTATCCTGTTTTGCACAGTCTGCACCTGCCTTTTGAACCCCACTGAATCCAATGTTCGATTTTGTCATATCTTATGTCATTAGGTTTTTCTATAAAGTCATGATGTTTAGAAGTTGGAGTGGATAAAATTGATAAAGCGGCGGAAGATGGTGCTGGAGATGAATCGCGCGAGTCAATATTGAGCACAAGTTGTGCTGGACGACCCCTTTTTCGAGATTGAATTTGCATATTAGATCGAAGAAGTTCATTTGCAATATCCAGTTGAAATTGTATTAAAGGCATGTGACGGGTGTTATCTTTGGTGCAGTTCAAATCTCTACGATACAGATGCCAACTATTTACCACCGCCATATTTATACACCGAAATACAATGCGCATATACCACTTTTTGGAGCGGTGATTAATTTCATAAAGTTCTAATAACATATCTGAAAGATCAACCCCGCCCATATGCTTATTGTAGCATTCTACAATAGCAGGACGAGGCACTTGTACATTTTTTCTCTCCTTCCGGCACCAGCGGGTGCATTCTGTGACAGGTTGGTCGCCAATATAATTTGAAATTAATTAGACCCTTTTGTTGTCATACCAGCGGCAAGTAATTAATTTTAGCGAGGTTTTTACTTTCGAATTATAGGATCCTCGACCTTCTTTCGCAAGTTCCTTTTCAGTCTTAAGCACACAATTCTTAAGGCGGTTTGGGCGAATCGTTCCGGCTGCGAGGATACCTTTTTCTTTTAAAGCAATCATAAGACTTACGGAAGTAAATTAAAAATTTTTAAAATTTTGATCTTGGGGCACATTTGATGACAAATGAAGAACTATATCTCATGATATTCCAAGCCCAAAAGAATCACAAGTTCCTTTACTAATATAAAGGCAGAAATCATATATAAGACGTTCGATAATTTGCTGCACCGTTTCAGTACTGGTTTCGTTCTTACTACATTCCAATTGAATTATATTTATGTATAAGTTAACACACGACCAAGCATATCCCCAAGACAATGTCCAAAAGTAGAGGGTATCGACAAGTGCACCCTTTCTCATTGCACTAGTTGCAAGGTCAGCGTTGTTGCACCAGCAAAATATCAGAATAGTGAGAGCCCCTGCTAACAAAACGTTCATCATGAGGGTCCCCAATGTAACGCGATACCAAGCGGATGCGTAATGTGCTGAGCCAGCACCAACGTCGCGAGAGGTGGAGCCAACGGCTAAGGCCTGCTATGCAGAACTTGGGGAATGGTTAAGTTTAGTTTAGAAACTCACGTTAAGGAGGGAAAACAAAATTGTAAACCTCAAAAGATAATTCAATAAAGTAAAACTGAATTTACATATTGAGTAACTTACAGAATACTTATTTGGCGCCCAACGGGTTTGATAACTCACTCCCGAAAGTTTCTCGTTTGAATAACTCAAACAAAAAAAAAAAAAGCTAACCAAAACCAATGATATAAAAAAAATGTTAAATTAATC
This sequence comes from Drosophila tropicalis, assembly GCF_018151085.1. Lineage (NCBI taxonomy): Eukaryota > Metazoa > Arthropoda > Insecta > Diptera > Drosophilidae > Drosophila > Drosophila tropicalis. The sequence goes on from NW_027172999.1 coordinate 2,361,367, forward strand.
TTGTCAAACAAAGGGTTAAAATTAAAATAAGTCGAAGTTAAAGTGTAATAAAATACGAATTAAACTAAAGCTTAATTAAAATTTAAATAAAGCAAAAAAAAAAAGCTAACCAAAACCAATGATATAAAAATATGTTTAATTAATCTTGTCAAACAAAGGGTTAAAATTAAAATAAGTCGAAGTTAAAGTATAATAAAATACGAATTAAACTAAAGCTTAATTAAAATTTAAATAAAGCAAAAAAAAAAAAGCTAACCAAAACCAATGATATAAAAAAAATGTTTAATTAATCTTGTCAAACAAAGGGTTAAAATTAAAATAAGTCGAAGTTAAAGTATAATAAAATACGAATTAAACTAAAGCTTAATTAAAATTTAAATAAAGCAAAAAAGAAAAGTGCAGACCAAGCCAAAATAAAAAGTGTGAAACACAAAAACAACAAAATCAACACAAGGAAAATTTACATAATTAGCAAAATGTACTGGTGAGTCGACTGTTCAATCAAAATTTTTTATATGTTTTTACAATCCAAAGAACCAACACGGGTCAATCACAGTACCGCCCTTGCCCAATTCACAAAATAAATCGGCCCATTTACTCCTTAAGAACATTCAAACCCAACTCTCGTATTGTCTTCTTTCTTGCCAAGTGAGCTAATTTCAGCTGCCCCTATATCATAAGTTCGGCACGCCGAATGAGCTGGACAAAATATAGACAGGAGAAGGAAAGTGACTCGGACGCAGAGATCCGCGAGGTAATAGAAGGTGCGGAAAAGAGTGTAGAAATAAAAGCGCCCACGATGGACGAAGGACAGGTACATGCGTTGATGAACGCGTTAGCGGGTAAATTTGAAGAACAGATCTCCGTACTTATGGGGGAAATAAACAGTCTCAGAGCGGTGGCTCCCGAAATTAAAACCTTTGAAAGAATCAAAATTATGCCAGACGTCACCTGCGACGAGCCCTTAGATATAGTAAAATCCCTCCCGGATTTCACAGGTGCCCAAGGGGAATATGTAGCATGGCGACAAGCCGCTACGGATGCCTATGAGCTATTCGCACCATACGACGGTAGCTCGCGACATTTTCAAGCCGTGTCAATTATAAAAAATAAAATTAAGGGCACCGCCAAAAGCCATTTGTTCTCATACAACACAGTATTAAATTTTCACGCTATTATAGCCCGCCTAGATTTCACGTACGCTGACAAAACTCCGGTCCGTGTGTTGCAGCAAGAGCTAAGCATTTGTAGGCAGGGCGAAATGTCCTTGATGCAGTTTTACGACGAAGTCGAAAAGCGTTTAACTCTTATAACAAACAAAACCATCATGACGCACGACGCGGCAGCAGCCGCGGTACTTAATGAACAATTTAGAGACGATGCTCTCCACACGTTCATAAATGGGCTAAGAAGGCCTTTGAAAGCGGTTGTCTTTCCAGCCAGGCCCAAAGACTTGCCCTCAGCCTTGGCGTTGGCCAGAGAGGCGGAGTCAAGCATAGAAAGAAGCATTTTCGCCGCAAATTATGCTCGATCAGTTGAAGAGAAGGCACTAAGGGCTGATGGCCCAAAGCTTTCACAAAACAAACAGTATGACAGGCCACGAAATAAAGACGGCCACGATGCGAGTGTGGCCAACCCACACTATACCAAAAGTCAGGGCTCAGCCAAACACAACAAAAATTGGCAGGGGCAACCCAGGAATCATAACGGGTCACAGTCTCAGCAACCGGAGCCTATGGATGTCGACCCTTCGTTGTCCAGATACAAACAGCCCACTTATCATAACAATTCGGGCGGCGTGCGGGCGGGAACGTCAGCAGCAAATCAGAAAAACCGGTACGCCTCTGACAGAGTCTCTGGACAAAAGCGGCAAAGAATCAATAACCTAGTGCAGGAATTGCCGTCAGCAGAGCAGTATGAGAACAAGGCAGGCCCAGAGGTTAAAGAATTAGAAGATGAGTACGAAAATGAAAGTGAGGCAGACTCAGTCAATTTTTTAGGGAACGGTCCCACCTGCTGTTCATCGAGAGACAGCTGGCGGGGAAAACAATAAGAATCTTGATAGATTGTGGAGCAGCCAAAAACTATGTTAAGCCCCTAAAGGAGCTAGTTGGAATAGTGGCGGCTGACTCCCCCTTTCAAGTTAGCTCCGTGCACGGAGTTAGCACAGTAGATCGGAAATGTCAGTTGCAAATTTTCGGTAAACCAGGGACCTTTTTCTTATTCCCTATATTAGAAAGCTTTGATGCCATCATGGGCCATGACTTCCTAAAGGAAGTCAAAGCGAAAATCGATTTCTCAGCAGGAACGATAAAAGTTGGTCCACACGTGGAACAACTCAAAAGGCATGTGTGCCGCGACGTCAACTTCACCAACGTGAGTGAAATAGTGGTGCCCGAAGCAGTGAAGGAGAATTTTAGGAAAATAATGCTCAAAAACTCGAAAGCGTTCTCCACGAACGGCGAAACTTTGCCTTTTAATACTTCAGTGGTTGCCACCATACGCACCTCTGACGAAACACCCGTTTTCACAAGATTGTATAATCACCCGATGGGGGTGACTGATTTTGTAAACAACGAAATAAAAGAGTTGTTAAGAAATGGGATAATAAGACCCTCGAAATCACCGTATAACAGCCCCACGTGGATAGTGGACAAAAAAGGTTACGACGAGGGGGGGGAACAAGAAAAAACGAATGGTCATTGATTTCAGGAAACTGAATGAAAAGACCATTGATGATAAATACCCAATGCCCAGCATCCCCATGATCCTGGCTAATTTGGGAAAGGCCAAGTACTTTACGACTCTTGACCTAAAGTCAGGCTATCATCAAATTTACCTAGCGGAAAACGACCGCGAGAAAACTGCCTTTTCGGTAAATAACGGAAAGTATGAGTTTTGCCGATTGCCTTTTGGTCTAAAAAATGCTGGCAGCATTTTCCAAAGAGCAATCGATGACGTCCTACGAGACCAAATCGGCAAGTGCTGTTATGTCTACGTAGACGACGTAATAATATTCTCAGAAAACGAAGTCGACCACGTCAAACACATCGACTGGGTCTTAAAAAAACTTAACGAGGCTAATATGAAGATCGCCAAGGAAAAGACTAACTTTTTTAAAGAAAGTGTGGAATTCTTGGGTTTCATCGTGTCAAGAGGCGGGACTAAGACTGATCCTGAAAAGGTCAAGGCCATAGAACATTTCCCAGAACCTGAAAATCTCTTCTCGCTTCGCTCGTTCTTGGGCCTCGCAAGTTATTACAGGTGCTTTATTCGGGGTTTTGCCGACATAGCAAAGCCACTGACTAACATCTTAAAAGGAGAAGACGGCACGGTAAGCAAACACATGTCGAAGAAGATACAAGTCAAATTCGACACTGTGCAACGTGCCGCCTTTGAAAAATTACGAAGAATCCTAGCCTCTGAAGACGTCATGCTAGTATACCCGGACTTTAAAAAACCGTTCGACTTGACAACTGATGCGTCAGCGGACGGCATCGGCGCGGTCCTGTCACAAGGTGGTAAACCTATCACAATGATTTCTAGGGCATTAAAAGACCCCGAGATGAATTACGCCACAAACGAACGAGAACTCCTAGCAATAAAGTGGGCATTAGTAAAACTAAGGCAATATCTTTATGGCACTAAGGATATTAACATCTACACCGACCACCAGCCTCTGACCTTTGCAGTTTCAGATAGAAACCCTAACGCAAAGATCAAAAGATGGAAAGCGTTCATTGACGAACACAATGCCAAGATATTTTACAAGCCAGGGAAAGAAAACCATGTGGCGGACGCGTTGTCCAGGCAAGTCGTAAATGCAATAGAAGCAGAAGAGCCGTCGGACGCCGCCACGGTCCATAGCGAACTGTCGCTCACGTACACGATCGAGACGACAGACAAGCCCCTAAATTGTTTTAGAAACCAGTTGATTCTGGAAGAAGCAGAGTCCCCAACCAAACAAACCTTTATCCTATTTGGCGAAAAGCGTCGACACAAGCTACGTTTCGCTGACGCAGCAGAGTTGCTTCATGAATTAAAGCAAATAATAAATCCTGACGTAGTTAACGCAATACATTGCGACCTACACACTTTGGCTGCAATTCAGAACGATCTCGTCAGACATTTCCCGGCAACGAAGTTTTGGCATTGCAAGAATCTCGTTACAGACATTTTTAACACGAATGAGAGAAGGGAAATAATGACGGCAGAACATAATCGCGCACACAGGGCAGCACAGGAAAACGTTAGGCAAGTTCTACAAGACTATTTTTTTCCCAAAATGACAAAACTCGCCAATGAAATTGTCGCGAATTGTAAAACGTGCACCAGGGCCAAGTACGTCCGACACCCCATACGGCAAGAACTGGGTGTGACGCCAATTCCAGCACAAGTGGGCGAAGATTTACATATAGACATCTTTTCAACCGACAAAAAATATTTTCTCACTTGCGTTGACAAGTTGTCAAAGTTCGCAATAGTGCAGCCAATCGCATCTCGAACTATCGAGGACGTTAAAACACCCCTGTTACAAATAATGAACATCTTCCAACGAGCAAAAACGGTTTATTGTGATAATGAGGCCGCCTTTAATTCCCAAACAATTACATCGTTGTTAGCGAACAGTTTCGGGGTGAACGTAGTAAATGCTCCCCCACTTCACAGCACATCTAATGGGCAGGTAGAACGCTTTCATAGCACGCTGCTGGAAATAGCCAGATGCCTGAAAATTGAACATCAAATAAGCGACACGGTCGAGCTTATTTTACGCGCCACAAGGGAATATAACAGATCAGTACATTCGGTAACAAAAAAGAGGCCCGTAGACGTCGCGTTACCCTTAGACCCTGACTTACACCTAGAAATTGCGCACAAGGTGCAAGATGCGCAGGACAATTTAATCAACCGCGTTAACCCTGGTAGGCGCAATAGAGTTTTCGATGTAGGAGAGAAAGTGTGGGTAAAGAACAATCGAAGACTAGGAAATAAACTGACGCCACTATACACGGAGGAAACTATTGAAGCGGACCTCGGGACGACGGTCTTAATAAGGGGGGAGGAGTGTCCATAAGGACAAAATTAGATAAGCCAAAAAATAGTTAAGATCCCATTCGTTTATTTTTATCTTTTCCTTTCTTTACAGGCCCATCTGGGGGGTAATGTTAGTGTTTACTGCTGCGAGGGCCCGTATAAATGATTACTCTCACGCAGACTATATTCCAATAGTAGAGGGTGAGGTAATTATATGGGACAGCTTCAAATATTTAAGACATACAATTAACGTAACCAAATATTATGAAATCATTGACGAAACCAAAAAGTTGTCCGAGTTCTTCCCACTTTCGCACATGCGAATGCTGTTGCAGTCCGATTGGGGTCACCTGGAAACCCTGCTGTCCGTGTTAAATGTCCACCATAGAACTGCCAGGAGCCTGAACTTTTTGGGGTCAGCGCTGAAAATAATATCCGGCACGCCGGATCATGATGACATGGAACAATCAAGGTTAATCGAAGCAGAATTGATCCATGCCAGCAACCAGCAGAGGGCCATAAACCATCGCACCACGGCCCAACTAAATGAACTGACCGATCGAGTAAATAAATTAATAGAGAACGTCCGTAAGGAGGCGGTTGATACAGCGCATTTGTTTGAAACACTGTTGGCAAGAAATAGAATCGTTGGCCTCGAAATTGAAAACGTCATACTCTCGATAACCTTGGCAAGGGTAAATTTGATTAACCCCGTGATTTTAGATTCCTCCAATGTGGATGAAATATTGAACAGTCGAGCCACTAACATCAGCGTTAGGGAAATCCTTGAAATTGGCACCATTAAAGTTGCGTTAAATACTAGCATTATCCATTTTATCATAGCATATCCTGAAGTTAAAAGTAGTTGTAAGAAAATAACCATAGTCCCCGTCGAACACAGAGGAGTTGTACTGGATCTAGAGGGCACCAATATCATCGCGGATTGCAGCGGCCGTATAGTTCCGATGGATAGCTGCCAAGTAACGACTTCGCACACTTTCTGCAAGGAAGCCGGGGCTAGTACTTGCGCCCACCAGCTGCATGAGGGGGAGCATAGCCCATTGTAAGACACGCCCAAGCCACCTTCCCCCATAGATGAGGTAGAAGAGGGTTTCGTCATCGTCAACAACAGAGCAGCCGAGGTAATAGTGGATGGGGCCGCCCCGCAAAAGATCAACGGCACGTTCCTAATCACATTCGAAAGAGCGGCATCGATCAACGACACCAAAATGATCAACCGAAATGGCATTCCCAAACGTTCTCCGGGTGTTGCCGCAGCTCCGCTAATAAATATCACCGGTCACAACGATGTACTCAGCCTAGCCTACTTGCGCCGGCTGAACGACGAGAACACCGCTCACATCAGCGAAGTGGCCATAACGATCAATAAAAAACCTTTGGCCATGTTTGCCGCAGGGGTTGGAGCGCTGTTGTTTGGCGGAGTGCTGATCTGCCTGGGCTGGTTGCGCCGCAATAAGGAGCCGGGAATTCTTCGGTTGGCCGTGGGCAGTTTCAAGAAGACCGAGGACGGCCCTCAACTTAAAAGGGGGGCCAGTTAACACACGACCAAGCATATCCCCAAGACAATGTCCAAAAGTAGAGGGTATCGACAAGTGCACCCTTTCTCATTGCACTAGTTGCAAGGTCAGCGTTGTTGCACCAGCAAAATATCAGAATAGTGAGAGCCCCTGCTAACAAAACGTTCATCATGAGGGTCCCCAATGTAACGCGATACCAAGCGGATGCGTAATGTGCTGAGCCAGCACCAACGTCGCGAGAGGTGGAGCCAACGGCTAAGGCCTGCTATGCAGAACTTGGGGAATGGTTAAGTTTAGTTTAGAAACTCACGTTAAGGAGGGAAAACAAAATTGTAAACCTCAAAAGATAATTCAATAAAGTAAAACTGAATTTACATATTGAGTAACTTACAGAATACTTATTTTATATACATGTACTTTCAGAAAAAAAAGGTCCGGTTCGGTTTGATATTAATATATCAATTTGTTGCATAGTATAATAAAAAGGCTACCTGCAACACCATCGATGGAAGAAACCGAGCATAGATCTTCGTATCAATAAAGGGCATACTACTCATCTTTCACGCCAACAATATAATTATTACCTACGACTGCATATCTGATCGTACCTGCAGATAAATACATCGACGCCGCGACCACCATAGAAGATAAAATCGATATAAAAGGTTTCATATGTTTTGAGAATTGAATAAAACGACACTTAGAATTTGGCAACATCAGAGAGAAGACGTTTTTTATTTAAAACTTATTCGAACCAGAGGGCCGGGGCTAACTTCGACTGCGTCAAAGTTTGTATACCCTTGCAACTGTTTTGGTAACTCTTTCCTTACCTATTAGCCATCAATGTGGAAGAACGTTTTATATAAAAAGGCTTATGTTTGCGGAAGAATGGCCCACAATCATAGGAAATAACGAAGATATTGATCAAAGTCACTGTTTTCCACCGATCGTTCCTATGGGAGCTATATGATATAGTCACCCGATCTTTATCAAATTCGACACAGTCATTAACAGATATATTAAATTAAGAAATGTTTAATTTGAAAACACTCACGTTAAAAGTAACGAAGTTATTTACAAAAGTCACTGTTTTCGCCCGATCGTTCCTATGGGAGCTATATGATATAGTCACCCGATCTTGATCAAACTTGGCACAGTCATTAACAGATATACTAAACTAACAAATGTTTAATTTGAAAGCAATCGCGGTAAAAGTAACGAAGTTATTTACAAAAGTCACTGTTTTCGACCGATCGTTCCTATGGGAGCTATATGATATAGTCAGCCGATCTTGATCTTGATTTGGCACAGTCGTTTATAAGCGTAATATACAACCCGCTCCGAGATATACAACCCCTGCAGTATACACAAGCCTACGTGAAAAATTTGAGCTTTGTAGCTCCTACGGTCTAGGAGGAGTTTGCGTTGATCCAGATGGACGGACGGACATAGCTAGTTGAACTCGTCTCGTCGTGCTGATCAAGAATATATATACTTTGTATGGTTGGAGATGCTTCGTTCTATGCGTTGCACACTTCTGACCAATATTAATATACCCTTTTTGCAAGGGTATAAAAAGAAACATAGCAACTGTACTATCAAAGAAGACAGGGAGATAACACATGCGCTGTTTTTTTTTTTTTTTTTTTTTTTGTAGGCGGTATCAAGCTGCTGGTGAAATAGCTTACTCATTGCTGTACATGATTGCAAGAGGCGAAGACTTTGGCAAAGATTAACCACGTATTCATTGGATATACCACCTATGATTGGAGTCTTGGAAGGTGTTGTGATGAATTTAAACGATTGTGCATTACCATTTTTGCGCGAAGTGTTACCTACAACAGATCCCGATGTGGGGTTTAAAGATGTCTCAGCTGCTTTTTTGGTTGGTGCTATGCCCCGCAAAGAAGGAATGGAATGAAAAGATTTGCTCTCAGCTAACGTCAAGATATTTAAAGTGAAGGAACAGGCATTGGATAAAGTAGCAAAAATAGATGTCAAAGTTCTCGTCGTTGGAAATCCAGCTAACACAAATGCATTTGTCTGTGCCAACTATGTCCCATCTATACCAAGGGAAAACTTTTCCGCCATGAGGCGACTTGATCAATCTGTCTCGAATGTGAGCAACATTATAATATGGGGTAATCATTCATCCACTCAGTACCCAGATGCTGATCATGGTAAATTCTTCATAGAAGGGACACAAAAATCTGTTTCTAGAGCAATCAACGATGAGAATTACCTAAGCGGTTCATTTGTTGAAAATGTTGAAAAACGAGGTGCATCTGTAGTTGCAGCTCGGAAAATGTCATCGGCCATGTCGGCTGCAAAAGCTGCTTGTGATCATATGCATGACTGTTGGAATGGGACTGCACCTAGGCAACTTGTGTCTATGGGCGTATTTTCCGATGGCAGTTACAACTTGCTTGATTGGATTGAGTCAACCGGGTCTTGACAACGTATGTCCAGTATTCTTCTTGTCCTGTTACACTGTCTCCAAGATATTTATACAAACAAGCTAATCCATATTCGACTTTACTTACTATATTGGACCGACCATTATTACACATTGATTTTGCCATGTTTAACAATCTTCAGGCTTTATTTGGAATTAAAACCAAGTTCTGTGGACTCAGGGCATACATATGTATGCTATAGAGCCTTTTCCATCATACATGAAAACTTTACTTTCACCAGACCATGGCAGGTTTCTCCACTTATATCTGTAGATATTTGACAAACTTCCAAACAAAAAAGGAACCTTACTTACCTTAAATTGTTCTTTCGAATTTCCGAATTGTTTGGACGGTAGTCAAGAAGTTGAAGTCCTTTTTCTCACCGGTTGCAGCCTGAAAAAGATTAGTTTTGCTCTTTCGAATTAAGCGACCGACTTCTGCTTTAATTTTGGGTTGCGTCGATGATTGTTAGGCTTCTGTTCTTAAGTTGGAACAACCAACCAATTTTTCAACTTTACGATTCCCTTTTCGCTTTTCCACAGAGCACTGTCTTTCCCGACGCATTATATTTAACCCTTTCAGGACTGAATTACAATGGGAAGACTAAAAAAATATTTCATTGCATATTACGATTAATATGGCCACAAATATTGACCAAAATCCATATTTTAGTCCTACGTATCCTGCTTCGTCCTCACCTATAGGCAACATTGGTCCTGAGTAGTAATAGATGTTTAAAATAATACGTATACGTAATTGATGAATTAATATTTTATTTATTTCAGTCTTTTAATTCTTAATATTTTAATACGTTTAAACTCAAGACATTTTTTCTGAGACTCTTTGGTCTTCTGCTATAATATTATATATTTATTACTTAAACTTATGTGTGGTATGACACAAAACAATTCTTTTTACGATTTGACTTTGAACGTGGGTATCCTGTTTTGCACAGTCTGCACCTGCCTTTTGAATCCCACTGAATCCAATGTTCGATTTTGTCATATCTTATGTCATTAGGTTTTTCTATAAAGTCATGATGTTTAGAAGTTGGAGTGGATAAAATTGATAAAGCGGCGGAAGATGGTGCTGGAGATGAATCGCGCGAGTCAATATTGAGCACGAGTTGTGCTGGACGACCCCTTTTTCGAGATTGAATTTGCATATTAGATCGAAGAAGTTCATTTGCAATATCCAGTTGAAATTGTATTAAAGGCATGTGACGGGTGTTATCTTTGGTGCAGTTCAAATCTCTACGATACAGATGCCAACTATTTACCACCGCCATATTTATACACCGAAATACAATGCGCATATACCACTTTTTGGAGCGGTGATTAATTTCATAAAGTTCTAATAACATATCTGAAAGATCAACCCCGCCCATATGCTTATTGTAGCATTCTACAATAGCAGGACGAAATACAATGCGCATATACCACTTTTTGGAGCGATGATTAATTTCATAAAGTTCTAATAACATATCTGAAAGATCAACCCCACCCATATGCTTATTGTAGCATTCTACAATAGCAGGACGAGGCACTTGTACATTTTTTCTCTCCTTCCGGCACCAGCGGGTGCATTCTGTGACAGGTTGGTCGCCAATATAATTTGAAATTAATTAGACCCTTTTGTTGTCATACCAGCGGCAAGTAATTAATTTTAGCGAGGTTTCTACTTTCGAATTATAGGATCCTCGACCTTCTTTCGCAAGTTCCTTTTCAGTCTTAAGCACACAATTCTTAAGGCGGTTTGGGCGAATCGTTCCGGCTGCGAGGATACCTTTTTCTTTTAAAGCAATCATAAGACTTACGGAAGTAAATTAAAAATTTTTAAAATTTTGATCTTGGGGCACATTTGATGACAAATGAAGAACTATATCTCATGATATTCCAAGCCCAAAAGAATCACAAGTTCCTTTACTAATATAAAGGCTGAAATCATATATAAGACTTTCGATAATTTGCTGCACCGTTTCAGTACTGGTTTCGTTCTTACTACATTCCAATTGAATTATATTTATGTATATACATGTACTTTCAGAAAAAAAAGGTCCGGTTCGGTTTGATATTAATATATCAATTTGTTGCATAGTATAATAAAAAGGCTACCTGCAACACCATCGATGGAAGAAACCGAACATAGATCTTCGTATCAATAAAGGGCATACTACTCATCTTTCACGCCAACAATATAATTATTACCTACGACTGCATATCTGATCGTACCTGCAGATAAATACATCGACGCCGCGACCACCATAGAAGATAAAATCGAGATAAAAGGTTTCATATGTTTTGAGAATTGAATAAAACGACACTTAGAATTTGGCAACATCAGAGAGAAGACGTTTTTTATTTAAAACTTATTCGAACCAGAGGGCCGGGGCTAACTTCGACTGCGTCAAAGTTTGTATACCCTTGCAACTGTTTTGGTAACTCTTTCCTTACCTATTAGCCATCAATGTGGAAGAACGTTTTATATAAAAAAGGCTTATGTTTGCGGAAGAATGGCCCACAATCATAGGAAATAACGAAGATATTGATCAAAGTCACTGTTTTCCACCGATCGTTCCTATGGGAGCTATATGATATAGTCACCCGATCTTTATCAAATTCGACACAGTCATTAACAGATATATTAAATTAAGAAATGTTTAATTTGAAAACACTCACGTTAAAAGTAACGAAGTTATTTACAAAAGTCACTGTTTTCGCCCGATCGTTCCTATGGGAGCTATATGATATAGTCACCCGATCTTGATCAAACTTGGCACAGTCATTAACAGATATACTAAACTAACAAATGTTTAATTTGAAAGCAATCGCGGTAAAAGTAACGAAGTTATTTACAAAAGTCACTGTTTTCGACCGATCGTTCCTATGGGAGCTATATGATATAGTCAGCCGATCTTGATCTTGATTTGGCACAGTCGTTTATAAGCGTAATATACAACCCGCTCCGAGATATACAACCCCTGCAGTATACACAAGCCTACGTGAAAAAATTGAGCTTTGTAGTTCCTACGGTCTAGGAGGAGTTTGCGTTGATCCAGATGGACGGACGGACATAGCTAGTTGAACTCGTCTCGTCGTGCTGATCAAGAATATATATACTTTGTATGGTTGGAGATGCTTCGTTCTATGCGTTGCACACTTCTGACCAATATTAATATACCCTTTTTGCAAGGGTATAAAAAGAAACATAGCAACTGTACTATCAAAGAAGACAGGGAGATAACACATGCGCTGTTTTTTTTTTTTTTTTTTTTTTGTAGGCGGTATCAAGCTGCTGGTGAAATAGCTTACTCATTGCTGTACATGATTGCTAGAGGCGAAGACTTTGGCAAAGATTAACCACGTATTCATTGGATATACCACCTATGATTGGAGTTTTGGAAGGTGTTGTGATGAATTTAAACGATTGTGCATTACCATTTTTGCGCGAAGTGTTACCTACAACAGATCCCGATGTGGGGTTTAAAGATGTCTCAGCTGCTTTTTTGGTTGGTGCTATGCCCCGCAAAGAAGGAATGGAATGAAAAGATTTGCTCTCAGCTAACGTCAAGATATTTAAAGTGCCGAACAGGCATTGGATAAAGTAGCAAAAATAGATGTCAAAGTTCTTTTCGTTGGAAATTCAGCTATCACAAATGCATTTGTCTATGCCAACTATGTCCCATCTATACCAAGGGAAAACATTTCCGCCATGACGCAACTTGATCAATCTGTCCGAATGTGAGCAACATTATAATATGGGGTAATCATTTATCCACTCAGTACCCAGATGGTGATCATGGTACAAAAAATCTGTTTCTAGAGCAATCAACGATGAGAATTACCTACGCGGTTTATTTGTTAAAAATGTTGAAAAACGAGGTGCATCTGTAGTTGCAGCTCGGAAAATGTCATCGGCCATGTCGGCTGCAAAAGCTGCTTGTGACCATATGCATGACTGGTGGAATAGGACTGCACCTGGGCAACTTGTGTCTATGGGCGTATTTTCCGATGGCAGTTACAACTTGCTTGATTGGATTGAGTCAACCGGGTCTTGACAACGTATGTCCAGTATTCTTCTTGTCCTGTTACACTGTCTCCAAGATATTTATACAAACAAGCTAATCCATATTCGACTTGACTTACTATACTGGACCGACCATTATTACACATTGATTTTGCCATGTTTAACAATCTTCAGGCTTTATTTGGAATTAAAACCAAGTTCTGTGGACTCAGGGCATACATATGTATGCTATAGAGCCTTTTCCATCATACATGAAAACTTTACTTTCACCAGACCATGGAAGGTTTCTCCATTTATATCTGTAGATATTTGACAAAATTTCAAACAAAAAAGGAACCTTACTTACCTTAAATTGTTCTTTCGAAGGCATTTCCGAATTGTTTGGACGGTAGTCAAGAAGTTGAAGTCCTTTTTCTCACCGGTTGCAGCCTGAAAAAGATTAGTTTTGCTCTTTCGAATTAAGCGACCGACTTCTGCTTTAATTTTGGGTTGCGTCGATGATTGTTAGGCTTCTGTTCTTAAGTTGGAACAACCAACCAATTTTTCAACTTTACGATTCCCTTTTCGCTTTTCCACAGAGCACTATTTTTCCCGACGCATTATATTTAACCCTTTCAGGACTGAATTACAATGGGAAGACTAAAAAAATATTTCATTGCATATTACGATTAATATGGCCACAAATATTGACCAAAATCCATATTTTAGTCCTACGAATCCTGCTTCTTCCTCACCGAAATATTGCCTATAGGCAACATTGGTCCTGAGTAGTAGATGTTTAAAATAATACTTATACGTAATTGATGAATTAATATTTTATTTATTTCAGTCTTTTAATTCTTAATATTTTAATACGTTAAAACTCAAGACATTTTTTCTGAGACTCTTTGGTCTTCTGCTATAATATTATTTAAACTTATGTGTGGTATGACACAAAACAATTCTTTTTAGGATTTGAGCAAAGGTGAACGTCACACTTGGAACACTCTGAACGTGGGTATATTTATGTATACCGAAATACAATGCGCATATACCACTTTTTGGAGCGGTGATTAATTTCATAAAGTTCTAATAACATATCTGAAAGATCAACCCCGCCCATATGCTTATTGTAGCATTCTACAATAGCAGGACGAGGCACTTGTACATTTTTTTCTCTCCTTCCGGCACCAACGGGTGCATTCTGTGACAGGTTGGTCGCCAATATAATTTGAAATTAATTTGACACTGTTGTTGTCATACCAGCGGCAAGTAATTAATTTTAGCGAGGTTTCTACTTTCGAATTATAGGATCCTCGACCTTCTTTCGCAAGTTCCTTTTCAGTCTTAAGCACACAATTCTTAAGGCGGTTTGGTCGAATCGTTCCGGCTGCGAGGATACCTTTTTCTTTTAAAGCAATCATAAGACTTACGGAAGTAAATTAAAAATTTTTAAAATTTTGATCTTGGGGCACATTTGATGACAAATGAAGAACTATATCTCATGATATTCCAAGCCCAGAAGAACCACAAGTTCCTTTACTAATATAAAGGTAGAAATCATATATAAGATTTTCGTATAATTTGCTGCACCGTTTCGTTCTTACTACATTCCAATTGAATTATATTCATGTATATACATGTAGTTTCATAAAAAAAGGTCCGGTTCGTTTTGATATTAATAACCTTCAATTTGTTGCATAGTATAATAAAAAGGCTACCTGCAACACCATCGATGGAGGAAACCGAACATAGATCTTCGTATCAATAAAGGGCATACTACTCATCTTTCACGCCAACAATATAAATATTACCTACGACTGCATATCTGATAGTACCTGCAGATAAATACATCGACGCCGCGACCACCATAGAAGATAAAATCGAGATAAAAGGTTTCATATGTTTTGAGAATTGAATAAAACGACACTTAGAATTTGCCACCATCCGAGAGAAGACGTACTTTATTTAAAACTTATTCAAAAAAGAAACATACCAACTGTACTATCAAAGAAGACAGGGAGATAACTCATGCGCTGTTTTTTTTTTTTTTATTTGCTCTCAGCTAACGTCAAGATATTTAAAGTGCAGGAACAGGCATTGGATAAAGTAGCAAAAATAGATTGACATCAGTTCTCGTCGTTGGAAATACAGCATACATAAATGCATTTGTCTGTGCCAACTATGTCCCATCTATACCAAGGGAAAACATTTCCGCCATGACGCGACTTGATCAATCTGTCTCGAATGTGAGCAACATTATAATATGGGGTAATTATTCATCCACTCAGTACCCAGATGGTGATCATGGTAACTTCTTCATAGAAGGGACACAAAAATCTGTTTATAGAGCAATCAACGATGAGAATTACCTACGCGGTTTATTTGTTAAAAATGTTGAAAAACGAGGTGCATCTGTAGTTAAAGGTCGGAAAATGTCATCGGCCATGTCGGCTGCAAAAGCTGCTTGTGATCATATGCAAGACTGATGGAATGGGACTGCACCTAGGCAACTTGTTCCTATGGGCGTATTTTCCGATGGCAGTTACAACTCGGCTAAAAATTTAATTCTTTTCTTTCCAGTAGAAATCAACAACAAGAAATGTAAGATCGTGGAAGGATTAACGCTTACTGATTTTGCCAAATCAAAATTGAAGTTGACCGCCGAGGAACTGCAAGAAGAAAAGAAACTTTCTCTGTGTTGGATACAAGCGCTTCAAATTTATAATAAGCAGGTTTAGGGCATTTTACAATATTGCTGTAATTTAATAATGCATACATAATACACATTTACATACAAAACAAAATTTAAATAATAATGGGAGTAGATTTTCGGCTCACAGTTTTTGTTTTTTTTATGTATATCAAGCTTCAAGTTTAATAAACATTATATATCATAGTGGCCTGGCCTATAAATTAAAAAACTTTTGGATCAGTTCCTTCGGGAAAATCGTGTGTCTTTACTGTGCCACCTTCTCCTCTCTCCAAATATTCCACAGGCACTCCGGCACTCAATGCCGTGCAAAGAGCAATAATATGAATATGATCCGATTCTTTGTACATTGGCTCAACTTCCTGATGTTGGAACTCTTCAATTGTAAAACTACCTTCAATAAAATTTTGATAAAAATTTGCATCCTCTTGTAGCTGTCCTGACGTAATAAGACGCAAGTAAACCACCACATAATCTGAATAGCCCTGCTCGTTGAAAACCTTGTGAAGTTCAACTTGTACAATATCCGAAGCCCCTGCAGAGCTTTCAGGACATACTCTTTTTACCACTTCCATAAACTGTTATTTAAATACAATGTATTAGATTTCTTGAGCATTTGACAAGTTATCAACATTTTTACTTGCAGTCTCATGAAAATCTTCAAGTGTGAAACTGGGAAACCCAAGCTCAATTAACTTATCTTTAGACCCTTCAGCGAGTCTGAGAAACTCCTGATAAGCATGACTGTTGCAAGTCAAATACTCAAGATACGAGTAGGCGAACGCTCGAAAAAAACAATTACCATCTGGACGAGTTCTTCTCATATATTTATACCTTTTCGCCAGATCTTGAATTTTAGCTGTGAATACTTCGTCGCCATTATATTCGGCTTTAAGGCACGTTAATGGTACCTGGTCGCTTACTAAGGGCGTCGAATCACTAATCTAAAAAGCATAAAAGTTTGAAATTTATTAATTTAAATATGTAGACACATATAGGCGTATATATACAGTGAAAGCTAGCGTTGACGGGCAGCCAACGTTTTAGTATTTTCGTGCCCCTGCGGAAACGGATTTTGAATGAATTTTATGCTCTTAGGCTGTCAGAGACTATAAATTTTACTGTACGTATGTATGTAACATAGCTGCGAACTTAAAAATAGCACCACTTGCTAAGGTAATGTGTTCAAAAAATTTCTAATATAATCTATTTTTTAAAGATAACAATATGAATGTTTTGAATATGAAACAAAAATATTTTCCAAGTACCATTCAATAATGAACCTTAAAAATTTAGTTTAATTTAAAAATATCTCTTCCGTTTTTTCCGTGGGAATATCGTCATATTTTACAAAATTACAATAGAAAATTAAATTAGAATGTCCGAAGTGACACGACGGAAATGCCCATATATAATTCATTTATTATTTATTATATTATCCAACGTTTTCAAAGTTTATCAAGAAAATTCTTGAAATATTAAAAAAATACCCAACCCTAAAAATAGCACCAATTCTTAAATAATGATTACCTATTAAAAATATAATTTATTTATAATCTCGATACTTGGTTGTATTAGCTTTATCGGTAATAACCGCTGGGATTGAGTCAACTGGGTCTTGACAACGTATGTCCAGTATTCTTCTTGTCCTGTTACACTGTCTTCAAGATATTTATATAAACATGCTAATCCATATTCGACTTGACTTACTATATTGGACCGACCATTATTACACATTGATTTTGACATGTTTAACAATCTTCAGGCTATATTTGGAGTTAAAACCAAGTTCTGTGGACTCAGGGCATACATATGCTATAGAGCCTTTTCCATCATACATGAAAACTTTACTTTCACCAGACCATGGCAGGTTTCTCCACTTATATCTGTAGATATTTGACAAACTTTCAAACAAAAAAGGAACCTTACTTACCTTAAATTGTTTTTTCGAAGTCAAGAAGTTGAAGTCCTTTTTCTCACCGGTTGGAGCCTTAAAAAGATTAGTTTTGCTCCTTCGAATTAAGCGACCGACTTCTGCTTTAATTTTGGCTTTCGTCGATGAGTTTTAGGCTTCTGTTTGAAATTGATCAAATTTCGAATACTTTAGTTGGAACAACCAACCAATTTTTCAACTTTACGATACGCTTTTTGATTTTCCACAGAGCACTGTTTTTCCCGACGCATTATATTTAACCCTTTCAGGACTGAATTACAATGGGAAGACTAAAAAAATATTTCATTGCATATTACGATTAATATGGCCACAAATATTGACCAAAATCCATATTTTAGTCCTACGTATCCTGCTTCGTCCTCACCGAAATGTTGCCTATAGGCAACATTGGTCCTGGGTAGTAGATGTTTAAAATAATACGTATACGTAATTGATGAATTAATATTTTATTTATTTCAGTCTTTTAATTCTTAATATTTTAATACGTTTAAACTCAAGACATTTTTTCTGAGACTCTTTGGTCTTCTGCTATAATATAATATATAAATATTACTTAAACTTATGTGTGGTATGACACAAAACAATTCTTTTTAGGATTTGAGCAAAGGTGAACGTCACACTTTGCTCAAATCCTAAAAAGGTGAACGTCACACTTGGAACACTTTGAACGTGGGTATCCTGTTTTGCACAGTCTGCATCTGCCTTTTGAACCCCATTGAATCCAATGTTCGATTTTGTCATATCTTATGTCCTTAGGTTTTTCTATAAAGTCATGATGTTTAGAAGTTGGAGTGGATAAAATTGATAAAGCGGCGGAAGATGGTGCTGGAGATGAATCGCGCGAGTCAATATTGAGCACAAGTTTTGCTGGACGACCCCTTTTTCGAGATTGAATTTGCATATTAGATCGAAGAAGTTCATTTGCAATATCCAGTTGAAATTGTATTAAAGGCATGTGACGGGTGTTATCTTTGGTGCAGTTCAAATCTCTACGATACAGATGCCAACTATTTACCACCGCCATATTTATACACCGAAATACAATGCGCATATACCAAGCGCTTCAAATTTATAATATGCAGGTTTAGGGCATTTTACAATATTGCTGTAATTTAATAATGCATACATAATACACATTTACATACAAAACAAAATTTAAATAATAATGGGAGTAGATTTTCGGCTCACAGTTTTTGTTTTTTGTATGTATATCAAGCTTCAAGTTTAATAAACATAATATATCATAGTGGCCTGGCCTATAAATTAAAAAAACTTTTGGATCAGTTCCTTCGGGAAAATCGTGTGTCTTTACTGTGCCACCTTCTCCTCTCTCCAAATATTCCACAGGCACTCCGGCACTCAATGCCGTGCAAAGAGCAATAATATGAATATGATCCGATTCTTTGTACATTGGCTCAACTTCCTGATGTTGGAACTCTTCAATTGTAAAACTACCTTCAATAAAATTTTGATAAAAATTTGCATCCTCTTGTAGCTGTCCTGACGTAATAAGACGCAAAAAAAACACCACATAATCTGAATAGCCCTGCTCGTTGAAAACCTTGTGATGTTCAGCTTGTACAATATCCGAAGCCCCTGCAGAGCTTTCAGGACATACTCTTTTTACCCCTTCCATAAACTGTTATTTAAATACAATGTACTAGATTTCTTGAGCATTTGACAAGTTATCAACATTTTTACTTACAGTCTTATGAAAATCTTCAAGTGTGAAACTGGGAAACCCAAGCTCAATTAACTTATCTTTGGCCATTACAATTGTGGATTCTTTAGCGAAGTATGCACACAAAAAAAAGGTGGAATCTGCAGTTGCAAGCTTTGCCGTTCTTTTTTCGCTTCATGAAGTTTGAATTCTCAACTACTTTTAGCGTTGAAGATATGGTATGGCCATTACAATTGTGGATTCTTTAGCGAAGTCTGCTGATGATAGAACTTGGTGGTTCTTGAAATAGCTATACAGACAACCTGCTCACCTTTTGTGCTGCCTAGAATTTAAAATCTTACAAATAAATCAGTAAGAATGACCTGAAGCCCCGCTCAAACAAAGTTTTTTGATTAACATCAATAAGATCGAAATCTAGACAAATACCAAAAACGGAAGGCTCGCCGTTTTACACTTGCTGTAAAAAACCCTCTTTTTTGCATATAGTACAATATACTATTACAAAATATTTGGGCGCGACGATTAGTTGGGTAAGGCGAAGCCCTTTACACTAATTCAGCTGGCGCCCATGGGTATGCACACAAAAAAAGGTGGAATCTGCAGTTGCAAGCTTTGCCGTTCTTTTTTCGCTTCATGTAGTTTGAATTCTCAACTACTTTTAGCGTTGAAGATATGGTATGGCCATTACAATTGTGGATTCTTTAGCGAAGTCTGCTGATGATAGAACTTGGTGGTTCTTGAAATAGCTATACAGACAACCTGCTCACCTTTTGTGCTGCCTAGAATGTAAAATCTTACAAATAAATCAGTAAGAGTGACCTGAAGCCCCGCTCAAACAAAGTTTTTTGATTAATTTAAATATGTAGACACAAATAGGCGTATATATACAGTGAAAGCTAGCGTTGACGGGCAGCCAACGTTTTAGTATTTTCGTGCCCCTGCGGAAACGGATTTTGAATGAGTTTTATGCTCTTAGGCTGTCAGAGACTATAAATTTTACTGTACGTATGTATGTAACATAGCGGCGAACTTAAAAATAGCACCACTTGCTAAGGTAATGTGTTCAAAAAATTCCTAATATAATCTATTTTTTTTAAAGATAACAATATGAATGTTTTGAATATGAAACAAAAATATTTTCCAAGTACCATTCAATAATGAACCTTAAAAATTTAGTTTACTTTAAAAATATCTCTTCCGTTTTTTCCGTGGGAATATCGTCATATTTTACAAAATTACATTAGAAAATTAAATTAGAATGTCCGAAGTGACACGACGGAAATGCCCATATATAATTCATTTATTATTTATTATATTATCCAACGTTTTCAAAGTTTATCAAGAAAATTCTTGAAATATTAAAAAAATACGCAAAACTAAAAATAGCACCACTTCTTAAATAATGATTAGCAATTAAAAATATAATTGAATTATAATCTCGATACTTGGTTGTATTAGCTTTATCGGTAATAACCGCTGGGATTGAGACAACCGGGTCTTGACAATGTATGTCCAGTATTCTTCTTGTCCTGTTACACTGTCTCCAAGATATTTATATAAACATGCTAATCCATATTCGACTTGACTTACTATATTGGACCGACCATTATTACACATTGACTTTGACATGTTTAACAATCTTCAGGCTATATTTGGAGTTAAAACCAAGTTCTGTGGACTCAGGGCATACATATGCTATAGAGCCTTTTCCATCATACATGAAAACTTTACTTTCACCAGACCATGGCAGGTTTCTCCACTTATATCTGTAGATATTTGACAAACTTTCAAACAAAAAAGGAACCTTACTTACCTTAAATTGTTTTTTCGAAGTCAAGAAGTTGAAGTCCTTTTTCTCACCGGTTGCAGCCTTAAAAAGATTAGTTTTGCTCTTTCGAATTAAGCGACCGACTTCTGCTTTAATTTTGGCTTCGGCCAAGGAGTTTTAGGCTTCTGTTTGAAATTGATCGAATTTCGAATACTTTAGTTGGAAGAACCAACCAATTTTTCAACTTTACGATACGCTTTTCGCTTTTCCACAGAGCACTGTTTTTTCCCGACGCATTATATTTAACCCTTTCAGGACTGAATTACAATGGGAAGACTAAAAAAATATTTCATTGCATATTACGATTAATATGGCCACAAATATTGACCAAAATCCATATTTTAGTCCTACGTATCCTGCTTCGTCCTCACCGAAATGTTGCCTATAGGCAACATTGGTCCTGAGTAGTAGATGTTTAAAATAATACGTATACGTAATTGATGAATTAATATTTTATTTATTTCAGTCTTTTAATTCTTAATATTTTAATACGTTTAAACTCAAGACATTTTTTCTGAGACTCTTTGGTCTTCTGCTATAATATTATATATTTATTACTTAAACTTATGTGTGGTATGACACAAAACAATTCTTTTTAGGATTTGAGCAAATGTGAACGTCACACTTGGAACACTTTGAACGTGGGTATCCTGTATTGCACAGTCTGCACCTGCCTTTTGAACCCCATTGAATCCAATGTTCGATTTTGTCATATCTTATGTCCTTAGGTTTTTCTATAAAGTCATGATGTTTAGAAGTTGGAGTGGATAAAATTGATAAAGCGGCGGAAGATGGTGCTGGAGATGAATCGCGCGAGTCAATATTGAGCACAAGTTTTGCTGGACGACCCCTTTTTCGAGATTGAATTTGCATATTAGATCGAAGAAGTTCATTTGCAATATCCAGTTGAAATTGTATTAAAGGCATGTGACGGGTGTTATCTTTGGTGCAGTTCAAATCTCTACGATACAGATGCCAACTATTTACCACCGCCATATTTATACACCGAAATACAATGCGCATATACCACTTTTTGGAGCGGTGATTAATTTCATAAAGTTCTAATAACATATCTGAACGATCAACCCCGCCCATATGCTTATTGTAGCATTCTACAATAGCAGGACAAAATATTGTATTATTGTAGCATTCTACAATAGCAGGACGAGGCACTTGTACATTTTTTTGTCTCCTTCCGGCACCAGCGGGTGCATTCTGTGACAGGTTGGTCGCCAATATAATTTGAAATTAATTGGACACTTTTGTTGTCATACCAGCGGCAAGTAATTAATTTTAGCGAGGTTTCTACTTTCGAATTATAGGATCCTCGACCTTCTTTCGCAAGTTCCTTTTCAGTCTTATGCATACAATTCTTAAGGCGGTTTGGGCGAATCGTTCCGGCTGCGAGGATACCTTTTTCTTTTAAAGCAATCAGAAGACTTACGGAAGTGTACCAGTTATCAAAGAAGAGTTTAAAATTTTGATCTTGGGGCACATTTGATGACAAATGAAGAACTATATCTCATTATATTCCAAGCCCAAAAGAATCACAAGTTCCTTTACTAATATAAAGGCAGAAATCATATATAAGACTTTCGATAATTTGCTGCACCGTTTCAGTACTGGTTGCGTTCTTACTACATTCCAATTGAATTATATTTATGTATATACATGTACTTTCAGAAAAAAAAGGTCCGGTTCGGTTTGATATTAATATATCAATTTGTTGCATAGTATAATAAAAAGGCTACCTGCAACACCATCGATGGAGGAAACCGAACACAGATCTTCGTATCAATAAAGAGCATACTACTCATCTTTCACGGCAACAATATAAATATTACCTACGACTGCATATCTGATCGTACCTGCAGATAAATACATCGACGCCGCGACCACCATAGAAGATAAAATCGAGATAAAAGGTTTCATATGTTTTGAGAATTGAATAAAACGACACTTAGAATTTGGCACCATCAGAGAGAAGACGTACTTTATTTAAAACTTATTCAAAAAAGAAACATACCAACTGTACTATCAAAGAAGACAGGGAGATATCTCATGCGCTGTTTTTTTTTTTTTTTTTTGTAGGCGGTATCAAGCTGCTGGTGAAATAGCTTACTCATTGCTGTACATGATTGCTAGAGGCGATGAGTTTGGCAAAGATTAACCTCGTGTCCTGCATTTTTTTGCGCAAAGTGTTACCTACAACAGATCCCGATGTGGGGTTTAAAGATGTCTCAGCTGCTTTTTTGGTTGGTGCTATGCCCCGCAAAGAAGGAATGGAATGAAAAGATTTGCTCTCAGCTAACGTCAAGATATTTAAAGTGAAGGAACAGGCATTGGATAAAGTAGCAAAAATAGATGTCAAAGTTCTCGTCGTTGGAAATTCAGCTAACACAAATGCATTTGTCTGTGCCAACTATGTCCCATCTATACCAAGGGAAAACATTTCCGCCATGACGCGACTTGATCAATCTGTCTCGAATGTGAGCAACATTATAATATGGGGTAATCATTCATCCACTTAGTACCCAGTGCTGATCATGGTAACTTCTTTATAAAAGGGACACAAAAATCTGTTTCTAGAGCAATCAACGATGAGAATTACCTACGCGGTTCATTTGTTAAAAATGTTGAAAAACGAGGTGCATCTGTAGTTGCAGCTCGGAAATTGTCATCGACCATGCCGGCTGCAAAAGCTGCTTGTGACCATATGCATGACTGGTGGAATGGGACTGCACCTGGGCAACTTGTGTCTATGGGCGTATTTTCCGATGGCAGTTGCAACTCGGCTAAAAATTTAATTCTTTTCTTTCCACTAGAAGTCAACAACAAGAAATGTAAGATCGTGGAAGGATTACCCCTTACCGATTTTGCCAAATCAAAATTGAAGTTGACTGCCGAGGAACTGCAAGAAGAAAAGAAACTTTGTCTGTGTTGGATACAAGCGCTTCAAATTTATAATAAGAAGGTTTAGGGCAATTTACAATATTGCTGTAATTTAATAATGCATACATAATACACATTTACATACAAAACAAAATTTAAATAATAATGGGAGTAGATTTTCGGCCCACAGTTTTTGTTTTTTGTATGTATATCAAGCTTCAAGTTTAATAAACATTATATATCATAGTGGCCTGGCCTATAAATTAAAAAAACTTTTGGATCAGTTCCTTCGGGAAAATCGTGTGTCTTTACTGTGCCACCTTCTCCTCTCTCCAAATATTCCACAGGCACTCCGGCACTCAATGCCGTGCAAAGAGCAATAATATGAATATGATCCGATTCTTTGTACATTGGCTCAACTTCCTGATGTTGGAACTCTTCAATTGTAAAACTACCTTCAATAAAATTTTGATAAAAATTTGCATCCTCTTGTAGCTATCCTGACGTAATAAGACGCAAAAAAAACACCACATAATCTGAATAGCCCTGCTCGTTGAAAACCTTGTGATGTTCAGCTTGTACAATATCCGAAGCCCCTGCAGAGCTTTCAGGACATACTCTTTTTACCACTTCCATAAACTGTTATTTAAATACAATGTATTAGATTTCTTGAGCATTTGACAAGTTATCAACATTTTTACTTACAGTCTTATGAAAATCTTCAAGTGTGAAACTGGGAAACCCAAGCTCAATTAACTTATCTTTGGCCATTACAATTGTGGATTCTTTAGCGAAGTATGCACACAAAAAAAGGTGGAATCTGCAGTTGCAAGCTTTGCCGTTCTTTTTTCGCTTCATGAAGTTTGAATTCTCAACTACTTTTAGCGTTGAAGATATGGTATGGCCATTACAATTGTGGATTCTTTAGCGAAGTCTGCTGATGATAGAACTTGGTGGTTCTTGAAATAGCTATACAGACAACCTGCTCACCTTTTGTGCTGCCTAGAATTTAAAATCTTACAAATAAATCAGTAAGAATGACCTGAAGCCCCGCTCAAACAAAGTTTTTTGATTAACATCAATAAGGTCGAAATCTAGACAAATACCAAAAACGGAAGGCTCGCCGTTTTACACTTGCTGTAAAAAACCCTCTTTTTTGCATATAGTACAATATACTATTACAAAATATTTGGGCGCGACGATTAGTTGGGTAAGGCGAAGCCCTTTACACTAATTCAGCTGGCGCCCATGGGTATGCACACAAAAAAAGGTGGAATCTGCAGTTGCAAGCTTTGCCGTTCTTTTTTCGCTTCATGTAGTTTGAATTCTCAACTACTTTTAGCGTTGAAGATATGGTATGGCCATTACAATTGTGGATTCTTTAGCGAAGTCTGCTGATGATAGAACTTGGTGGTTCTTGAAATAGCTATACAGACAACCTGCTCACCTTTTGTGCTGCCTAGAATGTAAAATCTTACAAATAAATCAGTAAGAGTGACCTGAAGCCCCGCTCAAACAAAGTTTTTTGATTAATTTAAATATGTAGACACAAATAGGCGTATATATACAGTGAAAGCTAGCGTTGACGAGCAGCCAACGTTTTAGTATTTTCGTGCCCCTGCGGAAACGGATTTTGAATGAATTTTATGCTCTTAGGCTGTCAGAGACTATAAATTTTACTGTACGTATGTATGTAACATAGCTGTGAACTTAAAAATAGCACCACTTGCTAAGGTAATGTGTTCAAAAAATTCCTAATATAATCTATTTTTTTAAAGATAACAATATGAATGTTTTGAATATGAAACAAAAATATTTTCCAAGTACCATTCAATAATGAACCTTAAAAATTTAGTTTACTTTAAAAATATCTCTTCCGTTTTTTCCGTGGGAATATCGTCATATTTTACAAAATTACAATAGAAAATTAAATTAGAATGTCCGAAGTGACACGACGGAAATGCCCATATATAATTCATTTATTATTTATTATATTATCCAACGTTTTCAAAGTTTATCAAAAAAATTCTTGAAATATTAAAAAAATACCCAACCCTAAAAATAGCACCACTTCTTAAATAATGATTAGCTATTAAAAATATAATTTATTTATAATCTCGATACTTGGTTGGTTACCTTTATCGGTAATAACCGCTGGGATTGAGTCAACCGGGTCTTGACAACGTATGTCCAGTATTCTTCTTGTCCTGTTACACTGTCTCCAAGATATTCATATAAACATGCTAATCCATATTCGACTTGACTTACTATATTGGACCGATCATTAATACACATTGATTTTGACATGTTTAACAATCTTCAGGCTATATTTGGAGTTAAAACCAAGTTCTGTGGACTCAGGGCATACATATGCTATAGAGCCTTTTCCATCATACATGAAAACTTTACTTTCACCAGACCATGGCAGGTTTCTCCACTTATATCTGTAGATATTTGACAAACTTTCAAACAAAAAAGGAACCTTACTTACCTTAAATGGTTTTTTCGAAGTCAAGAAGTTGAAGTCCTTTTTCTCACCGGTTGGAGCCTTAAAAAGATTAGTTTTGCTCTTTCTAATTAAGCGACCGACTTCTGCTTTAATTTTGGCTTTCGTCGATGAGTTTTAGGCTTCTGTTTGAAATTGATCCCATTTCGAATACTTTAGTTGGAACAACCAACCAATTTTTCAACTTTACGATACGCTTTTCGCTTTTCCACAGAGCACTATTTTTCCCGACGCATTATATTTAACCCTTTCAGGACTGAATTACAATGGGAAGACTAAAAAAATATTTCATTGCATATTACGATTAATATGGCCACAAATATTGACCAAAATCCATATTTTAGTCCTACGTATCCTGCTTCGTCCTCACCGAAATGTTGCCTATAGGCAACATTGGTCCTGAGTAGTAGATGTTTAAAATAATACGTATACGTAATTGATGAATTAATATTTTATTTATTTCAGTCTTTTAATTCTTAATATTTTAATACGTTTAAACTCAAGACATTTTTTCTGAGACTCTTTGGTCTTCTGCTATAATATTATATATTTATTACTTAAACTTATGTGTGGTATGACACAAAACAATTCTTTTTAGGATTTGAGCAAAGGTGAACGTCACACTTGGAACACTTTGAACGTGGGTATCCTGTATTGCACAGTCTGCACCTGCCTTTTGAACCCCATTGAATCCAATGTTCGATTTTGTCATATCTTATGTCCTAAGGTTTTTCTATAAAGTTATGATGTTTTAGATGTGTGAGTGGATAAAATTGATAAAGCGGCGGAAGATGGTGCTGGAGATGAATCGCGCGAGTCAATATTGAGCACAAGTTTTGCTGGACGACCCCTTTTTCGAGATTGAATTTGCATATTAG
Organism: Drosophila tropicalis; assembly: GCF_018151085.1. Classification (NCBI taxonomy): domain Eukaryota; kingdom Metazoa; phylum Arthropoda; class Insecta; order Diptera; family Drosophilidae; genus Drosophila; species Drosophila tropicalis. The sequence goes on from NW_027172999.1 coordinate 2,388,852, forward strand.
ATCGAAGAAGTTCATTTGCAATATCCAGTTGAAATTGTATTAAAGGCATGTGACGGGTGTTATCTTTGGTGCAGTTCAAATCTCTACGATACAGAAGCCAACTATTTACCACCGTTATATTTATACACCAAAATACAATGCGCATATACCACTTTTTGGAGCGGTGATTAATTTCATAAAGTTCTAATAACATATCTGAAAGATCAACCCCGCCCATATGCTTATTGTAGCATTCTACAATAGCAGAACGAGGCACTTGTACATTTTTTTGTCTCCTTCCGGCACCAGCGGGTGCATTCTGTGACAGGTTGGTCGCCAATATAATTTGAAATTAATTGGACACTTTTGTTGTCATACCAGCGGCAAGTAATTAATTTTAGCGAGGTTTCTACTTTCGAATTATAGGATCCTCGACCTTCTTTCGCAAGTTCCTTTTCAGTCTTAAGCACACAATTCTTAAGGCGGTTTGGGCGAATCGTTCCCGCTGCGAGGATACCTTTTTCTTTTAAAGCAATCATAAGACTTACGGAACTGTACCAGATATCAAAGAAGAGTTTAAAATTTTGATCTTGGGGCACATTTGATGACAAATGAAGAACTATATCTCATGATATTCCAAGCCCAAAAGAATCACAAGTTCCTTTACTAATATAAAGGCAGAAATCATATATAAGACTTTCGATAATTTGCTGCACCGTTTCAGTACTGGTTGCGTTCTTACTACATTCCAATTGAATTATATTCATGTATATACATGTACTTTCAGAAAAAAAAGGTCCGGTTCGGTTTGATATTAATAACCTTCAATTTGTTGCATAGTATAATAGAAAGGCTACCTGCAACAACATCGATGGAGGAAACCGAACAAAGATCAAGGGCATACTACTCATCTTTCACGCCAACAATATAAATATTACCTCCGACCAATTCTGGCCTTGTGGACCGCGTAGTAAAATACGTTCATACGCATATTTTACATGTTTCTAGTCCGATTTCAATCAAATTTGGTAGTTTGGTAGAAATAGAAAGGATAAATTAGTCTGCCAAATTTAAATGCGATAGTAAAAAAACTAAAGGAGGAAATCGTTTTTTTCTAAATTATGGAGGCGAAAGTGGGCGTGGCAAAATGTGAAAATATCTAAATTCTCCGCGCATACTATGCCAGTATACATACTACATTTGGTGACTTTAGCTTTGTTAGTTTTTGATAAAATCAGTTTTGTTTAATTTGCGGGGGGCGGAAGTGGGCGTGGCAAAATGTTTAAATAGCCAATATCTGCGCGTCTATTAAGCTAGTCTACATACTAAATTTGATTTCGGTAGCTATCAAAGTTTTTAAGGAAATCACTTTTATGTAAATTCCGGGGGCGGAAGGGGGCGTGGCAAAAAGTTTAAACAATTAGTTTCTGCGCGCTGACTAAACGAGCATATAAACCAAATTTGATGTCTCTAGCTGTCATACTTTTTAAGAAAAACAGTTTTATGTGATTCCTGGGGGCGTAAGGGGGCGTGGCCGAAATTCCAAATAACTCTGAACATGTGCATACTACACGAGTATACATACCAAATTTGGTGGCTCTAGCTCTTATAGTCTCCGAGATCTGCGTGTTCATACAGACGGACGGACGGACGGACAGACGGACATGGCTAGATCGACTCGGCTGTTGATCCTGATCAAGAATATATATACTTTATAGGGTCGGAGAAGCTTCCTTCTGCCTGTTACATACATTTTGGGGACTTTAATATACCATTTCACCCTATGGGTGTATGGTATAAAAAGAAACATGCCAACTGTACTATCAAATAAGACAGGGAGATAACTCATGCGCTGATTTTTTTTTTTGTAGACGGTATCAAGCTGCTGGTGAAATAGCTTACTCATTGCTGTACATGATTGCTAGAGGCGAAGAGTTTGGCAAAGATTAACCTCGTACCCTGCATTCATTGGATATACCACCTATGATTGGAGTTTTGGAAGGTGTTGTGATGAATTTAAACGATTGTGCATTACCATTTTTGCGCGAAGTGTTACTTACAACAGATCCCGATGTGGGGTTTAAAGATGTCTCAGCTGCTTTTCTGGTTGGTGCTATGCCCCGCAAAGGAGGAATGGAATGAAAAGATTTGCTCTCAGCTAACGTCAAGATATTTAAAGTGAAGGAACAGGCATTGGATAAAGTAGCAAAAATAGATGTCAAACTTCTCGTCGTTGGAAATCCAGCTAACACAAATGCATTTGTCTGTGACAACTATGTCCCATCTATACCAAGGGAAAACTTTTCCGCCATGAGGCGACTTGATCAATCTGTATCGAATGTGAGCAACATTATAATATGGGGTAATCATTCATCCACTCAGTACCCAGATGCTGATCATGGTAACTTCTTCATAGAAGGGAAACAAAAATCTGTTGCTAGAGCAATCAACGATGAGAATTACCTACGCGGTTTATTTGTTAAAAATGTTGGAAAACGTGGTGCATCTGTAGTTGCAGCTCGGAAAATGTCATCGGCCATGTCGGCTGCAAAAGCTGCTTGTGACCATATGCATGACTGGTGGAATAGGACTGCACCTGGGCAACTTGTGTCTATGGGCGTATTTTCCGATGGCAGTTACAACTCAGCTAAAAATTTAATTCTTTTCTTTCCACTAGAAATCAACAACAAGAAATGTAAGATCGTGGAAGGATTACCGCTTACCGATTTTGCCAAATCGAAATTGAAGTTGACTGCCGAGGAACTGCAAGATGAAAAAACGAAGCTTTGTCTGTGTTGGATACAAGCGCTTCAAATTTATAATAAGCAGGTTTAGGGCATTTTACAATATTCCTGTATTTTAATAAAGCATAGATAATACACATTTACATACAATAATAATGGGAGTAGATTTTCGGCTCACAGTTTTTGTTTTTTGTATGTATATCAAGCTTCACGTTTAATAAACATTATATAGGGTATAATATATCATAGTGGCCTGGCCTATAAATTAAAAAAACTTTTGGATCAGTTCCTTCGGGAAAATCGTGTGTCTTTACTGTGCCACCTTCTCCTCTATCCAAATATTCCACACGCACTCCGGCACTCAATGCCGTGCAAAGAGCAATAATATGAATATGATCCGATTCTTTGTACATTGGCTCAACTTCCTGATGTCGGAACTCTTCAATTGTAAAACTACCTTCAATAAAATTTTGATAAAAATTTGCATCCTCTTGTAGCTGTCCTGACGTAATAAGACGCAAGTAAACCACCACATAATCTGAATAGCCCTGCTCGTTGAAAACCTTGTGAAGTTCAGCTTGTACAATATCCGAAGCCCCTGCAGAGCTTTCAGGACATACTCTTTTTACCACTTCCATAAACTGTTATTTAAAGAAAAAGAAAAATCGGAAACCGATTCGCTTGCCAACAACAACAACTAATACCATTCCTGCCACATCAGCATCTGCTGGTGTGTCAAAAAACTAGCTTCGTCCCTTAACCTGGGTTACCAGAACGTTAGAGGGCTGAAATCTAAACTTTCTAATCTCTATGTAGATAGTCTTTCTTTTGAACATAACATTCTAGCTTTTACAGAGACGTGGCTAAAACCTGATATTGCTGATGCATCGGTTTTTTCCACAAACTTTTCTATATTCAGACGTGACCGGATTTCTCGTATAGGTGGTGGCGTTCTGATAGCTGTTGATGCTGCTTTATCATCTGAAATGATTCAATTTTCTAGTACCCAGGAGATTGAGTTTGTCGGTGTTAAAGTAAATTTTAAATCTTTTAATGCTTTCATTACTTGTTCCTATATTCCACCATTGTCAGACATGGTGGTATATTTAAATCATTTAGAGGCAATTCACTTTGTCTCCTCTTTAGTTTCCAGTCAAGACTTGCTCATAGTTGTAGGTGATTTTAATTTACCCGCTTTAGCATGGTCACTAACAGATGAATCTACCACGTTGCTGCCCTCTTTGTCACATGACTTTATTGATGGCCTTCTAGGCTTATCTTTATCCCAAGTCAATCCCGTCTTAAATTCTAATAGAAAATCGTTAGATCTTATTTTTGTATTGGATTCTTCTTATTGTGAGGTTTCTAGGATCGAACCATTTGTTCTTCCAGAAGACAAATTTCATCCTACATTAAATTTAAAAATTGATTTGCCCTTGCTTTCACCATTACTTGGTTTAAATGAGTTACCTCTAACTAGGTGCTTTCGTAAGACTGACTTTGCCAGCCTTAATGAAAACATTGCTACTACCGATTGGTCTTATCTGTACAATTGTAGAGATATGAACTCAGCTGTTCGTTTTTTCTATGATACTCTGAATTCACTCTTTGATATTTGTGTGCCTCTTGGTAGGCTGGAGCGGCTTAACAAACCTCCCTGGTTCTCTCGTGAGTTATCCAATTTGAAAAATGTGAAGACACGATATTATAAGAAGTTTCAAAAAACACGTCGTTCATCAGATTATGCTCTGTATACAGTCGCTCGTTCAAAATTCATGATGCTTAATACACAATGCTATAAGAATTATCTTCAGCGGTGTAAGCTTCAGTTTTCTTCTGACCCTAAACAATTTTTTAACTTTGTTAATTCTAAACGTAAGACCTCTGTGCACCCATCTTTTTTGTCTTTTCAAAATAAAAAAGCAAGCACTGATCAGGCAATTGCCGATATGTTTGCGAGTTTTTTCAAAACAACTTATTCCTCAACGGAATATCGAGCAAGTCCGTATCCTTATCATTTAAAAAAGGCTAATTGCATTTTCAATCCAGTGATTGATGAAAGTTCTATTCTTAGCGAACTTAAATTAGTTAAACCTGTTTATTCTCCGGGGCCAGATGGTCTTCCTGGATGCGTACTCAGGTTCTGTGCAAACGCATTATGTAAACCCATTTTAAAATTGTTTCTATTGTCTGTCGAACCTTCCTCTTTTCCATCTATTTGGAAGGAGTCGTATATCATTCCTCTGCATAAAAATGGCAAAAAGTCCGAAGCCTCTAACTATAGGGGTATCTCAAAATTGTCCGCTATTCCGAAAGCTTTTGAGAAAATTATAACTTCTCAATTGCAACATTTTTGCAGCTCTATTATTTCGCCATCCCAACATGGGTTTGTGAAACGTAGATCTACAACCACTAACCTTTTAGAATTTACATCAGTAATTATCAAGGGGTTTAAAAATGGTAAACAAACTGATGTAATATATACTGACTTTAGCAAAGCCTTTGATTCCGTTAATCATACCCTATTACTTTCTAAGCTGAGCGACATTGGGTTTCCACCCCTTTTCCTTTCTTGGGTTCGTGAATATTTAACAAATAGAAAACAGAAGGTACTTTTTAAGTCTTCTTTTTCCGCTTCCATTCCTGTGACTTCTGGTGTACCTCAAGGTAGTCATCTTGGTCCTCTGCTCTTCACACTATTCATTAACGATCTTCCATCAGTCATTGTTCATTCGCGTGTGCTTATGTATGCTGACGATGTCAAGATTTGTCTTACTCATAAAGATACAGATTCATTTAGTCGGCTACAAGCTGATCTTAAAAACTTTCAATCCTGGTGTCAGTTTAATCTACTAAATCTTAACACTACCAAATGTAAGGTAATGACTTTTTTTCCGTAACTCTCCCCAACTGGTCACTTATTTTCTAAACAATAGCCCTTTAGAACGTCTAAATAATATAAATGATTTGGGCGTACTTATGGACCATAAGTTAAATTTTAACACCCACATTTCCACCACGGTCGCAAAGGCCATAAGTGTCCTGGGTTTCATTAAAAGATGGTCAAAAGAATTTGATGACCCCTATACAACTAAAGTTCTTTTTACTTCGCTTGTCCGTCCTATTTTAGAGTATGGATCTTGCATTTGGTCACCTCAATATGAGTCGCACCAGATTAGACTTGAATCCGTTCAAAAGCAGTTTTTGCTATTTGCTCTTCGTGGCTTAAGCTGGGATCGCAATGTCAATTTGCCTTCGTATTCTAGTAGACTTCTCTTGATTAACCTTCCGTCCCTAACTAACCGTAGAATTATGCTTGGTGTCATTTTTATGCACAAGCTCCTAATTGGTGATATCGACTCGCCTGAGTTATTAGCTCAGGTGAATCTGTCGGTACCATGTAGACGGAGTAGACATCCTTTGATACCTTTATCCCTTAGTCGTTGTTCTTCTAACTATGCTATGCATGAACCTTTTAGGGTCCTCTGCTTTGATTACAACCTTCTATTCCCTGTAATCAGCTCAGAGTTTTCTATTAATATGCTTAAAACATCTATCCTATCCCATTTAGTTAATAGATAGCTATAGTATTATTTGTTTGTCTGTTTTTTCTATTGTGTATTTGTCCACGCGATTCGTGCCGTGCGTTATACGGCTGCACCCCTCGGTCGGTCGGGTGGGAGGTGGGCAGTTATCTGCTTGGGCTAAAAAAAAAAAAAAAAAAAAAAAAAAAAAAATACAATGTATTAGATTTCTTGAGCATTTGACAAGTTATCAACATTTTTACTTACAGTCTTATGAAAATCTTCAAGTGTGAAACTGGGAAACCCAAGCTCAATTAACTTATCTTTAGACACTTCAGCGAGTCTGAGAAACTCCTGATAAGCATGACTGTTGCAAGTCAAATACTCAAGATACGAGTAGGCGAACGCTCGAAAAAAAAAATTACCATCTGGACGAGTTCTTCTCATATATTTATACCTTTTCGCCAGATCTTGAATTTTAGCTGTGAATACTTCGTCGCCATTATATTCGGCTTTAAAGCACGTTAATGGTAGCTGGTCGCTCACTAAGGGCGTCGAATCACTAATCTAAAAAGCATAAAAGTTTGAAATTTATTAATTTAAATATGTAGACACATATAGGCGTATATATACAGTGAAAGCTAGCGTTGACGGGCAGCCAACGTTTTAGTATTTTCGTGCCCCTGCGGAAACGGATTTTGAATGAATTTTATGCTCTTAGGCTGTCAGAGACTATAAATTTTACTGTACGTATGTATGTAACATAGCTGCGAACTTAAAAATAGCACCACTTGCTAAGGTAATGTGTTCAAAAAATTTCTAATATAATCTATTTTTTAAAGATAACAATATGAATGTTTTGAATATGAAACAAAAATATTTTCCAAGTACCATTCAATAATGAACCTTAAAAATTTAGTTTACTTTAAAAATATCTCTTCCGTTTTTTCCGTGGGAATATCGTCATATTTTACAAAATTACAATAGAAAATTAAATTAGAATGTCCGAAGTGACACGACGGAAATGCCCATATATAATTCATTTATTATTTATTATATTATCCAACGTTTTCAAAGTTTATCAAGAAAATTCTTGAAATATTAAAAAAATACCCAACCCTAAAAATAGCACCACTTCTTAAATAATGATTAGCTATTAAAAATATAATTTATTTATAATCTCGATACTTGGTTGGTTACCTTTATCGGTAATAACCGCTGGGATTGAGTCAACCGGGTCTTGACAACGTATGTCCAGTATTCTTCTTGTCCTGTTACACTGTCTCCAAGATATTCATATAAACATGCTAATCCATATTCGACTTGACTTACTATATTGGACCGATCATTAATACACATTGATTTTGACATGTTTAACAATCTTCAGGCTATATTTGGAGTTAAAACCAAGTTCTGTGGACTCAGGGCATACATATGCTATAGAGCCTTTTCCATCATACATAAAAACTTTACTTTCACCAGACCATGACAGGTTTCTCCACTTATATCTGTAGATATTTGACAAACTTTCAAACAAAAAAGGAACCTTACTTACCTTAAATGGTTTTTTCGAAGTCAAGAAGTTGAAGTCCTTTTTCTCACCGGTTGCAGCCTTAAAAAGATTAGTTTTGCTCTTTCTAATTAAGCGACCGACTTCTGCTTTAATTTTGGCTTTCGTCGAAGAGTTTTAGGCTTCTGTTTGAAATTGATCCCATTTCGAATACTTTAGTTGGAACAACCAACCAATTTTTCAACTTTACGATACGCTTTTCGTTTTTCCACAGAGCACTATTTTTCCCGACGCATTATATTTAACCCTTTCAGGACTGAATTACAATGGGAAGACTAAAAAAATATTTCATTGCATATTACGATTAATATGGCCACAAATATTGACCAAAATCCATATTTTAGTCCTACGTATCCTGTTTCGTCCTCACCGAAATGTTGCCTATAGGCAACATTGGTCCTGAGTAGTAGATGTTTAAAATAATACGTATACGTAATGGATGAATTAATATTTTATTTATTTCAGTCTTTTAATTCTTAGTATTTTAATACGTTTAAACTCAAGACATTTTTTCTGAGACTCTTTGGTCTTCTGCTATAATATTATATATTTATTACTTAAACTTATGTGTGGTATGACACAAAACAATTCTTTCTAGGATTTGAGCAAAGGTGAACGTCACACTTGGAACACTTTGAACGTGGGTATCCTGTATTGCACAGTCTGCACCTGCCTTTTGAATCCAATGTTTGATTTTGTCATATCTTATGTCCTAAGGTTTTTCTATAAAGTTATGATGTTTTAGATGTGTGAGTGGATAAAATTGATAAAGCGGGGGAAGATGGTGCTGGAGATGAATCGCGCGAGTCAATATTGAGCACAAGTTGTGCTGGACGACCCCTTTTTCGAGATTGAATTTGCATACTAAGTCGAAGAAGTTCATTTGCAATGTCCAGTTAAAATTGTATTAAAAACATGTGACGGGTGTTATCTTTGGTGCAGTTCAAATCTCTACGATACAGAAGCCAACTATTTACCACCGCCATATTTATACACCGAAATACAATGCGCATATACCACTTTTTGGAGCGGTGATTAATTTCATAAAGTTCTAATAACATATCTGAAAGATCAACGCCGCCCATATACTTATTGTAGCATTCTACAATAGCAGGACGAAGCACTTGTACGGCACCAGCGGGTGCATTCTGTGACAGGTTGGTCGCCAATATAATTTGAAATTAATTTGACTTTTGTTGTCATACCAGCGGCAAGTAATTAATTTTAGCGAGGTTTCTACTTTCGAATTATAGGATCCTCGACCTTCTTTCGCAAGTTCCTTTTCATTCTAAAGCACACAATTCTTAAGGCGGTTTGGGCGAATCGTTCCCGCTGCGAGGATACCTTTTTCTTTTAATGCAATCATAAGACTTACGGAAGTGTACCAGTTATCAAAGAAGAGTTTAAAGTTTTGATCTTGGGGCACATTTGATGCCAAATGAAGAACTATATCTCATGATATTCCATATACTGGTTTCGTTCTTACTACATTCCAATTGACCTATATTCAACAGTGTGCCTTCGAGACTTTCACCTTTGGTAATAGCATCTTGTAAACGTTCTTCAATAAAATCTTCTAAAGTCTTTTGAGTTTCGGTATCCTGTTCATTTTTATACCCTTGCAGAGGGTATTATAAAATTGATCAGATGTTTGTAACGCACAGAAGGGGACGTTTCCGACCCCATAAAGTATATATATTCTTGATCAGCGTGAAAATCTGAGTTGATATAGCCATGTTCATTTACCAATATAAAGGCAGAAATCATATATAAGACTTTCGATAATTTGCTGCACCGTTTCAGTACTGGTTTCGTTCGTACTACATTCCAATTGAATTATATTCATGTATATACATGTACTTTCAGAAAAAAAGGTCCGGTTCGGTTTGATATTAATAACCTTCAATTTGTTGCATAGTATAATAAAAAGGCTACCTGCAACACCATCGATGGAGGAAACCAAACATAGATCTTCGTATCAATAAAGGGCATACTACTCATCTTTCACGCCAACAATATAAATATTACCTCCGACTGCATATCTGATCGTACCTGCGGATAAATACATTGACGCCGCGACCACCATAGAAGATAAAATCGAGATAAAAGGTTTCATATGTTTTGAGAATTGAATAAAACGACACTTAGAATTTGGCACCATCAAAAAGAAGACGTACTTTATTTAAAACTTATTCAAAAACGAAACATACCAACTGTACTATCAAAAAAGACAGGGAGATAACTCATGCGCTTTTTTTTTTTTTTTTTGTAGGCGGTATCAAGCTGCTGGTGAAATAGCTTACTCATTGCTGTACATGATTGCTAGAGACGAAGAGTTTGGCAAAGATTAACCTCGTGCCCTGCATTCATTGGATATACCACCTATGATTGGAGTTTTGGAAGGTATTGTGATGAATTTAAACGATTGTGCATTACCATTTTTGCGCGAAGTGTTACTTACAACAGATCCCAATGTGGGGTTTAAAGATGTCTCAGCTGCTTTTTTGGTTGGTGCTATGCCCCGCAAAGAAGGAATGGAATGAAAAGATTTGCTCTCAGCTAACGTCAAGATATTTAAAGTGCCGAACAGGCATTGGATAAAGTAGCAAAAATAGATGTCAAAGTTCTTTTCGTTGGAAATTCAGCTAACACAAATGCATTTGTCTATGCCAACTATGTCCCATCTATACCAAGGGAAAACATTTCCGCCATGACGCAACTTGATCAATCTGTCCGAATGTGAGCAACATTATAATATGGGGTAATCATTTATCCACTCAGTACCCAGATGGTGATCATGGTAACTTCTTCATAGAAGGGACACAAAAATCTGTTTCTAGAGCAATCAACGATGAGAATTACCTACCCGGTTTATTTGTTAAAAATGTTGAAAAACGAGGTGCATCTGTAGTTGCAGCTCGGAAAATGTCATCAGCCATGTCGGCTGCAAAAGCTGCTTGTGACCATATGCATGACTGGTGGAATAGGACTGCACCTGGGCAACTTGTGTCTATGGGCGTATTTTCCGATGGCAGTTACAACTCGGCTAAAAATTTAATTCTTTGCTTTCCACTAGAAATCAACAACAAGAAATTTAAGATCGTGGAAGGATTACCGCTTACCGATTTTGCCAAATCGAAATTGAAGTTGACTGCCGAGGAACTGCAAGATGAAAGAAACGAAGCTTTGTCTGTGTTGGATACAAGCGCTTCAAATTTATAATAAGCAGGTTTAGGGAATTTTACAATATTCCTGTATTTTAATAAAGCATACATAATACACATTTACATACAAAACTAAATTTAAATAATAATGGGAGTAGATTTTCGGCT